>NW_027361738.1:32400000-33000000 GCF_039654945.1 Dendrobates tinctorius
GTTAGCCGGGCTGGCACAATGAATGACTCAGATGACAATAGGCCAGCCGGCTAACCAAGAGAAGAGCTGGGAGTCAGAGAGGCCTCCAGGCCAGCCAGAGACCGACAGGGACGATACACCAGAGTCCTGCAAGTCAGTCTGTCCAGTCCAAGTACACGAGCAGGTCGCACAGGGCACACGGCCATTGGCTCATAGTGGGCTCCCCTCCTGAGGCGGGTGCATTGGGCACATGTGCAGGGCAGCCCCCCCATCCACTGCCGATCAGGCAGGAGCCGGCACAGGGCTTTCTTGGCAGTGCCACCCCTCCAGCTCTGCCTGTACGGGCTCCAGCAGCGGAGGCCACAGCACGGGAGAGGGGCCGTCCCCTCAGGGACACGTGACTCCTGCAGTGCGTGGGGTACAGGTCGCCGCTCCCCCGGACACTCACCCACGGAGCGGTACCCGAGGATGGCGATCTTCCGCGACTTGGGCTGCGGCATCTTTGGCGCCTCCACTGTTTTGCCTTTGGTTCAGACCCGAAGGCGCTGCATCCACCGACTGCTGCTGAGGGAGAGGAGCGCCGGGAGCCGCGCACACGCTGCACTTCACCGGTGTGGAGAGCCTGCACTCACTCCCGCCCACGGCCTCGCTAGCTGCTGCGTGCACACGTCAGGCGTCAGCTCTGCTTTATATCCCGCCTCCTCCGTCCTCGGCACGGATTTGTTTTTATTATTCTGCCCGCCCTCCCGGCTGTACGGAAAATACTCGCTGCGTCATCCCAGGCCGAGCACTGTGGCGGGGAGCAGTGTGATTGGTGGATACTTGTGGCAGGGGGCGGAGCGTATATCAAGTGCGGCTCTTCTATTGGACACTGCCTGTGCCTTTCTGACAGGATGCTGAAATGTTGGGTGTGTGGCTACGTAACGGCTCACGTGGCTGCCTTCTGAAACGTGGAGGTGACTGACGGCGGCGCGGACATGTTTCTGGAGACCGAGGTGCACTGCGCGCATGGGGGAGGCTCCGACAAAATGGCTCCACAAACGGAGACACCGTCGTGTATTTGTGGCAGGAATGTCAGTGCCGGCGTGCAGTGGTGAAGGTGACCATGGGGTTTTGCACGCAGTGCCGGGCGGACAGTCACTTGCACGGCTCTGAGCCTGGGGTCGCGACTGACCCTTCGTTTGTAGTCTACAGGAAGGCAACCCTGTGAGGACCAGGACACTTCATTTTCCTCCCAAGAAGCATACTTTCTCCGGCTGACCGCTTGTTTTTGCGGGATAAGTTGTAGTTTTGAATGACACCATTCATTTTGCTGTTCATTGTGCTGGAAAATGGGGTTAGATTGCATAAAAATGGCCTGAAAGCAGCCATTATTTGTAGCCCCTTCCCGACCAATGCAGTATATGTACGTCATGGCGACCGCTTGCGTCGGCAAGTGTCTGCTGAATCTGACAGCTAACACCCAACTCTCAGTGTCAGGAGCTGTGCCCGCACCACTCCCGGCACTTTAACCCCCTAAATGCTGCGATTGCTGCATATAGAGAGCAGGCAGAGGGAAAAAAGCCCCTCTTACCATGGAACATCATTATGGAGTCCCGATCTTTGCCATGGTGACCTGATGATGACATCCGGGTAAGCAGGCACTAGCAAGTTATGATCTAACTAACTTGTGTCTGCAGGGCTGACGGGCTATAAAGGCCCCATCACACTAAGCGACTTACCAGCGATCCCGACACCGATATCAAGGTGTCAGGATCGCTAGTAAGTCGCTATGTGATCGCTGGTGAGCTGTCACACAGACAGCTTCACCAGCGATCAGCACAGCGATGCCGAGCGCCCGGCATCGCTGGCCATCCCTGTAAAAAATAGAATCAAAATAAAAAATATAGTTATTCTCACCTTCCGACGTCCCGTTCAGCCATCCTGCCTCTCCACGCTCCGGTCCCAGTGATCCTTTGCACGAATGACCGCGAGATGTCACAGTCTCGAGGGATAACAAAGTCTCGCAGTCATTCGTGCAAAGGATCACTGGGACTGGAGCGTGGAGAGAGGCAGGATGGCTGAACGGGACATTGGAAGGTGAGAATAACTATATTTTTTATTATTTTTTACACCTGATCGCTGGTCTCCCGCTGTCACACACAGCGATGCGTGCTGGCCAGCGGGAGACCAGCGACCAAAGAAATGTCCAGAGGTTTCTTCCAGCGATCAGCGATACCGGCAGGGGGGCCGCTCGCTGATCGCTGTCACACATAGCGATCTCACTGGTGAGATCGCTGTTACGTCACAAAAGTTGTGACTGAGCAGCGATCTCGCTACCGAGATTGCTTAGTGAGACGGGGCCTTAAGGTATTGCTCTATACAATGCTGTAGATAAGCCCTGAAAGGCACTGGCCGTATCGTAAATTGGCCAAACCTGGTGACAGGTTCGCTATAAATGGTTTCCACGTTACTGGTAGCACAAAGGCTCTGGAAAAGTGAAATGGATCCTCGCCCCCCCCCCCCAAAAGAAATTCAGCAAATTGTGTGCTCCCAAATCCAATGCTCCCCTCCCTTCTGAGCCTCAGTGTGCCCAATCCACTTTTAATATCCACATTTTTGGCATTTCTGTAGTAATGTGAGCCTGTCTAATTTACAGGTGCGTGTCCCCAGAAGCACATGCTGGGCACAATGTACTGGTCACTACTAGAGTTGAGCAAATTTGTTCGGGTTCCTTCTTATCCGGCAAGCTATAGCACTTACCGAATAAGCTGCAGAGGGAACCCGGCTTCCTGGATCGCAGCGGCTGAACAGCTGTCCAGAGCCACTGCTGCATGTGTCGCAGCTGTGTCACAGCACATGCATGGAGAGCCTATGTGTTCGCTCTCCAAACAAGTGCTGTGACTGACACAGCCGCGACACATGCAGCAGTGGCTCTGGACAGCTGTTCAGCCGCTGCGATCCAGGAAGCCGGGTTCCCTCTGCAGCTTATTCGGTAAGCAACCCGAACAAATTCACTCATCTCTATTAGGCTATGTGCACACGTTGCGGAATTGCCACGGAAATTTCCGCAGGAATTCGATTCCACGGGAAATATGCGAGAAAACCGCATTTTAATTCCCGCCTATTTCCCGCGGAAAAACTAGCGATTTGCAAGCGTAATTAGCTTGCAGAATGCTAGCGTTTTCCAAGCGATCTGTAGCATCGCTTGGAGAACTGATTGACAGGTTGGTCACACTCGTCAAACATAGTGTTTGACAAGTGTGACCAACTTTTTACTATTGAGGCTGCCTATGCGGCATCAGTAGTAAAAAGATCTAATGTTAAAAATAAAAAAAATTAAAAATGGTGTTTTTCTCACCTTCCGGCGTCCCACGCAGCGTTCCCGATCATCGCGATGCTCCCGGCAGGTTCCATTCCCAGTGATGCATTGCGACAATGACCTTTGATGATGTTGCGGTCTCACGAGACCGCGACGTCATCAAAGGTCATTGTCGCAATGCATCACTGGGAACGGGACCTGCCGGGAGCATCGCTGAGGCCTGGTGACGCTGGGAGGGACATCGGAAGGTGAGAATATGAAGATTTTTTTATTTTAATTCTATTTTTTACAGGGATATGGTGCCTAGAGGAGAATCTCCTCTCCTCCAGACCATGGGTACCATCCGCACATTTTCCGCTTACTTTGCGCATGGTGGGCATAGCCACATGCGGAAAGTAAGCGGAACAATGCATTCCTATGTGTGCGGAATTCCCGCGATTCCGCATAAAGAATGAGCATGCTGCCTATTTTTCCACGATGCAATTCCGCCGCGGAAAAATCCGCAGCATTAGCACAGCAAAATCGCCGCAAAAAACCCGCTACGTGTGAACACAGCCTTAGTCACTACAACAGCAGTTAGCAATTTTCACTGCAACATCAATTGCTGTTTGTTTCTGGAAAACACCCACAGAGTCAAAATCATCACGACACCTCTAGTAGATACATTCCCAAAGGGGCATACTGTATTTTGCGAATTATAGATGCACCGGATTATAAGATGTACCCTAAATTTTGAGGATAAAAATAGGAAAAAAAACTTTTTAATAAAATGTTGATACTTCTTATAGTCCATGCGTCTTATTGCTTACCGGGGGTGGTGGCCGCGGTGAAGCAGGGTCCCAGGGATGCTGCTGGAGGAGGGAAGAGTGCAGCGTTGCTGCAGGCCGCAGGTTGGGATGAAGGGGTGTTCGGATGTGCGGCGCACCGCTGCGGGTGTCTCCAGTGCTTCGAGTGTCTCCGGTGCTGCGGGGGCTCTGCCGACATTTTGTGAAAGGCCAGAGCCCCCGCAGTTCCATGATTTCCTATGCGGTGGACTCCAGGAAAGTGGCTGCCTGGGACTGCGCATACGCAAATGGAGCTCTCGTCACCAAGATCTCGGGAGATGAGATCTCGCTGTATGTTCTGATCTTGGCTCAGGGGGATGCCCATGCTGCCTGTCCTTTATGTAAACTGTTTCTACCTGTGATTCTCTGTCTTAAAGTTTTAAGTTAACATCATGATTCGGTCTTGGCGGCCAGGCATTCTGGTAGTAAAGCCACAACATATCACCTTACTTGTCGTTTTTGGTGGTCTGGGGTACACAGATTGTGATTGTGTGCGTTCTAAGAGTCCTCATAATTGTCCATCTGTGTCTTGTCAAGGATTGGCGAGTCCCAGCAGACCTTGGATTCATTTGTCTGTAGATTTCATCACTGATCTACCCATATCTGCAGGTAATACAGTTATTTTGGTGGTGGCGGACAGATTCAGCAAGATGTCTCATTTAATTTCGCTACCTGCTTTGCCCAATGCCAAGACCTTGAAGCAAATTTTTATCAAATAAATCGTGATATTACATGAGATTGCTACCGACATTGTTTATGACTTGGGGGTGAAATTTGTTAAAAATTTTTGGAAAGATTTTGCCCTCGTTTGGGGATTCATCAAGAGCAAGGGGTCCAAATATAAGTGTATGGCTGATCAGACCTGTGTGTTATAAGATGTTGGCCGTCATCAATCCTGTAGCATTCCGATTTGCTTTGCCACCAACTTTTAGGATTCATAATGTGTTTCCCCAGTCTCTACTCAAAAAACAAGTTGGTACTCTGAACTATCACCACCACCTCCATACCCGGTCATTATTGATGGGAATTTGGAATTTCAATGCTAGAAGGTATATAAATAATATTAAGGGATTGGGAGTGTGAACATATAACACTTAAAAAGTACCTTTATTACAACAGTTATAAAAATAACACCAAAAGAAAACCCAAGTGCACAACAATTGTGATGGATTAAACGATATATCACATATTTCATGTGACTGCTCAGATACATCTTATTTATTATGCAGTCTAACGCGTATTCCAAAAAGAGAGCCACTGTGTTGTTTCCTCCTCCCTTCCGTGGGCCGGGGATGTCAGGCCTGTGGGAGGGCAGGGGGCACAATGCGGATTAGATCATTTCTATTGGAATACGGTAGTTCCCATGTACACCCACACATGGCCTAGGAAACCCTACGTGTTCACTGTCATCCCTACCTGCCAGTGGAGGTTGGCACCCTAAAACCAATGTTTTGGCGCCCCCCGCTCTACGATGGCTTTCCCTCACTCACTGCCCTCCCTGTACTGATATATGTGCTGGGAGCCTTGGCTAGACAATGATCAACTAGACTAAAGGTGGGGACGAGAGACTGGGTTTACATGTGGTAAATATAGAGGTTACTTATCGTGCTGATGCATATGGAAATCAGATGCATCTCTGCCTCGACGCATTTCTCCTTCGGTCGTTCATCAGGAGGCTGGTATGTTCATGAGGGGTATAGATGCTTAAGGATGATCACAAGATGATTCAAGGCCCATGGTGGTGGCTTTTTGCGCTCGTTTGGGGATTCATCAAGAGGATGGGGTCTAAATGTAAGTGTATGGCTGATCAGAGACGTTTGAGGCTGGACATGCATCTGTCTGGGATGATTTAGTGAATAATGCTTTGAGCAGGGGATTGGACCAGATGACCCAGGAGGTCTCTTCCAACTCTACCATTCTATGATGGATCTGGACCTGTGTGTTTGTGATTTAGTGGGGTTGTCCTAGAGGAAAATCAAGATGAAGGTTCCTTCTTGGAAACTGGGACTCAGATATATCGGTCCTTATAAGATAGTGGCTGTCATCAATCCTGTAGCATTCCGATTTGCTTTGCCACCAACTTTTAGGATTCATAATGTGTTTCCCCAGTCTCCACTCAAAAAATAAGTTGGTCCTCTGAACCATCATCACCACCTCCATCCCTGGTCATTATTGATGGGAATTTGGACTTTCAGATAGTTAAGATCGTTGATTCTCACTTGGTTCATCGGTCTCTTCAATATCTGGTACACTGGAGGGGTTACTGTCCTGAACAGAGAATGTGGGTATCAGCATCTGACGTCAATGTGGTCAGGTTGATCCAGTTTTTCATGCAGCACACTCTGATAGACCTGGCCTTGAGGTTTCTCTTAAAAAGGGGGGCGGGGGGGTGTACTGTCACAGGTTTAAGACAGAGAAGAGCCAGAAGACCTGCATCATATTAAACAGTGTAGGTTTCTGATAGTATTGCAGGAGTTAGTCTGTTCAGTTGAGAGCTTACGGAGCTTTTCTGTTTTCATGGTCTCAGCTGATCAGTGTTGGCCACATTCCTGTGCTATATATACTCGCCTCTGGCAATCAGATAGTGCCAGTGTTAATTTCATACTGCCTGGTTCTGGAGTTGGAAGTGTTGGTTGTTTGGGAAGGCGTTTAGAGTGTTGTTCAGAAGACTGTTGCTTGATGATATGTCTATGTGCATATCCTCATCCTCTCCTATTTGTTTTTTCCTTCCTTTACTTCCCAGTGTTCCACTCTGTTCTTTGCGACCTCACATTTGCATTATTGGTATTTTTTTTATCCCTGTTTGTCTTCCCTTGTTAGGGTACCGTTACACTTAGCGATGCACCAGTGATCCCGACAACGATATGACCCGGTCAGGTTCGCTGGTGCATCGCTAAGTGGTCGCTAGTGAGCTGCCAAACAGGCAGATCTCACCAGCGACATAGCAGCGGTCGGTGGTCGCTACTTACCTGTCAGACGAGGCGATGAAGACAATCTCCTGCCCATGTCCATGCGTCGCTCGTCGCCACAGCAGGAAGCAGACGACGAGAAATGGCCCAGGACGTTCTCGCGCGATCAGAGAAAACCAGCGAGGAATTTGGTCGGAGGTATCACATGTAGCGATATCGCTAGCAATATCGCTGCTGCGTCACAAAACCAGTGACGTTATAGCGATATTGCTAGCGATATCGTTATGTGTAACAGGCCCTTTAGTTTGGTTTGTGTATTCTTATACACTACAATTCTCCACTTCCCTGGGTGGGGGAGGGGACAGATAAGGGGTAATTTAGGAGCTCTGCAAGGCACATGGCCCCGGCGTCTTCACCATCAGAAGTAATCCGGGAAGCAGGGATACCTAGGGTGCCCCTAGCTTTAGGGAGAGGAAAGGAGCCCCTAGGCTCAGGAGATCCTGAAACAGTGCTGTGACAGTTTATTTATTAGTATACTCTAGTGTATTATTTTTTTGGCCTTTCATATATTGAACAGATTTTCTTTGCACTTTTCACAGTATGTAACATGCGGTATTTTGTATGTTGGTAGACTTTCCGTCTTACATGAGACTTGGGGTATTTTTTTTACCTTAACCCTTATCATGGATGATATGTGTTACTGCTCCCTGCTTACCGCCGCCGGGTCCGCGCCGCTGCTCCTTCTCTGCATCTGTCTTCTGCCCACGCTCCCCACCAGGCGCCTGCACGGGCGCTCCGGCGCTCTCTCCTTCTGCCGCTGACCGCGCTCTCCCCACTCTTATGCCCTGGAGTGACCTGACCCGGTTGTGCTGCCTGTCCAATGGTGGACAGGCTCCAGGTATTTCAGGCCGCCCTCCCTTAGTGAAGGCGCCTGAATATCGTGTCCTATATGCCACATTATAGGCCGCCTTGCTGCCGCTGCTTTTGTCTGCACAGCAAGGAACTTAACCCCTGTTCTTCCTCTCTTCCAGAATCCGCACCTGTCTCGTGTCCCCTCTGGTTCCTGCCTACCATTTCTCCTCAAGGCCAGCCTCCGTCTGCATCTCCACTCATTCCCGTCCAGCTACCAATTCATCCTCTGCTCTCCCCTGTCAGCTATCGGTTTTCACCTTCTCTCCTCACTACCCTATTACCTCTCCATCTGCCTTCCCTCCATCTCAGCACTCCCTTTGTACCCTCCAGTTTTGGTCTTCTTCGCTCCTACCCTTCTAAGTCGTCTCTCCGTGTTTTCCGCTTTTGTTCCCTGAGCTGGTCCTGGCATCCGTGGTTCTTGATGTCCCTGAGCTTGCTCCCAAACGATCCCTGCATAGGGGTTGGTCAAACCTGGTGCGCTCGCTCGGGGGAGGTTCGAAACTACGGTCCAGTGGGTCCACTCTCGGTACTCGCCGCCTCCGGCGTAATGTTTGGTTTTGTATTACATTATGTGCTGTTATGCACTTTTTAAAATGTTTTTGATTGATTTTTTTGTCGCCTGGTTTATTTGTACAGATTCACCTAATAAACTATATTTTTAGTTAGTGTGCTTTGTATATCTTTTTTCTTTTCGTTTGTGCTGCTATGCTTGCTATATAGGTTTGTTGCTCCTTTTTTTTCCAAACTACCTGGTTGGTGATCGCTCCTTATATTTTTCTAATGCCCGTGTTTGACTTTTTTTTTCTGCTGGTGCATCATAGCTGAAGGCATGCGCCTTTAAATGAATTTGGAGTATTTTACACCATTTCACCCTTCATTAAGTGGAATCTGTTATCAGGGTTTTGCCACCTATTGTGAGAACAGCATGATGTAGAGATAAAGACCCTGATTCCGGCGGTGTGTCACTTACTGGGCTGCTTAGTGTAGTTTTGCTAAAATCGCTGTTTTGTCAGCAGGAAATAATCACTGGAGGACTAGCAAACATGCCACCATGTTGTCCTCAATATTCATGAGCTCTAAATAACCCCGCCCCACCATATGATTGGTACCTTTCTGCCTATGCAGAGTGTACACAGAAAGCAGCCAATCAGTGGTGGGGGCGGGGTTATACAGAGCTCAGCATTCAGAAAACTGGTAGATCTGCAACAGATAAAACAATCATTGTATGAAAATGCCAGCAAGTAGCAAAAACAGATTATCTTTAAGAATGGAGTGCAAAATTGAATGAGGGTAATTCTATTGAAATGATCCAACTTTTCCAATTATTCATTTTTCATGGTAAATTATGTTTACAAGAAAAAAAAAAAAGACAGAATTGCTGTTTTTTTTTTTAAGTCAAATTAACCATCTCACCCAAATAAAAATGTATTAAAAAGTGATCAAAAAGTCATATTTACCCCATTATAATACCAATATACACAACGGGTCACCCTGGAAAACAATTCCAGGCCCTCACACTGGTTCATCAAGGCTCAAATAAAAAAAAAATGAAGAAAAAAAGAACTTAATCACAGAGCTTTCAATAAGACGCGGAAAAGATCATTCAAAACAAAAATTCCCCAGAAAGGGGCAAAGAAACTTACACTGTGCGAGTGGCAGAAGACCACTCACATACCGGAGCCTCTGGGGGTCGAGTCAGCCGCTTCCACCCCGGAGGCCCCATGTACGAACACCACAATCAGAAGCTAGAAGAAAAAAAAAAAGTTCTGCATCTCTGAGATTGGAGCCGAAGGTTATCACATATCCTCAGGAAGCTCAGAAAGCTGTGAAAAAAAGCACAATGGTGGAGCTGCCTTATAAGTCACCCCAGAAAGATTGTTTCTCTGCTTTTCAGTATCTCATATGGTAAATTAAGCGGTATCCCCCCCCCCCTCTCTCTAAATGAAACTTCTTACAGCCATGCTAACTATATTATTTTAGTTTTGGTTCTTGAAAAATCAGCGAAATAACAAAAGACGACTGCGGCACCACTTGGTAAAATAAATTCTTTAGTCTTGTGAATCAGTGTAATTTGCATTTTGAAGAATTATTACAGGGTGACCAGTTTTAAAAATGTTTTCGTTCTAGTGATTTGTTGTGCAGCTGCAAAACAGTTGTAATGTTTTTTTTGGCCACCAGAGGGAGCAGCACATTTATTTTCCACTCCTTAGGCTAGTTTCACACTTGCTTTTTTTTGCAGCGCGTTTTTCCCGCAAAAAAACGCATACAAAAGCATACAACTGCTGCGTTTTTTTCAAGCATTTTTATGAGCATGCATGAAAAAAACGCAGCGTTTTGATGCGTTTGTATGCGTTTTTAGTGCGTTTTTACCGCGTTTGCGTTTTTTTCCAACATTAGGTGGCCCCTCACACTAACCCAAACCATGACTTTACTAACCCTAACCCTAACCCTAACCCTGACCCTAACCCTTAACCAAATCATACTTAACCCTAACCCAAACCCTAAACCCTAACTAACCCTAACCCTGACCCTAACCCTAACCCTGACCCTTAACAAAACCATACTTAACCCTAACCCTAACCCTGACCCTAACCCTTAACCAAACCATACTTAACCCTAATCCTGACCCTAACCCTGACCCTAACACTTAACAAAACCATACTTAACCCTAACCCTGACCCTAACCCTTAACCAAACCATACTTAACCCTAATCCTGACCCTAACCCTGACCCTAACCCTTAACAAAACCATACTTAACCCTAACCCTGACCCAAACCCCAACCCTAACCCTGACCCTAACCCTAACCCCCTTAACTAACCCTAACTCTAACCCAAACCCCTAAATTCCATGGTTAAAAAAAAAACCGCATATGCAAAAAAACGCATACATGAGCATGCCAGTGCGCACATATGCGCATCCATAGGCTATAATGGCCATTTTTAGCGCAAAACGTGCGCATATGTGCGCATGCGCTTTTTTGCAGGGCCAAAAAATGCAACATGCTGCGTCTGGAAAATACAAACGCACACCCCAAAAAAACGCAGCGCATGAAAATCGCATACATGCACTTACAAGCGCACAGGTATGCGCACCCATGTTAAATATAGGGGAAAAAACGCATGCGCACATATGCGTTTTTTTCCAGCGCTAAAAAACGCAAATGTGAAACCAGCCTTACAAATGAAAACTGCAGTAATATACAGTACACCAGGGAGGCCTTCACTCAAGTCCATTTCCACGTTACCATAAATAGCGTTTTTTTTTTTCCGTTTTCGCGGCAATTTTAAATGTGCGATTTTGCTGCATTCCTGTGGCATTCTGCACATGCTGTGCTAATGCTGCGGATTTTTCTGAGGTGGAATTGCATCGTGGAAAAATACGCAGCATGCTCATTCTTTGTGCAGAATGGCGGGAAAATCCGCACCCATAGGAATGCATTGTTCCGCTTACTTTCCGCATGTGGCTGTACACACCATGCGGAAAGTAAGCAGAACATTTGCGGATGGTACCCACGGTCCGGAGGAGAGGAGACTGTCCTCCAGGCTGTGGGTACCATATCCCTGTTAAAAATAGAATTAAAATAAAAAAATCGTCATATTCTCACCTTCCGATGTCCCTCGCAGCGTTACCAGGCCTCAGCGATGCTCCCGGCAGGTCCTGTTCCCAGTGATGCATTGCGACAAAGACTTTGCTGACGTCGCGGTCTCGCGATACTGTAGTGGTCTCGCGAGACCGCGACTTCATCAAAGGTCATTGCCGCAATGCATCACTGAGAACGGGACCTGCCGGGAGTATTGCGATGATCGGGAACGCTGCGCGGGATGTCGGAAGGTGAGAAAAACACAATTTTTAATTTTTTTTTAAATTATTTTTAACATTAGATCTTTTTACTACTGATGCGGCATAGGCGGCCTGAATAGTAAAAAGTTGGTCACAGTAGTCAAACACTATGTTTGACGAGTGTGACCAACCTGTCAATTAGGCTACTTTCACACATCAATTTTTTGCCGTCAGGCAGGATCCGGCTATTTTTAGAAAAAACGGATCCGGCATAAATTTTGGAGAACTGTAGAAACGGATCCGTTTTTTTGCTGGATCCGTCTCTGTTCCTGGGGGCTGGCCAATTGGATCTGAGCATGCGCAGACTTAAAAAAACCGGATCCGGTGGCTGGATCCGTCTTTTTCTGGATCCGGCGCCCATAGACTTTCATCGTAGCAAAAAGCTGGAAGCGCCGGATCCGGCGCTTCCGGCTTTTTCGCCGGAGACAAAAAACGTTACAGTAGCCGTTTTTTTCCAGACGCCGGAATGAGACAAGTTGCCGGATCCGGCAAAAAACGGATGAAACGCAATGCCATCCGGCACGATCCGGCGCTAATACAAGTCAATGGGGAAAAACTGGATCCGGCATTGCATTTTGCCGGATCCGGTTTTACAAAAAAAAGCCGGATCGCGCCTGAAGGCAAAAAACTGATGTGTGAAAGAGACCTTAGTTTTCCAAGCGATGCTACAGATCGCCTGGAAAACACTAGCATTCTGCAAGCTAATTACACTTGAAAATCGCTAGTTTTTCCACGGGAATTAAAATAAAGTATTCTCGCATATTTCCCGCGGAATGGAATGGAATTCCGGAATTCCCACGGAAATTTCCGCGGCAATTCCGCAACGTGTGCACATAGCCTAAAAAGAACATTTAAAATACAATATGTAGGATTTTTATGATCATTTCTGCTGGAATTCAATTGACATGAAGAAAAACACAAATGGCTGTGTAAATTGTTGCTACATGGATGGTACTCCAGTAATGTTCAAAATAATAGTGTTAAAAAAAAAAAAAGCGCAAAATCTTTATACTAGTTTTTATTTCCATGCATTGGGAACATTGCACACTGTTCTCTAATACAAAACATAAAGACAAATGTGTATAATTTTTAACCACTTTACAGAAAATGACAAAAAATGAACATTGGGCTATTATAAAAAAAAAAATAGCAATGTCTGCATTAATCTATACAAACTCACAATATGTAGTATTTTTTTTTGTGTGTTTTTAGAATTCCTGTGAATCACTAACCTAATATTTAGTTGTTACCCTCAGTTTTTTAGAACGGCTTCACATCTATGTTGCATAGAATCCCACAACTTCTGGAAGTCGTCAACTGTTGTTTGACCCCAGGATGCTTTGACTACATCCCACTATTTTTGGCATTTGTTGGCTTTGCCTCAGAAACAGAATTTTTTGCGGGAGACTTCTTATTAAGAGATTAGCTTCACACAGGCGTCCATAACGGTCACAGTCCCCCACAGGTGACTCGAGACTGTCTGTGATCATCCTGGAGCTGCAGTTATGAAAATAGGATACTGTAATTTTGTATACATGAAGCTACATTGCATGCACTGAACCTGCAGGCTATACTAGTACATAGAGATACATGTGTATATAGCAGTGTATTTTTATGTCCTTGTATTCTAGATGGAAAATAAAAGTCAGATTTTTTTTCCTTTCTATAAAGTTACTAAAAAAATAATGAAAATAATTACAATGTCATTTTTAAAGTGCTTTTTTTTTTTTTAAAGAAAATAATAAACATCACAAATCAGTAAATAACAGACATGTTTGCCGTCAATGTAATCATGAATGGTAGAGTTGGAAGGGACCTCCTTGGTCATCTGGTCCAACTCCCTACTCAAAGCAGGATTCACTGCAGTGCGCAGGGCCTCTCTGACCTTTCCCATCACCTGTGCACTGCCCTCAATAGGGCAGATAAGTACGCAGGAGCGCGATGCCGGCAGTGATGAAGAAACGGGAGGGCAGCATTGCAAGAAGATGGGAGGCTCCGGACCCGGACCTGCAACACCCATCGGACCGGACCGCACCGGACCGCACCAGTGAGTGTAATAAAACTTAGTTTTCTCATCCTGCAGGTCGGATCGGAGGCTTATCTACAGCATTATAGAATGCTGTATATCAGCCCTGAAAGGCGGTGGCCGCATCTTATAGCAGCCAAAACTGCTGACAGATTCCCTTTAAACACACAAAAAATTTAATAATAATGTAACACAGACTATGTTCACACAGTGTAAATTCTGCTACTTTTCATCACGTTTTCTGCAGGTGTCCTCAACACCTGTATGACAATGCTAGACCTCATGTGGCTGGAGTGTGTCAGCAGTTCCTGAATTATGAAGGCATTGATGCTATGGACTGACCTGCCCGTTCTCCAGATATGAATCGAATAAAGCACACCTGAGACATCATGTCTCGTTCCATCCACCAATGTTACATTGCACTACAGACGTTCCAGGAGTTGATTGATGCTTTAATCCAGGTCTGGGAGGAGATCACACAGGAGAACATCTACCACCTCATCAGTAGCATGGCCAGGCATTGTAGGGAGGTCATACAGGCACATGGAGGCCACACACACTACTGAGCATCATTTCCTTATCTAGAGGCATTGCCACTGAAATTGGATCAACCTGTGATTTTATTTTCCACTTTGATTTTGAGCATCATTACAAATTCAGACCTCCATGGGATATTAATTTTGATCAACATGGATCATTTTTATGTTTTATTGTTCTCAAAGCATTCCACTATGTAATGAATAAAGATTTACAGCTGCGATATTTCATTCAGTGATATCTAGGATGTGATGTGGTATTTTATTGTTCCCTTTAATTTTTTGAGCAGTATAGAAGTTGGAACTTTGGCCTACTGTGTAGAAGTTTCAGAACAAAGTCTACAATCGTGTATTAGTTTAAATGTCATCACAGAGTGAATTTTTATTTTTTTGTGGAAATAGGTCGATATTTGGAATTTTACAAACAGATCACGTGAATTATCAAGACCAAAGTCAGCGCAGCCGTCTACCAGGATATTTTAGAGCACTTCATGCTTTCCTCTGCCGACAAGCTTTTTGGAGATGAAAATTTCGTTCTCCAGCTGGACTTGGCTCCTGTCCACACTGCCAAAAGTACAAATACCTGATTTAAAAATAACAGTATCAGTGTGCTAGATTGGCCAGCAAACTCGCCTGACCTTAACCCCATAGAGAATCTATGGGGTACTGTCAAGAGGAAGATCAGAGACACCAGGCCTAACAATGCAGACGAGCTGAAGGCTGCTATCAAAGCAACCTGGGCTTCCATGACACCTCAGCAGTGTCACAGGCTGATCGCCTCCATGCCACGCCGCATTGATGCAAAAGGAGCCCCGATCAAGTATTGAGTGCATTTACTGATCATACATTTCAGTAGGCCAACATTTTGGATTTTAAAGTCATTTTTCAAGCTGGTGTTATAAAGTATTCTAATTTATTGAGATAATGACAATTTTGTTTTCATTGGCTGTAAGCGATAATCATCAACATTACCAGAAATAAACACTTGAAATAGATCACTCTGTCTGTAATGACAGTCTAATATATGAGTTTCACTTTTTGTATTGAAGAACTGGAATAAATTAACTTGATGATCTTATAATTTTGGGAGATGCACCTATACCACACCGATCTCTTTCTCAGGACATGTCCTAAGTAGAGATGAGCGACTTTGCCTTTTTTCGGGTCGAGTCAGGTTTCATGAAACCCAACTTTCTCAAAAGTCGAACGAAATCGGCCGACTATAGGGAAAAGTCAAGTCAAGTGCAAGTCAATGGGAAGAAAAGTCGGCAGTGAGTGGAGGACTGTAAACACCTGGCAAGAATTTTAACCCCAGACGCGGCAAAGTCTCTCTTTCGCCCTCTCTCCCACTCGGCTACGCTCCGCTTCTCTCATTGGCTGAAAAAAGTCACGTGCAAGCATTCGGCAAAACCCGACTTTGACGCTTGGGTCGCCGACCGCATGGCCGACTTCACACTGTGGTCGGGTTTCGTTTCATGAAACCTGACTTTGGTGAAAGTCAGCGACTTTTGAATCTGACTGACCTGTTTTGCTCAACTCTAGTCCTAAGGAAATCGAATGGTCTCAAAACACAAAAAAGCAATAAAAGATATCAGCAGTCCTAAGAGAACCAGTCTTTGAGTATGTTCCTCCAGAAAACGCTGAAGTGATGGTCGGTGCACATGTTGAATATTTAGGCCGGTTTCACATTTGCGTGTCAAGGCGCAGCGACGGCCTGCGCACGGCTGCCGCTAAGCCCCGCCCCCTGCCGAGCCGCCTACCGGCACGACGCTGCATGCGTCCCCTATCTTTATCACTGGGGATGCAGGCCGTGCTCAGTATGCGTTTGGCGGCGCATGCATCCTTTTTACGGTGCGCCGAGCGCAACCAAATTGCAACAGGTTGCGTTTGGCGCTGGTTGGCGCACCGTCAAAAGGACGCAGGCGCCGCCAAACGCTTACTGCGCACAGCCTGCGTCCCCAGTGATAAAGATAGGGGACGCATGCAGCGTCGCGCGGCAGTCTTGCGCAGGCCGTCGCTGCGCCCTGACACGCAAATGTGAAACCGGCCTTACAGCAGATTTTTCTGCACCAAAAACCCAGAGTGTTACCAGGAATCCTTTGTGTAAAATCTGCACCTTTAACGTTTTTTTTTCTAATTCAAAACCCTGCAAGAATTGACATCTTGCAGATTTGTAAAAACACTTGGGAAGATTCAAATCCTTGAAGGAAAAAAAAATAAGCAGTGTGCACACGATATTTCAGAAATCCTTCACTTTATTGGAAATGTAAAATGCAGCATTTTTTTCCCCTTGCAAACCAGACAGGGGAAAAACAAACCACAAAGTGTGAACAAGCCCTAAGGCTCCTCTTGTGTATCATTTATTTGGAATATAATAGACAAACCAGAACCTTTAGGACAGCTCTAGACTCTCAAAGTAGGAAAAATGGAGCCGCTGACCTGGTTGTTTAACGTCCGGCTTTAAAAAAAAAAAAATAATAATTCTCCACTGAAAATAGCGTAAGTTTCTCTTCCCCTGAACGACCCAGCATCTACAATATATGGGATTACACAGGTAGGTCATGTATTAAAGTGAACTTGTCAGGAGATTCAGGCTGCGTGAACCACAAGCAGCATCAGTCAAAGGCGGCTTGCACCGTTACAGCCGTATACAGAATGTTTTACTCTGCTGTGTTTCAGAGTAATCATACCATGAGCAGGGACCAGAAACAAGGCAACACAGAGGACTAGTCACTTCTATGTCACCAGTGGGGGCGCTGCAGGGAAACATTTTGTTTGGGTTGGTAATCATCATGACTATAGAATTAAAATGGCCACCACTACTTTACTGAGAAACTGGTCCTAGACTGTTAGGCCAGGTGCTTGTGAGCATGTGCAGTAGGTAGATAAGCTCCACTAATACTGGAGATACCAGAGGGGCTGATGTAAGAAGAGGCTGCTCACACTGCTGTCCCACCTGTCTGATCTAATACTGGAGATACCAGGAGTGTTTGAGGTAAGAAGATACTGCTCACACTGCTGTCCTCTCTGTGCATATGATCTAATACTGGAGAAACCAGTGGTGCTGAGGTAAGAAGAGGCTGTTCACACTGCTGTCCACTCTGTCTTTCTGATATAATACCAGAGACACTGAGGGCTGGGGTAAGATGAGGCTGCTCACACAGCTGTCCACCCTGTCTATCTGTATAATATAAGCATCTCCAGCTCAGTGGAGCTTCCTACTACACACACTCACAGGAAACTGTCAACATTCTAGGACAAGTTTCGATCAGTGTAACAAGGCAGCGACCACTTTCATTCTCTAATGGTTACGTCTATTGACAAACTATTGTGACTTAATTCTCACTTATTTATATTCCCCAAAAAAACCTTTTTAACATCAAACTTTACTTCATTCACAGGTGGGCACTGGCAGTGGGGGAGGGAAAAAACAAAAAAAAAAACAAAAAAAAAAAAAAAAACAAAACCAGACAGATGGGCTACTTTCACGGACTGTTTTGACAATTGTACTAGTACATTTTCAAAAGCTAGGTAAGTTAGCTTAACCCCTTAGTGACCATTGATACAGGTTTTTACTGACTTGACTGAGGGTGTGTGCAGACGCTGTGGAATCCGCTGCGCATTAATCCGCACGGATTTTGCAAAAACCGCAGATAATCCGCAGGTCAAAAGACCTGCGGATTATCTGCGGTTTGGTCCTGCGGATTCACCATCTCCACAATGGTGGAGCTAGGAACCCGCTGCGGATTCCGCAGAAAGAATTGACATGTCAATTCTTTCTGCGGTTTCAAAACCGCAGCAAATCCGTGCGGATTTTTCCACAACGTCTGCACAGCGGTTTTTTTTTCCATTCATTTGAATGGTACTGTACACCGCAGGTAAAACTGCTGCGGGTCCGCAGCGGCCAAAAACACTGCGGAATCCGCAGCGTGTGCACATACCCTTAAAGAGAATAAAATCCCCCAACGGGTGAAAATGCCACAGCTGGAAGCTGTACACTACAGCAGACACCCTGCTGCCTCAGTCATGATCGGCATTTGTTGGTACCGACCAAGGTCATTTAACCCATTAGATGCTACTGACAAAAGGGACACTGTCTAGATTGGCACCCCGAGATCATGATTATGTGGTTAACATGGCGATTTACTGCCAAATAACGGCATTGCAGTCCGCCAGCTATAGCGACTTGTTCAGAAGTTAACATTTAGGTGGTAAAAACAACATTTCTTCATTTCCGTCATGCCACTTATTAAAATACACCTGAAGGGTTAATAAACTGACAGCAGTTTTGAAAGTTTGGGGGGGGGGGGGGTACAGTTTTTTTTAAATGGTATAACTTCTTGGGATCTTCAACATATAGGATCCTCAAAGTGACAAAGTGAATAGATCCCTAAAAGGAAAAAACCTGCAACATTTTTCAAACCAACATCTTAAGAAATGAAAACCCATTTTACAATTGGTGCTGGTGCAAAGCAGACACAAGGGAAAAGTTATCACTTAAAGTTTGGAAATTGCAAAAAAATTTTGGACTTTGTCAAATTTCAGTTACTTTTATAAATAAACGCAAAACAAATTGACCTAAAATCAGTCGAACTAAGTGTCATGAAAAAAAAAAAAAAAACCCTCTAAATCACTGAGACATGTTGAAACATTCCAGAGTTATTGCCACATAAGAGGGATAAGGGATGCTGATCAGATTTGGCCTGGGCCCCAAGGGGTTTAATATTTTTGTAATCTTCGTTTATAAAAGGAAACATTCAGAAGTCTGGGTTGTGCAATTTTCAGAACATTTACCCATTATGTGGGGCTGTTCACATGCCAGGGTTTTTCTTGACTGTTTGTCAGTGCAAAAAAAAAAAAAAAGATTTTTTTATACCGGCACAGTTGAAGTAACAGTAAAAGACTGAGGGTCTGTGAAAACCAGACAGCACATGGATGGCGTCAGTGTACGGGGCGTGTGTTGTCCAGCATTAACATTGTAGGGATTGGAGAAAGTTTGTAACTTGTTTCTAAACATGTGAAAATCAGTGATGGAACGCAGACTATAGAAACTGATATGGACCAAACACTGATGGGGGGGGGGAATCACTTTAAAAAATTTTTTTTTAACTTTTTAGGTTAGACTAAGCAAGTATCCAGCATCAAATTCCTGCTAAATGCCATAGCTTTATTAATAAAAAAAATATATATAATATATTCTATACACATAAATATATAATTTTAAAAAAGCCACACCTTCACTTAAAAATAAAGTATCTTTAAAAAGTTTTGCAAACAATGTTTCAGGCGAAAAAATAAATATTTTTTTTTATAATAAAGTTGTGGCTTTAAACAGAAGAATCTGACACTGGATTTTCGATTTTGCAAATCTCTTGTGGCCTTACAAGTCTCCGTGCAGTGGATCTAGATGGACTTAAAGTCTCCCTTCAACCTTAAAGGGAATCTGTCACCCCTTTTTTGAGATCTCATATAATGATATCATGCAATAGTGTGTCACATAAGGATTCTCTTAGTACTTTTGCTTCCCCCTGACCCCGCACCTTTCATGCATAAATACCTTTTTTATATCGGATCAGATGTTTGTAAACTGCCGATGGGCGGGGCTTATTCACCTGCTCCCCCCCTCCCTGTCTTGCTCTACGCATTTCTTCTTGTGTAGAGCAAGACAGGGAGGGGGGGGGGGGGGAGCAGGTGAATAAGCCCCGCCCATCGGACCTGACCGCGACAGTTTACATACATCTGATCCGATATAAAAAAGGTATTTATGCATGAAAGGTGCGGGGTCAGGGGGAAGCAAAAGTACTAAGAGAATCCTTATGTGACACACAATTGAATGATATCATTATATGAGATCTCAAAAAAGGGGTGACAGATTCCCTTTAAATACCACGTTACTATCTTTTTATGGGTGAGCTGACTTTTCCGACCATTCTTTTGAATTTTTGGTCTGCATAGGCGCATGAAAGTCTGAATGAGGCCTTAGAAAATGGAAATTATACCAAGGACATGAAACATTCTTTTTAAGCCACAGTGGGTGCAAAGATTATACAAAAATCGAGATTCCAATAAACAATGCACTTTTTATTGCCCCGGGTAAAGTATGTGCACCCTCCATAATATAGATTCATGGTGACGTTATCTGCAAGCTGAATGCCATCGCCTTTCTTCTCCGTGACCTTATAATTAAATATACACACATTCTTTGCCAACCCATAGGAAAAAAAACCAAAAAAAAAAAAAAAACCAGGAAAAGGTAGGAAAAAAAAAAAACTTTCAAACAATTTTACACAAAATATATTTATAGACAGGGCTTCTCTGGCACTTTTTTCCCTCCCCTTGAGAACAACTTATATACATTACAGTACAGGATCCCAGGTTTGTAGGTAAAGATGCAAGAGAAAATCAGAGCATCTTCCCCAATGATAAAACGACGTGCAGCCATTTTAAACAATCAAACGTTTATTGATAGGGTGAAATCATTTTCCTTTTTTTTGATTCACCGGTTTGGTGCAATTTTTTTAAAATTGTATGTAAAAAATAAATAAAGGTATGCTTTTTGTTCAGTGTCTCATACATCTGTGGGGACATTTAACTAGTAGAAAGGACATCATTGCGGGATGGAAGCGGCTTTGTATCTGACCTGCCGGATCCCATTGTTGCGGTGCAGTCAGGCGACGTAGGTTACAGTATAAGTATCTCTGCCTTCAGACGAGCAGGGAAAAATTGAACACAGCGAGGCGATTGACACGTATATTGCTGCAGCCCGGACACAAGTAGGAAAACATTCTTTATGGTCCTACTGGCATTTGGGAACGTTGCGCTTTTTTATTTTTACACCTAAACATATTTGATACACATAGGAACCGGTGGTTGGAGAGGGGGCAGCAATGTGTCAGGGGAGAGGGTAGTAACTGCTTTTGGTGCTAGGGTGGTCTTTGGCACCTTGCTCCAAGTGTCTCCGACAGTCACAGGTATACAATTCTCATTGACGTTCACATTCGTTACAGAGTCAAACTTTTACACCAACAAATCCATCGCATTCTGAGGAGGTTTCTGCATTATATATACACTGCACACTAGCCTAGGGCCATGCCTCAGCATCAAACGCCTGAAAAACCTCGAAGGTCGAGAGCAGGTAGAGACGTCCATTTTGATATGTCAAACGAAAGGAAAAAAAAATAAAATTATCCAGGCAACAACCGAATATTCTGCTGTTTAACCATCGGGTATCCTCCTGGCAGCATTAAGAAAAAATGGCTACAAAAAGGAAGCCATCGAGCGGTGCGTTACTCTCCAATGCTTTACTCTTTCCCCATATGAATCTTCTGCCCCTCTATCGTAGTCAGTATTTCCAAGGTGAAAGTTTGACAAACATCATTCAAGTTTTTGTTTTTTTTTTGTCTTGAGAAAATGTGATGATGGGTTTGGGTGGATCAGTCCGCCTCACTTTCCTTCCTTTTGGCACCTACAGGAGGAAAAAAAGTTTTTTTTTAAAAAAAAAAGCAAACAACTGTTCTAAATTCTTTAGGCCTTGCATCGATTAATACAAAATAATTCTAAAAACAAGAATGAACAATCCATAACGTAGGGTTTCCCAAAACCAGACAACTGAGAAATGCCTCCAATGAATAAGAGACACTTTGTGAATTTCCAGTGTGTAGTTAGAGAAAAAGTTGCCCCATTACCAAAATTTGCACTTGACCCTTCAATCTGGTGGGCAATACACTCAAAAGGGCCACATACGACTGAAAAGCGCCCAATGTTTGTTCACCCACCGCAAATTGGTGGACGTCTTCCCTGATGGATTCTCCTCGTTGGTTACCAATTTTGCAGTGGGGAGAGACAGTCCTGTTCAAGTTCTCTTCAATCGTTTGGTTTACCCCAACGCTTAGGACCCAATTCATGAAGACTGGCATTTTTCACACCGGTCTTGATGGAGGGGGCCGGGTTAAGTACCAGGTGCCTGACTGAGTGAGGAATGCATTTGTCAGCCATAGCAGAAGGCCTTTAGACAAAAACATCCAGCATCTTAACCAAGGACCACCCCTCTAGAATAACCCGATGTTCACACAGCATCAGAGTTATGGAAAACAAGAAACTTTGGAACAATCTATACTTAGATTAATAAAATGAGATTTGTGCGAATTCAACACCCACTGAATAGCTGACTGAAGGGTCCAGAACATGTCGTTGCCTTCAGGATTTACTAGGCATAGCTGTGTACATGCTGTAGTGTAGCTCTCTGCAGCCCAGTCTCAAAGACAGGCCAAAGTGCAATACCAGACCCAGCCGCTAACAAGTAACTGGCACGGTTGACGTTTAAAATTTATTTAAAAAAAAAACACGTTCTTTCAGGGATGCACCCAAGTTGTTCCATGTCAAGTCTGAAAAATTGCAGACGCTGGCACAAGATCTTTAGAGCTTTCTACTGCAGCTTTAGTCTCTGCAATCAGGTCTGTGCAATTTACAATCACTACTTGGCTTGTGTAACAATGGAGAGGCATGTCACCCACCTGCAGGAGACAGCACCAGCGCCTGTAGGATATCCGAGAGCGAGATGATGCCAACAATGCTATGTGCCTCATTCACAACCACCAGTCTGTGCACCTAGGAAACAAGTCACGACAGCTCATCAGACACCGGTAAGGACAGGTTCATTCTAGTATTGGAAGTTGTGTCTTGTGCCGTATACGGGAATGATTATATAGGATGATATTTACCAATTTATTTTTAAGACATGCCCTGATATCACCAGCGGTAGCGCCCCTCTTGCAGTCCTGGCAGTTCCGTTTGACATTTTTTGTTAGTCACTGAAGGAACCTCCTATCTTCTCCCTGTATTTGCACAAGCTCATTGCTATTTGAAGGGAGCTGACTGACAGATTCGGCAGTTATGGAAAAGAGCCCAACGATTTACTGGCTGTGACCCAAAAAGGCGCTTAGATAGCCATTAAATGAGAGTTATCCAGCCCCTTTACACAGCAAAGCCACTGCCCTTAATCTATGCATTGGCTGTGACAGAAGGATGCCAAGCATTTACAGGAGACAGCCAGCCCCCTTCACAGACAGCAATGATAACTTACTGACAGAAAACGCTCTTCTGTTTAGAAACACAAGCCTTAAGTGCAGCTGCCGGGATTAAGGACTTAGGTGCCATCAGAAGATTAGGGCACATCTGATAACACACATTGCATACATCAGGGAAGCCAGATGTTGGACCAACTTAAGGAAACGCTACTAATATTAAGGTCACATTAAAAAATAAAAAAAACTGCACCCTGAAATCTAGAATAGTTTGTCATTAGACAGCCCTATTTCAAGTGTCAGAACTTAGTTTTCCACACGAGGCGGTCTCTTACAGAACAAATTTTTTTTATTCCCCAACATTCTCTGGCTCGATGAAGCCAGAGCTGCAGATCAAATAAGGGGGTGGTGGAAATTGAGGGAAAACCAGCAGGTGGGAAGGTGTATATAGATTTTCAGCCCCACCGTGAAGCTCCGAGCAGTGGGACTTGGTTTGAACAGTTATTCTGTGCCGACAGTCCCTTTAACAGGCGTAATTTTGAGGCACAAATAATGTAGTTAAAAATAACTTACGAGGTTTTGCCTCACGAGACATAAAAGCATATTCATAGGAGCCCATGCCTCCGTCTCCAGATCAGGGGTTCAAAGATCCCTTGCTCTGGGCATATTCATGGGACCCCCCCACGCCTCCATCTCGAGGTTCCCTGATCCCTTGCTCTGGCTGACGTCAAACCACCAGTAAGTGGAGAGGTGGTCGCGCATGTGCCGACTCTCTCCAGGGATTGCAGTGGGAGTTTCGGCTACAGAGCATTTGCTCGACTGGACTGGGAACTCTTAAAGCAATGAATGGATAGATTAGCACTTGCGCTGTCACCACTCACTGGTGATTTTAGACTTGCTTGAATGGTGGGAAGATCAGTTAACCCATGTTCCGGATAGAAAGTGTGGGCCCTGGAGGTCGGACCCGCATCTACCAGACATGTACGGCATATTACTATGGTAGTAATCAATAGGCTCTTCACCAGCATGGCCACCACATGTATCCATCTCACTGGCACCTTATACAGGCTTTATCTATGCACATTGAAAACACTAAGGAACCACCCTACATGGATGTCAGGTGTGCAAGCGATGGTCCATCACTATTCTGCACCGCCGCTTTACATCACTGTCTGCATCCTTCAGTATATTGATATAGCGACAAGGTATTGCCAAGTATGGCTGCTTTTTTTTTTTCTGTGAGAGCCTATGGATATTCCTTAGATGTTCCTCAGACAATGTCTTTCTTCATTTTAGGTTGTGTGGGGTGGCCATGTCATTGCACCATAGCACTTATGGCATTCACTGTGCAGTATGACAAGCACCAGCCTGTTTATGCCCAACAAAGACCCCTTTTTCCCCCTTCATATATGAGATTTGCAGTCATTTATGTTTTTGTAGTCTATTCCCCATTAACCCCATGAGGACAAGAGATGCAATCCTTACCTCTGCTCTGACTATTCGGTCCACTATAGTCTCCAGTGTTTCTAGCTTATTGCATTTTACTACACCCTCGAAATACTGCGAGCGGTGTTCCAGCGCCTGCGTCACCGTGATGTCCAAGTTGTTATAGGTTTTCTCAGCAGCAAGGTTCTGAAAATGAGTCATGCATCAATTAAAAGTACCGTTAATTATAAAAGGAGACAACTGTAAAATATGCCCATTGTACATAACACATGAACCAGTGGGAGACCCTCCAAACACGCACCCCCGCAATACTACACAACGGTCACTAAGGCAGTGACAGACAGCTGAGGGCCGAGCTCCGCTTCCCCTTTAATTACCCAGAGTCACTGTATAGATTATAATACCATTTGGCCTCTGTAAGACCTGTGCCATTGGTACCTTCCATGGACAGCCCACCAGTTACAATGGGCACTGTGTTATTTTTCATTTACCGTGTGGTGGCAATGCTGGAAATGTATGTGGTTATTGCAGCCTTACTTGCTTCTATACCAGGGGGTGAGCAGGGCCTGGGATGTCACATCTATAGAAACCTACTGGGATCTGGGTATGATCGCCAGGCATCAGACGCCATGACATAATTGGCCCCGGTTACCTCCCGATGTGGACGTAAGCGGACACACGTCTTATGTGAGCGCTGCAGCCAGTGGTCACTGACTGCCTGCAGCAGTTACCATTTTGTCTGAGTGAAATTCCGCTCTGACAGAATATTGATAATCAGCAGCTGCCGACTGTCATGTAAGCGCTGCAGCCAGTCCGGCGAGCGCCAGATGCCCAGGGCTGACACCGCAAGGGCAGGGTATAAGCTGCTCTTATTTTACTTGCGGGGACTCGGCATTTAGGAAGGGGGTTGTCCAAGTACTGTCTATCCCCTCTAACAATTCTGCTATATGAATAAGATTACGTCAAATAACAGTGGATAAAACAAAGATGATCTATACTTACAATGACATCAAATTTGGAATAAATATCCACTACTTTCCCTGAAATAAAAGAAAAAGTTTGTTATTGAAGCAAATCTAACATGTCTTGCTGAAGATTGAGTCAATGTTCTCATTGCTACTATTCTGTTATGTCCTGGACAGACTGGGCCATAATTGCTGTTTTATGGCGAACGTCCAGAATTTAAAGTCCGGGTACATCCCCTATGTCTGGCTCGGACATGGGACCCCCTGACCCAAACACAACAACCTCATGGGAATCTGTGAGGCTGTTATTTCTGGTCAGAGGAAAGTACCAAATCCAAAGTGTGAAGCGGGTCATAGTTATCTCATCGTAAGAAATGAAAAGTATGACCTTTTGGAAAGAGGAAAATAATCTTCATACACCTGACAGATGCAATACCGTAGGAAAAAAAAAAAAAAACGAATGAAAAAAGCTGCACTAAGAATCGGTGTCAACTAAGGCAATGTTCACATTTGCATCAGACGCACCATCTTAGATTCTGGCAAAAAAAAAGCCAGTAAAATGATGTAAATCTGATATTCCGTCATATTCATCATGTGATGCCATCAATCAGTTTTCTGTCCCTATAACAAGGCAGAAATATGCAGACTCTAACAGCTCCCTTGTCGCAGCGCAGAATTAACCCATTCTTCCCCATTAAAGGCTGAAATACAAACAAAGATGTGAACACGGTATAACTGCACAAAACTCTAGGATGGTGTTGTCAAAATCAGGAATCCGTTTTGCTGGCTATTTGGCCTTGGTACGTCTTATATCAATATTGCACATCGATGTGAATGATTATGACTACGCAGACCAGCAATGCAGCCACAGGCATTGGATCTGTCAATACAAGCACTAAATCTAAACAAAAAGGATTTTTTTTTAAAAATATTTTAAAAAAAAGTCTCTCCATATTTCACATTCATATTTATTAAGCCAATTCGATATTTTTTCCAATAGAATGGTAGCAAACTATATACCGAACAGGGAGAGGAGTTTTACAAAACCTAAAGTGGATGACAAATGAGAAGAGACTTACAATTAATACGACAATAGTATAATAATGAGGACATTATAATGGGATCTTACCCGACTCATCTACAACCGGCAACGCAGAAACTCGTCGTTCTACAAATATATTCAAAGCTTTGATGATGGGAGTGTGGGGATGTATGAAGGCAATGTTGTGGTAGGTTCCTATCCCAAGTTCCTCTAGGTTTTTCTTCATGAAGGCAGGCTTTGGCATTTCTGACACCTGTAACAAGAAACCAATTACCTAGTAAAAGATCAAGTGTGTGTCAAAGCATAAAAAAGGGAAGATAAATTATATGTAGATGTTACAGGGCAGACAGGTCAGTGAAGAAAACCCTGAAGATTAAGGTGCAGGAAGACAAAAGCCCAACTGCAAAAATTAAATAATTTCACATTAGTAAATTTATCACTGACAAATGTATAGCCAGCTTTTCAAAGTTTTATCTGACTAAGCTCTCACCAAGACAGGTTAGTTTATAAGGGTGTGTGCACACGCTGCGGATTTTGCTGTGGTTCCGCAGTGGTTTCGCAGTGGTTTTGGCCGCTGCGTACCCGCAGCAGTTTATGCTGCGGTGTACAGTACCATGATTCCCTATGGGAATCAAAAACCGCAGTGCAGACGGTGCGGGATTATCTGCGGTTTTCAACCCGCAGAAAGAATTGACATGTCAATTCTTTCTGCGGATTCCGCTGCGGTTTGCCATCTCCTCCATTGAGATGAAAAACCTCAGAGCAATCCGCAGGTCTTTTGACCTGCGGATTTTACAAAATCCGCGCGGATGAATCCGCACCCCAATCCGCAGCGTGTGCACACACCCTTAGGCGTTTATTTTTATTAGCTTAAATAACAGTCCGATTAGGTGAATGACATTATGGTACAAACATTACTAGTTCAGTAACAGTTACCAAAATGGGTAGGCGTTTGGGATTCCTGCTCATTAAAACAAACGCCTATTGCAGTTACTGATTATGATTATACAGCTCCTGTTAGACATAATGAAGGAAATCAAAGCACATCCTAATCTATTATCTTATTTAGAAGTATAATAAGTATGTCTCCACATCAGCAGATGCTACTGTAAAAAAAATATAATAAATATATTACACACAGGCATAACTGATTAAATCTGGGAATCATAATGATGGCTTAAAGGAAATACGCTGCATATAAAAGTAAGGTGCAAAGTGTGAAAGATAAACAGGTTGGGTGAAAAAGTCATTATCACAAAAGGGGAAAATAAAGTGCTCATGAAAATCTCAAGTCTTACAGATAGTATGGCACATCAGAGATTTAGGTCTTTATCACACCAGTGCCAAATACATTACACCATGTTAGAATGACAATTATATAGGTTATAATTTAAGGAGGATGATGTCATATGCAATATCACAATATTCAGGATAATGAAAACCAACCTCCCCCAACATTGTTACAAGCTCAGCCAACAGTTAAGGTACTGTCACACTTAGCGATGCACCAGCGATCTCGACCAGCGATATGACGTGGTCAGGATCGCTGGTGCATCGCTAAGTGGTCGCTAGTGAGCTGCCACACAGGCAAATCTCACCAGCGACATCGCTGGGTCGGCGATCCTGACGTCCTCCCGCCCGTGTCCACACGTTGCACGTCTCCACAGCAGGAAGCTGACGACGAGAAGTGGTCCAGGACGTTCTCGCGCGATCAGCGGTAACCAGCGGGGGAGCGGTCGGAGGCAAGTATCAGACATAGCGATATCGCTAGCAATATCACTATAACGTCACGAAAACCAGTGACGTTATAGCGATATCGCTTAGTGTGACAGGCCCTTTAGTGAGCACTTTAAACAAGCATGTCATTTCTAATAGCACTGGTTGAAATATAAAATGCAGCTCTGGGCTATAATACAGGTTACAAACAATTACCTGGGTAAAAGTTGAGTCACTTTGTTAAATATACTTCACTAGCTATATACAAGTAGTTACAGTGGCATGTAAAAGTTTGGGCACCCCCGGTCAAAACTACTAATATTGTGAGCAGTTAACCAAATTGAAGATGATAATAATAATAATAATAATAATAAATAAATTTTATTTCTATAGCGCCGACATATTCCGCAGCACTTTACATTTCAGAGGGGATTTGTACAGACGATAGACATTACAGCATAACAATAATCACATAGATCATAACAGATACCAAGAGGAGTGAGGGCCCTGCTCGCAAGCTTACAGTCTATGAGGAAAGAGGGAGACACGAAAGGTGGGTGGTAACAGTTGCCCTGATTGTATGGACCAGCCATAATGTTAAGATCAAATTATCTCTAAAAGGGCTAAAGTTAGAGATGGCATATTTTCTTTGAAACATTCAGCGTCAGAAACAGGGCTGTGGAGTCAGAGACCGAGACCATTTTGTTGGAGTCCGTGTAAAATGGACCGACTCCTAAACTACATAAAAAATTGGGTACAGTAGTACAATGCAGGAAGTGCTGTAAATGTTTTCATAATTCAGGAAAGTTATGAGATGTCCTATAACATGTCTGTTCCTGATCCAAGGCTCTTAGTTGAGATGAATCTGTTCTGCATTTTATGTTCATGCTAATGACCAGTGCTGTGGAGTCAGAGTCAGAAGTCAGGGAAATTGAGAAGTAAAGGTACTGTCACACTTAGCGATGTACCAGCGATCCCGACCAGCGATATGACGCGGTCAGGATCGCTGGTACATCGCTAAGTGGTCGCTAGTGAGCTGCCACACAGGCAGATCTCACCAGCGAGATCGCTGGAGACGGGGGTCGCTACTTACCTGTCACACCAGGCGATCCTGCGTCCTCCCGCCCGGCTCCACGCGTCGCTCGTCCTCACAGCAGGAAGCGCCGCAGGAAGTGGCCGACGAGAAACAGTCCTGAACGTTCTCGCGCGATCAGCGATAACCAGCGGGGGAGCCGGTCGTAGGTAAGTATCACACATAGCGATATCGCTAGCAATATCGCTATAACGTCACTAGTTATAGCGATATCTCTTAGTGTGACATGCCCTTTAGAGTCAGAGGCTTGGCTTACCGACTCCACAGCCCTGGCTCAGAGGATTCCAAAACATGAAAACAAGCCAGATTCATTTTGAAAACAAGTCCTGTGGACCGATGGGGTCAAAAGGGAATGGCCCCTTCCACCCCCCCCCCCCCCCCACCATATATATGACCTATTAATATGGGCATACAGGTAATTAAATATTACACTAGTCCTACCTGTATGCCTCACATTAACGTTCGTGTTGGGAAATGTTACATTCTGACTTTATGCTAATCATCTCTTCCAGGTTCAGGAGCGTGAAGTGCCTGGAAGAAACTCCTGCCTCCTCTTTTCATTGTAATACTCACTCCCCCTCCCCCCTCCCTTGTTCATCAGTTATGGCTCCGGAATCCTGCACCTTGCACTCCCTCCACAATACATACCTCATCCTCCTTTCTATGGGTGCTGCATTCAGGGATCTTCTGCACAGGCGACTTTTGCTCCATTAACCTCTGGTGTATATGCCGATAAAGTGCTCTCCCCACTTCCTCCCTGCATGGTCTTCACTATGTACACATGGGTCCTAGAGAAGACTATGCAAGGAGGAAGTGAGGAGAGCACCTTATTAGTGCACGCCGGAGGACACAGTGACTCGCCGGCATCTGCGCAGAAGATCCCTGAATGCAGTGCCCACAGAAAGGAGGAAGAGGTACATATTGTGGAGGGAGTGCAGGGCGCAGGATTCCTGGGCCATAACTGACTTGCATGGGATGGGGTAGACTTGTAATGAGGAGAGGAGGCAGGAATTCCTTCCAGGAACCGCACGCCCCGGAGACTGAAAAAAATCATCAGCATTAAGACAGAATATAACATTTCCCAACAACAAGACCACTAATATGGTGCAGACAGGTAGGACTAACACTTCTATCACCTGTATACCCATAGTAATAGTTCATATACGTCCTGGGGGAAGGGGGGGGGGGGTGTTACAGATTCGATTTAAAATAGAACTCTTTGACCACAATGATCAAAAGGTATGTGTGGAGCAAGAAAAAACAAGGCACAGAATTTCAGCAAAAGAACATCCCACCAAACATTAGGTGGATCAATCATGCTTTGGGGTTGTGTTACAGCCAATGGCATGGGGAACATTTCACAGCTAGAGGGGAGAATGGATTCAATGACATTTCAACAAATTCTTGATGCAAACATAACACCATCTGTTACAAAGCTGACGTTAAAAAGAGGATGGCTTCTAAAAATGGATAATGATAATAAACACACGTCAAAATCCACAATAGACTACCTCAAAAGGTGCAAGCTGAAGGTTTTACAATGGCCCTCACAGTCCCCTGATCTGATCATTGCAAATCTGTGGCTAGACCTCAAAATAGCAGAGGATGCAAGACTACCCAGGAATCTCACAGAACTAGAAGAATTGTCCAGGGAAGAATGCATGAAAATCCCTCAAACAAGAATTGAAAGACTTGGCTGGCTACAAAAAAGAATTTATAAGTCGTGATACTTTCAAAAAAAAAAGGGGAAGCTACTAGGTACTAATTATGCAGGGTGCCCAAACCTTTGCATCGTCCGATTTTCCTGTAAAATGAAAATATTTTTTTTCCCCTAAAATACAAAAAGAAATGTTTCATCTTTAACTTTAGGCCTTTTAGAGATTATTTCATCTTCAGGGGTGCCCAAACTTTTACATGTCACTGTACATGGTTACAAAGGGGACGCATTTTCTGGAGTTGCAGTAGATTTCCAGGGAATTTATCACCAAGTCTGAGAGCGCAGGGAGATTTCCAGCTGAGCTACAGCCATGTGTCCAGACGGATGACGTATCCAGCCATCATTGCAGATGGTTCCCACTTATAAATAGACAGGAACAAAAAGAGAGGAAGGTTTCTGCTTTACTTACAAAAAGCTGAAGAAACTTGAGGATTCGCTTGTGGGTAAGTATATAAAGTGCATTCCCGCTGACTGGGTCGATTACCGGTAATCTGTGGATTTTGTTCTTGATGAGTGAATACACTGCATCGTATAGGCTGCGTGGGAAAGAAACACTGACATTATATCACAGGCGAGGACAGCACGCTGCGTTACAGGATAGAGAACACTAACAATTACACAACTCTATGTAGTGTGCAAACAAGGAATTTACCCACCACACTTTATTACTTTACAGATGGGCTGATGGTGGTCCTAACAACAACAACTACAAACACAACACTGATCGACAAACCACTGCTGCTCCTCCATACTGCCTTCGGTGATCCCTGGCTTCCTCTTTGGGCAGGGAGCAGTCAGGTGAATGTTGCAGCCAATCAGGGGCTGCTGATAGACCGCAGCGGTCATGTTCCGCCTGAGCCAGAAGAGCAGTCAACGATTTTAAATTTCTTCCCAGTTGGATAAAATTTATTTTAAAATTAATTAATTTAAAGGCTATGTGCCCACGTTAGCGTTTTTAAACGCTCAGGAAACTGGTCTCCTTCCCAGAAAAAGCGCGGAACGCGCGTTTTTGATGACTTTTTTCCGCGCGTCTTCTGAGCTATAGAAAATAGCCAAAAACGCGGACCTAAGCGGAAATTAATGAACATGCTGCTTTTACCACTAAGCGTTTCCTTAGCGGTAAAAAACGCATCCATTGGCACAAAAAGGCCAAAATGCATTAAAATGAATGGGATGCTTCTTTTAAGCGTTTTTGATGCGGTTTGACCCCGAAAAACGCATCAAAACGCTTTAAAAAAAACGCAACGTGGGCACACAGCCTAAAGGTTAGGACCACAATTGGGCCATTTGTAAAAGTAATATTTAACCATTACTTTAGGATATGTTAATTTTTCTTTTTTGTGGATACCTTGCATCTGGAGTTATATTCACCAAAGGCTTGAAGGTTTCTTGCAAATACAATTCTGTAGAAACAAAGTAAAAAAAAAAAATAGAAATAAGGTCATACTTCCAGAAAAAAAACAAAACATCATATTAACCCCTTAGTGACAGATCCAAATTTTAAATATCTGACTAGTGTCACTTTATGTGGTAATAACTCTGGGTCAAACCCGTTGAAGCGCTCGAGCAGCGCGAAACGGCCGTTGTCAGCCTTTCTAGCACTCCTTAGGTCACTCCCCCGACTTGACATGTTCATGATATGTCAATAAATCAGTGAAACTTCCATCTCGATGAGTGCGACCTCTTCAATTTGCATGGATTAATATGAAGTAGTCAGTATTGGCAGCAGCATCTAAGGGGTTAAAGAGATATGGATGGTGACAACACTGATCGTGGCTGATGCAGCAAGTTGTCAGCTATAGTGTACAGCCGACAGCTGCTGGATTGTCACTTGTATGGGGATGCTAGTCTCATATCAGGTCAGTTAAAAGACGTATTGACGGTCATTAAGGGGTTAAATATACAGACACTCACGACCTGACTTCTACCACCAGATAGTGGATAAATCCAGACTTTTAGAATATTACTAATCAGAAGTCTCGTCCTCTTAGACACTTTGAAGTAACAGCAATTGCAGTAACGAAATGTGTTAATAAATGCAGTGTAAAGGAGGAGATGCTAATCGGGATTGTAGACGATCAGCTTTAAAACCCAAAGAAAATACTGCATATATTTCCAGACTAAAAGACAAAAAAAAAAAAAAAAAAATCTCTCAAGGCAACTGTGCAAGTTAAACATTTATGATGAAGTAATGGTTCTTACCCCTCCAGGTCTCAATCTTGTGCTCCTCTAATTCATATATCTGTACCTAGGGTGACATATAGATCAAAGTATTTAATATTCCATTATTTATATAGTGCCAACATTCTGCCTGGCTGTTCACAGCCTGTAACAATCAGCTCATCGTCCCCTTGTGGGTTAGTCCCAGGGGGCGCTATAGGTACAGGCGAGAGGAAATTACATGGACTGACCGAAATGCGGTCACTGCCTAAATCCCAAGAGCGCTGCTGTGTACTGGCCAGTGGCACTACATAGTGTAAGCGATGGTACTTACCATTGGAGACTTGTAGTAGCGATGCAATATATTGATGAAATCTGTAATTGTTAACATTCCTGAAATAAAGCATAACAGGATTAGGTGACAGTCACTAAGGCCGATCGCCACATCTCCAGGGTAATGCAGGTTCTGCAGACTGGTGGAGGCAGTGCACTGAACCATCGCCTGGGTTATTGCATGTGCATCACTTTATATAGAGGTTATATTGGTGTTAAAAGTACTAATTTTATATGTGTTATAGAAGTGAGTATCTGACATTTGGATGTGCAAGAAGCTGTAAAATAGATCTCTATACACCAGTCCAAGCAATAGGACATGAGAAGACTAGCTGTCCTAGTCACCTCCATGTCCTAGAGATGAGGGAAATCAATTTTGTTAGGAATTTTGTCACCAAAATTTAGAATTGCCAGAATTAGGATTTGTAAAAAAAAAGTTCTTCGACCTGGGAAAAGGAATCTCATTCTCCTTAACCTTCCCTTTATATCTCCTGTCGCTGGTAGTCTGACTGGCACCTGCCTTTGCAGGCCTCCAGTCCCACGGTGTCCTCTAGGGCATGACACACGTCAGTGAAGTTAATTTGTCTGTTACACCCCACGTGATGACATGGGGCCTAATAAAGAATGGCTGCAGCAGAGGCTCAGAAAGAAGAGCGAAGGAAGAGGATCCGATCAGAAAATCGGAGGTGGCAGAGGATATGATTTTTTTTTTCTTTAAACTCCTTCACAGTACAGTGGAGGGTAGCTTTAAGCTGGTGACCTAAAGCCTGGAGATGGATACTGCTAGCCATCGGTAAGGCAGCAGGTTAGGACACGCTCCGAGGTTTCACACGACTACCTCCATGCTTACGGACAGTCTTGGTCTTTATATAGACGTCTTATCAGCATTTCTAAGGAGCTCTCCAATACTATCTTCCAGATCGTTGGAGGAGAACCGCATGTAACCATCTCCATAGCAGAACCTCACACTTCCCGTAGATGTGCAGCGGCATGTGAAAGGAGGTCTCGCGTGTTGACTTTCTATACAGTCCAATTAAAAATTGACTAATCTTGAAGTGGTCTTTTTTTTCCCCAGACTGGAGCAACCGGATCACTATCTATATATTACAGAGAAGCCGGTGCATCGACTCAGGGCCCAACTAGACAGAAAAGTAATCTTGCAAGACGGCGCTTGCTCTGTGTGAGCCGCACAATGCCCAAGCTAAATGCGGCACTGTCCCATAGTAGCTCAGTGCGACGGCCATTTCCGTAGAGTGGGCACTAATGCACGTGCATAAAACTGGCAATGCTACACAAATAGCCAGATGCCAGCACTTTATAAGCACAGCATGCAGTGCACTGCCGGTACTCCGACATCTGGCCATAGTATACAGTCTGGGTAAGGGGGCATTTTTTTTCTTCCAAAGAGGTGAGATGCATCAATGTACCGTATAGTCAAAGCTGGGTCATACTGCAAAGTGATGTAAAATGGGCCTTCTTTCTGGGATCTCTGCCCCCCATTTTACTTGTTTAGGGGCAAGCGGCATGGCTTCCGCTTGTTCAGTTTCCTACATCAAGAGTTGCAATGAACACATCTCTAGTCTATAGTCAGCAGAGGAGCTCGGGAGCACAAGACCTCCTCCGAGACGCTGAGCATGCCCTAAAAAGGCATAAAGAAGAGGGCTGTGTGATAACAGAGGTCACCGCACAGGGGGCAGTCGTCTCCAAACCAGATATCACTGCAGTGTGCAGACGTGGGCTCAACAGCACGCCAAAGAATGACAGCTGCTGCAGGACCACCCGCGAAAGTACTTACAAGCCCCTTTTATTCTATTGGCAGCCAGTAGGAGATTAGGAAGATTTCATTGCATTACAGAAAGTGTCAGTAAGGAGGATTTTCTGGTTTCAGAAAACTTGTCCCCTCACTGTAACAGGTTTAAAAAACACACATTAAAGGAACCCCACACACAACCAAAGGGGTCAGAATTACTGCCAAACGGGAATATAGTATGGAGCTCACCTACAAAACTCTGGTTTTTCGTTTCCCATAATGGCGCAGCCCTTACGCCATTAGCTACCAGCGCAAAAAAGGCCTTCTTTACCTGCAGAGGAGAGAAAACAGACGTGAGCTTGGTTTTAGGCTGGGTTTATAACTGAGGTATGTACACAACAGTAGAATATTGGCCAGGTCGGCAGTAATCTCATGGACCTAGGGTTACAAAATATCAGTGATAACTAGTGCAGATCCAAAGCCAGCACAGCTTTCAAGTTTAAAAGGGGATGTCCAGGCCTGGGGCTTAAAGAGGTTGTCCACTAATTTTACATTGATTGCCTATCCTAGGTCATGTGTGCCGAGCGGACGTTTTTAATTATACCATTTTGGTGCAGATACAATCTTTCAATCGCCCTTTATTGCATTTTAATGCAATGTCGCGGCGACCAAAAAACACACGTAATTCTGGTGTTTTGATTTTTTTTCTCACTATGCCATTTAGCAATCAGGTCAATCCTTTTTTTACGGATAGATCTGGCGATTCTGAACGGGGTGATTTAAATTTTTTTTGTTTTTTTTTGTTTTACTTTTGGCATGCTTCAATAGCCTCCATGGGAGTCTAGAAGCTGCCACAGTTTGATTGCCTCTGCTACATAGAGGTGATGCCCAGATCGCCTCTGTAGCAGATTTACTGCATGGCTGTGAGCGCCGTCCACAGGGTGGTGCTCACAGGAATCCAACCACAATGACAGAGGTGTCAAGGAGACCTCTGGTTGTCATGCCGACGAACCGATAACCCCAATCACATGATGGGCTATTGCGGGCATGTCAGCTGTTCAAAACAGCCAACATGTCCCGACTTTGAGGCCGTGAGCCCATATCAAAGCAGGGGTGCTGCCATCGGACGTACTATTCCGTCCAATGGCAGAAAGGGGTTAATGGGATGTCCCAGTAATAGGGTCAGTGCCAATCTGAGGTTTCTCCCATGCATCAACTTCTCATGGGCTAATAATGCCAAATGGCCGATCAATAGCAATGGTCAGTGCGGTAAATTAATCAGCGCCAGGTACGCAGACCACCTCTAGGCTGTATGACGCCAGGTATGGAGGTACTGCAGCTCTGGCCAGTTAAGTGGACTGTTACTAGCACCATTTATTCCTTTAAGATTTGTTTGTTCTGTACATGAAACGATTATACCGGTCAGGGGTTTTTCCTCCAAAGAGAGTAACAGGAAGGATGCAGACTAAGTCTTCAAGGAACGGAATTCCCTTTGCTGGATTTTAAAAATTCTTCAAAGCCGTCTGCAGACGCTAAGCTTCAGGCTGGGGCTGTGCGCTGCATTCTCTCCTAGGCGGCTTTGTATTTGACCTTTTATTAATTCCTGTGTTTTGGTCGGTTTATGGGTCAGAGTTTATATATTATGTCTGATGCTGACATTTAACCACAAAGAGAAAAAATAGAAGTTTTCTTCTTATCCAGCCACATTTCTACTATTTTGTGGGATACCGAACATTCCTCCTGCATACAGGACCAACTAATAACATCGGAATTATTGCATAACTCTGTAGTGAGGCCATTAGTTCCTGGCAGAATGAATGATTTTCTTGTAAATCCTCCTGTACTTTCATATTGATAACAAATCCTCAATACCAGATCATTTGGGGGGGGTCTGACACCTGGCACCCCCGCTGATCAGCCATTATTGGCTCTGGTGGGTGAAAACATTGCAGGGCAGACCACCACATTGCCGTACACCGTCTGGTAGTCGCTGCCGGGTAGTGCAGCACATAGAAGCGGCCACTAAGTTGAATGATGCCGCTCGGCACACACTATACATCCAGCCACCACCGGAGCACATGACAGCTGATCAGTGGGTGTGTCTGACCCCAACTTACCTGATATTAAGGATACATCACCAATAGAGTGTAGGAAAACCATTTTTATGTGAGAGATTTATTTCTGGACCCAGAAATTAAACACGAACACAAAAATCGCCTAAAAAGGTCAACGTCACTAGCAAATCTCTAGACATTACGCACACCGTTCATGCATGCCCGACCTGCAGCTCCTCCTCAACGCCTCCTGGATGCAAAACAAGGAGAAAATGGGAAATACAAAAGCCCCGGTGTGCCATCAGAAGAGTGTCACACTATTACTGCACAACCGGGATCTGGATACGGGCTACATCAGACCGCCGCACCCATCTCATTCAGGCAATAGGACCCCCATTTTGGCAACACCTGGTAACTCAGTCTACATGATCACTATCGGGACTACATTTTTATACTTTTTTTCTTCATACACAGTTTAATAGCTAGCCTTTAGTAGAAGAAGCAATAACAGGAAAACTCACTTGTAAGGTAGTGTCAAATACAACAAGCTTGGAGCTGGTGGGCACAATGTCATAACACTTGTGGGATTTCATGAAGCGCATGTATATGTCACTCTCCGATTCTTCAACAGCTGGAAGAGAAAAGTGAGAGTCAGTATAACTGGATAGAGCCGAGTAATAGCTACAATCACTGAACGGAAAAAAACTATTGGGCAGTGGAGAAATGGATCCCATTGTTCCGAGTGAGATAGATATTCTATTATACACACGCACATTTCTGATTGGACACAGCATCAGACTATAGGGACAGCCTCCCAATTGGAGATACCTGGTTGTCAAATTATTCTTACATTTTTAGGAGAAATAACAGCTATAAAAATGATCCAAAACCATCAATTCATGGATATTACTAGTATTAACTAAAAAAAATTACATGTTAGGAGATCTCATAAGGATTGGAGATTGGATGTCAGCAGATGCCACACTGACATATATACCTTCCCATATCTCTACACTGCAGAAAGATTGGCCATCAATATCAGATAGGAGGGGGTTCTCACCCCCCCCCCACCCATCAGCTGCTTCCAGATCCTACAACTGGGAAAGCAGTTTACAAAGCGAGTACCACAGCGCCATGCACTGTAGTATCCATTCTGGGGTACTACAGCTCACTTCCTATTGATTTAATTAATAAAGTTAGGATCAACTACGTCCCAAATTACAAGGAATGGCACTTCAATATACAACATTAAATCAATAAGGCCAGTAAACGTACCGTCACCTATAAGAAGTGAACCATAAATAGATTAAAAATATATATTCGCTTCTTATAGGCGACAGTACATTTACTGCCCCTACTCATTTAACTAGTAGCTGACCGCTGGTGGTGCACAATGTTGGAGCCGCACTGATCGAACATGGATGAGCCAGGCTAAAGATAGGTCATCAATATCTTCGTTGTGGACTTTTTTTTTCTTAATAGTAACTTGACATTGATTCATGCCGCCCGTGATGGAGGCAGCATCACCCAGATCCTGGCTGCATGATTGCAGCGAGGTATATTTCTCTGAAACGCTTCAGCATTTCAAAAAGCATCTGGCTTGAAGATATGGCCGAGACCACAGGGAGAGGTTAGACTAGTCAAGTGCTGCCCCCGGCCCCAATGTTCCCAGACACTAGAGGTGACTGGTGAAGAGGTAGGCATAGACAATAAAATACGTATACACGAGACCTTTCAGTCAACTAGATTCAAATTCAACTTACGATACATTTGTCTGGATTGCCAAAGCAGTTCAGAGAGAATACACCTGGCTTTAGTCACAGATCACCGGACAGGCCCCTTTATACATACATTAATAGATTAGACGAGAAGCCCTTATCTAATGCGGCCCATCAGAGATCCACCCCAGAACATCACACTGGTCCACATAACGGAACATCTGTGCTCCCTGGCTCAGGAAAGAAGCACAAGTAGTTCTATAGATAAGAGGCAGTAGAAGGAACGCTCGGGGTAATGCAGGCAGTACAACGGATCCATAGGGAACAGGCAAATAATGGAGCTGCCCACAGGAAACGGTCACCGTCTGTGGCCGGCAGGATTTGTACCTTCACATTTCATCAGGAATTGTGGAGATCTAGACGTGGACCTGACTTGTGCTGCATATTTTACCAGCCAATATGAAGACACCAGAAAAGGGGTTCACCCTGCTGAAATCCGGACGGTCACACGAATTCGCGCCACCACCCGGCACAGCCATCTTATGACGCGGGATCAGCCGGTAATTTGATTTTCCACTTTGATTTTGAGCATCGCTCCAAACCCAGACCTCCGTGGGAGATTGTTATTTGCATTGATCATTTTTATGTTTAAATGTTCTGAACACATTCCACTATGTAATGAATAAAGATTTGCAACTGGAACATTTCATTCAGCGAGATCTAGGATGTGGGATTTTAGTGTTCTTTATTTTTGGGAGCAGTATATACATCCATCTATAGCTCGTAATCCACAGATGCTTTGCTTTCCCATAATTACTGTACTTTTGGCAATTAAGATAATTAGCTCATTTCCCAGGATATTTCAGCATGCCCACAATATGTTCTAATAGATTTTTTCTGTATTTTTGACTAACAGAACATACAAAGGGAAAAATCAAAACAAAAAACCCCACAAACTTAAGTCCCACGTCCAGCGCCTCCGCCGCACCTCATGCATTCCTTTAGGGGAACATACGCATTGGTAAAATGGCAGAACGCAGAATGCAATTGTCTAAGGGTACCGTCACACTTGGCGACGGCACCAGCGATCCCGACAATGATGCGACCTGGTAGGGATCGCTGGTGCGTTGCTACGAGGTCGCTGATGAGATGTCAAACAGTCAGATCTCAACAGCGACGCAGCAACAATACGACGGTCGTTGGGACCCTGTCTCTCAGACCTGTAGTATTGAGGTCGCTCGTCATTGTCCCTGTCTAACACAGCGATGCATGCTGGCCAGCGGGACACCAGCGATCAAAAAATGGCCCAGGACATTAGAGCACGATAACGACATCGCAGCGGGGTTCCGATCGCCGCTATGTGTCACACGTAGCGAGATCGATGTTGCGTCACCAAGTAGATTAACTGTAGTTCCTGACAGCGCCATAAACAGTGTGATTGCGCTGTGGTGTCTACACCGAAGCTGTAACAGCTGATTACTGGGTGTTCCAGTGCCACCAATTCACAATGAGGAATCCACAGTTCTCATGATCGGTGGTGGTCACAGCATTGCAACCTCGAGTAATCAGCAACCTATCAATCCGCTGTCTACAAAGATGGAGGAGGATCCCATTACCACTACATGCATTAAAACAAATGCCTAATTGAATTTAATGGCTCAATACTATACAGAGGATAAAACTATAGGATAAACACCAAAAAATTTTTTTAAAAAAGCCAGGAGTGGTGTCAGAGGAGTGTCAGAAGTGTGACCGGGAACCAAACAATATATCTTTCATTTGATGAATTCAGAATCTGCGTTTTTTAGGGATAGCACGTCTCTTCACCATAGATATATAGGACACAAGGATTTTTGATTACACGTCACTCAGGTCACACGGAAATCGTCCAGACCATGGAGAAAAAAAAATACTTAATTTTAAGATACAATCTAATAAATAAAAAGGAATCTCATCCCTGCTGTTGTCACTTCTACAGAAGGAGCAGTACAGCGAAGAATGCCAGCGCTGCCATCTGCTCCATCAGCAGCTACCAGCCTCAATCTCCGGCATTTTTTTGCATCTTCAAATATTTGCCGTTTAATTAAAAGTAAGAGCTTTGCAATTCCATTGTGTGAAGAGAAGATCTTGGCAGAGTGACAGTGGATGAATACACAAACAGCCAAAACATTAAGACCACTTGGCTAAGTGAATCATAGAATCGTAGAGTTGGAAGGGACCTCCTGGTCCAACCCCCTGCTCAAAGCAGGATTCGCTAAATCATCCCAGTCAGATGTCTGTCCAGCCTCTGTTTGAAGACTTCTATTGAAGGAGAACTCACCACACCTCTTGTGGCAGCCTGTTCCACTCACTGATCAATGTCAAAGTTTTTTTCTAATTTCTAATCTGTGTCTCCTCCCATTCAGTTTCATCCCACTGCTTCTAGTCTTTCCTTGTGCAAAAGTGCATGTTTACATTAGCCATCCGAGGCCATGGAAGGTCAGCCGATTGGCTACTTGTAAGCGGATCAGTGGTCATTTAATACCACCCTGCTTGGAGAGAGTGATCGTTCATGGTATGTTAAAGTTGAGTATTTACCGCAGACATTTCTTCCAAACACACTGCAGTGTACAGTACAAAGAGTGAGATTTTGGAATTCTTGTGCAAACGCTGCTGATTTTTTCCTTGCAAATTTGAGCCAAAGAATTTTTTTTTCTCAATTCTGCAGTTACTTAGAGTTTTTCCACCTATTCAAATACGCAGCATTTCTCCTGCCGAGTGTTACATTTTTAGTGCAGAAATTTATTCTGCAAATTAACCTTACACAGGCCAATGTGCTGCTGAGAATGAGGATTCGCAGGCAATATTCTTTGCTTAAAGATTATTCAGCGTTTTGCTTGTTTGTCAGGTGATGGCAGTCTGTTCACACTACAAGATAATCTGTCGCTTATTCCTGATAATTACCGGTGAAAATGCACACTGAGTAGTTTGCCTGTACAGAGAGCAACTTTGACCCATTGAGGTCACCAAACCGCTGAAGGAGAGTCCTGTGGCATTTGGAAACAAAGGAGTTTGTTGCACCAACTGGCTTCAACGGATCGGACTTGTTTTCCCAGCACATCCCACTGAGGCTCGGACATGTGGCAGTGAACAGCGGTCAGCATGGGTACGCTAATGTGTGTGGCAGTATAAACCCCCATACACTGCAGGCTGCAATGCTAGGTGTCATGGCATCTTACCATCACAGCCAACATAACTTTCAGCAGCAAGTGCTACCGTAGCTCTTCCATGGAATCAATCCAGATAGCTTAACTTTCTCTTCAAATCCATGATTCAGTCACTAGTACACCAGTTATCCTTTTTACCTTCTTTTCCCAGTCACTGTATACTAGTGACTATAACAAGACCAGTTATCTTGGCAATTCCCTGACCTAAGCAACACAATATGACTTGCCAAAAATAGAATTAGTCTTACCGGTAATTCGATTTCTAGGAACCTTCCACGACAGCCATATCGGAGGATGTCTCCCCGCCCTAATGGGGGACAGGAAATGCACAAGAGGTTAAATAACCCTCCCCTTCCTGCTATCTCCAGTGCTTTTCCTGGACACACTAGCATGTATAGTTACCACCAAGGTGTAGGACTCATCCAATAAGAGTATCAGATAGGAAGGGAAATTAGTGCTGCCGTGGAAGGTTCCTAGAAACCGAATTACCGGTAAGACTAGTTCTATTTTCTCTAGTCACCTTCCACGACCGCCATATCGGAGAAATACCAACAACTAATTTCTTAGGGAGGGACAACAGCCTGCAGAACATATCTGCCAAATGTTAAATCCCTGTTGAAATTTAGTGTATAGTGTCTGGTGAATGTATGTACAGACGACCAGGTGGCAGCTCTGCATATCTGCTCAGAAGATGCATTCCCTCTTCCTGCCCATGATGTTGATACTGAACGAGTAGAGTGCGCTTTCAGAGATGTAGGAAGAGGAATTTTCTGTGACGAGTAGGTGAGGCTGATGGCTTGCCTGATCCAATTCGTGATTGTAATTTTTGCCGCCTTTTTGCCTTTATTCTGACCGGAAATTTGAATAAAATCTGGTCAATCCTCCAACTCTGTCTGCTAGAGGTAGAAGAGAACTACTCTACAGACGTCTAGGGTGTGAAAGTCTTCTTCTTTCGTGTTGGAGGGGTTTGTACAGAAGGAAGGTAATACAATGTCCTGGCACCTATGAAAGTTTGAGACTACCTCAGGCATAAAGGAGAGATTTAACCTCAGGAAGATGCTATCTTCCGTGATGGTCAAGTATGGCTCCTGTATTGAAAGGGCCTGTAATTCTCTAATGCGCTGGTCAAGCCTTTGAGAACTAGGTTCAAGTCCCACGGAGAAACTGACCACGGAGTCTGGGACGGATTCTAGTTGCTGAGGTTATGAATCGCTTGACCCAGCGATGGCTTGCCAGATCTTGATTGTAAAATGAACTAAGAGCTGACCTGTACCTTTAGTGTACTAGGAGTGAGCCCTAGAACCAAGCCGTCTTGAAGAAATTCTAAAATCTGTGCGATACTAGGATGGAAGGGGTCCAGGGCACTTAGGGAACACCAAGATGAGAACATTTTCCAAATCTTCCCGGAAATGGCCTTCGTCATGCTCAGCCTAGAATGGCCGGTGGCCCTGTAGAGTTTGGATCACTTCGTCGGAAAAGCCTTAAGCCATTAGAATTCCGGCTTCAGTAGCCAGGCGGCAAGGTTCATTCTGTGCGGGTCTGGGTGCAGTAGAGGGTTTTAGCAAAGGAGACTGGCCCTCTAGGGGCAGAAGTATTGGGCCTTCCTGAGCCATGTTCCGCAGGGCTCCGTAGGGCTCCGTACGAGCTTTTCCCTGGCCACAAGGGAGCCACTAGGATTGTAGCGACTTGTTCTGCCCGTATCTTCTGCAGTGTTCTCAGAAGGGAAGGTGTAAGCTAGATTGAACTGCCACGGATGGAAGGCGGCATCTACTCCTCACGCGCTGTCGGTGGGACAAAAAAGTTTCCACCTTCGCGTTTTGACCGCTGGCAAATAGGGTCCACATCGGGATTTCCCCACCTTGACACCAGAGGCAAAAATACTGTTTGGTCTAGGCTCCATTCCCCGGAATGAACATCCTTCCCGCTGAGGAAGTTCGCCTGCTGATATGGACAACAGACGTTTCTCTGCCCAAGAAAAATTCCTTGCAGCTACCAATTTTTTGGTTGAAGAATTTCGTGCCTCCTTGGTGTCGGATGTAGGACACTGTAGTCGCATTGACTGGGCAGACACGTACATGATGATTTGGACAAGGGTTGATGCCGCTTTCAACGCTTCCTCCACAGTTTTCAGTTCTCACACATTTGAGGAGCTGGCTCTGACGTCTGGGGGCCATACCCCCTGGAAGTGTGATTTCTCGACTATAGCACCCCAGACTAACTGGCATCTGTGGTGACAGTTTCCAGGGAGAGCTGATCCCAGCTGAAGACCCACTGGAGGTTCTGGTAGTCCAGCCACCATAGGAGAGACGCCTTCACATGATCAGGAAGAGGGGGTTCTCTTGGTCAGAGTATTCTGATACTTCTTCAAACACCAGAGTACATAGGACCGAAGGAACCGAGTATTGGCTTGAGCCCAGGAAACAGTTTGGATGCACGCTGTAAGCGAACCTAGGATGGACATGGAGTCTCAGGGTTGGTGCTCTCTGGTCTCCGAACCTCGAGGACCTCTGAACAAGGTCGAGTTGTCGTTCCCTGGGTAAGAAAGATGTTCGCCTTCCTGAGTCCAGTAGTATCCCTAAGAACTTCTTCCCTGACGAAGGAAGAAGGTCTGATTTCTCCAGGTTGGGGATACAACCCAAGGACTGCAAAATCTCCAGGGACTTTCCTACATCCTGGTTCAGGCGAGACATGGATGGAGCCCTTATTAGAAGGTCGTCTAGGTAAGGGACAATGCAAATCCCCTGCTGGCAAGTGAAGATCATTATCTTGGTAAACACTATGTCATGATCCAGGCTGGATCTGACAAGTTAAATGGACAAAGTGAACTTTTTTTCCTTTGGCTTGGTGCCAAAGTGGTGTGATTGCCCCGGTGGCCATTAGAATTATTACACATGGTGTCGTTCATTCTAAGTTGCCCCGGTGGTGGTGAGCGGTAGTGCACTTTAGTTTCTTTGGTTTAATGTGCACGTAATTATAACAGGTGTGATGCTCTATAAATGAGTGTCAGGTGTGTTTGTTCACTGTTGGTGATATTGTGACAGTTATTCTTAAGGAAGCCTGGGTGAAAGAAGGAGCTGAATGAGACTCCTGGGCAGCCCAGCCAGAGGGGTTGAGTCAGCTATGGAGTCTGCATGGAGGGCTGGCATGGCGTGGTGGAGTCGCAGTTTATGGCATCAGCAGGAGGTGCTTGCATGGCTTGGTGGAGTGGCGACGATGGTGAGAGATGCACTCAGCATGCTGGACTTGGTTGCTGAAAACTGGACTCAAGCATGCTGGACTTTTTGGCAGAAGCTGGACTCATCTTTGGGACTCTGTTTACTGGGCAGCTGCAACTGGTGGTGAACTCTGCTCCAAGGCTGCACTATGGTGATGGATCTGGGTGGAGGAGAAGATGCACGCAGGTGGTGGGCTCTGTTGCTAGGAGCGTACGCAACAGAGCAAAGCCAAGTGGTGTTTCCCCTGTTTTGTCATCTTTCCTCGTGTGTGTTTAGTGCAGTGGTGGGATTAGTTTCCGCACCGACCAACTCCCTAGGGAGGGTTTAGGTCCAAGGGGAGCTAGGGTTTTTAGGTTCCTGTGCGTCGCCCGGTGCGGAACCGGCATAGGGAACGTTAGGAGTGCAGGAGGTCTCCACGTCCCTATTCCCTATCGCAGGGCCCACCATTGTTATTGTTAACCAGGTTCCCCTTTATTATTTAAATTCGCCTTACTGGAGGCGGGGTTTCCAAACTATTGTATAAATACGTGTAATACCTAAATTCGCCAGTTGGAGGCGGTGCATCCATCTGCACTTTTATTATTTAAATTCGCCCTGGAGGCGGTGTATCCAGGGTCACGTGTGTCATATGGGTTCGCCTTGCGGTACTCGCTGCGTCCAGACACATGTGACCGTGACACACTCAAGGGGCTGATGACACCCCAAACGGCAGGACATTGAACTGGTAGTGGTTGACCCAGGGACCCTGGAAAAGCGCAAACCTGAGGAATTCCCTGTGGTCTGGATGAATCAGGACATGATAGTAAGCGTCCCACAGGTCTATTGTGGCCAACACCCAATTTGTCCTATGAGGGGGATTGCCGACTTAACCGACTCCATCCTGAATCACCTGTACTTTACCACTTGGTTCAAGGGTTTTAAGTTTATTATAACCCTGCTTTCCTCTGCCCATCTCCTGTCTATTTGCCCGTTGGTCTCCCAATCTGGTCCCGGACCTGCTCCAAGCCGCCCAGCAATCGACACCCGATGGGAGCAGTCATGCACAGCGTGGAACTGGGGAGATCGCCTTGCAGAAGTGTCTATGTCTGACAGCAAGGATTTTGGAGGTACGCCTGCAAGGATGTCACTCTTAGGCATTGAGGGGGAGGACTCTCGAACCTCAATCTCAGTCCATCGTGAAAAGTGCAAATAACCCATTGGTTTGAGGTTATGGATTGCAACAATATGAAATTCAAGGGTTGGCCCCCGACCGGAGAACCGTGAATTCTGGGAGGACTGGTCACGGGGAGGGAGATGAAAAAAAATCGTTTCCTAGGTTCCCGAAGAGACTTCTTTTTATCAGTTGCTTTTTCTAGAATATCATTCAGAGCTGGGCCACATAATTTCCCTGAAAGGGAAACGTATAGACATTTGACAGTCTCAATCCCCAACTTTCAGCCACAGAGTTCTCCTGGCTGAGCTGGAGAGGTAAATGCATGACCCGTGACCTGCGATTGCAGGCTGGTCTCCCATTTGGGTCCCGGCCCAGGCTCAAGCTGCTTAGCAGCCTCCACCTGCCGAACCTAGAAGGGACGGTTGACACCGCAGATTTTGCTGCTACCCAGACAGACTTAGCGGAAGCATCCGCTAGGAACCCTGTCACTTTTGTAATAGGGAAAGAGTCAAGGGTTCCTTCCCTGGAGGTCCCCTGAGTGAGGCGATCCTCCAGCATACGCCACCAGCAGACAGGCACCCGGCTACACACGCAGAGGCTATACTGGCCTTACGCAGGGTTGTGGAGGCGACCCAGGAATTCCTGAGCAAGCTTGACATTGAGCGTTGCCCTTAAATGGAAGAGCCGCTCTCCTGCACGTCCACTTTAGGGACTTCCCATAAGGAGCCATCTCCATCCAAGGGAAAAACAGATTCCTCAATTCTGAGGTGACACCAAGTTTCCCTCGGGAGGGGTCCATTACCAGCCATGAAGGCTTCAGCCCCTCCAAACATCTCATCTTATATAGAGAATTCCAATTCCTCCTCCCGTACTAACTAATCTGGTCTCTCATTCCCGTCCCAGCCTCAAGCTGCTTAGCGGCCGTGACGAGTGTATTCACGCTTAGCCTAGAATGGCCGGAGGCACCTTCGGAAGAGAGATACAGTTGTGGCCAAAAGTATTGACACCCCTGCAATTTTGTCAGATAAGGCCTCTTTCACACTTAAGTTTTTTACAATCAGTCACAATCCGCCAGGTTTTGAAAAAAACGGATCCTCAATTTTCTTTTGAGGATCCGTTTTTTTCCCCCATTGACTTCCATTAATGGCGGATTGTGACAGATTGCTGTCCGTTGCATCCGTTTTATTTGAGGATCCGCCAAAAGTTGCTGTCCGTCACCATCCTCAAAGATTTCAAAACGGAGCTTCCAACGTTTTTTTTTCCTCTGGCGGATCCTCCAGACACTTTTAACCCGAAATCTCTCTCTCTCTCTCTCTCTCAATCTCTCTCTCGCTCTCAATCAAATTCAAATAGGCTTTATTGGCAGGACCAAAATACAATTAGTGTTGCCAAAGCAAGAAAAGAAGTGTGGCAGGGGAGTGGATTAGGGTAGTGGGGATGGGGTGTTGGGGGCAAAATTTGGGGAGTGATTGTCCATTTGGTGGTCTTTAGTTCCTCTCATCTTATGACATGTGGTGACCTATTGGGCGGCGACCTCCACCATTGATTCTTCTTCCCCCAGTAGGATGCAGAGTTTCCTCTCCTCGTCCATGGATGGGAAGTCTGGGGTATGGGTGGTAAGTTTCTGGAAGTGGGAGTCCCTCACTGCTGAGTATTTGTTGCAGTGCAGCAGGAAATGCACCTCATCTTCCAGAGCCCCCTGCTGGCAGTGCTGGCACAGTCTGTTCTCTCGTGGCTTGTATGTCTGTCGGTGCCGCCCTGTTTCCACCTCTAGATTGTGGGCGCTTAATCTGTATATACTCAGGGTCTGCCTGTCTTTGGGGTGGCGTAGCCTTTCCAGGTATGGAGCCAGTGTGTAGTCCCTCCGCAGTGACCGGTAGATGGTGAGTTTCTGGGAGTTCTCCAATTCACTCTTCCAACCCTCTATGTATTGCATCTTGCAGCTCTCTGAGATCTCTTTTATTTGGGCTTTAGTTAGGGTGTGTTGCTGACTTTGGTTGAGCTGGCTGCCGAGGTTCCTGGCTTGCTCTTGGCTCTGGCTCAGCAGGGCTTTATGATGGTAGGAGCTGGGGTTGCTGTTCTGTATATGCGCCTGGTGTGATAGCGCCCTCTTGTGTATAGTGAGCCATAAGGGGAATCGTCCCAGCTCTGCCCGACAGGCTATGTTTGAGGTGCTGCGATGTACCTGGAGGAGATATTTGCAGAACTCCAGATGGAAGACTTCGGTTGGGCTGGAATCCCACTTTTTCTGGTCTGGATAGGTTGCTGGACCCCATACCTCGCTGCCATATAGCAGTATAGGTGTGATGACGCTGTCGAATATCTTGAGCCAGACTCTCACCGGTGGTTTGAGGTGGTACATTTGTCTTCTGATGGCATAGAAGGTTCTGCATGCTTTCCCTTTCAGGGTCTCTGCTGCTTGCTTGAGGCTCCCGGTTTGGCTTAGCTCCAGACCGAGGTAGGTATAGCTGCTTGTCTTCTCTAGCGTGGCACCATTTAGTGTGAGGGAGGAAGTGGAGGTTTCTTTAGAACTCCTCTTTTGAAACACCATGACTTTGGTCTTCTTTTGGTTGATGGGCAGCGCCCATGTAGTGCTGAATGTTTCCAGCACGGCCAAGCTATCTTGGAGGCCTCTCTCGGTTGGGGAAAGCAGCAGGTCATCTGCATACAGCAGGATCTTCACCTCTCGGTCGTGCAGGCTGAGACCTGGGGCAGAGGAGGATTCCAGGGCCGCTGCCAGTCCATTTATGTAGATGTTAAATAGAGTTGGGCTCAGGCTGCAGCCCTGTCTTACCCCACAGCACTGCCGGAAGAAGGCCGTCCTCTTTCCATTCACCTTCACGCTACACCGATTCTCAGTGTATGAGCTCTTGATGACGTCGTAGGTTCTGCCACCTATTCCGCTCTCCAGGAGTTTCAGGAACAGACCTGGGTGCCACACTGAGTCAAAGGCCTTCTTGAAGTCCACAAAACATGCAAATATTTTCCCCTGTTTTTTTCTATGGATGTGGGTCTTGATGAGGCTTTGCAGGGTGTAGATGTGATCCGTGGTGCGATGGTTTGGCAAGAACCCAGCTTGGCTTCTGCTGAGGGTGTCCCGCTGGGTGAGGAAGGTGATGATCCTTTTGTTAATAATGCTGTTAAATAGTTTTCCCAGAATGCTGTTAACACATATTCCTCTGTAGTTTGCTGGATCATATCTGTCTCCATTCTTGTAGATGGGCGTTATGAGACCTTGATTCCAGCTTTTTGGGAAGTAGCCAGCACTCAGGATGTGGGTGAATAGTTTTGCCAGTGCTGCATGTATAATCTCTCTCTCTCTCTCTCTCTCTCTCTCTCTCTCTCTCTCTCTCCCCTTTAAATTTCCTCATTTTCAGGATCCGTCTAAAAACGGATCCTGGGCCATCCGTTCACATCAGTTGAGAACGGATCCGCTTGTGTGACTTTTTGGCGGATTTGAACTGATGTAAAAAACTGAAGTGTGAAAGAGGCCTAATACTCAGTTTCTTCCTGAAAATTATTGCAAACACAAATTCTCTGTTATTATCTTCATTTAATTTGTCTTAAATGAAAAAACACAAAAAGAATTGTCCTAAAGCCAAATTGGATATAATTCCACACCAAACATAAAAAAGAGGGTGGACAAAAGTATTGGCACTGTTCGAAAAATCATGTGATGCTTCTCTAATTTGTGTAATTAACAGCACCTGTAACTTACCTGTGGCACCTAACAGGTGTTGGCAATAACTAAATCACACTTGCAGCCAGTTGACATGGATTAAAGTTGACTCAACCTCTGTCCTGTGTCCTTGTGTGTACCACATTGAGCATGGAGAAAAGAAAGAAGACCAAAGAACTGTCTGAGGACTTGAGAAACCAAATTGTGAGGAAGCATGAGCAATCTCAAGGCTACAAGTCCATCTCCAAAGACCTGAATGTTCCTGTGTCTACCGTGTAGTGTCATCAAGAAGTTTAAAGCCCATGGCACTGTGGCTAACCTCCCTAGAGGTGGACAGAAAAGAAAAAAACTGACAAGAGATTTCAACGCAAGATTGTGCGGATGTTGGATAAAGAACCCCGACTAACATCCAAACAAATTCAAGCTGCCCTGCAGTCCGAGGGTACAACAGTGTCAACCCGTACTATTCGTCGGCGTCTGAATGAAAAGGGACTGTATGGGAGGAGACCCAGGAAGACCCCACTTCTTACCCCAAGACAGAAAAAAGCCAGGCTGGAGTTTGCCAAAACTTACCTGAAAAAGCCTAAAACGTTTTGGAAGAATGTTCTCTGGTCAGATGAGACAAAAGTAGAGCTTTTTGGGCAAAGGCATCAACATAGAGTTTACAGGAGAAAAAAAGAGGCATTCAAAGAAAAAAACACGGTGCCTACAGTCAAACATGGCGGAGGTTCCCTGATGTTTTGGGGTTGCTTTGTTGCCTCTGACACTGGACTGCTTGACCGTAAGCATGGCATTATGAAGTCTGAAGACTACCAACAAATTTTGCAGCATAATGTAGTGCCCAGTGTGAGAAAGCTGGGTCTCCCTCAGAGGTCATGGGTCTTCCAGCAGGACAATGACCCAAAACACACTTCAAAAAGCACTAGAAAATGCTTTGAGAGAAAGCACTGGAGACTTCTAAGGTGGCCAGCAATGAGTCCAGACCTGAATCCCATAGAACACCTGTGGAGAGATCTAAAAATGGCAGTTTGGAGAAGGCACCCTTCAAATATCAGGGACCTGAAGCAGTTTGCCAAAGAAGAATGGTCTAAAATTCCAGCAGAGCATTGTAAGAAACTCATTGATGGTTACCGGAAGCGGTTGGTCGCAGTTATTTTGGCTAAAGGTTGTGCAACCAAGTATTAGGCTGAGGATGCCAATACTTTTGTCTGGCCCATTTTTGGAGTTGTGTGTGAAATGATCAATGTTTTGCTTCATTCTCTTTTGTGTTTTTTCATTTAAGACAAATTAAATGAAGATAATAATACCAAAGAATTTGTGATTGCAATCATTTTCAGGAAGAAACTGAGTATTATCTGACAAAATTGCAGGGGTGTCAATACTTTTGGCCACAACTGTAGTATTCCGAGATCTGAGGGTGGAAGTGGAACCCTCATTTTCCCAAGCATCCTCTGAGTTAGAGGTATCAAATTCACCCGAGTCAAATTACACAGGTGCCGATTTGCTCCTAGCAGGAGGGGGCTGTGGCTGGGAAAATGTCATAGAAGATTGGACTTCTTGTCCAATGAGAGTTTTTATACTGTCCAGTAGGGAGGGCTGCTCTGTACGTAATACATCGTCCATGCAGGGCTGACAAAGCTACCCCTGGTTTATTCTTTTTAGGGTCAGAGGCCTTGTCTCCCTACAAGAGAGAGAAGGCATATTAAGCCACCTCCGAGACTACTCTGGACAGAAAAGGGGGGACCTACCCTGCTACTTACAGTAGGAGGGTGACGCTGTGCCCGCAGTAGCCGGCAGTAAGGGTTTGTTGCCGTCCATGGTCAGTCTGCCAGTCACTGTACAGATAATGGCCTTACCTGGACGCACCCAGACCAGGATTAGAATAACCGAGGTCCATTCAGCGTGTTGTGTGCTCCTCCTCCCCTCAGTCCACGGGTGAGGGTCATTCCAATCACCTCTCCCCACAGATGAATTCCCCGGCTGCCCCTGCACACTCGGCGGTGCTCCACCCTCTGACGAGAGCAGCCACGCTCAGCCCAGAAGGGTCAGTGGCTGGGGCCCTGGACCGCGCCCGCAGTCCGGTAGCTGCAGGCCGCGCGGGCGATCCCACCTCGCACGCAGGTGGAAGGCAAACCGGAAGTCCGGCGCCAGTCCCGACGCCACCTCCAGTGTGCACGTGCGCGCCCGGATCGCATGCCGCATGGGGAGGACGACGCCGGGGAGCTCCAGGAGGACCCCGGCCGCACAGCACCCCGCTTTAACCCGCTGCGGGGGGGGGGGGGGGCGCAGGACGGGCGGGCAAGGGTCCCGAGTACCACCAAAGTGGAGACAGGAGCAGCCTTCCTACAGAGGAGAGCAGAGCCCCCGACCGTTGACTGCCTGGCATTACAGGTATCTGATGTTGTAGTGCCTCCAGTCGCCGGCCACAGCAGCACTATCAGGACCTCTTCATGCCCCATAGGGGGACAGGAAAAACACTGGAGATAGCAGGAAAGGGACGGTTATTTAACCTCTTGTGCATTTCCTGTCCCCCATTAGGGCGGGGAGACATCCTCCGATATGGCTGTCGTGGAAGGTGACAAGAGAAATCACCAATATCTTTATAGTAACCATTTTGATTCCCTGCTTCTAACAGCAGCTTCAAGAATTGATTGGTCATTTGCTCCCCAAGACATTTCAGTAGGGCCGGCAGGGTAAATATTGGGTTTCCCTTATGTCCATGCATCAGGTAGAATGTTAAATTGATACAAATACAACAAGAAAATGAAGATCATATATCAAGACATTCCAGATTTATGTGGGCAATGTACAGCGATGGGGGCGACAACAATGCAAGAGTACAGTTTTTATACACACCGAAGTATAAATAGTTCAGACCTGCGCTGAATATCGTAACCAGCCTGATATTTATGTCTCATACGTCCGCTGAAGAAGTCACTGCTGCCTGATCTCCCCAGGGAAGCTTCACTAACCTAGATGTGGTGCAGCCATGAATGTATGCCATCATTACCTTTTTATAGATGTGAAGAAAGAACGATCAGTCAGACCTGAGAAGAAAATTATAGGGCTGTGGGATCAGGGCTGACAAATGTTTACTTGTGGCCTCAATATATAAAGTCACCACTATTCTTAAGTCTATATATTGTATATAACGAAGCTTTTTATGGTTTAGTTTGTATAAACTAAAAAACTCATTTTTGGCACCACATTTATAGTAATTTGTCATTTCTAAAACTGTGGGGATTGGGGATTAATCATATTAACCTGGGTAGTGCATTCCAAAGAAATGGTGCAGCACGTGAAAAGTGTTGGACAGAAATGGGAGGTTCTGATTATTGAGGATGTCAACCTCAGGTCATTAGTAGAACCGAGGGCACAGGTAGGGTGGTAGGCTGAGACGAGGGAGGAGATGTAGGGTGGTGCTGAGCCATGGAGAGCTTTGTGGGTGAGGGTAATAAGTTTATACTGAATTCTTGAGTGGATGGGTAACCAGTGTAAGGACTGGCACAATGTATAACGATTGGTGAGGAGTATTATCCTAGCTGCAGCATTCAGGACGGACTGGAGAGGGAAGAGTTTGGCAAGAGGGAGACCGATTAGTAGAGAGTTACAATAGTCCAGACGAGAATAAGAGAAACAGTAAGTGTTTTTGCAGAGTCGAAAGTAAGAAAGGGTCGAATCCTAGAAATGTTTTTGAGGTGCAGATAACAAGAGCGAGCCAGTGATCAGATGTGGGGGTGAATGAAAGCTGGGAATCAAGTATGACCCCAAGACAGCAGGCATGTTGCTGGGGAGTAATGGTGGAACCACACACGGAAATGGCAACATGAGGAGTTCCGTTTGACAGGTTCAGTTTCAGATAGAGGGAGGACATTATGTTAGAGACAGCGGTGAGACAATCACTGGTGTTTTCCAAAAAGACAGGCTTGATATCAGGAGAAGTGTATAATTGGGTGTCATCCTTTGTAAGTAAACAGTGACGGTTCCCACTGAATAACTGCAAGCAGAGATCTTGTAAATTATGAAGGACTGATACAGAAAACAATGTATAACGTTTCATCTTTTTCATGAAGATGCAATTCTCCTTTAAGAACAAGTCACCTCCATCTTATTGACAGCGTTCAGTCAGGACTCGAGACATAGCGAAGCCATTCATGGCTACTAGATGGAGTGGCCAAGAAAATAAGGTAAATTCCACAAATCCCTTCCCAGCCCGGGGTGACACAATCTAAAGACATAAGGCCAGTGTCACACGTCCGAAATTCACAGTCCAGGTACAGACCTGACACAGGTCCCTTGACCTGAACTCAGTGGCCTCATGCCCATGTGGCCGGTCAGGTCAATAAACCTGCAGCCGGACTGTACACGGCAATCCGTACTTGCGTGAATGTCGGATGTGTGAACCTGGTCAAAAAGAGTCAACTAGCTGTTCGTTTGGAAAAGTGGAGGAGGTGTGATCAGAAACACAATTGGGCCAGGATTCTGACATATGAGACAAAGTTACAGCTTTTGGGTCAGATTCATCACTTGCAACTTATTAAAGTCACTCCTAATATTATCTTGTACTTGCTGACCTTTTGTCGCAAATTGATGAAAAAAAAAAAAAAAAAAAAGTTTATGCAAGACCAGTTTCGGGACTTTGGTATCAAAAGTAGCGCACATTTAAAAGGAATCTCAGTTTTTTATATTTAATTTGTTAATAGCATAAGATTGGGGCAATGGAGCCCAATTTCAGGGATGTTTCACTTACTAGCCTGTGTTTCAATACCATCTGTTTTTATCAGCAGGAGATTATCACTGTAGGACTAGGTCTCACATGCAAGCCAGTCAGGCTAATCTGTGTAACCCCACCCACATCCCTGATTGGTAGCATCTTGTGTACATTATCAGCATGCTGCCATTCAGGCGTGTGGGCAGGGTTATACTACACAGCTCAGCATTTTAAGCACCACTACCTCTACAGCAGAGAAACGAGGGATTCTATAAAAACTACACCAAGCAGCCCAGCAAGTGACACATACCTGGAATCAGGCTCTCTGACCCTACAGGATACTGCATAGCAAAAAAAACCTGACAGATTGCCTTTATAAAGTTGTAAAAAGTTTGGCAAATTGAAAACCCTACCAGAAACCTTACTCCATGGAGAAGTGGTGTGACATACAAATAATAAATAAGGGACATTAAAGTTGAGTTTCCATGAATCTAAAGACATTGGCAAGGCAGGCTAGAAAACGAGGAAAAAAAACAACACACACAAAGGTCTTGGAAACTTAGAAGTTAGAAAGTGTCTAAAAATGTATAGAGAATAAGGCAAATACTCAAGCCGGAGAAGCATCAATCATGAATATGGTTCTTACATTTACTAAGTATATCAATCAGAAACACTCAGTGTCCTACAGTCGGCACGGAGCCATTAAGGCCGACCATACGTCCGCTCTGTGGGTAAGCAGCCAAAGACCAAACATTATCCCACCGAACCTGCGGATTTAGGTTTTCTATCAGTAGCCATTACCAACATCAGACGCCCTGGGGTGCGATCACAAGCGGGTACGTGATACAGTCATTGGCTGCACATATGTTACAGATGAAAAACACTGCGCACAACGAAAACACGCTGCCACCACCACGTACATGTATGTACAGGAAACCGTTCACACAATGTCTGACACTAATCTGATATTGTAAGAACAGTGATCTCATGCGGCAGAGAGAAGAGGTTAGAGATTGTGACTCTTCTCGGCACCACCACTTTTCAGCCACGGCTTCCTACCATGAAGGAGGTGGCTTTCCTTTCCATCACCAGTCACAGCTGCAGGACCGGCACTGGTCAGCAAACGGTGGGCACATGGCCGTGCGACTTTCAGCATCTCCTAGTGAAAGTAACGATTCACGATAAGCTTCTGTACATGGAAAGGTTTCCTTAAAAGGAGGTGATTAGTTACGGATCTCCGCACTACAGTTCCCATCCGAAAGCTGTCCCCCATAGTCAACTACGAGCTCCAGTTTTGGCAGGTGGTCTTCTGGTCTGGACAAACACAGGGCAGGATTTTATGTCTGCACAAAAAGGTGTTTGAAGGGGACTGGCCGAGTGGTCCTGTCAATAAGAAAGCCAGCCCCCTCGCGCATCTATACATCAGCTCAGACACAGCAGACCTCGGGGATGATCACCACCTCGTGTTGGAGCCTACAGCTTAGACACTGCAGTCGCTATAGATCATGAAATCTTATGGTTTCAGCTGACAGTGATGTTTTAAAAAGCCAAAAACAACCCACATACATCTAAGTGCTACAGATATTTGATTAAAGCCAGGGCTACACAAATTTTTAGCCACAGAAAAATGCTGGCAGTCATTTTTTTTTTTTTTAGGTCACTTTGCTGTTCTTTGGGGTGGTCCCGTCACCACCTGTTGCACTCTATACAGTGAAGTATAGAAACCAGTGGGCTTCATAGAGGAAGCAGACAAAAAAGTGAGCAGGTCACTTGTTTTAAACGGGGGTTGTCAGCAGTCACTCCTGAATCCTTACAGCGAGCACACTGGATGCGGCGAGGATCCTCCAGTGTCGGGAGCGGAGAGCGTGCGACTGCAAGTATGTGAATGGTGTACACACGGTCACATGCCAACTAGATGGGTGCAGCCGGCTCAATGCCAGTGTATTGAGCGAGGCTGGAAACCGTCTAGTCAGACTGTGGTTGGAGGTATACAAATCATATACCTGCAGTCACGTGGCCGCCAGCTCCCAGTGCGCACAAGCTAAGAATTCAAGTCTGCAGCGGCGTAGAGCGATTATAGACTGAGGCTGGACAACTTCTAGCCAATTTACTGTTTCTGAACCATGAAACGACAAGACTGAATATGTGCACAGCAACGGCTTTTAACATTGCTGTGTATTATGGTCATTTTATAGGGTGGATTCTGTCTGAAGGAAAAAAGAAAAAAAAAAAAAAAAGACGCCGTGTGCATATACTCCAACCGATTTGATCAGAAGTGCTACAAAGTCCGTGTAGAAAAGACCTAAAAGGGATCTTGCAGCCAGGGTAGCAGAAATTAATGTCTGAGAAGGATTCGCCCATCCTTATTTTAACACTTTTCATTTCCCTGTGAAGCTGCAGCTTTGGATTTTTGGTGTGCTGCACAGCAGTTCTCCATGTCTCAATTGTCACTAATCAGAAATAATGGAAGTGTAGAAAAATAGAAATACCAAGATATCATTCCACAAATAGTGTATGACCGCGTACGCTGGAATTAGGGCAACGAGGCAAGATGGGAAAGGGGAGGGGAAGGGACAAAGCAGCAGTAGATTTACACTTTTTCATTCATTTAAATATCACTCCTTAAATATTTTTTTTTTTTATTATTTAAATGAAAGAGGTTATATACACTGACAAATGTCCTAGTCCGCAGAGCTCCCATTATAGCTCAACAAGTCATTTTTTGCAATAGGGTCACATTAAAAATGTAGCACAGCAAGCGTTTTATAGCCTCTGTGTTGGCTTCAGGATGAGCTAACTGAGAATGCATCAGTAAGCTGTTGTAACCGTCTGAAAGAGGCGTTTATAACCATGTAAAGTCTAGGGTCACACAGCGCCATTTGTCACATGACACTGAAATCGCAGGGTCACATGTAATTACTTCCTATGGAACAGTTGTATTGCAACCGTGACCATCACAAATGTTTCCAAATGAGTTGGATACTGGATAGAAGACTTTGCAGATTTTTGCTCCCCCTACCCTCATGAGAAAAAAAAAAAAAAAAAAAAAAAAAAAAATGATGAAAACTATGGCAAAGATGGACACACTGATGGACTTTTTATGTATGAAAAATAAATAACTTGGAGTGACACTGAGTGAGAAGAGCATCTGATGGCCCCAAAATCTTACAAGAACTAGTCACCCCCCCCAAAAAAAAAAAAATAAATAAAAAGCCATTTATCAGTGGATATTAGGGATAATCCGTAAATAAATAGCATCACAATGCTGCCAGCTGCAAGCACCGCCCCCGACACAGTCAGCGGCGGCTGCAAGCACCGCCCCCGACACAGTCAGCGGCGGCTGCAAGCACCGCCCCCGACACAGTCAGCGGCGGCTGCAAGCACCGCCCCCGACACAGTCAGCGGCGGCTGCAAGCACCGCCCCCGACACAGTCAGCGGCGGCTGCAAGCACCGCCCCCGACACAGTCAGCGGCGGCTGCAAGCACCGCCCCCGACACAGTCAGCGGCGGCTGCAAGCACCGCCCCCGACACAGTCAGCGGCGGCTGCAAGCACCGCCCCCGACACAGTCAGCGGCGGCTGCAAGCACCGCCCCCGACACAGTCAGCGGCGGCTGCAAGCACCGCCCCCGACACAGTCAGCGGCGGCTGCAAGCACCGCCCCCGACACAGTCAGCGGCGGCTGCAAGCACCGCCCCCGACACAGTCAGCGGCGGCTGCAAGCACCGCCCCCGACACAGTCAGCGGCGGCTGCAAGCACCGCCCCCGACACAGTCAGCGGCGGCTGCAAGCACCGCCCCCGACACAGTCAGCGGCGGCTGCAAGCACCGCCCCCGACACAGTCAGCGGCGGCTGCAAGCACCGCCCCCGACACAGTCAGCGGCGGCTGCAAGCACCGCCCCCGACACAGTCAGCGGCGGCTGCAAGCACCGCCCCCGACACAGTCAGCGGCGGCTGCAAGCACCGCCCCCGACACAGTCAGCGGCGGCTGCAAGCACCGCCCCCGACACAGTCAGCGGCGGCTGCAAGCACCGCCCCCGACACAGTCAGCGGCGGCTGCAAGCACCGCCCCCGACACAGTCAGCGGCGGCTGCAAGCACCGCCCCCGACACAGTCAGCGGCGGCTGCAAGCACCGCCCCCGACACAGTCAGCGGCGGCTGCAAGCACCGCCCCCGACACAGTCAGCGGCGGCTGCAAGCACCGCCCCCGACACAGTCAGCGGCGGCTGCAAGCACCGCCCCCGACACAGTCAGCGGCGGCTGCAAGCACCGCCCCCGACACAGTCAGCGGCGGCTGCAAGCACCGCCCCCGACACAGTCAGCGGCGGCTGCAAGCACCGCCCCCGACACAGTCAGCGGCGGCTGCAAGCACCGCCCCCGACACAGTCAGCGGCGGCTGCAAGCACCGCCCCCGACACAGTCAGCGGCGGCTGCAAGCACCGCCCCCGACACAGTCAGCGGCGGCTGCAAGCACCGCCCCCGACACAGTCAGCGGCGGCTGCAAGCACCGCCCCCGACACAGTCAGCGGCGGCTGCAAGCACCGCCCCCGACACAGTCAGCGGCGGCTGCAAGCACCGCCCCCGACACAGTCAGCGGCGGCTGCAAGCACCGCCCCCGACACAGTCAGCGGCACTTAAGCATAAGGAGTTGTCAAAGTGACATGCTGAAGCCGTCACTGACCATACAGAGTGGCGATTGTAGCACCATTTACCTGCATATTAATCCCATGTTTATAAGTCAATAGTTTTTTTTTTTTATTTTCTGATCGATGCTCAAATCAGAATAATCAAAAAAGGAGAGCCTCACATCTAAGGTAAAACTGCGGCATTGTCCCCCCAGCAATCAAAAACCTTCAGCAGGTCTCTAATGTCCATGAAAATAACCGCCTGTGTGCCAACAGCAATATAGCACAGAAAGCTTCTTCATAAAGATATGTAAAAAGCAGAGGAAACCAACTCTGTTATGATTGAGTCACCGTAGGAGGCAGACACAAAAATAGAAGCTAAGTCCAGAAAACCAGAGAAGTTGGCAACTATCAGATTGCAGACCCCTGAACCTATGAACACAACTAGCAGTAGCTGTGGGGGGTTCCTACGATGCCCTAGACCCCTCGATCACAGCCGGAGCGCTAAATAGCCTAAAGACAGAAAAGGAAATCTAAACTGCCCCAGAGCAGACCCCAAAGTAAAAGGCAGCCCCCAACATATAATGACGGTGAAGCAAGATGAAAAAACTCTCACACAGATAGAAAGATAGACTGAGCAAACGATGGGGCCCAAGCTAGCTAAACAGAACAGGAAAGGAAGGTTGCTGTCTGCAATCTGCCAAAACCCTATCAAAAACATAAGCCAACAAGCTGATATGAAAAAGACCCTGAAGCAGCTAGGCTTCAAAAACTAAATCAGCACTCAGGTATTTTCAGAAGACAGAGCTAAAGGAATTCAGCACACCCCAGCAGGGAATGGCAGAAATCCAGAAAAACAAAGCAAAACAAAGTCTAAGCACAAATGCAAAAAGCCGAGCAGAAAACTTAGCTTTAGAGGAGCAGGAATTCAGACTGGTCTCCAAGGATCCCACAGAGAAATCACCCGCAGGGCAGAAGGGCGTCGGCAGCCTTATATCCAGTTAGTAACTCCACTCAGCCAGTCATCATCATCAGACTCAGGTGTTTGATAATCAGGCTCACTACCTTTCTTTACCAGAAGAGGGAGTTCCTCGGGCCTCAGTAGTGAAGGGGAAAATGAACTCACAAAACAACTCCACTCCTAACAGTGACCACACTGACCAATCACAAGGACACGAGGTGGAGGACTACCAGTGTGACGCTGGGCTACACACAAGCCAGACTTAACTCTGCCCGCAGAAGTCAGTGAGAGGGGAAACAGCATTAGACAGCAGAGCTAGGTGTACACAGGATATCCAATGACTGGTGCCCCAATGTGGTAGCCATTAGATGTGGTTATACGCAGGGCTGTGGAGTTGGTAAGCCAAACCTGCGACTCCTCAAATTCTCTTACACCGACATATATTGCTTATATTTAAGTGAAAAATGTATTGTAGTACAATGTGAACATCAGACATTTAATCATTTTTTATGATACAATAATCAAGATATTTAGATAGAACATAATATCTATTTATTGGAATACAACTTTACAACACAAAAAACTGTAATAAATTGTAAATATGTAATACACTATGTAATATCGATTACATATATATAGTACAGACCAAAAGTTTGGACACACCTTCTCATTCAAAGCGTTTTCTTTATTTTCATGACTATGAAAACTGTAGATTCACTCTGAAGGCATCAAAACAATGAATTAACACATGTTGAATTATATAATTAACAAAAAAATGTGAAACAGCTAAAAATATGTCTTATATTCTGGGTTCTTATATAAAAGTGTGAAACTGAAAATATGAAAATACTGTATGTCTTATATTCTAGGTTCTTCAAAGTAGCCACCTTTTGCTTTGATTACTGCTTTGCACACGCTTGGCATGGTCTTCCAACAGTCTTGAAGGAGTTCCCAGAGATGCTTAGCACTTGTTGGCCCTTTTGCCTTCACTCTGCTGTCCAGCTCACCCCCAAACCATCTCGATTGGGTTCAGGTCTGGTGACTGTGGAGGCCAGGTCATCTGGCGTAGCACCCCATCACTCTCCTTCTTGGTCAAATAGCCCTTACACAGCCTTATGGTGTGCTTTGGGTCATTGTCCTGTTGAAAAATAAATGATGGTCCAACTAAACGCAAACCGGATGGAATAGCATGCCGCTGCAAGATGCTGTGGTAGCCATGCTGGTTCAGTAAGCCTTCAATTTTGAATAAATCCCCAACAGTGTCACCAGCACAGCACCCCCACACCATCACATCTCCTCCTCCATGCTTCATGGTGGGAACCAGGCACGTAGAGTCCATCCGTTCACCTTTTCTGCGTCGCACAAAGACACGGTGGTTGGAACCAAAGATCTCAAATTTGGACTCATCAGACCAAAGCACAGATTTCCACTGGTCTAATGTCCATTCCTTGTGTTCTTTAGCCCAAACAAGTCTTTTCCGCTTGTTGCCTGTCCATAGCAGTGGTTTCCTAGCAGCTATTTTACCATGAAGGCCTGCTGCACAGTCTCCTCTTAACAGTTGTTGTAGAGATGTGTCTGCTGCTAGAACTCTGTGTGGCATTGACCTGGTCTCTAATCTGAGCTGCGATTCACCTGCAATTTCTGAGGCTGGTGACTTGGATGAACTTATCCTCCGCAGCAGAGGTAACTCTTGGTCTTCCTTTCCTGGGGCGGTCCTCATGTGAACCAGTTTCTTTGTAGTGCTTGATGGTTTTTGCCACTGCACTTGGGGACACTTTCAAAGTTTTCCCAATTTTTCGTACTGACTGACATTCATTTCTTAAAGTAATGATGGCCACTTGTTTTTCTTCACTTAGAATTTGTATTATGGCAAGAAAAAAGCAGCTAACAGTCTATTCAGTAGGACTATCAGCTGTGTATCCACCAGACTTCTGCATAACACAACTGATGCTCCCGACCCCATTTATAAAGGCAAGAAATCCCACTTATTAAACCTGACAGGGCACACCTGTGAAGTGAAAACCATTTCCGGTGACTACCTCTTGAAGCTCATCAAGAGAATGCCAAGAGTGTGCAAAGCAGTAATCAAAGCAAAAGGTGGCTACTTTGAAGAACCCAGAATATAAGACATATTTTCAGCTGTTTCACACTTTTTTGTTAATTATATAATTCCACATGTGTTAATTCATAGTTTTGATGCCTTCAGAGTGAATCTACAATTTTCATAGTCATGAAAATAAAGAAAACTCTTGGTATGTATATTATATATATATATATATATATATATATACATACACACAGTCATATGTAAAAGTTTGGGCACCCCTATTAATGTTAACCTTTTTTCTTTATAACAATTTTGGTTTTTGCAACAGCTATTTCAGTTTCATATATCTAATAACTGATGGACTCAGTTATATTTCTGGATTCAAATGAGGTTTATAGTACTAAAAGAAAATGTGCAATCTGCATTTAAACAAAATTTGACCTGTGCAAAAGTATGGGCACCTCAACATAAAAGTGACATTAATATTTCGTAGATCCTCCTTTTGCAAAAAATAACAGCCTCTAGTCGCTTCCTGTAGCTATTAATGAGTTCCTGGATCCTGGATGAAGGTATTTGTGACCATTCCTGTTTACAAAGCAATTCCAGTTCAGTTAAGTTTGATGGTCGCCGAGCATGGACAGCCCGCTTCAAATCATCCCACAGATATTCAATGATATTCAGGTCTGGGGACTGGGATGGCCATTCCAGAACATTGTAATTGTTCCTCTGCATGAATGCCTGAGTAGATTTGGAGCGGTGTTTTGGCTCATTGTCTTGCTGAAATATCCATCCCCTGCGTAACTTCAACTTCGTCATTGATTCTTGCACATTATTGTCAAGAATCTGCTGATACTGAGTTGAATCCATGCGACCCTCAACTTTAACAAGATTCCCGGTGCCGGCATTGGCCACACTGCCCCAAAGCAAGATGGAAACTCCACCAAATTTTACTGTGGGTAGCAAGTGTTTTTCTTGGAATGCTGTGTTTTTTAGCCTCCATGCATAACGCCTTTTTGTATGACCAAACAACTCAATCTTTGTTTCATCAGTCCACAGGACCTTCTTCCAAAATGTAACTGGCTTGTCCAAATGTGCTTTTGCGTACCTCAGGCAACTGTTTGTGGCGTGCTTGCAGAAACGGCTTCTTTCGCATTACTCTCCCATACAGCTTTTCCTTGTGCAAAGTGCGCTGTATTGTTGACCGATGCACAGTGACACCATCTGCAGCAAGATGATGCTGCAGGTCTTTGGAGGTGGTCTGTGGATTGTCCTTGACTGTTCTCACCATTCTTCTTCTCTGCCTTTCTGATATTTTGCTTGGCCTGCCACTTCTGGGCTTAACAAGAACTGTACCTGTGTTCTTCCATTTCCTTACTATGTTCCTCACAGTGGAAACTGACTGGTTAAATCTCTGAGACAACTTTTTGTATCCTTCCCCTGAAAAGCTATGTTGAATAATCTTTGTTTTCAGATCATTTGAGAGTTGTTTTGAGGAGCCAATGATGCCACTCTTCATAGGAGAATCAAATAGGAGAACTACTTGCAAGTGGCCACCTTAAATACCTTTTCTCATGATTTGATACACCTGGCTATGAAGTTCAAAGCTCAATGAGGTTACAAAACCAATTTAGTGCTTCAGGAAGTCAGTAAAAAGTAGTTAGGAGTGTTCAAATCAAGAAAATGATAAGGGTGCCCATACTTTTGCACCGGTCAAATTTTGTTTAAATGCAGATTGCACATTTTCTGTTAGTACAATAAACCTCATTTGAATCCAGAAATATAACTGAGTCCATCAGTTATTAGATATATGAAACTGAAATAGCTGTTGCAAAAACCAAAATTGTTATAAAGAAAAAAGGTTAACATTAATAGGGGTGCCCAAACTTTAACATATGACTCTAATAAATAAATAAATATATTATATATATATATATATATATATATATATATATATATATATATATATATATATATATATATATATATATATATATATTTTTTTTTTTTTTTATTTATTTATTTTTTATTTATTACACACACTGACTTCTCAGCTAAGACAAACCCTAGATCCTCAGGCTACATTCACACAATGGGCATGGCACCTCATAATGCAGAACCTGATACTGCACAGCCCTACACAATAAAGCCTGTACCTTAAGAAGATGTGGTGATGAATGCAGTCTATTTATTCCAACTATCAATTGATGTTGATGTGTTACTGAAGACTAGCAATGCCTGTCCTGGGCGTCCTTTTGGGCAGCTATGAAGTGGTACCTGACTGATGCTTAAAAAAAAGAAACAAAAAAAACGAGTGTTAGTCTGTGTGCTACCCGGTTTTCATTCTTTTTGGTGCAGATAAGATATGGATAGACAGATATGGATAAATGGATAGAGCAGATTTCTAATCTGCTTTTGCTATTGAAAACATTATATATGAGCTCAAAAACCTTTCAGGTGATGCTTTTTTTTTTTTTTTTTAAAGGTGATCTTTTGCAGCTGAAAAACGTATCCTCAAAAAACGCAGTGTGAATGTAGCCTTAGATCAGGAATAGAACAGCCATTTATAGGACATTTCATAACTTTCCCAAATTTCTATGAAAAAAAATGATAATTACTTACCGGTAATTTGATTTTCCAGAGCCATGACAGCACCACAGACATGAGAGATGGTATCCGCCCCCAGGAACAGGAAACCTGTAGCAGAGATAAAAGGGGGCGGTGCCTCTCTCCTCAGTTTGTTTCACAGTATGCAAGGTAACCGCCTTATTAGTTGACATGTACAGTATTGTTATTTGATTAAGTCACTCTTACCACCTTCTTTTGATATATTATATATATTTTTCTCATATGTAAATATATTTGTGCATCACACAACCCTCACCAAGATAGGGCGGGAATCAATGCGGTGCTGTCATGGCTCTGGAAAATCAAATTACCGGTAAGTAATTATCATTTTTTCCCTTCCCCATGACAGCACCGCAGACATGAGAGGAAAGATAGCAGAGACTCCTAGGGTGGGACAACAGCAGATTACACCTTTCCCCAAAGGCAAGATTCGAGAGCCCTAGATCTAGCCTATAGTGACAGAAAAAGTGGATGGTGAAGACCATACTGCTGCTTTGCAAATCTGTTCTACAGATGCATTTGCCCTTTCGGCCCAGGATGTGGCTATGGCCCTTGTAGAGTGAGCCGTTACACCCAGTGGGGGAGTCTGACCTGAAGAAGAGTAAGACAGTGAAATAGCTATACGTAGCCATCGTGCAATGATTGATTTTGAAGCCTTTTTTTCCCCTCTTTCACCTTGTTTGTCCCCTGGAAGGAGACAAAAAAGGGCAGAAGACTATCGCCATAATTTTGCGACCTCTATATATTGGAGTAGGCAACGTCTGACATCCGAGCAATGAAAGGTTTGCTCTCCCTGAGATTTTGGGTTGGCATAAAACGAGGGCAAAATTATTTCCTGGTCCCTGTGAATCTTGGAATTGACCTCCGGGAGGAAGGCTGGGTCAGTTATGATTACTCTGTCATCCAGAAAGGTAGCGTATGGGGGAATTACAGAAATAGCTCGACGTATCTGCGAGCTGCAAGCTAAGGTCAGGGCACCAGCAGTACAGTTTTCAACGTTAATGCCTTTACCGAAGTGGAAGTAATAGGCTCAAAAGGAGGAGGAGGAGGAGGAGGAGGAGGAGGAGGAGGAGGAGATGTTAGGGCATTTAATACTAGGTTTAGATCCCAGGGATCTACCTTAATCAGTAATTTGAGGGTCTGGTTGTGAAGGAGGCTCGAATGTACCTTAGACCCAAGGGTAATCGGCAAGTTTTTGGTCAAACAATGCACCCAGGGCAGATACTTGCACTTTTAGGGTGCTCGTGGACAACCCTCTTTCTAGCCCTTTTTGGAGGGATTCCAGGATCTCTTAATTGAACTTCCTGGCTCGTTTTGGATAACTGTCAGCCTGAGAACTCCAGTAACCCTTTTCAAATTTTTTGGTACTTGATTGAGGTTACGTTTTTCCTGCTAGCAAGCAGGGTGGTCACCAAGGGCCTGAGGATCCCTTTGCTAAAAGGAATCCCCTCTCAAGTTCCATGCGGTGAGATGGAGTCTGTGCACTTGAGGATGTAGTACTGTGCCAAGAAGTAGAATCATGATATCCGGGAGGATCCATGGGTCCGAGATAGACATGTGCCTGAGTCATGTGACCTATGCCCTTTTGGCCAGAAGGGCGCAATAAGAATTACTTGCGCCTTGTCTTCTCAAATCTTTTCCAGGAATATTGAAATTAACAGAATCGGGGGAAATGCATAAGCTAGGCGAAATTCCCAGCGGTGTAGCAGTGCATCCACCCCTTCTGGGTGTTCTCTTGGGTTTAGAGAGTAGAACCTGTTTACTTTCCGATTCCTTCTTGTGGAAAACAGATTCACTTCTGGTGTGCCACAGATGGCACAGACTCCCAAATATCTCCAGATTTAGGGACCACTCCCCCTGGTGTAATAAATGCCAGCTTAAGAAGTCAGCCAGAAGATTGTCTGTCCCTTTCAAATGTGTCCCCGTCAGGGACAGAAGATTGTTTCCTGCCCACATGAATAATTTTTTTGGCTTCTGCCATCAGAAATGTTGACCGTGTACCCCCTTGTCGGTTTATGTAGGCTATGGCCGTACTGTTGTCGGATAAAATTGCAACATGTTTGCCTTGGATTTTTTCCTTTTCCTAAAGAAATGCCCCGTTTACAGCTGCCAGTTCTTTCAAACTGGAGGATGCTGTCTTTATTGAAGGGTTCCCATTGGCCCTGTAGAATCTGGTCCGCTAGGTGTGCTCCCCAACCTAACGGACTTGTATCTGTGGTTAGCACCACCGGGTTCTGAACAGACCAGGGTACTGCCCTGCTTAGGTTTTTCGGTGCTCAGCCACCATTTTAACGAGTTCTGAACGTGTGGCGACAAGATTATCTCCCGATTCAATTTGCAAGGGTATTTTCCCTGCTCGGCCAAGATCTGCCACTGTAATTTTCTTGTGTGGCTTTGCGATCACCGAACCGCCGGGTTTATCACTGTTAAGGGACCTAGACGTGACATTGCGCCTCTTACCGATATGGCCTGACCAGGTTGTATTTGTTGCATTTTTGATGAATGGTCCAAATCTTCCTCTCTGGGAGGACACATTGTTGTTTGACTGAATCTAATTGAATTCCGAGGAATTATTGTGCCTGGACCCGAACGAACCTGGATTTTTTTTTTTAGGTTTACCATCCAGCCTAACCTGGTTAATATGTCCAATACTTTTGTGACTGCCTCTCCACAATTTCCTTGTTGTTCCCCACGATGAGGACATCGTACAAATAGGCTACTAGCAGTATGTTTTCTTTTCTCACAAAGGATGTCATCTCTGAGATGATCTTTGTGAATATGCGAGGGGCCAATGACACCCCGAAGGGAAGGCATTGATATTGAAGGTGAGTGGGGACCTGAGCAATCTCCACTCCCAACCTTAGGTATTGCTGATGTTCTCCCCATATTGGCACATGGTAGTAAGCATTGGTTAGATCTATTACTGCCATGTAGCAGCCCGGGTCAAGTAACCTTACCACTTTTAGGGTGCTCGCCAATTTTAAAGTTTCCATTTTGAAGCTCTCCGCACGGATATATCGGTTCAATGCTTTTATGTTGAATATTGTTCTCAATGGACTGTCCGGCATTGGCGTGAGGAACAGGGTGTTGTACAATCCCTTTCCTATTTGGTGGTGTGGTACTTTTATCAGTACTTACTTTTGTATGAGGAGCTGAACCTCCTTCTCTAGCGTGGCCTGGTTCTTTTTGGCCACATGCATAATTTTTATTCACTGCGGCGGGGAGCTGCACAGACCTTCCGATAACAGCTTGGTTATCCAGTTTGAGGCGGGTAATGTCGCCCACTGGTGTCGAAGTCTCCCCCCCACCGGAATTTTGGAGCCAAGAGAAGGGGGGGGGGGGGGGGAAATTTTTTTTTTTCTTTGATGCTTTCCCCAAAATTTCATATGACGCCTTTCCTGAAGAGGTATTTGTCCCTTACATGAGACTGCACGGCACTTGACCTTCGACTGGAAATCTGCGGCCCAATTTATTTATTTATTTTTTTTTTTTCCATAGTGCTCTGCGATCCGCATTTGAAAGGGCGCATGCACGGCAGCACATCGGACGGAGTCAACCGTGGCATCTGCCAGGAATCCTGCCACTTTCTGTAGGGAAGGTATTGCTTCTACCAGGCCATACTTTGGGCATTTATTTATTTTCTTCATAGAGTTTCTCTCACCATTTGGCCATAGCATGTGCTGTGCAAGTGGTGGGTAACCCAGGTTTAAATGACCATGCTGGCGCCTCCCAAGCAGATTTTAGAAAAGTATCAGCTTTTTTTTTTTTTTTTTTTTTTTTCTCCTCCTTCACTTCAAGGGGATCTTTTAAGGCACCCATGTCTTCAAATCGCAGGGCTATCCCTCTGGAAGTACTGGCGATAGCAGCATCCAGTGTAGGAGCTTTTTCCCCCATAATTCTTCATCAAACGGGTATTTACATTTAAGTCTTTGTGGCCTGGACATCTTTTTGTTGGGCCCCCTTTCTTTTTTTTCCCCCCCAAATTTAGTAGATTATCGTGGGAAGGAAACCTTGCATTTCTTCCTTTCTAAATTACTAAACATGAAATCCTTTACCGTCTGCGGCTCCCTAGGCATTTCAATCCCCATGGTAGACCTGACAGTTTGAGTAATTTTCCGATATCTTTGGATAGAAAATAAAGGTGACCATCTTCCTCATCTGAGGAGTCCAGGTCTGAGTCATCAGAGGGCTAACTCGCCAGCGTTTCCTCTGAGTCCTCACCTGTTTGAATCTCTGTAGGGGGTGGGGTGGAGGTAGGTTTGGCAGAGCTGAGCGCAGTGTGCTGTTGTTTTTTTTTTTCCCTCCTGGATAATAGTTTTTATATTCTGCAGTAGGGATGGTGATTCTTCGGCCACTGTTTCTTAATACACGAGCAACAGAGTCGCTTATCGTATGTTTTAGGGAGGGTTTTTCCTGCATAACGCACGATTTATTCTTTGTTTGAACGTTGCCTTTTTTTTAGCATGACCCGTGACCTGTTGATTTCCAGCTGGTCTCCCATTCTGGTCCCCACCCAGCTTCAAGCTGCTTAGCGGCCACCACCTGACGAATGCAGTCACACTCAGCCTAGACTTAAGCTGCCTAGCCGCTGACACCTGATGAGAGCATTCACACTGAGCCTACAGAACACATGACAGAGGGCATCATTATCCACACATTTTTGCCTTACAAACGCACTCACACAAACCCGGGTACTATGGTAGCCTCCGGGTCTACCTCTGGTGCGCACTTCGGTTGCGGGGTCCACGCTCAGCCTAGAATGGCCAGTGGCCGCCATCCCGCTGCTGCCACGCCTTCTTTCATTATAATGGAGGAGCGGTGTGCGTGCTCCTGGATCAGCTCCCTCCCTGAAGTGTCCAGCACACCGGCTACCCCTGGCGTGTGACGTTCCTTCCAGTGCGACCGGAAGCCGTCCCCCCATTCAGTCGGCACCAGCATAGTGATGGGCAAGCCTTCTCCCGGCCCAGCCTCCCGACAGGAGCGGCCGCCGGGGGGGGGGGGGGAAATGAGCACGGCACTGAGCTTGCTGGGATTACAGGCGCACGCCACCGCGCCCAGCTGCCTCCCCCCCATACGGACCTTGGCCTCCAGGCCGGACTTCATCAGTGGGGGATCCCCCTGGAGGTATGAGACCTGCCACAGGCACCTGCAGGAACAGGAAACCAAACAAAGGCACCGCCCCCTTCTATCTCTGCTACAGGTTTCCTGTTCCTGGGGCGGATACCATCTCATGTCTGCGGTGCTGTAATGGGGAAGGGAAAAATATTCATCACATCCTGCATTGAATTATTGTAGCCAATTAATTATATTTTAGGAGTCGGTCCATTTTATACCGACTCCACCAAAAATGAGCACCGACTCCACAGCCCTGGTTATACGGTTTTCATGTCTAGCGTTTCCTGCGTGTTCACAGTATATAGGATATGGTCTCATAGTATGTGACGTCTTCCCTCACTGATCTCCAGGAACACGATTCATCTGGCTGCAGACGTTTCTAGAATGAAAACACTTACAGGTGCTTCTCAAAGTTAGAATATCAAAAAGTTGATTTCAGTTCTTCAATACAAAAAGTGAAAACTACATAGAGTCATTATAAACACTGTGATCCATTTCAAGTGTTTATTTCTGTTAATGCTGAGGATTATGGCTTACAGCCAATGAAAACCCAAAAGTCATCTCAGTAAATTTGAATATGGGGTAATTAACAAAAACCACCTGCAAAGGCTTCCTAAGCGTTTAAAAGAGTCCCTTAGTCTGTTTCAATAGGCTTCACAATCATGGGGAAGACTGCTGACTTGACAGATGTGCAGAAGGCAGTCATTGACACACTCCACAAGGAGGATAAATTTTGCATTTCATTTGGAAATCAAGATCCCAGCGTCTGGAGGAAGAGTGGAGAGGCCACAATCCAAGCTACTTGAGGTCTAGTGTGAAGTTTCCACAATCAGTGATGGTTTGGGGGCCATGTCATCTGCTGGTGTAGGTCCACTGTGTTTTATCAAGACCAAAGTCAGCGCAGCAGTCTACCAGGAAATTTTAGAGCACTTCATGCTTCCCTCTGCCGTCAAGAGTTTTGGAGATGGAAATTTCGTTCTCCAGCAGGACTTGGCACCTGTCCACACTGCCAAAAGTACCAAATGCCTGGTTTAGAAACAGTATCACTGTGCTTGATTGGCCAGCAAACTCGCTTGACCTTAACCCCATAGAGAATCTATGAGGTATTGTCAAGAGGAAGATGAGAGACACCAGACCCAACAATGCAGACGAGCTGAAGGCTGCTATCAAAGCAACCTGGGCTTCCATAACCCCTCAGCAGTGCCACAGACTGATCGCCTCCATGCCACACCGCATTGATCAATATCAGATATTTAAGCTACCAGTTTTTTCTAATTAACATCAATAATTAGTAAATGCCTGGTTCAAATTGTAAAAAGTACAATAAATCTTTATTAATATTTAGAAAACCAGACAAATAGAAGAAGAAACGGGTGCAACGCGTGGGCACTTTTTGATCATGGGTAAGAGGACTCTTTTTACTGCTCTGATGTAATCATGGTCTGGGCGAGTCTGGGGATACTATGCCCCCCCCCAGCGGGGCTTTTTGGCCTGATCACTTTATTACAGGGTTGTTCTGGCATTATACTTTACTACTGTTACATCAATGGACACCTTGTTTAATAGCAGGGCCTGCTCAGTTGGTGTTATGTTACACTTGAAGGACATATCCAAGACTCTACCCTTTAGGCCGGGTTCACACTTGCGAGGAATATGGCCAAGACTCGCATGTTATTACCCGGCACTCGGATCGGAGCATATGGCTCCATGTATTGCTATGCAGCCGCACGCTTCGCTCCTGAGTGCCGGCAGCAGTGCCAGGTGTTAACATGCGAGACTCGGCCGTATTCCTCGCATGTGTGATCCCGGCCTTATACTGATGTCCCCTACTACATGCTTTGACCTGCCCATCGTGCCGCCTCACGGTTGTCTTATTGCCTGCTTGGTTTTTCCATTTTTTTTTTTTGTAATTTGTGATTATATTTATATTTGTTTGGTTTTCTAAATATTAATTAAAATTGTACTTTTACAATTTGAACCAGGCATTTGTTACTAATTAATCACTATGTTAGAGATTTAAACTCCCAATTTTTTTTTTTCTTCTATGATATTGATGTCTTGAGTTTCTCACAGCCAGAGCATGATTCTCTCTTCTGTTTTCCAAGTCTTTAGCTATGTTTATATACTCTCCACATTAATGCAGTAATTGATGAAAAAGGAGCCCCGACCAAGTATTGTGTGCATTTACTGAACATACATTTCAGGAGGCCAACATTTCAGATTTTAAAATCATTTTTTCAAGCTGGTGTTATAAAGTATTCTAATTTACTGAGATAATGACTTTTGGGTTTAAATTGGCTGTAAGCAATAATAGTCAACATAACAGAAACACTTGAAATACATCAGTTTGAATTTTTTAAGAATCCAGCAAAGGAATCGTCCGGCTTCCTGCAGCAAAAGTCCTTTGCTTGCCAGAAGGCAGGACTGGGGATGAACTTTCGGTTGCTCCAGGATCATATTGTATAGGCTTGGTTTTTGAAGAGACAACCACAGAGGTGAATTCACATTGGTCAAAAAAAAAAAAAAATATAAGTTTGGCATTATTAAAGTTTAGGACATACTCAATATTGGCTTTCAAGATCCGCCACCATCACGGTATTGCAGGACCGCACATTACAGCGATAGAAACAACCAGTACCCACATCAGCATGAAGGTGATGGACACACAGGTATTACGGTTTTAAGTCACAACATGTTATCTGCAAAGCACAAATTAAAACTAAAGGTCACAAGCTAAAAGTAAATGAGTTGATGACTAGAGGTAAAGGTCATCGGCACATATGTAATTGGATAAGTAATTGGCGACGCTCAGCCCTGGAGGGATACTGGCCTCTATAATCAGCCTCATTCCCATATAGCATCTTTTTGTAAACCGTACAATAGAAACCCTCCTTGTACATAACTGCCCCCCGGTATTTACCCCTAATTATTGTGCATTGGTGAAGGCTGTAGAAATCTGTAAGCAGAGAGCTCCCTCTAGTGGAGGCTGCAGGCAGCCGTAATAACATGTAACTCCATGCGTCTGAAGGAAAGCGGGGGATTCGGTAACAGCTCCGACCTCAGAAGATTTATGAGGACATTCATCAGAAGCCACTTAGACTGAATAGAAGAAACACGATAGGTACACATTTAATTAAATCTTGAGCGGATCTGCAGTCTTTGCTTACCAGAGTCTAGGAATCCAGCAGAACCAGCACAGCAGACTCTCCTGCTGCATCAGCGGTCAGGCACAAGCCTGGCACAACTACTTATGGCTGCAGATCCCTATAAGGCACATTCCCACTGGTTGGATACATCGCGTATTATGTGGATGCAAAATCCACCACAAATTACTACAGTATGAAATCACAAGGGGTGTTCAGAGAATGTGGTACCATAATCAAGAACATAAATCAAAAGTGTTCTATCCCACATGAAGGGGAAAGGGCATACATAGATAACCAGCAAAGTCATGTATAAAACTATTTTATTTATCAAATTAGAGATTTAAACAAGCAATATATAGGGTACTTTTACACGGTGTTCCAAATTATTATGCAAAAAATTTCCTCATTTTCTGTAAATTACCTATATGAGTTGCAGTCATTGCTATTTTCCAGTCATCTAATATTCTAGTATAATTGCAATGTTTTTGAACAAACTGCCTATGAAAACAGTATATTTTTAAAAATAAGAAACTCAAAATGCATGTTACAAATTATTATGCACAGCAGAGTTTTCTACCTATTTTGAACAAAAAAAATGGTCAATTGTGAAATTATAAGCATTATCAGCTTATTACAAATTGAAATCAAACCGTTTTCAAGTCAAAACTTTATTCTAGGTGATGTTACATTTGCACATAGGACCCCTTGTTCGAAAGAAGCTTCTGAACTCTCTCGTCCATTGAATTTGTCAGTTTTTGGATGGTTTGTGCTTCAATTGTTTTGCATGTGGATAGAATACCCTCCCAGAGCTGTTGCTTAGATGTGACCTGCCTCCCGCCATCATAGACACTCCTTTTGATGATGCTCCAGAGGTTCTCAATGGGGTTGCGGTCAGGGGAAGATGGTGGCCACACCATAAGTTTGTCCTCTTTTATGCCCATAGCAGCCAGAGATGCAGATGTGTTATTTGCAGCAGGAGACGGTGCATTATCATGCATGAAAATGATCTGGCTGCGGAAAGCACGGTTCTTCCTCTTGAACCATGGCAGGAAGCGCTGTTTTTGAAACTCCACATAGATTATGGAGTTCACCTTTACCCCTTCAGGGATCCTAAAGGGGCCGACAATCTCTCTCCCCATGATTCCAGCCCAAAGCATTACTCCACCTCCTCCTTGTTGGCGCCTTAGCCGTGTTTTCATGGGGTGTCCATCAACCAGCCATCCTCCACTCCATCCATCTGGACCATCGAGCGTTGCATGGCACTCATGGGTGAACAAAACAGTTTGGAAGTCAGTCTTCATGTATCGTTTGGCCCACTGGAGCCGTTTCTGCTTGTGTGCAGTGGATAGAGGTGGTCGACAGGATGGCTTACGCACAGCTGCAAACCTCTGAAGGACCCTGCATCTTGTTGTTCGGGGCACGTTGGAGGCACCAGCAGCTTCAAAAACTTGTCTGCTGCTATGACAAGGCATTTTTGCAGCTGCTCTTTTAACCTGACGCAATTGCCTGTTGGAAAGAGTCCTCAATTTTTCCTTATCAGCACGCACACGTGTGTGCTGGGAAAAAGCTACATACTTCTTGATTGTGCGATGATCACGAAGTGTCTTGGCAATGTTGTTTGTAGTCATGCCTTGACCTAAATACTCCACAATTTGTTGCTTCTCAGCAGCCGACACATCCTTTTTCTTTCCCATTTTGGCAAAAAATGTAGGCTGCTTAATAATGTGAAACAGCCTTCTTAAGTAGTCTTGCCTTTATTTGGACACACCTGCCAAACTAATTTGCACAGGTATCTGCAATTGCTTTCAGTGATATAAAGAGCCCTGACACACATCACCATCAATGAGTTTAAATGACAAACAAAAAAATTCTAACCTTATCACTCCTAAACTCTTTTTGCATAATAATTTGGAACACAGTTTAGTTATAAACAGTCATTTATGTATTCAGATATTTTTTATACAAACATGCTTGCTTTAGATATAAAAAATCAGATGTTTCCAAATAAAAGTGCAAGTGTATGAAATGAGGGGTTTATATTTCCCCTTTCACCCTCGCAGGACTCTCAAACACCTCAATTTACAATCACCCTCTGAATCCCTTCTCCCCCTTACAGACATAGCTTCCCTTCATGACAGATGCTGCTGCCACTTTTTATAACACCACAATAACAGCAACACTTGATTCGGCTGCCCCCCTCACGCAGAGCAAAACTCGAACAATCAACAGGCAGCCCTGGCTGACCAGCCTGACCAAAGAACTGAGACGGGTTTCCAGGGCCGCTGAGTGGAGATGGAAGAGAACCCATTCTACTAAGCACTTCAACGCATACAAGCAGTCCCTTGCCAGCTTTAAGTCCACGCTCTCTGCCGCAAAGCAAACTTACTTCGCATCTCTCATATCCTCCCTGTCTCATAACCCTAAACAGCTCTTCAATACTTTCAATTCTCTACTCCGTTCCACAGCACCTCCTCCCCTTCCTCATCTCTGCTGAAGACTTTGCCTCCTACTTTAAGCAGAAGATCGACACGATCAGACAAAACTTTGGCCCGCAGCCCCCAATGCCCCTCTTAACCGCTCAGCCCTGTTCTGAAAAAGCCAGCTTCTCCACCATGACAGAAGATCAGCTCTCCACCCTTCTGTCAAGATCACACCTCACCACTTGTGCCCTCGACCCACTCCCGTCCCACCTCATCCCTAAGTTGGCCACAGTCCTCATCCCATCTCTAACACACCTATTCAACCTCTCACTTACAAATGGTGTCTTTCCCTCATCCTTCAAACATGCCTCAATCACACCCATCCTCAAAAAGCCCTCCCTTGACCCATCCTCTGTGTCTATCACCCGATATCTTCTCCCTTACGTCTCAAAACTACTGGAACAGCATGTACAGTCATGGCCAAAAGTTTTGAGAATGACACAAATATTATATTTTCACATGATCTGCTGGCCTCTGGCTTTTATGTGTTTGTCAGATGTTTTTATCACATACAGAAATATAATTGCAATCATATTAAGAGTAGCAAAAGGTTATATTGACAGTTAGAATGAGTTAATGCAGCAAGTCAATATTTGCAGTGTTGACCCTTCTTCAGGACCTCAGCAATTCTCCCTGGCATGCTCTCAATCAACTTCTGGATCAAATCCTGACTGATAGCAGTCCATTCTTGCAAAATCAATGCTTTTATTGTCTGAATTTGAAGGTTTTTGTTTGTCCACCCGTCTCTTGATGATTGACCACAAGTTCTCAATGGGATTAAAGGGCATGTCACACTAAGCGATATCGCTAGCAATATCGCTATAACTTGTGACGTTATAGCGATATTGCTAGCGATATCGCTGTGTCTGATACTTACCTACGACCGGCTCCCCCGCTGCTGATCGCGCGAGAACAGGCTGGACTGTTTCTCGTCGTAATCTTCCTGCGGCGCTTCCTGCTGTGGCGACGAGCGACGCGTGGAGCCAGGCGGGAGGACGCAGGATCGCCTGCTGTGACAGGTAAGTAGCGACCCCCGTCCCCAGCGATGTCGCTAGCGAGATCTGCCTGTGTGGCAGCTCACTAGCGACCACTTAGCAATGTACCAGCGATCCTGACCGCGTCATATCGCTGGTCAGGATCGCTGGTACATCGTTAAGTGTGACAGGGCCTTAAGATCTGGGAAGTTTCCAGACCATGGTCCCAAAATCTCTAAGTTTTGTTCCCTGAGCCATTTAGTTATCACCTTTGCTTTATGGCAAGGTGCTCCAGCATGTTGAAAAAGGCATTGTTGATCGCCAAACTGCTCTTGGACGGTTGGGAGAAGTTGCTCTTGGAGGACATTCTGGTACCATTCTTTATTCATGGCTGTGTTTTTAGGCAAGACAGAGAGAGCCCATTCCCTTGGCTGAGAAGCCACCCCACACATGAATGGTTTCAGGATGCTTAACAGTTGGCATGAGACAAGACTGGTGGTAGCGCTCACCAGGTCTCCTCCGAATAAGCAGTTTTCCAGATGTCCCAAACAACCGAAAAGGGGATTCATCAGAGAAAATGACTTTACCCCAGTCCTCAGCAGTCCACTCCCTGTACCTCTTGCAGAATATCAGTCTGTCCATGATGTTTTTCCTGGAGAGAAGTGGCTTCTTTGCTGCCCTCCTTGAGACCAGGCCTTGCTCCAAGAGTCTCCGCCTCACAGTGCGTGCAGATGCACTCACCTCTGCCTGCTGCCATTCCTGAGCAAGCTCTGCACTGCTGGTAGCCCGATCCCGCAGCTGAAACACTTAAGAGACGGTCCTGGCGCTTGCTGGTCTTTCTTGGGTGCCCTGGAGCCTTTTTGGCAACAAGGGAACCTCTCCTTGAAGTTCTTGATGATGCGATAGATTGTTGACTGAGGTGCAATCTTTCTAGCTGCGATACTCTTCCCTGTTAGGCCATTTTTGTGCAGTGCAATGATGACTGCACGTGTTTCTTTAGAGATAACCATGGTTAACAGAAGAGAAACAATGATGCCAAGCATTAGCCTCCTTTTAAAGTGTCCAGTGGTGTCATTCTTACTTAATCATGACAGATTGATCTCCAGCCCTGTCCTCATCAACACCCACACCTGTGTTAATGGAGCAATCACTGAAACGAAGTTAGCTGGTCCTTTTAAGGCAGGGCTGCAATGATGTTGAAATGTGTTTTGGGGGATAAAGTTCATTTTCTAGGCAAATATTGACTTTGCAAGTAATTGCTGTTAAGCTGATCACTCTTTATAACATTCTGGAGTATATGCAAATTGCCATTAGAAAAAATGAAGCAGTAGACTTTGTAAAAATTAATATTTGTGTCATTCTCAAAACTTTTGGCCATGACTGTATCTTGAACTGTCCTCCCACCTCTCCTCCTGTTCCCTCTTTGACCGGTTACAATCTGGCTTCCGACCGCATCACTCAACTGAAACTGCCCTAACTAAAGTCACTATCGACTTACTAACCACCAAGAGCAAGCGACACTACTCTGTCCTCCTTCTCCTGGACCTGTCCTCTGCCTTCGACACCATAGACCATTCCCTCCTGCTACAGATTCTCTCATCTCTTGGCATCACAGACTTGGCCCTATCCTGGATCTCATCATACCTAACGGACCGTACATTCACCGTCTCCCTCTCACACACCACCTCCTCACCTCGTCCCCTGTCTGTCGGTATTCCCCAAGGCTCTGTCCTAGGACCCCTACTATTCTCCATCCATACCTTCGGCTTGAGACAGCTCATAGAATCCCACGGTTTGCAGTATCACCTCTACGCCGATGACACACAGATCTACCTATCTGGACCCGACCTCGCCTCCTTGCTGACTGACATCCCACAATGTCTGTCTGCTATCTCAGCCTTCTTCTCTGCTCGCTTTCTCAAACTGAACATGGACAAAACAGAATTCATCATCTTTCCCCCATCTCACTCTACCCCTCCACCAGACCTATCCATCAATGTCAACGGCTGCTCTTTCCCCAGTCCCGCATGCCCGGTGCCTTGGGGTGATCCTCGACTCAGCGCGCTTTCAAACCACATATCCAAGCCCTCGCCTCCTCCTGCTGCCTCAAACGCAAAAATATTTCCCAGATCCGCTCATTCCTCAACCACGAAACCACAAAAACACTAGTGCACGCTCTTATCTCCCGCCTCGACTACTGCAACCTCCTACTCTCTGGCCTCCCCTCTAACAAACTGGCTCCACTCCAGTCCATCCTACACTCTGCTGCCCGACTAATCCACCTGTCTCCCCGCTATTCCCCAGCCTCCCCCCTATGCCAGGCCCTTCACCGGCTTCCTATTGCCCAGAGGATCCAATTCAAAACCCTAACCATGACATACAAAGCCATCCACAACCTGTCTCCTCCATACATCTGTGACATGGTCTCTAGGTACCTACCCGCACGCAACCTTCGATAGTCCCAAGATCTCCTTCTCTACTCCCCCCCCCCCCCCCTTATCTCTTCTTCCCACAACTGCATACAAGACTTCTCCCGTGCTTCCCCCATACTCTGGAACTCCCTACCGCAACACATCAGACTCTCACCATCAACAGAAACCTTCAAGAACCTGAAGAGCCACCTGTTCTGACAAACCTACAGCCTGCAATGATCCTCGGTCTACTGAACCACCGCACGACCTGCTCTACCCTCTCCTACTGTATCCTCACCCATCCCTGTAGACTGAGCCCTCGCGGGCAGGATCCCCTCTCCTTATGTACTTGTGTATCCCTTGTCCCACACCTGTATATATTACACTTGTCTATATTTCCCCATTTCACATGTAAAGCGCCATGGAATAAATGGCGCTATATAAATGAATAATAATAATAATAATAAATAATAATAATAATAATAATAATACATGCCAAGTGGTCACTGTTCTATTAACATGCAGATATCTTAACCCCTATACGGGTTCTAAAATAGAGCATTTGCCTATATTGTCAAGGACTGAAAATTCTGTGAGCTGTAGCAGGTTTCGGAGATACTTCCTTAGGTGGCGCCCCCTAAGAAAGTATCTACGAAACGTGCGTGGGGGAAGGGGAGGGGTAGTGCTAGTAGCAAGCCCTCTTCTATTCACTTGAACCATTTAGGCTATGTGCACACGTTGCGGATTCTGCTGCATTTCCGCAGCGGTTTTGGCCCTGCGGAAACGGAGCAGTTCCACAGACATGGTACAGTACCATGTTAGCCTATGCAATTTCAAAACCGCTGTGCTCACGCTGCGTTTTTTTCCCGCGCGGTTTACAAACCGCAGCATGTCAATTGTTTGGGCGGATTCAGCAGCGGTTTCACATCTTTAACATAGTAGAGGTGCGAAACCGCAGGGCAAAACCACAGGCTAATCCGCAGGAAAACCGCAGGTCACTTTACCTGCTGTTTTACCTGCAGATCCACGAGGAATAACCCGCAGGTGAATCTGCAGCGTGTGCACATAGCCTTGCAGCCATTACCGACAGCACAGACCATTCAATGAGCTGATCAGGGACTGCAATGGGGGTTAGGTCCCTACTGATCTGATATTGAGTTATTCTGCAGAGGTTACAAATCTGAGATTGGAAAACTCCTTTATGCAATGCTTTATGATGTCGTTATGTTCTGCCATAAGAATGTTGCACATCCAGTTTCCCATGACTCCAATCGCCTCTTAATAATCTGGAGTCAGAATTCAAACATTAATGGGAAACGTTGCACTATATGACCTGGTGACACAATTGTGAATGTTGTATTTAGCTACAACAATGACATTGAGGTCGCACAGTTGCAGTCAATGGTGACTCACAAATTATGTATCTCAACGCATTCCTGGAGGCATCATGGTTCTCCAGCCATAAAAGAAGTGTTCAGGCGCTCCTAGCATCGCCCCAGCCCAAGACTGGGCTCACAGGCTGCGGAGATCCAGCAATGCTATGAACTCCATCTGTGACGCGGACAGTAGCACACCGGCATGCCCATCATCACTATTAGTGAATGGGTTGTGGTTCCATGAATAATGGCTACGTGTAAAGCTGCCATCGAGCACCATAACCTTGTGGCCAAACAAATCAAACTGCTTTTAGTACCAATCCAATAGAAAATGGCATGGCAGCACCAGTAAGGGCACAATACAGACACATTGGTCACAATGCCAGCCTGCTCCCCAGCCTGTCTCTGATCGGGCAGCATGAATCAGAGGACAGACCTATATATTCATAGAATCGTAGAGTTGGAAGGGACCTCCTGGGCCATCTGGTCCAACCCCCTGCTCAAAGCAGGATTCGCTAAATCATCCCAGACAGATGTCTGTCCAGCCTCTGTTTGAAGACTTCTATTGAAGGAGAACTCACCACCTCTCGTGGCAGCCTGTTCCACTCATTGATCACTCTGTCAAAAAGTTTTTTCTAATATCTAATGCCTCTACCTTGTGCCAGTCCTTACACTGACTACCCATCCACTCCAGAATTCAGTATAAACTTATTACCCTCACCCACAAAGCCCTCCATGGCTCAGCACCACCCTACATCTCCTCCCTCGTCTCAGCCTACCACCCTACCCGTGCCCTCCGTTCTGCTAATGACCAGAGGTTAACATCCTCATTAATCAGAACCTCCCACTCCCGTCTCCAAGACTCTTCACGAGCTGCGCCAATTCTTTGGAATGCACTACCCAGGCTAGTACGATTAATCCCCAAACCCCACAATTTTAAGCGTGCCTTAAAAACTCAATTGTTTAGTCTGGCCCATCGCCTCAACGCATTAACGTAAATATCCCTGTGTGGCTCATTTCTAAGTTTTTTACCATAACCAGGTTCCTCGCATCATGTTTTCACATGCTTTTTGCATTTCATAGCCCTCTGTGTCTGCACTGTTACATATTAAGACTTAACTGGTTCATGCAGCAACAGGAACACCCAATTCTTACACTATGGCTGGTCCAAACAATAAAAGCAATTGTTACCATCCATCTCTCGTGTCTCCCCTTTTCCCTAATAGATTGTAAGCTTGCGAGCAGGGCCCTCATTCCTCTTGGTATCTGTGTTGATCTATGTGTTTATTGGTATGCTATGCTGTAATGTCTATTGTCTGTACAAGTCCCCTCTGAAATGTAAAGTGCTGTGGAATATGCTAGAGCTATAGAAATAAAATCATCATCTAATCTGTCTCCCCTCCCATTCAGTTTCATCCCATTGCTTCTAGTCTTTCCTTGTGCAAATGAGAATAAAGATGATCCTTCTACAATGTGACAGCCCTTGAGATATTTGTAGACATTTATTAAGTCTCCTCTCAGTCTTCTCTTCTGCAAGCTAAACATTCCCAAATCCTGCAACCTTTCCTCATAAGACAGGGTTTGCAGACCGGTCACCATTCTGGTCGCTCTTTTCTGAACTTGCTCCAGTTTGTTGATGTCTTTTTTGAAATGTGGTGCCCAAAACTGGATACAATATTCCAGATGAGGTCTGACCAAAGAGGAGTAGAGGGAAATAATGACTTCACGTGATCTAGACTGTATGCTTCTGTTAATACATCCTAGAATTGCATTTGCCTTTTTTGCTGCTGCATCACAATGTTGACTCATTCAGTCTGTGATCTATTAGTATAACCAAGTCTTTTTCACATGTGCTGTTGTTTAGCCCTATTCCTCCCATTCTGTATATGCTTTTTTCCTTTTTATTGCCTAGATGTTGTACTTTGCATTTTTCCCTGTTAAAAACCACTGTTAGTTGCTGCCCACTTCTCTAGTATTAGCTATACCTCCTAGCTTTGTGTCATCAGCAAATTTAATCAGTTTACCCTCAATTCCTTCATCTAAATCGTTGATAAAGATGTTGGGGGGAAAAAAAAAAAAAAAAAAAAAAGAAAAAAGCACTGCTGCAGATTTCCGTCAGGTGTGAACAAACCCTCACCACAATCCAAAGAGATCCAACCCGTCCGTGTCATTTACTCACATGAGCAGCGGATAGACCTGGGAGCACGTGCAGGGGCAGGGTTACATGTCTGCCATCATTCTTCTAAGTGATTTATAACAATCTCCCTGCCATAAGTGTCCTGGACCTTATACACCTCATACCGCAATTTCAGATTAAATAAAAGCTGTTAATCCAGCAAGAAACGCTGCATTTTACCAGCAGAATGAGGACAGACCATTTTTAGCGCAAAGAAGTAAAGGTCTTTGCGCTAAATATTTAACTTGGAGGGGTAGACAGGTCTCCTACATACCTGTCATAATAGGTCATACATGACTAGTGTTGAGCATTCCGATACCGCAAGTATCGGGTATCGGCCGATATTAGCTGTATCGGAATTCCAATACTTAGTTCCGATACTTTTTTCATATCGAATACCGGAATCGGAAGTTCCCATAATGCTAGGAGCCCGCTCGATTTGATTCAGCCAATGGGGATCCTCAGAAGTGTGGGCATATCCTGTTAGGCATGTAGGCATGTTAACTACTGGCATGGCTGTGATTGGCTGCTGAAATGATGTCATGATGCACTATAAAAAGCGCTGCAGCCGCCATTTCTGGTCACTCTGCTGTGAATTCAGTTAGGGACAGGCTGCTGTTGAAGACTGTGAGGGACAGTTAGAAATAGCGATTCCACAAAACATATAGTGCTTAACCCAGGCTACATAAACCACCACTGTAGCTTGCTTTTCCCTAGCAGCGCTGTTTTCACAGCTGTCTGCAAGGGCTGTGTGAGTGCAGACCCACGCTGTGCAGTGTGTCCTGCAGGCACGTCTGCTTGTAGGCCGGCCAGCGTGTGTCTCTGCCTCATACACATTTTTCTTTTATTGCTGCTTTTTTTTTCTCCTGTATAGCGTGCTTCCATACGTATCCATATACGTTGGTTGCAAACACTAAAGGAGTGGACAGCGGAGCCTTTCAGCAGCCTTTCAGTGCTATAGCCCATTTCTCTGCACTGTTTTTGGCTGTCTGATAGGTCTCTCTGTGTGTGAGTGCAGCTCACGTTGCAGTGTGTTCTACAGCCACCGCTAGCTGTAGTCCGCTCAGCGTGCGTCACTGCCTCATACATAGTCCTTTTTTTGCAGCTAATTTAGCCAGATTTTTGCTCCTATATTAGTGTGCTTCCAACCGCATCCATTGTCATTGGTTGGTTGCAAACACTATATAGGATTAGATAGAGGAGCCTTTTTGCTGGCTTGTGCCCTTCAGGGCCAGCCAGACTAGTATCACCCTATTTTTTGGAGCCTCATCAATTGCATTGTAGGCTAGCTTCCTGCATTGTAATCGCTCCAAAAAGTTTGTGATACTATAGCTTTCAAACTTTGGTCACATCCTTTCCCCCCCACCCAAAAAAAAGGAAATAAAGTTCACCAAACACTCCACTTTACAGTTGTCTAGGCCACATTAGATCATATTAAAGTGTAGTACACACACTCTTAGCCAAATTAGTGTTTCTTATACTGGTTAGCAGGTGTTCAGGAATAATAACACTAAGCCACCCCTTTTTTACTTTTCTGCCTATCTTTATCAGTCTACCAAGATGAAGAAGGCAGGGAGTAAGGCACGTGGTCGTGGCCGTGGAGTTTCAGCAGGGAGAGGACGGGGGGATTCAGCAGGGAGAGGACGTGGGGATTCGGAATCTGCTGCGGCCACCAGTGACCCGGCATCCCCCACTTTTACCAGGCAACAGTCCTTCATGCGCAGCTTTGTAGGACCTCGCCGTACCCCACTGCTGCGTGACGAACAAATTGAAGCCGTTGTCGGATGGATGGCAGCTAACGCATCCACTTCAATGACTTCCGCATCCTCCCAAGGCCAGAGCACTGAAGAGCAACCATCTGTCTCTTCACCACCTGCCAAATTGCCCAGGCAGTCCGAGAGCCCTGGACAGGAGCCATCTCAATCTTTACTTCTGTTCTCAGAATCTGTTGGCTTGGAAAGAGGTGGCCAGCCAAGCAGCATTCTAGAGCGTGAAGAAGAGGGAGTATGCAGTGATGCGCAACTGCTTTGTCCCTCTGAATCTGAAGAGGCGGGTGGGCCAGTGCCTATGGTCAGCACACCTCAGTATGCATCAGATGATGATGAGACTCAGTTGCCAATTTCTGGTGCGTACGGTGCTGGCGAGACAACCCAGGACCAGCCGGTGCTTGAAGAGGGGAGTGGAGATGAGGTCCTTGACCCATCATGGCGTCAGCCACAGGAAGGTGGTGGGAGCAGCTCTGAGGAAGAGATTCCCCGAACGGCCAAAAGAGGAGGGAGAGGGCGGGGGCAGACTTGGTTGCCTGTAGCCTCCACTTTGGCACCCGTGAGGAGCAATCCTCTTCCAAAACACAAAACGGGCGCTCCCAGGACTTGCAGTGCGTGGTCTTTTTTTGACACAGTTGCAGATGACATTTGCTTTGTCAAATGCAAGCTGTGTCATCAGAAAGTGAAACGAGGGAAAAATGTGACCAACATCAATACCACAAATATGTGGAAACATGTGCGTACCAAGCACGAGGTGGAGTTACACAGACACACTGAAGATGTAGGCCAACCTTCAGCAGCACCTACCACCTCTTCAGCTCGTGTTGGGGCCTCTTCCTCCAGCTCACACACAGCTGGTTCGGCTTCCTCACTGGAACGCCATGGAAGAACCACTGCCACTGTTGTCCAGAGACCCAGTGAAATTCCACCCACTGAACCACGTTCGCAGTCATCAGCACACTCCCAGGCCACTCACCAGCAATCGGTAGCACAGGCATGGGAGAAAAAGCGGCCATACTCGGCAAACCATCCCCGAGCACTGGCTCTGAATGCCGGCATTGCCAAACTACTGGCCCTTGAGATGCTGTCATTCAGGCTGGTGGAGACTGACACCTTCCGGAACTTTATGTCATTGGCAGTTCCACAATACAATGTGCCCAGCCGCTTTTATTTCAGCAGGCAAGCTGTCCCTGCCCTGCAAAAGCATGTGGAGGGAAAAATTAAAAATGCGCTACTAAATGCCGTCAGTAGCAAGGTCCACCTGACCACCGATGCGTGGACCAGTAGCCATGGACAGGGACGATACCTTTCCCTCACTGCCCATTGGGTCAATGTTGTGGAGCCGGGTACAGATCTGGAGAGTGGCTCTGTACGTATTCTGCCAACGCCAAGGATTGCAGGAATGCAGTCTGTACATACTGAGTCCTCCTCCTACTCTAGTTCCTCGGAATCAGCACTGCGTGAGCCTGTTAGGCCAGATATGAGCACAGGTGTGGCCAAACGTCAACAGGCCGTCCTTAAATTAATTTCTTTGGGGAATCGGAGCCACACAGCACAGGAGCTCTGGAATGCCATCAAGCAGGAGAGCGATGTGTGGTTTGTGCCAGCGAATCTCCAGCCAGGTTTGGTAGTGAGTGACAATGGCCGAAATCTAGTGGCAGCTCTGGGCCTAGGCAACCTCACTCACATACCATGTCTGGCACACGTGCTCAATTTGGTCGTGCAGAGCTTTCTGAGGGACTATCCGGATCTTGATGCACTGCTGCACAAGGTTCGCCTAGAGTGTGCTCACTTGCGGCGTTCCAGCATGGCAAGATCGCGCATTGCATCTCTGCAACGCCGATTCCGCCTGCCAGAACATCGCATCATATGTGACCTCCCCACCAGGTGGAATTCAACGTTACATATGTTGGAGCGGTTGTGTGAGCAGCAGGCAGCAGTAATGGAGTACCAGCTGCATCAGGCGCAAACAAGTCGCACTGTGCGCCGGACACACTTCACCACCACTGAGTGGGCCACTATGAGGGACATCTGCCAAATTTTGCGTGCCTTCGATGACTCCACGCGGATGGCCAGTGCAGATGATGCACTAATCAGCATGACTGTCCCCCTCATCTGTCTGCTTCAAAAAACCTTACAAGCACTAAGTGAGGAGGTTTTTGAAGAGGTCGAGGATGAGCAGTCAGAAATGCCATCTGCTTCTGGCAAGTCTGCGCAACGTGCTTCCACACAAAGGCCCAGGCAGGGGACACTTAGTGAGGAGGATGACGAGGAGTCAATGGAGGAGGAGGAACACATCTCTCCAGAGGAGGGAGGTACACAAGGCTCTAGTAGTCAGTGTGTACAGCAAGGGTGGGGTGATGCTGAGCAGGCAGAGATGCTGCCTCAAGCTGGGGACAGCGTTTCCGGTCCAGTTGGCAGTCTGCAGCACATGGTTGATTTCATGCTGCAGTGCTTGTTAAATGACCGCCGCATCGCCAACGGCTGATTATTGGGTGTACACCCTCCTAGATCCTCGCTACCGGGACAACTTACAAAGCCTCATACCACAGTTGAACCGGGAGCGAAAAATGTGGGAGTACCAAGAAACACTTGTGCAGGCCATCATGTTCTCCATTCCCCCCACAAGTGTTGCTGGTAGTGCTTTTCAAAGCAGCCATGTGGGTAGAGGCAGTGGAGGAAGCTCTGCACAAAGAGGTAGCAGAGGCAGTGCCGCAGGTGATTTTGCAGGAGGGTCTTGCTTTGGGAGTATTGGACAAGCGCATAGCTGATTTTTTATATGTGGATAAACCAGTGTGTCCTGTATTTCACACCTTACCCAAAATTCATAAAGGCGTGTTTCCTCCACCTTTCTGGCCCATAGTGGCCGGTATTGGAGGGGTTAATGAAAAACTCTCCGAGTGGATAGACAGAAAATTACAACCTTTGGTTTTGAAAACACCAGGTCACATTAGAGACACCAAACAGCTTCTGCAGGCACTTCAGGAGGTTGCATGGGGGCCTCACCACACATGGATAACATGTGATGTTGTTGCTCTATATTCATGTATACCTCATGATTTGGCATTATCTGCTGTTTCCACCATTTTGACTGAAGAAAGCAATTTCAGTTCTGATCTTAAAAAATTTATCATTATGGCGTTACAACATCTTTTGAACACCAATTTTTTCAAATTTGACACTAAGTACTATCTTCAGGTGTGTGGCTGCCCGATGGGGTCAAAATTCTCTCCTACTCTGGCCAACTTATATATGTCCTTTTGGGAGAACAAATATATATATATATATATATATATATATATATATATATATATATATATATATATATATATATATATATATATATATATATATATATATACTATGGATAATCCCTATTTAGACAATGTATTGTGGTGGGGGAGATACATTGATGACGTGATCCTATTGTGGTTTGATCGTTGTGATGTATCTCCCTCTCCTGGCATGCTTAAGTTTTTTGAGTATATTGAGACTAATTCTTTGAATATTAAATTCACCCACGAAATACATGGCATTTGTGCCACATACCTGGATGTTAAAATTATGGGAGATGTCAAAACGGGGAATATAAATACTTCCCTATATAGAAAAGATACCAGTGGTAATGCCATATTGCATGCGGATAGTTGTCACCCGCCACATGTGATACGAAATTTACCGTTGGGTGAATTAATCCGTGCCAAAAGATCATGCTCTAATGACGCTCTTTATGAATCCGAGCGTCGTAAAATTTGCACCAGGCTATCAAAAAGGGGTTATAAGAACTGGATGTTAAACAGGGCTATTAAGAAAGTGGATAACAAAACTAGGAGTAGTTTATTGCAGAATGACATGGTACACACTAATCAAAATAAAAATATTCCCACTTTTTCTACCGCTTTCAGTTCAGATTACAAGGGTGTTATTAAAATCATAAATAAACATCTTCCCTTACTGCATCAAGATCCAGTCTTATCGCAGATATTGGCTGGTGGACATAGGTGTGTTCCAAAGAGAGCTAAAAATTTGAGTCATTTTTTGTCCCCCTCATTGTATTTGTCTGATTGCACTAAACCTACGTGGTTAAATTACTTGGGCAATTATAAGTGTGGTGAAAAATTGTGTGGTTTGTGCCGCTATATGGATATTACAGATAGATTTGTTAATTTTAGTACACAACAAACCTACAAAATTAAAACCTACATGAATTGTAACACCACACACTTAGTGTATATGGCAGAGTGCACATTGTGCAGTTTATATTACATTGGCTGTACTACACGCAGCCTGAAAAGGAGACTAAGTGAGCACATCACCGCTTCTAATCCAGAGTCTATGTCCAGTCGTAGGAATGTGTCTGGCTTGTCCAAACATTTCCTTGAAATACACAAGGGTAATTTATGCAGTCTTAAAGTTAAGGGAATAGAACGGGTATTGAAACCCCCCAGAGGGGGTGACTGGGAACATTTACTACACTGTCGGGAAGCCTTCTGGATACTTGCGCTTGATGCACGATATCCGCAAGGTCTAAATTATAGAAATGATCTTATGTATTTCTATTGAGTGCTGAGATTTTTGCTGTTTTTTATTTATTTATTTTTTTTTTGGGGGGGGGGGGGGGGGGGGGGGTTTTTGTTTGTCATTTGATAGTTGCTATGTATTTATGCATTTATACGTGTGTATTGCACATGTTTTTATTTATTCTATGTCTTGTCCATTGTTGTATTGGTCTTTTCCTTTTTTTTTTTTTTTCTTTCTTTCTTCTTGCAAGGGAGTGACTCCACCAGTGATTTGAGGGCTTAGTTGTCTGCCTCTTTGATTATACACATGTGTGGAGTCCCTCTGCTGATTAGGAATGTTTATAATCATTTTGTGAACTGTTTTGTTTCAGGTCTCTGAGGAAGAACCTGGTGTAAGGTTCGAAACGAGTCAGGCGTGGGGGGTCTGTTTTCCCCTTTATGGTTTTATCATGAAATTATGTGAATAAAACTTATCGTGGATTTTATTAAGTCTCCAGTGCCGGATCTTCCTTCTCTCTTCATGTTTACAAAGCCTCATACCACAGTTGAACCGGGAGCCAAAAATGCGGGAGTACCAAGAAACACTTGTGCAGGCCATCATGTTCTCCATTCCCCCCACAAGTGTTGCTGGTAGTGCTTTTCAAAGCAGCCATGTGGGTAGAGGCAGTGGAGGAAGCTCTGCACAAAGAGGTAGCAGAGGCAGTGCCGCAGGACAAGGCAAGGCCAGTATGGCCCAAATGTGGAAAAGTTTTGTGGGACCGCCACAAACGGCTACACCATCACAGACAGCTCCAGTCAGCAGGAGGCAACGTTTCCGTCAGATGGTGACAGACTACTTGTCGTGCCCTGTTAGTGTTCTCCCAGACGGCTCTTCCCCGTTCAAGTATTGGGTCTCTAAGCTGGATACATGGCCAGAGCTTAGCCAGTATGCATTGGAGGTGCTGGCTTGCCCTGCTGCCAGTGTATTATCGGAACGTGTCTTTAGTGCTGCAGGTGGTGTGGTAACAGACCGTCGCACGCGACTATCCGCCAATAATGTTGACCGGCTTACTTTTGTGAAAATGAACAAGGCCTGGATCTCACCTGAATTTGCCAGTCCTCTTCCAGAATAAATAATTGGCTGGCAACAGGATCCAGGTCTCCTGTTGTGTTCATGTTTCTATGATCTGAACTTTTTTCCTGGGCTACAGCAACGCCCGTTGTTGCTCAGAAGTGCTGTCCGCACAGACAAAACACTCGCTTATGTGTAAGTGGGGTTCGGTAACGTCAGCTGATCCCCTGCTGTGTGTACGGCAAACTCTCCTACTGCCTACAACTTCTGACTACCTCTGATTTAATATGTTCTCTGATTTGCCCTCTGTCTCCACTCTGTTTTGAGTATTTCCTCCGGCCTACAACACCGCCTGTTTCTGCTCTCAAGTGCCGTCTGCACAATCCACACTTGTTCCTGTGGTACCTGGGTCCTGTAACATCTGCTCATCTCCAGAGTTGAGCACGGCAATGTCTCCTGCTTTGTCTACATTCCCACTACTTGTAGTGGAAATGTGGACAGAGCAGGAGACATTGCCTGACTCACCTCTAGGGAGAAGCTGCTGTTACAGAACCCCAGTAACACAGGAACAAGTGTGGGTTGTGCAGACGGCATTTCAGAGCAGCAACTGGCGTGGTTGGAAGCCAGAGGAAATACTCGAAACAGAGTGAAGACAGAGGCCTAATTGGAGTACGTTGACAGTTAGTAGTAGTCTAGAAACAATCGCAAACTGCCACCAAGTAGGCCTCGGCCTACTACCTCATTTTCCCTGGGCTCCGACAACGCCAGTTGGTGCTCGGAAGTGCTGTCCACACAGAAAAACACACTCGTTCATGTGAAAGTGGGGTTCGGTAACGTCAGCTGATCCCCTGCTGTGTGGAGGGCAAACTGCTGCTGCCTCCAAATTCAAACAACGTCTTATCTTAAACTGCCTCCAAGTAGGCCTCAGCCTACAAAATGACTATCCCTGGGCTCCAACATCGTCAGTTGTTGCTCGGAAGTGCCGTCCACACAGAAAAACACACTCGTTCATGTGAAACTGGGGTTCGGTAACGTCGGCTGATCCCCTGCTGTGTGGAGGGCAAAGTGTCCTGCTCCCTCCAAAGTCAAAATACCTCAGCTTTACACCTGCCTCCTATTAGGCCTCGGCCTGCACCACGATTGTCCCTGGGTTCCAACAACGCTAGTTGGTGCTCGGAAGTGCTGTCCACACAGAAAAACACTCGTTCATGTGAAAGTGGGGTTCGGTAACGTCAGCTGATCCCCTGCTGTGTGGAGGGCAAACTGCTGCTGCCTCCAAATTGTAACTACTTGTGATTTAAACATTCTCTGATTTGGCCTGTGTCTCCACTCTGTCTCTAGTATTTCCCCTGACCTCCAACACCGCCAGTTCCTGCTCACAGTTGCCGTCCACGCATTCCACACTTGTTCCTGGTGTTCTGTAACGTGAGCTGATCCCCCAATGTGTGTCTGGCACTGTCTCCTGCGCTGTCCACCATCCCACTGCAAGTGGTGGAAACGTGGACAGAGCAGGAGACATTGGCAGACAAACATCAGGGGATCTGCTGATATTACAGAACACCAGTAACACGTGTGGATTGGGCAGACGGCTACTGTACGCATAAACTGGCGGTGTTGGTAGTCACGTGAAATCCTGGAAACAGAGTGGAGACAGATGCCTAATTGGAGCACGTTGACAGTGTTGTAGCCTACAAACAATCTAAAACTACCACCAAGTCGGCCTCGGCCTACACCATGATTGTCCCTGGGCTCCAACAACGCCAGTTGGTGCTCGGCAGTGTCTTTGGCACGGGGACTCCCTGTTACCCAGCCTGGTTCCAGCACGCCTGCTGTTTCCGGGTAGTGTCAAGGTCACTATGCCACCAATCCGTTGTCCTGTCGTCTTGCGGCCGGGTTAGCCGACTCTACGGTGCCTGCAGTTTAGGTGACTCCTATGTGGGCTGCGGGAACTGGCACTGAAGGCTGGATCCGTAGTGCAAATGGGACATGGACCCCCTGTAGAACTGTGGGTTTCGGTAACTGCGGCCGGCTTGCGGCCTGGCTACTTTGCTTTCAATGGGTACCTTCTGCTACCCACCCGGGTTCCAGCACTGTCTGCTGGTTCTCGCCAGAGCCTTTGGCCTAGGTGCCTCCATCTCGGTATCCGAGGTCCAGCACCGTCAGCTGGTCCTTGGTAGTACTTTCTAGCACAGGTACCTCCTGCCTAGTAACCGTGGTCCAGCACCGTCAGTTGGTCCTCGGTAGTGCCATTGGCTCTTGTTCCTTCTGCTACCCATCCGGGTGCCAGCACTGTCTGCTGGTTCTCGCCACAGCCTTTGGTCTAGGTGCCTCCATCTCGGTATCCGAGGTCCAGCACCGTCAGCTGGTCCTTGGTAGTGCTTTTTAGCACAGGTACCTTCTGCTTAGTAACCGTGGTCCAGCACCGTCAGTTGGTCCTCGGTAGTGCCATTGGCTCTTGTTCCTTCCGCTACCCATCCGGGTGCCAGCACTGTCTGTTGGTTCTCGCCACAGCCTTTGGCCTAGGTGCCTCCATCTTGGTATCCGAGGTCCAGCACCGTCAGCTGGTCCTTGGTAGTGCTTTTTAGCACAGGTACCTTCTGCTTAGTAACCGTGGTCCAGCACCGTCAGTTGGTCCTCGGTAGTGCCATTGGCTCTTGTTCCTTCTGCTACCCATCCGGGTGCCAGCACTGTGTGCTGGTTCTCGCCAGTTTCTCAGCCTTCTTGTACCTTCTGCTACATTTCCAAGATCAAGCTTTTTGAAATTGTCTTTGGTAATCCTTATTGATCTCCATGACGATGACCCTGATGATGACGACCCTGAAGACCACACCAAAGAAGACCAGAAATATGACCCTAAATAATAAGACCAAGAGGACAAAGAACATGAAGACAACCACCAAGATACAGAACAAAAGACAGAAGAACAAGAAGCAGAAGAAGCAAAAGCAGAAGAACAGAAAGCAGAAGAACATTAAGCATAAGACAAAAAATCAGCATAGAAGAAATCAAAATTACAAGCAGAAGAAGACTAAGCAGTAAATGGGGGTGAGTCCGTTCCTCCTCGTGGTGCCCCTGGAAAATGCCTGCTGCTGCAGGCCAAACTGAACGCGGACAAATCCTGTTGTAAATCTTTTGTGACAGGCAGAACGTAAGGTGTAATCTTATAACTTTTATAGATAAGTACTACAGGAATGCCTGTCACCATAAGAAAATGAAGAAAAAGAAGAATAGGAAGAAGATGAAGAAATAGCATATGAAAATTAATAATAGCTGAATAAGAAGAATATGAAGAATGGAAAAAAAAAATTAATGGGAAGAAGGTGAAGAAGAAGAAGATGAATAAGGTGAAGAAAAAGTTGATGAAAAAAATGCTACTGCTGCAGATCATGAAGGAGAATGTGTGGGAGAAGTACAAAAGAAGGTGAAGAGCATGGAAGTTGTGAAACATACATATCTGACTAAATATAAAAAAGGTTAACAGTCAATATCTTTTTAACTCCGAACGTCTTGAAAAAAAAAATTGGAATTAATGCTATGCCATGTGATTTGAATAAACCACTATGCTTTTAATGTCTCCTCCACCTCCCACAATACATTCTACATGATTCTTATTTGTTTTCAATTATGTAGAATTAGCCAACAAGGAAATAAAGGCATTTTTTTAATTCCGATACCGGAAGTCCCATTGACTTGAATGGGACTTCCGGTATCGGAATCGGCGATACCCGATATTTTTTTTCTATCGGGCGATACCATCCGATACGATATTTTTGGGTATCGAACGGTATCCCTCAACACTATACATGACATAACTATAGTCAGTCCCTGGGACCCACAACTATCTCCAGATCGGTGGGCCCTCCCAGATACAGAGTCCAGCGTGGTGCCGCAGTCACATGCATGGCTCGCTCCTTTACCTTCAGGCTCTTCAGGCTGTTGCTGTAAATCATAGTTTTCTTATAATTTTATCCAATTTAAAACCAAATTCTGATAAACACCACAACATTTAAGATGGCTTGAGCCGAACGACCAACGGCCAAGCCTGTTTTTATAATCTGGAGAGGGAGACAAACCTCTGTCAAACCCCTCAGACTTCTCTATGCAGGAACAAAGGATCAGACATGTTGAGATTCAACATTTCCAATCGTTCTGCCCACTTGCCATTTGCTAATAGGGGAATATCTTGTGACCACCAAGCACACACTGGCAACTGATCAGCTTCATCCCCTTGGGCATCTGAGATGTTCGCCTGCCATTCTCCCTTTTAAACCATGACCCACAGAAGCTGTGACACGAGATAAGGCTCACAAAAGAATCTCTACCAGTAACCAGGTGAAACCAGATCACACCATTCACAGCGGGCCTCGCTAGGAAGTCCCAGGTAAGGAAACACAGCCGAGTCCTACAGTTTGTAAATGTCATACCGAGTATTTTGGACTGGGTCACCTTCAAAGAAAAATGCTTGGGAAAAAAAAAAAAAAAAAAAAAATCTTATTCAATTGAAGGCCAAAACCACTGTGCTGCTCATACATTGAGTCTTTGGAGCATCCCGCCCCCATTTCAGGTTTTGTAAAACGCTCACCAGGAAAATATAAAGTGGACGCCACTCCTTTGCAGCAGCTGCCGACGGACGCCGCTACGAACTGGGTACTGTCCATTAGGTTTCCTGCATGGTCTGGAAAACCCCTTTAAGCGTCCACCATATGATCCTCACCTTACAATGCATGTATCTATTAACTGCCGAGACGCAGATTAAACAGTGCCCCGAGGCATCCACCGCCATATACTGCTCGTAATACTCCAGTGCAGCCATTAGCTGGAGTGTTGTCACAAATGTTTTAGGATCCTCATGCATCAGCAATGTCATTCATAGCTAATAAATTAAACAGGCCGCGTCCACGGTGAGCAGTTTATGTGCAGATCTATGGGGAGTTCTCCTGCAGCCTATAGTATTGATTACACATAAAGACGTACTATATACGCTCCTATTATGTCCTGCACAGGATTTATATACATTGACAGGTCAGTAAATAAGTCGGCACTTTTACCTAACGCAGCGATTCACAGGAGATGATCCTCTGGGCGTTCTCTGGACCTGAACCTAGTATATTGCTGCAGTGCGTACCTACAGCCGTCCATAAGCCACTGGGTATGGACTCATCTGCGGGAATGTTGGGCAGGAAGGAATTTGACAGTAACAGCAAAACTCTTGATGTCAGTTGCTAAAATGTAAAGGGCAAAAGTACAAGAGCGGCTCTCCTCCAAGACTAAAGGAGGGCTCAACAGAAAATCTGAGAAATTACCGAGGCTTGTGCCCGTTCATTCTGGCGATCGGGGCAGCCATTCATCCTCAGCTACGCACACTGATGCTTTATTACCATGCAGAAAGTGGCAAACTAATCTTCTGTCGATGTTTTTTTCTAGACTAAATAATCCTAATTTTGCTAGTCTCTCTGGGTATTGTAGTTCCCCCATCCCCTTTATTAATTTTGTTGCCCTCCTTTGTACGCGCTCTAGTTCCATTATATTCTTCCTGACCACCGGTGCCCAAAACTGTACACAGTACTCCACATGGCAGTATAATGCTCTCATTTGATTGACTGCAGTGCTTTCAATGCCACGTCAGGGCTGCAAACACCACACTAGAAATGACGGATACTCAGGACTGGACAACATGGGGAAGGGGAGTAAAAAAAAACAAAACCTGGAAGTAGTGGTTTCTGAAACTGGTAAAACAATTTAAGGCTACGTGCACTATATGGATGTCGTCATTTAGACGCTGACGCAGCTGCCGATTATTCCCAGGTGAAGCCACTTCAGGGAACAGTCAGTCATCAGTCGCTTCCCCATCGTTCTCGTGGCGCTTGTGCTGCCAGCGTCTCAGTTTGTACTATGGAGTAGGGCAGCTTCAGCGCAGGAGCGAGTCCCTTCAGGGTTCCTAAACCCTTCAGCAGTTAGAAGAGTTGACAAAACAAACCCGTGCATGGTAGTATAATTTGACATTGCTGTGCACCTTGTTGGTTTTGTGGCGCGCCTTTATGGCACACTTAGGACAATGGCGGGCATAATCCGTCTGACAAGACGCAGTGTGCACACACACACCACAAGACGCAGCAATCCGACATAGTCTACACACATTAGATGTAGTAAGCTATAATACAAATCAGATCTAGTCCAAGGCTCTGATGCCCACAGCAAGTCTCAGGCAAAAAAAAAAAAAAAATAATGAGACAAACCCACTGGATTTTGCCAGGATTTCACAATAGTTGCAGTGAAGGTGCACACTAAGCGCACACTGTACGCTGGGAACAGGAACACCGAATGCGTGAACTGCAGAATTCACTGTATCAAAATTACTTATCAAGTTATTGCTGTCAAAGTTCGAGTCCATCTCCAGATTATCCCTATGGTTTATGATCTAACAACTGATCTCACCACAGAACTTAGAGGGAATCTGTCCCCCTTTTTTTTCGACTGAGCTGCTGGCACCGACATCAGGGGCTTATCTACAGCATTCTGTAATGCTGTATATAAGCCCCCGATGTAACCTGAAAGATAAGAACAAGTTAGATTATACTCACCCCGGTGTCCGTTCCGATGGATGTCGCGCTTTGGTTCGGCGCCTCCCATCTTCATACGATGCCTCCTCTTTCCTTCCAGCCGTGGCTCCGGCGCAGGCGCACATACTTGGGGGGGGGGGGGGGGGGGGGTGACAGATTCCCTTTAACCCATTTGTTTGATTAGGACTCAATCCCAACCACACCAAGACCAGAAGAAGAGGTGCAAGGCCTGGCAAACAGGAAATCCCTTTGTTGTCATGGGCAAACTACTGCGTTCTTGAGGCCCAGGGTCAGCCTCTAAGGGTAGGTGCACACGTTGCAGATTGGGCACTTTTAAGGCCCTTCATGCTGTTGTACATTTGATAACCTTTGTTTTTTTTAATTGTTTTCAAATTTGTCTGTTGCTTGTCTAACTTTAATTGTCTCAATAAAAATTAAAAAAAATTGTTATTTGCCATACCGTTTGTGGTGATCCTTGCCGTTACACGCTACTTTTTCCTCTTTGTCTCACGTTGCAGTTTGGGCTCAGGATTTTCCTGGGTGGATTCTGCATCTCTTACCAGTAAATGCAGTTCAAAATCCGCGTGTTCTTTATGCGGATTTTGTGCGTATTGGCATGCGTTTTTCCCCTCTGGATTTCTAGAATGAAATGGGTGTAAAAACGCTGCGGAATCCACACAAAGAATTGACATGCTGCGGAAAATAAACCACTGCAGATTCCGTGCGGAATTTTCCGCAGCATGTGCACAGCAATTTTTTTATCCATTGGTTAACATTGTTTGGTCTCACAGTTGCGGATCTGCAGCGTTTCCGCACGGACAGTCTGCTGAGGATCCGCAACGTATGCACATACCCCAAGTGTATGATCACACAACACTGGCTCTGTCTGGGTTTCCATCTGCCTTATTAAAGTAAACGACCCTCTAATCCCGTTTTCCAGGACTTTGGATGGAAGCCCCGACGCAGCCACTAACGTGTGGCAAAGACGCAATACGAGAGTAGCCTTCAAACCCCCACACACGTTACATTAATGTCGGCTGAATCTGCCAATATCGATGGTTTTGGCTGACAGTCTAATGTGAAGGGGAAGATACCGATCGCTCATGTCCGATATCAGACTGACGGTGCCATCGTTCTTCCGCCAGCTGGCAAATTAGTTATAAAGTAGTAAGAACACAGGCGCGCTCGGCCGAATGAGCGATTCTGTGCCTCGGAAAGTAGTCTGTCGGCCAAAATATCGGCTGCAGCACTGTCCAGCTGAAAGCCACCTAATGTGTATGGAGAACCTAAAGCGGCACGCTGACTTCAAAACAATTGTGAACAAGCATGGTTAAAAACACTCACTTCACCATTATCTTTCCGTGTGATCAGGCTGCTGCCGATCCCCCGAGGAACGAGAGATTTCAAATGAAATGATCTAAGCAGCATGAAATACCAACCGTCCTGTGGGCCATTATGTGGGTCTATGCACTGAGTGATCTTGTATAAAAATTGTATTGTTTGCTTTGTCATAAATAAAAAAAAAAAAAAAAAAAAACTGACAATAGTACATGCAAAAAAAAAAAAAAAAAGTTTAGAACCAGACAGCTGTATCTGGCGCCAGTCATCGTGTACCCCTCCATTAGTCTTAGTAGAAAACATCCTTGACCATGGCGAAGAACTAATCTAGGTTAGCACTACGGCTTGGCAGCGCTGGGGTCCTGGGTTCAAATCCCACCAAGGACAACATCTGCAAGGAGTTTGTATGTTCTCCCCGTGTTTGCGTGGGTTTCCTCCGGGTTCTCTGGTTTCCTCCCACATTCCAGAGACCTAATTATAGGGGATCTAGATTGTGAGCCCCAACGGGGACAGCGATGATAATGTCTATAAAGCGCTGTGGAATTAATGGCACTATATAAATGAGTAAAATAAAAAAAATCTAGCGATGCACAGACCACACACGTTTGCACATCATGGTCACTTACGCATCACAGCTTGCACCTTACAAGGAGATTCTGGAGACATTCCTGCAACTTGTCTACATCGAGGAACGCTGGGTTTTCCCTTACTAAGGCCTGTTTCACACTTCCGTTTTTGACCATCAGTCAAAATCCGCCAGTTTTTGAAAAAAACGGATCCGCCATTTTTTTTGGCGGATCCGTTTTTTTTCCCCATTGAGTTGCATTACCGGCGGATCTTGACGGATGGCCATCTGTTGGATCCGTTTTTTTGCAGATCCGCCAAAATGTTTGCGTCCGTCGGCATGCCTGGACGGACCCTGCAACGTTTTTTTGGCTGTAGGATCCGCATTTTACAGTGCGCATGCCCGGAGAAAGGAAGTCAGCCGGGGATTTAACCCTGAAATTCTCTCTCTCGCTCTGGACTGCGGTTCCTTTAAAATTCGGCATTCAACGGATCCGTCAAAAAAACGGTCCGGTGGCATCCGTTTGCATCTGTTACAAACTGATAACTGACAAGAAAAAAAACAGAAGTGTGAAAGAGGCCTTACAAAAAAAAAAAGCCTCCAAGGCATTTTAGAAAATGTTACTGAGTTTCATTCAGGCCATGTTCCCAGGAGCAAGAACAAACAGCTTCTCTGTCCAGTGTCTGACAAAATACAAAATAGCAATCTGCTCTGATAGTTTAAGTAAAAAAATGCAGCAACAATGAGATTCTACACAATGCAAGAGTGGTATTTTACTCATCCCCCGCCCATGCTTCCCATAAAAGCATATGTTATAAGGGGAGGAAAGTGCACAATAACCCCCACCCAAAAAGAGATAAATCTGCTGTAAGGGTATATGCACACGCTGCGGTTTTGCTGCGGTTTTGGCCCTGCAGAACTGCAGCAGTTCCGCAGACATGGTACTTTACCATGTTCGCCTACGGGTTTTCAAGACTGCAGTGCTCACGCTGCGGTTTTTTACCTGCGGAAAAGCTGCGGTTTTTTTTCCGCAGCATGTCAATTGTTTCTGCAGATTCTGCTGCGGTTTGCCACCTATTCCATTGTCCAGGTGTCAAACCGCAGGAAAAACCGCAGGTCACTTTACCTGCGGTTCCGCGGGAAAAAACCCGCAGGTGAATCTGCAGTGTGTGCACATACCCTTATTGTATCATGTGGCTTTGTTTATCAAACGTTATTTCTTTCTTGCCCTCAGCAGCCAATCAGATCTCTGCATTTCTTTAGCTGCTCTGGAAAAGAGAACTCTGGTTGCCCCGATCAATAAAACTTTACTGTTAGGACTTGATCCCACGTTAGGCCACAATTCATCAAAGCAGACAATTTCTGTGCGATTTTTGGTGCTTCCGTGCCAGTTTTGCCCAGCTGTACCAAAGTGGAGCTGGAAGAAACTGGGACTAAAGTAAGATTTGTGGCACGGTGAAAGACGGTGCACACCCCTCGTCAGACACCGATTCACTACGAAGCGCCTCGCAAACCTTTGATTCAGGGCTGGGCTGTTTTTTTCTATTGTTTTAGGGCAGAAAACTATGCAGCGTTTTACCGTAGGAATACATAGTATTTTTTCGTCCTACATTTACTGACCTGCAGCAAGTTTTATTTACAAAGTACATCAATAATAATAATACTGCTCCTCCAAAATGCTTCAGGAATCAAAAACTCCCCGAAGAAGGGGCATTTACCAAATCATTTCCCACAAGAAGACTCGTCAATTGCGACATCAAAAGAAAAAAAAAAAAAAAATTCCAAAGAAAGTTTCCTGACAACGTCCGTAAAATCATTTTATTTGCCGTCAGATCAGTATGCACAACAAGAGAAACTATATTATATTGGAATGCCGCTCTGTTTACACAAGCTCTTCACACACAGCGAAAAAAAAAAACCCATCAGAACTACAAATGCTGCATTATGTACAGGAGCTCAGAGGAAATCGCCACATGGCATTACTGCAGGAAAATTAAGCCCCGGACAGACCGGTAACAGAAGGCCAGCATCGGCCGCAGCCTCACAGAATGCAGCAACAGATGGAGGAGATATATCTCACCGCCTTGACCACCTGCAGCCAAGAGATGTCCAGTCCACAAAAATGAGAAAAAAAAAACAAAAAAAAAAAAAAAAAACACAAAGTTTGACATTGCTCCAGTATAGCGGTGCTCCAAATTATAAATTGGGGCGTTGCACCACAAGCGATTGTCTATCACTATGCCTACTGCCGCATCCATATTTATAGCTTAGAGGCCAAATGATAATGGAAAGTATGACATCACAGGATCCATTATGGCCATTAATGTATTCTAAACACACGTACTGGCATCCCCCCAACATATACAGTGACACAGAGGGGTACGCCGGGATCAGGGGACATGCCAGGAGGGGTTTATATCTGGGACATACAGCATGAGCCATGGAGATAAAGTAGCCAGTCGGAGTAGCAGAGACTCCCCGCCGGGTGATGACATCACTGCGCCAAAGGCAGATCAGACGCGGTGCCCAGCAGGCTGCACACAACACAATGACAGACATTACCCTGCACACCGACACTCTCCAAACAGCCCCTGACTGAGCCATACAGGAGAGCGCCAGCTGAAACTAAGACAGTCACGTCATCCTGCCCGCAGGACTGCACAGGAATGTCTGACGCTTGTCATGGTGCCGGGATACTCACTTCACACTCTTGTCTACTGAAGTGTGACAGCAAATACAGATGTAACAGAGCCAGAGCCTCATTTACCTGCGTGTGAAGGGCAGTCAGTCACAAGCAAGAGGCTCTTATGGGATTACTTCCTCCAAACCAGTGATACAGATTGTGCCAGACGACAAATTCAACTCAAAATAAAAGGATTTACAACATTTGTCTAATCGCAAGAGATGGGACCGGACAAAACAGCATTGACCAACGTTCCCCTATAGCTGCAGCGCTGGCGCTCCGGTGGTCCCTGACGGTCTCTACACTTGGTCCCACGGTAATGATGCAATTGTGCATATGCAGTACTGCTGCAGCCAACCACTGGTGGTCTTGTGCTATACATCATTGCTGAGACATGAGGTCACCACTGCGGGCTGACATTTTATTTTTCAAAAAAAGGAGTTTGACTTTCAGGAACGTGGACCCCCAAATAGTTAAAAGAAAAAAAAAAAAAAAAAGTAGGTACTCATTCTCCCTGGATCCAGTGCAGCTCAAAACTCAACGTTTTTTGAGGTAGCAGTGACATCACATCAACAGCACCGCTGCAGGCGATCACTGAGCACAGTGGCTCTGCTGTGGTGACCGAAGCATTGAGAGCAGCGATTGGTTAGAGAAGTGATGTGCGCCGTCGACGTGACTGCTGCAGTGAAAACACAGACAGCGCAGCAGTGGGGAGTCAGCACTGGTCGGGGGCGGGAGAGCACCTGCTTCCTTTGGTATTTTACAGCATTTGGGGGTTCACTTTCCAGATGGGGGAAAACCTTTCCCTTTAATTATCAGTGAATGACATAGGTCAGCCCCTGGACTATGCACGCAGCCATATACTGACCATAGTCTCTTGTGCTTATTACAGCCGCTGCTCCCCAGACAGACTTTGGGTCTCAGCACCTGAGCCAACGCCATCAGAATTTCTCATGATGCTGTGAGGTCAGTGTGTGCCCGGCGTGAGAACATACGGCCGCTATATGGCAGTGTGAGCTAGCCCTGCTTACCACGGGGCCACACCGGCTAATGGGCATCACCTGAGTGATCAGTCACCCCAGAGATCAGCGGTGATGGGTGTATGAGCACACCTCACCTCCGCTCTCTTCTATCAGCCATGACTGCTGTGCAGGACTCAGCCCGGGCCTGCATCACACCATAATAAACGGGAATATGCTAGAATTACAACCAGCAGCGCAGCCAAAAACCCCGATCTGCGGTTTGCTGCATTGTGCAGGTCCCGGCACCACGACATTTGCTTTGAGTTTTGTCTCCGTCGCTCCATCATTGGCCAGGTGTCTGTTTAGCCTCAGCTGTAGAGTACCAGCAGCTCTGGGCTCCATACTGCAACCCCCAATGACCTGACCGAGACCCCTCTAGATCAGGCCATGGTTACTGTGGACCGTAGCAATCGAAAGGTTGAACAGAGCGGGAGGGGAGCGGGCACTGGACAGCGGCATGGGACCCCCGTGGGGCCAGCACAGCTTGTATGGGCAGTCGTTAAGTGGTTAATAGCATTACACCGTACTGAGCACCCTGTGGAATAACACCCCAGCGATTAGTGCAGGCGATCTCTCCAAGCCCATGAGGGGCAGGGAGTATCAGATAATGCTTCCATATAGACGGCGGGCACTGATCAGGGGTCCACACCTGGGGGCACAGCAGGCAGGGGATGATCACCCCCATCATGTAGGGAGCAGCATGCACAGAATGTCACCAGGCCCCTGCACTACAGGTGGCAGCCCTCACTGCAGGCAGGGCCTCCTGCACAGCTGCTGCCCCCCAGAGCAGAGCCTGCCCCAGAGCAGAGGCAGCAGCAGCTGCACGCAGGGCGCTGTACAGGAATGGGGGAGGCTCCTACCTTCATCTTCCAGCTCCAGTTTCTCCAGCATGCCTTCAATGGTGCCTTGAGCCTGTGTGGGGAGAAGGCAGAGAGAGGGGATGAGCAGTCATACAGGGGGAGGAGAAGCGGCGGCACCAAATCTAGTCTCCCCTACACACTGCACTGGGACGGCCCCGTCTGCACGGGGGGCGGGGCCTCTTATTCCCACGCTGACGACTATTGGGCTATCAAGAAACTAGAACTGTGATTGGTTGGTTGCATTAACTGCATCGACCAATGGTTAAGGAGCGGTAAACAATAGTCCGCCCCGTTTTGCAGCGCACAAACAAGAGCCGCCGCCGGCTGTCACTATGGGGACTCAGGGGGGGGGTCATTCTCTACGGGAGGGTCACTGCGCCTGCGCCCCGGTGAGAGCTGTCAGTGCCGCAGCACGTGTGCGTGGGAAAGGGCCGCCCGGAGCTCCACACCTGGAATGCGGCTATTAGTGCAGACACCGCTGTGCGTCATATCCTGATATTATAGGCCTGGTTCACACATTGCGGTGGTAGCGGGGCAAGTTCTACAGTTTTCACACTGGTTTTAGCTTAACCCCCCCACCACCACCTTAAAGGGACTGTCGACATTTTTTTTTTACTTAAAAGCATCTGTTTTGGGCTAAAATCTATCTTTGCCATTGGGTTTCATTAAACGTTTTGCACCTTTTGGCTCTTACAAGCGATGTTTCCTGGCACATTCAGCTTCACTGTGATCTGAGGTCATAAATCAGGAAAAAAAAGATAAAAGTGACACACTTTCCTGTCCCACAATCTGAACGAGCTCTCTGACACATCCCAGTTTACTCATTCTGCAGCCTGCTCCAGACACTGCAACACTGGCTGCGGAAGGCAACCGCTGCAGCATTGTTTAATGAACCCTAATTGCATACATGATTTTTCTTTTTGCTCCAACTAAATCAATTTAACTAAAAAAAAAAAAAAAACCTTGTTCCGGAGGTGAATGACCCCCCTTCAAGTCAATTTTCAGTTTTTCACTTTCAAGTTTTCCTCCCCTTCACCAAGATCGATAACTTTTTTCACTTTTCCGCTGACACCTCCATGAGAGGACTTGTTTTCGGCAAGACGAGTTTTTTGTTTTAGATATCATCCGCTCACTTTACCATATAATGTAATATAAGTGGAAAAACATCGCGCTCAATCCGTAGTCCCGTTAGGCTCCATTCCCACGACGAGCTTTTGGGGAGCTTTTTTGCTCTTCCAGCAGAGTAGATGGGATTTCTAGAGATCTCTTGCTCACCATGCTTTTATTTTACTCCGCATAATCTGACCTGCGGTGTGTTTTTCAAGTCCGCAGCATGTTAATTTCTCTTGCGGGTACGCCGAGTTTTCTGTGCGGATTTTCCCCATAGACTTACATTAGATGTGTAAAATCCACAGCAAAAAAAACCCAGCACAAATGCATTTTTAGTGCATTTCTGCATCAAAAAGACGTAATTCGCACCTAAGTATAGCAACACGTTGGGCAAAGAAACAGAAAAAAAAGTATCAAAAACAATGCGGCTTTATTTAAGGCACGATACACCAACAAGAGACAAAAAGCAAAGTGTCAAAAACTCAATAATGGAGCAGAAATGGTGCAACATCAAAAGCTCATCGTGGGAATGTAGCCTTAGGGGAGTGTAACCTGCTCCTGTACCTAAAATACTAAAGTATTGTAATCTATATATACAGCTCTGGCAAAAATGAAGAGACCACTGCAAACTTGGTCTTTAGCAAACTTCAGCCTGCTCTCCTTTGCTTCTCATTGATGAAAGGCTTTTTTCTAGCTTTACATGACTTGAGCCCTGCCTCTAGGAGCCTGTTAGGAACTGTTCTTGCCTGCACTGCACCCCAGCTGCCATTTGCCATTTCCTTTGTAGGTCACTTGATGCCATTCTGCAGTTGCTGAGTGACATTCAAATAAGATGACAGTCATCCCGGTCAGTGGAGAGTCGTTTTCATCCTCTGCCAGTCTGTAGCTTTGTTGTCCGCAATCTCTGCTCCTTGACCTTGTTGTAATGGACTGCAGTCTTAGAAATTTTAAGGATGGAGGCAACAGGACACTCACTGTATCCCTCTGCTAGTAAAGCCATAATTTAGCCCGTTTCCTCACTCAAGACTTTTCTTTTCAACTCCTTTGGCATGGCTAAAAGTTATTTTTTCGTTCCTATTACTTTAGGGATATTACTAGCACTTGTGTTGCCATCCAGCTTGTCCTATTGCAAGAGGATTGTGAACACTACAGCAGGGTTGCTTGTACTTCATTAAATAAGATTTGGTTCAGGTGATCATCTAATCAGAAGCACATGAAGTAGAATGAGGTGTAGTGTGGTTGGAATTCAACTGACACTGGAATGGAATGGCTGTCAGACATGTAGAGAAGCTGATATTTTATAAAACTGTGCAGTGGTCTCTTAATTATTGCCAGAATTGTATATAAAGCTGAGTGTATGTATGTATCAAGCCATGCCCACTCCATATAGCACCCATACTGGCAGCTGGAGAGCAGGGTTTCAGCGGGAAAGAGCGGGATGCGGGTGGAGAGCGGAGCTGTGAGGGAGAGTGCGGAACATGGATGGAGAGCAGGGCTGTGGAGGGAGAGAGGGACACAGATGTAAAGTAGGGCTGTGGAGGGATAGAGCCGGACACAGATGGAAAGCGGAGTTGCAAGGGAGAGAGCGGAACATGGATGGAGAGCGGGGTTGTGGAGGGATAGAGCGGGACGGCGCATGGAGATCGAGGCTTGGGAGGGAGAGCAGTGTGGTGTAACTTGATCGCTACTGTGAGTGTTTTACATTGGCACTTAAGGAGTTAAACAGCAGGAACCATGCTAGCTCTGATTGCTGCTACTAGAGGCATCTGCAGGCTGTGTCACAGCGGTCCCCATTCAGGGTGGTGCAGGCACAGATCCTGAACTTTCTCCAAACTCCATGACGGATAAATACGTCAGAGCAGGATGGATTAATTTTTAGCAAATTCTGCACGAGAAGTAGGAGATTTGCAGCATGCTCTTTTGGACTGATTTTTATGCAGCGTGTGAATGGGGTTTTTCAAACTCCATTCACTCGTAGTGTACCGTAAATTTGTCCCAATAAAGGTTGTATTTGGAGATTTCGTTGGCGGTTTTGTCCATTTTGACAGCAAAAAATAGCACAGAATTCAAACATAAATTCATTCATTCTGGCCATCAAAAACATGATCCACTGTCTACAGCCCATATTGAAAGTCAAAGGAGATCTGTCTGATGTTGTTTGCACTCATTCCATTTTGCATTTCAAAAGTTTGATAAATGGGCAGGAGGACTTTAAAGGATTATTCCAAAGATAGTTATCACCTACTCACTGTATAGGGGATATCCTACTGAATGCTGGAGGTTCGACAGCTGGGGTCCCCAGGAATCCTGTTAACAGGGCCCTAGAACTTAGTAACCTTACCCTGCAGCCCTGTCTTGAATAGAGAAGAGATTTGCATCTTTACCCTCAATTCCAGTCATTGTCTATGGGACGACTGGTGACAGCTGAATACAGTGCACCTTCCCATTGACAGGAGCGGATGTCGAGCATACGCACCTCCAATCGATCGAGTATCGTTTATTATTTTGGAAATAACCCTTTAACGATAAAAGGAGCCCCTGCAGAAACTTCCAGATCCATTTGAAAAAAAAGAATCAAATGAACGATGGAAAAGAATAACAAATATGGTATGAACAGGTTCCAAATGGAAACCACAAGTGTTCAAATGGAAACAGTGATTGCTTCTAAGGCCGGTTTCACACTAGCGTTTTTGAGCGCAGCGACGGCCTGCGCACAGCCGCCGCTAAGCCCCGCCCCTGCCGCGCCTCCGCCGGTAGCTCCGCCTACCAGCGCATGACGCTGCATGCGTCCTGCGTCCCCTATCTTTATCACTGGGGGTGCAGGCCGTGCGCAATATGCGTTTGGCGGCGCATGCGTCCTTTTGACGGTGCGCCGACCTGCGTCAAACGCAACCTGCTGCAGTTTGGTTGCGCCGGCGCACCGTCAAAAAGGCGCATGCGCCGCCAAACGCATACTGCGCACGGCCTGCGCCCCCAGTGATAAAGATAGGGGACGCAGGACGCATGCAGCGTCATGCGCCGGTAGGCGGAGCTACCGGCAGAGGCGCGGCAGGAGGCGGGGCTTAGCGGCGGCCGTGCGCAGGCCGTCGCTGCGCTCAAAAACGCTAGTGTGAAACTAGCCTTACATGTTATCTATATGTAGAAAACTTTAGCTTGCTAGGTTATCCAGATAGGATTTTTTTCCCAGATCCTCATAGTTTGAATGGGATCCATCATTTGTAATCCCTATGTTTACCCTTAAGAATATCAGCTCCCAATATTCTATCAGTGGATAAAATACCATGCCAGTCTTCATACTGTGTACGCTGTGGGCCCATACACAATAGGTGACAGGCAGCCAAACCCATAGATTTCTGCAGGACCAAATAACTATGCGCATGGGGATGTCCAAAGTCTTATTTGATGGGAGATGTCAGGGGAAGAAGGACGGAACCTTACATTTCAACACACCCAAGTTTTTGCTCTTGAGGAATTTGCCTCGCCATTGAAAACTCATGCAAGTTTGCCCCAGTGGGCAGGAATAGCTCAAACTGCTGTGCACAAGACATTTTAGTGAAATTTGAGGGAAAGATGAACACTGTATATGCTCACACTGCATAGGGTGTATATAGTGTGATAACATGGAGGCTAGAGATAAGAGGATATATTTGCAGGACACTGGTCCAGCAGCCACATCAGTAGCCTATGTCTGCTGGATGGGAGCCCTATAAACCAGGGTTCCCCATCTCCAGTCCTCAAGGCCTACCAACAGATCATGTTTTCAGGATTTCCTTAGTATTGCCCAGGTCATAATTGCTTTACCTGGGCAATACTAAGGAAATCCTGAAAACATGACCTGTTGGTGGGCCTTGAGGACTGGAGTTGGGGAACCCTGCTATAAACCACCGTCTACTTGCCAGCAGTGCTGTGGAATCGGAGTCAGAGTCCATTTTGGTGGAGTCGGTATAAAATGGACCGACTCAGACTCCAAATTTTCACCGGGCCACTCAGGCAAGGTCCTGGGAATCACTTTGCTCATCTCTATTGCGGATACATCGGGCTGCACTGGAGCTGTATACACAATTCGGAGCTTTTATGGGGTATTACAGCCTTTACAACTAGCTACTGGTAGGTGACAAAAGATATATTATGGGGTCTAACTGTTGGTATCCCCACCAATCTCTTGTCCCATTTAACCGAATGACATCGGGAACTAGGAATCCGTCCTCCATTAATTGGGATTATTTGCACAACTACTTAGTTTTTCCTTTTAGATGTAATAGTAAAAATAGCCTTCAATGGGGGTGCTTGTTCCTGAAGGTTACGCTCAAACATCCGTGTGTCACGCTCCAATCATCCAAGCACATGTCCATCAGAGCAATCACTGGCCCCTGTGCACATGCCAGCGGTGAGCTGACAAACAGGGGACTCTTGTTCGATGGCTGATTAGGTCTTTAATGTCGGCCTAAAAATCATCATTGGTCGGCAGCACTTCCCTTGGTATGGAAACAGTAAGTACAGTGACAAACAATTGCATTACAGATTATTCGGTAGTTTGCAGACACGGATAATTGCCGTATGTCAGAAGTGTAAGGCTATGTTCATACGTTGCATTTTTTGCAGCATTTTGTTATGCACCAAAAACCAGAGACGTGGCTGTAAAATGGCTATGTACAATACTCACGGTTTTGCGCTTTTATGTGTTTTTTTTTGCAGCGTTTTACTTGTGTTTTCACGCATTTGAATGGGAGAAAAGCACTGCAAATACTGAAAGAATTGACGTGGTATGGCGTGACAAAATCACAGCTGGGCTCAGCATATATGCGGAAAAAAAACAGCGTTTGCAGGAGATTTTAGAAATCTCATTGATTATGCTGGTACTGTAAAATTTAGTATTTTTCACACCCAATGCCTGAATGAATACCTCCACAATGTGAGCATACCCTAACTAGCATTGGTCAAAACGCCATATCATCAATCAGATATCGGTGCAGGCAGATTATCTGCCTCTGTGAGGATGGTGCACATGACTCCATTCAGATGCTGGCACAGCCGTCAAGTTTTCCCAGGCGAAGCTGCTTCATGGTGGCATTGCTGGTTTTCTTGCAACGACTCCACCGCCGGTGACATTTACACTATACGGGCTCATACTCACATGCGAGAAACTAGGACAAGTCTCGCACGTCAATACCCGGCACTGCCGCCGGCGCTCGGATCGGAGCGTTCAGCTGCATGTATTTCTATGCAGCTGAACGCTCCGATCCAAGTGCCAGGTACTGACGTGTGAGACTCCTCCAAGTTTCTCGCATGTGAGAATGAGCCCTACTGCTAATACAACGGCTTCTGCTGGGAAAGAGCATGTGATTTCTGTTACTTCTTCAGGGTTTCCAAACCTTGAAGCAGCTGAAAGAAGTGAAGAAAAAACGGAACACGTGCACAGCACTGTCGTATAGCCATTCTTTTGCACCATCTTCATTTTATGGGGCGATTCTGCGGGGCTTTTTCAGGTGGCGTCTGAGCGGATATCACAAACCCTTGAAAGAAATTGTAGGGTAAGTTCCCACGATGAGTTTATGAAGCAAAATCCAGCAAGGTGGATATGATTTCTAGAGATCTCACGCCCACTGTGCATTGTTTTCTATCTTTTATTTAAACGCGATTTGCCAAAAAAGGGACAATGCAGAGTCAAAAATGCAATAAAAAATGCAAGTAGTCTAATGTAGCTAAAGGTGCAAAAAATCTGCAACATCAAAAATTCTTCGTGCCAACGTAACCTTAAAGGGAATCTGTCACCCCTTTTTTGAGATATATAATGATATCATTCAATTGTGTGTCACATAAGGATTCTCTTAGTACTTTTGCTTCCCCCTGACCCCGCACCTTTCATGCATAAATACCTTTTTAATATCGGTTCAGATGTATGTAAACTGCCGCGGTCCGGTGGGCGGGGCTTATTCACCTGCTCCTCCCTGTCTTGCTCTACGCATTTCTTCTTGTGTAGAGCAAGACAGGGAGGGGGAGCAGTTGAATAAGCCCCGCCCACCGGACCGCGGCAGTTTACATACATCTGAACCGATATTAAAAAGGTATTTATGCATGAAAGGTGCGGGGTCAGGGGGAAGCAAAAGTACTAAGAGAATCCTTATGTGACACACAATTGAATGATATCATTATATGATATCTCAAAAAAGGGGTGACAGATTCCCTTCAAGGCTGGGGCTACACAGCGACATGGATCATGCAATACTGAAACCTCAACGACGCATTGCAAAATGGGATGCAATGATTTCCTAAGAGAACAACCTGCGCCACAGTCGCAAATATTTCCAAATGTGTTGGATTTTCCATTGTTGGTCGTAAGTAATGCAATCCTATTGTCTTTTATTGCGCTGCGTTGTAGCAGCGACACCTAAGAAACCATGGCAGCTTTTACGGCCAGAGTCGCCGTGTAGCCCCTAGCCTTAATGATATCTGCTTTATCCCCTTACAGGGGGATCCCCATGATACACATTTGTGGCATATCCACGGGATTCGTCATGGAAGGGAACCTGCTGTTACAAATAAGGCAAAATCAAATTATTGTAGTTTAAATAAAAAATTACTTTTGCGCAAAATCTTTTTCATGGAGAAATAATGTGTTAAATGTTAACTATTATATGAATTTGCTTAAAAAAAATGCCAACATAAAGGGAAAGAAGGTGATTTTGGGGGTCTAATAGGCAATCATAGGGGCTCGTGTTTGGCCTCAGCTACAAAAGCAATCCATCGGCCCCCCAGGATTGCATTGTGATGGTGCCAGTAGAGTAACAGAAATCACACCCTGAATGTGTCCATATAGGAATCATATATTACAGCACAGAGCAGCAAAGGGTTAAAGGGGTTGTTTGATTTAGGAACCCTATGTCAAATATCTTATTAGAGGTTTATGAGTATAAGAACGCAGGATCTAATTGTTGGTGTTGAGAGCATCGAAAGGAATGCAGTGGGACTACATATGCGACTATGACTCCTATCGTTCACCTACTGACATATCTGATTATGGCTATATCAGTCAGCCTGGCTGGATTGTTGACATGTCTATGATGGCCACTTTTAATACTGTGCAGTCAGGTTACAGACACAACATCATTTTGTGCCTTAGATGCATTATTTTTTAGAGACATTTATTGAACCTAGTAAATATATAAATTAAAAATGAACTTAAAGGAGGGATATCAGCAAAGAAAAAAAAAAAAAGATGATCACAGACATGTCTGAATACAATAGCTGATCTAATGCAAATCCTAAAAAACATCACTTATCCTTATCATTTATTTATGGAGCACAAGCATCTTACTGACAATTACAAATAGCACCACCTAGTGTTAGGATCTGTGTTCTGCACTTACACTTTGAAGACCTGCACTTTTTTCATTAACGCTGAAGCCTTAGAATACAAAGTACACCTGTGATACTTATAGGTCGGTAAATGCCGCAGAATCTTGTCCCCAAAGCATTTGTTAAAATAAAGATAAAGCTGGGCAATCCCTTTTCTATCTTAATTGCACCGTCCAATGTATTCAACGTCTATAAATGGTTTACAGCACAATTGCACAATTGTGCAAATGTATGAATGGTCTCCCCAATGCCTCATTCAGACATCAGTTTTTAGCATTTTTCACTGAGAGAACTAGCACCTATTATAGTCTAAGAGACTGTTCACACGTCCTTGTGTTTTTGTCGACCAAGTGGAGCGCAGCAAAACACTGAGAACTGTCCGATTTCTGATTTGAGTCACTGATCAAACCTGCCCATGTAACTCAATGGGTCCACGAAAAACTGGACAACATTTGGATGCAATCCATGTGCTGTCTGATTTTCAAGGAGAAGCTGTGGAAAACTTCTCAAATTCAAAAAAACAAAAAAAAAAAATTAATGAAACGCTGATGGTAAAAATGACACACTGTCCAAACACTGATGAAAACTGGTCGTTTTTTTTTTTTTTTGCAAAGTAGAAAAACCACTAATGTCTGAATGAGGCCTAAGACAGAGCTTTTAGAGGCCGTCAAAACCAACAGGTTTTTTAACTGGAAACAACTTTAGGCTGTGTGCACAGGTTGCGGATTCCACTTCCGCGCGGAACCGCAGGTAAAACCGCAGGTTAAGTGACCTGCGGTTTTCCTGCTGTTTGGTCTGCGGTTTTGCCCAGCGGTTTCACACCTCTACTATGTTAAAGGTGTGAAACCGCTGCGGAAACCGCACAAACAATTGACATGCTGCGGTTTGTAAACTGCAGCAAAACCGCGTGGAAAAAACCGCACCGTCAGCACAGCGTTTTTGAAACCCCATAGGGTTTCATTGTACTGTACTTGGTCAGCGGAACTGCTGCGTTTCCGCAGGGGCAAAACCGCTGCGGAAACGCAGCAGAATCCGCACCGTGTGCACACAGCCTTAGTAAACCCTTCTTTGTGCAGTTTTTGGAAGAGTTTTTTTTTGTTTCCCGAAGCCATTTTGGGTTATGTGTGCATGGCATGACACGGTATGTAGAACAGAATAAATCAGAAGTATCTCAGCCTCTCCGGGCCTAAATGGGAATACCGGCTTCTTGGCCACCAGAGCTGAGGCTACGGAACAGTCGAGTGAAGTAAAATATAAACTTTTAGCGTTCACATCGTTGTGATTTATTTTACTGTTTCTGGGACTCCCAGTCTCACAGCAGCCAATTTACTAAAACTGTCTTAAAATTGGACAGGCTAGAAATTGATTTTAAACCCTGACTCATCATTTGCAACTTTTTAAGTCCCTTTTTTATTTTTTGTCCCGTGGTATTCATTGCTGAATTTTGCACCAAATTCTCCGAAACGGTGCAGGCATTTTATGAATTTTGCGCAACGTAACAAAATGGTCTTTATTTTTGTCTATAATATTGTTTGAAACTCGTTACCGCAACGGTACAAAAATTGAGACAAAATATCTGCTGCAAAAAAGAACATTTCCGACAAATTTTTTAACTTTTCAAAAAGTCGTAAGGGATGAATCAGGCAAAAAACATGTGTAAACTCCAGTCACAGCAGTGAACACAAAAAAACACAAGCGAATGCATAAAATAGAATTCGTAAAAGGCGAAAATGGACAAATGGCACAAACATGAAAAAGGTGCAAAACACTAAAATTTAATCTGACCTATGATATGCCCTTTTTATCACTGTGGCTTGTACTAAGTGATACATTTGGTGAATTTTTAGACACATGTCTAGTCTGACTTTACTCCTGGTTGGTTTAATTTACACCATTTTTTAATTAAATTTTGGCACAATTTGGGAAAGTGTAAGACCCATACCCTTCATCTGAATTCAGTCTCAAGGAATAGTAAATCTTCCCCAATGGCAACCAATCACGGAGCAGCTTTCAATTCTCATTCTGTTCTTAAAAAATGAGAGCAATGCTGTGATTGGTTGCTACGGGCAACATAGAGGTTTTTGTTATTGTCAGTTCCATACATCTGTCCTATGTTGTAATGGACTGTGAAAATTGTAAGCCTATAAATAAAGTCATGGCACATGAATGTATGTTATGAGCCCTGAGAAGACGATGAGTTGGATGACCGTGTTCATGAGGTTGAAATGTTCGGGGGGGAATCACGTATACCATAGATGTTGCTAGACAAACACAATGGACGACACGATAGAAAGGTTACTTACTGTTTTTGAGGTAGCGCTAAGCGATGAAGATGCTAGAGAAGATTTAGTCACAGTTATTGGGAGATGTGATATTGAAAATCTCTGTCCCGTGTCTGGTGGAGAGGAGAAGGATCGGAGCCGGGCCTCCAGCCGTTCTGGCTCATGTTTGTAGGATTCTAGAGGAAAGTTTGGCTGCTTGGTCACTTGTGTGGGAGTGGATGGGGAAGAAGACAGTCCTGAGGCTGCAAAATACAAGAGGACATTAAAATATTAATTTTATTAACACTTAAGTCCTAAAAATGTTTACTGTCCGACATTATCTGTTATATATTAACCCTAAGGCCAGGTTCACACGTTCAGAGTGCCATCAGTGTGCCCGTCTTTACCATCAGTGTGTCCATCTTCACCATCAGCGTGTCATCAGTGTTTGGTCCTTGTGTCTGTCTTTACCATCAGTGTGTCTGTCTTTACCATCAGTGTGTCTGTCTTTACCACCAGTGTGTCATCAGTGTGTCTGTCTTCACCATCAGTGTGTCATCAGTGTGTCTGTCCTCACCATCAGTGTGTCATCAGTATGTCCATCTTTACCATCAGTGTGCCAACAGTGTATCCTTCTTTACCATCAGTGTGTCCGTCTTTAACATCAGTGTTCCCAGCGGCGTATCTAGGGGGGGCAGCCGGGGCATTTGCCCCAGGCGCAGCCAGCAGGGGGGCGCAGTTGGGCCGCCTAATGCAGCGGTCCGCAGTGTCCTCCCTGGCGACTGCGTTCTGCCGCCCCCCTGGCCTGGGAGTCGGCGGTTCTCTGTGACAGCCGGCGCAGAGAAGGAGGCGGCATCGGCTCCCAGGGAGCATTTATATTGGCGTCTATACAGACGCCAGTACAATTGAAGCTCTGACTGCCGGGTCAGAGCGATGTCAGCAGCGTGATCAGGTCATGTGATCATACTGCTGACGTCACTCCCCGGCGCCCAGAGAGAATCCTGGTGGTAAGTGTGCTCCACTGTAGAGCTGAAGAACCACCGAAGATGGGAGATGAGGGGGAGTTAATGAGTGGAGATGGGGGGGATTTGTAGAGGGGATGGGGGTTAATGTGTGGGGGCGTTAAGGTGTGGGAATAAGGGTTAATGTGTGGGGGGTTAATGAATGGGGATGGGGGTTAATGTGTGGGGGCATCAATGAGTGGGGGTGGGGGTTAATGAGTGGGAATAAGGGTTAATGTGTGGGGGGGTAATGGATGGGGGCTAATGTGTGGGGGCATCAATGAGTGGGGATGGGGATTAATGTGTGTGGGGGTTAATGAGTGGTGATGGGGGTTAATGAGTGGGGATGGGGTTAATGTGTGGGGGGATTTGGAGTGGTGATGGGGGTTAATGAGTGGGGATTGGGTTAATGTGGGGGGATTTGGAGTGGTGATGGGGGTTAATGAGTGGGGATTGGGTTAATGTGTGGGGGGATTTGGAGTGGTGATGGGGGTTAATGAGTGGGGATGGGGGTTAATGTGTGGGGGGATTTGGAGTGGTGATGGGGGTTAATGAGTGGGGATTGGGTTAATGTGTGGGGGGATTTGGAGTGGGGATGGGGGGGATTTAACGTGTGGGGAGATTTGAGGACACAAAATGAAGAGTATGAGGAAACAGTATGGGGGATTGGTGCTGACACAGTATGATGGGTGCAGACAGTATGGGGAGCGAACGGGTTAATGTAAGTGGACACAGTATGGGGAGTGAGGGTAATGGGATGTGTGCAGACACAGTATGGGGAGTCGGGGGTATGTGTGAGCAGACAGTATAGAGAGTCAGGGGGTAAATATATGAGGAGGCAGTATGGTGAACAGGTGGGATGTTAGAGGAGACAGTACGAGGAGGGAGGGGAATAGTGTGAGGTGTCAGTATACTGCAGATATTTTTATGTAGGAGCATTATAATGACACTTCTATCTTTAAGGGCATCGTGTGGAGATTTGCTGCAGAAGACCGGAGACGATGGAAGTCTACAGAGACGAGATGTGGATGAGAAAACTCATCATGGGGTCTGGACAAGAAGAAGAAAAGGAGACAGACTGCAGAGACGACGTCATCTATAAGGTACCTGGATGTAAATGTTATTTGTGACACTGACTTATTCTCATGTTTTTATTTGTTAGGAACATTAAAGGGGTTGTCCAGGTTTGTGCTGAGTCTGCAGACATTCTATGTGACTGCAGACTTCTGAATTCTCACAGTGCTCACTGAACGCTGTTAGGATTCTCTCATGCCGGTAATTTACATACATGCGGTCACATGCTGACTAGACGTGTGTGGCCTCACTCAATGAATATGAACGGAGCGAGGCCGGGCACGTTTAGTCGGAGTGTGGCCAGAAGTATACAAATCACATACTTGTGCTGACACGATTGTACTTTTGGCAAGGGAGAATCCTAAAAGTGTGCAGTGTATTCGTTGTGAGAATTCAGAAGCTGCAATGTCAGGACTCAGCTCTGCAGGTTCCAGTAGTCATCACACGGACACTTCACTCATAAGTGATTTTCATACTTGGTCATGTGACAACGAGCTTCTCTTCCCGCTTCTCTCAGTTTTTTACTGAACATTGAGAGCATTAGGGAGAGCAGCTCGTGGGTACATGGCTAAGTGTGCAAGTCGCATATGTACTTGGGCTGGGGGGGGGGGGCGCTGAACCAAATTCTTGCCCCGGGTGCCAGAAAGCCTAGATACGCCTCGGAGTGTTCCATCAGTGTGTCCATTTTTACCATCAGTGTGTCATCTGTGCCCGTCTTTACCATCAGTGTGCCCGTCTTTACCATCAGTGTGCCCATCTTTACCATCAGTGTGTCCGTCTTTACCATCAGCGTGTCATCAGTGTTTGGTCCTTGTGTCCATCTTTACCAATAGTGTGTCCGTCTTTACCATCAGTGTGTCTGTCTTTACCATATGCATGACGACAGTGTGTCTGTCTTTACCATCAGTGTGTCGGTCTTCACCACCAGTGTGTCATCGGTGTGCCTGTCTTCACCACCAGTGTGTCATCAGTGTGCCTGTCTTTACCACCAGTGTGTCATCAGTGTGCCTGTCTTTACCACCAGTGTGTCATCAGTGTGCCTGTCTTTACCACCAGTGTCATCAGTGTGCCTGTCTTTACCACCAGTGTCATCAGTGTGCCTGTCTTCACCATCAGTGTGCCTGTCTTCACCATCAGTGTGCCTGTCTTCACCATCAGTGTGTCATCAGTGTGCCTGTCTTCACCATCAGTGTGTCATCAGTGTGCCTGTCTTTACCACCAGTGTGATCAGTGTGCCTGTCTTCACCATCAGTGTGCCTGTCTTCACCATCAGTGTGCCTGTCTTCACCATCAGTGTGTCATCAGTGTGCCTGTCTTCACCATCAGTGTGCCTGTCTTCACCATCAGTGTGCCTGTCTTCACCATCAGTGTGTCATCAGTGTGCCTGTCTTCACCATCAGTGTGTCATCAGTGTGCCTGTCTTTACCACCAGTGTGTCATCAGTGTGCCTGTCTTCACCATCAGTGTCATCAGTGTGCCTGTCTTCACCATCAGTGTCATCAGTGTGCCTGTCTTCACCATCAGTGTCATCAGTGTGCCCGTCTTCACCATCAGTGTGTCATCAGTGTGCCTGTCTTCACCATCAGTGTGTCATCAGTGTGTCTTGTCTTTACCATCAGTGTGTCATCAGTGTGCCTGTCTTTACCATCAGTGTGTCATCAGTGTGTCTTGTCTTTACCATCAGTGTGTCATCAGTGTGTCTTGTCTTTACCATCAGTGTGTCATCAGTGTGCCTGTCTTTACCATCAGTGTGTCATCAGTGTGCCTGTCTTTACCACCAGTGTAATCAGTGTGCCTGTCTTCACCATCAGTGTGCCAGCAGTGTATCCATCTTTACCATCAGTGTTCCATCAGTGTGTCCATTTTTACCATCAGTGTCATGTGTGCCCGTCTTTACCATCAGTGTGCCAAACAAAACCAGGAGTGGACCTTACAGAGAAAAAGAGAAAAACTATAATTGAAAGACTGACATCTGTTCTGTGTTTTGGAGACACTCCTGGTTTGGTTTTTGCATACAAATACAGATGAAATACTGATCGAAAATACTGATGTGTGAATGAGGCCTTACAAAGCTTCACTTTGCAGTGTTAAACATGGAGAATCATCCATGTGCTGTACATGTTTCTCACAGACCCATAGTCTTGTGTTGGCCCTGGTCATCCGTGCTGCTGGAAAAAAAACAGACCTGTCTCTGTGTGTTTTGCATGGACACACAGTCCATAAGAGACACGGACATGTGAACAGAACCTCAGAGTGTAATGGATACAGGTTGTATCTTTGAGAAAAACGGATACAACACGTACTGGAAAAACGGATGTCTGAATGAGGCCTTAAAGAGTTAGCTGGATCTAAAACACCTATTGCAAAGATGAAAGTGGCGTCATGTCGTCGGCAGTACAATATACATTGTTTGCATATATTTTCATGCTTTTTATAAAGACTTAAATATATTATCAAAAGAGAAAGGCCACCACCAAAGTGAATCAGGACTGAGAAATTCCAGATCTAAGTTCATCCTGAGTTGCTCTCAGTTCTCTGTGGACTTATTCTTAGTGCAGGCAGTGTCACCTTTCCAGCAGTCTCCTCATCTGTCATTACATTCAGCATTTATTTGCCTTGAAACAAGGGGCATGATTAATCATGATTAACACTATTATGGCTGGTTGAAATACAGATACAGTTTAGGCACAAAGAGGGGTTACATTTTCTATCTGAGATTACAATGAAATATTTTCCATCATAACATGTGGAAATAAGCGTCGTAGCTACAGTATGTATAATCCAGAATGACTGAACATCTCATCTATTTTTCCACTGTACTCGGGTACTAAGAGCACAATCTATTCATTGTTCTAAGGGAAATATTTTCCTAGATAGTCAGGAAGATAATTAGTTATAGTAAATCACGAAGCAAAGTGTACTTGTCATTTCAGGTGACTTTTTAGAATAAGCTGCCGTACCTGAGAAATAGCACAATTTCTGGACATTTACGGTAAGCATGGATTTACCAGGTTTTTTTTTCTATAGGGTCTATCTGGCAATTTTTGTCTACGAACAACTATCCGTATTTTTCGGATTATAAGACGCTCCGGATTATAAGACCAATTTTGAGAAAAATATGACATTTTTTTAAAAAATAAAATGGTGGTGCTTCTCATAATCCATGCATCTTATTGCTTACCGGGGGTGGTGGCGCGCCACTGCGGGTGTCCGGCACTGCGGGGGTGTCTGGTGGTGCTGCTGTGTGTGTCTCCGATGGTGCTATGGGGGTGTCCGTTGATGCTGTCCGGTGCTACTAGGGGACTGCGGGGGCACTAGCCTTTCACAAAATGTGATCAGAGCTCCCCATAGCACCGGAGACACCCGTAACAGCACCGCCGAACACCCCCCGCAGCACCGCCGGACAACCCCTCATCCCAGCCTGTGGCCTATATCAACGGTACCGGTAAGGTATATACGCATTATAAGACGCACCCCCATTTTCCCCAAAAAATTACGAAAAAATACGGTAATTTCAGTAAATTCACAAACTCTTTCTTGTGCATCATTAGAAATTAAACAAATGGTTTACGTATTGTAAAAGGTTGCAAAACCATGCTGCCATTAACAGCGAGCGAGCACTTAAAGGCAATCTGTCAGCAGGTAAAGCAGAGTAATACAAGGACAACATGATATAGGACTACTACTCCCACCAGCCTACGCCTGCTGCCGTTAATAAAAGCGAGAGCATGCGCAGCTGATGAAAGTATTAATCAGCCAGTGCGCTAATTTTTTTTTTTTATTTTTTTTTTAAATGGCGTGGGTCCTCCTGCATTTTTCATAACCAGGCAGGCAAAATTGACAGCTGAGGACTGCAACTCTCAGCTGTCAGCGTTACCAAGGCTAGTTATCAAGGATAGAGGGGTCCCCACGCCGTTTTTTTTTTTTTTTTTTACATTATTTAAACAATTTTAAAAAAAATATTGTGGGATCAACTGGTTTGACAACCAGCCAATCTAAAGCAAACAGCTGAGGGCTGGTGTTCTCAGGCTGGTAAGGGCCACAGATATTGACCCCCAGCCTAGAAATAGCAACCCGCAGATGCCCATCTATTAGATGTGGCAGTTATGGCGCTTTGCCTGACTCTGTCCTCTTGCCCTGTAGCAATGGAAAGTGGGGTTCATATTTGTGGGGTTATCAACTTTGTATTGTCTGCTGACATCAAGCCCACGACTTAGTAATAGAGAGGTCATCGGAGTTCAGAGGCCTGGCTGAGAACGAAGTCTCTGTGGCCAGCGGTAACCTTGATGATGTCACCACTAGTCACTGAGGCTGAGCTTGCAGTTTTAATGGTTGGTGAGATGTTATTTTCCTGAAATTCTGTGCCTTTTTTCTCCACACATACCTTTGATCATTGTGGCCCAAGAGTTCAATTTTAACTTCATTGGTCCACAGAACTTGTTTAGATGTTCTTTTGCATACGTCTGACGCTGAGTTTTATGGTGAGGATGCAGGAGAGGTTTTCTTCTGATGTTTCTTCCAAGAAGGCCATATTTGTGCAGGTGGTTCTGTACAGTAGAATAATGTACCACAACTCCAAAGTCTGCTAAATCTTTCTGAAGATCTTTTGCAGTCAAGTGGGGATTCTTATTTGCCTCTCAAGCAGTCCTACGAATAGTTGTCACTGAAATTTTGTTTTCTCTTCCAGATCTTATCTTGATTTCCACAATTCCTGGTAACTGCCATTTCTTAATAATATTTCAAACTGAGGAAAGGGCAACTTGAAAACACTTTGGCATTTTCTTATAGTCTTCTCCTGCTTTGTGGGCCTCCACCATTTTCATTTTCAGAGTGCTAGGCAGTGGCTTAGAAGAACACGTGTGTGATGAAGAAAGCAGGATTTAGTGCTCCAATGTTCAATAGCAAGGCCTTTTAGTATGATAATGAGATAAGGCCAAAGCAGAACTTCAAAGCTTGGGTAGGAGCAACGCCAGCATGGGGCAGGAAGGTGCCTGGGGGCTTCAATTAGAATATACCTGTCAGCTGGAAATACACATCCATTGTCTCTCCCAGCTGCTCCGACTCCATCCTAGGATCATGGATTATGAGCACACCTTTCAAGTTAGACTCATAAAAAATATCCACGTGACCCTGAGGAAATCGCGCATCTGGCAGTGCGACTCCTGAGTCGGTGAGGGCTCTGGGATCTGAGATATAGAGATTGGCCCTCCACAGCAACCTAATGGGGCCATGTTTGCTCTCCACACGACAGGCAAAACAAGCCACATTCACTGGTACCTCTTGTGTCCGGATCCGATCATCCTGGAGAAAGTTACCCCCTTTCTTAGATATTGGGAATAAGTTCTGCAGAGAGCTAAAGGGTGGAGATTATTAGCCCACCCTCTGACACAGAGGGGAGGAACCCAGCATGCTTAAGAACTGGGAGCACAGGGCAGAGAGACACACTCTCACAGAAGAACCAGACGATGATGATCTAAGAAGGAACTGGGGACAGATCTGCCAAGGGGAGCAGCGGCCCACGCTTTGGGGTCTGTCCGGCAACTAAGATTCTTATACCTGTGGACTGCAGAGCTCCTGGCATCCACATGCAACCTACAACCTGGTAAATTGACCTCCAGCTTAATATCTCTAAGTCTTGTACCCTTATTGTTATATTTTACTCTGACTGCAAATCCACTGTAATTCCATTGTATAGCTTACTGTATATTTCTGTAATTATCTAGTGCGCCCTTAAGGCAATTAAACCATAAAATTAATCTTAGGCTGATGCTTTTACTCTGATTATAAATCTTAGAATACCCAGCGGGTAACAGGACCTCCTCCCCGGCGGCCATTTGCTCTAGGTGCAGTTCCCTTACTGACCTGAGACACAAAGGGGGCGTCGGAGACCTATGCCTGTGTAGTTACATCACATTGGTGACGTGGGAGGAACCGGTCTTTCCTACACAACGTGGCTGTTGTTTTTCGGCTCAAAGATAGAGGATGTTGGGTTTTTATAAAGCTGGGAACTTTGCATCACCTGGCATTTCCTAACGATAATGGTGAACAAACCATAACCCTAACAGGCTAATTAAAGGGAATCTGTCACACTTTTTTTGGCCTTTCACCTGTTGGCATAGACATTAGGGGCTTATCTACAGCATTCTGTAATGCTGTAGATAAGCCTCCGATGTAACCTGAAAGAGAAGAAAAACACGTTATATTATACTCACGGAGGTGGGCGGTCCGGTCCGATGGGTGTCGCCGTCCCGTCCGGCGCCTCCCTTCTTCATGCGATGACGTCCTCTTCTCCCTTCCTGTAATGGCTCCGGCGCACTGCTCTGCCCTGTTGAGGGCAGAGCAGAGTCATGCTGTGCGCAGTCGCCGGGAGAGGTCTGGCGCCTGCGCACTGCAGAATTCTGCTTTGCCCTCAACAGGTCAGAGCAATGCGCCTGCGCCGGAGCCATTTCAGGACAGGAGAAGAGGACGTCATTGCATGAAGAAGGGAGGCGCCGGACCGGACCGCAACACCCACCGGACCGCCCCCTCCGGTGAGTATAATATAACGTGTTTTTCTTGTCTTTCAGGTTACATCGGAGGCTTATCTACAGCATTACAGAATGCTACTGAAATTCCCGGAATTATTGCGGACAGCGGCCAAGGAGGGGTGGATGAAAGGAGACGAAACACCGCCCATCGGATCGAACACAAGGCATTTACATAGCCCGCCAAAATGAGGTGACAGATTCCCTTTAATATAATTATTTACTAAAGCCAACACAGAGTAGTAAAAGGTTCTTTACAACAACAAAAAAGATGCCTAAAATTGGAACCTCATTTTCTTCCATCCACCTTAGAGATAGAAAATTTTGTAAATATTCTGTTTTGTTTTTTTTTAAAGAATTTTATAATATAACTTTAATGGAAGATCTACTTGAATTCAGCAAAAAAAAGTTGTAAGATTTTTGACCTTCTTGCAGCAGTGGCCAATGAGCCCCGAGCAGCAGACCGGCAAAAAACTTGAACCGTACATAGTTGGCAAATGTATAGCACAGATCTATTGAACGTTGCATAACTGCTTTTATTAGTCTATTTGGAAACTGCTGTAAAAAAAAAAATCTTACTTCAATGGTAAGTTTTTATTACCAGGAACCCTAACCGTGGGCCTGAACCTTATGACATTTGTAAGATCACCTTTCATATACTTACCTTCAAGGCAAACATGTCTTCTAAAATTAGGACAGAAGCATAATATTACAACATGACTTCACATGAGAAACATGCAGGAGGCCTCCACAGTGGAGTATAGGTGTTGTGAGGACAACCTCTGCATGCATGCAGGGCTACAGCGTACAGATAGTCATGTAATGCACTGGGTCCCAGAGAGGCCAAGAAAACACAACCGCTGCCCAAGAAACCTACGGCTAGGAGGAGGTTTCTGGGCAGCCAGAACATCTCGGCAGATCTTTGAATCTCTGACGAGGAAATACTTTGGATATAGGATTGGCTAATGGCGCATGAAAGGACATTGTAAAGTCAAATCACAACAAAGTAATTGAATAGACCAATTTGCAGTACATTAAGAGAAAGTACACAAGCTTGGAAATAATAAGAATAAACATCTGCATATTTTGTGAGTAGGATGGCATAGAAAGTATCGAGGGTTAATATATGCAGTTTTTAGTATTTTTATTCCCAGAAATCTCCGGAGGGAGACATACCACCGACCAGGAGTGGACATAGACAGAAAAGGGCCTTGTGCACTCAGTAGCTCACCATAATGAACAATTCACCTGCTTTGGAGGTGGTAGTGTAACGCCTTACTTCTTGGACCCCCTTGTGTGTCTGCATGTCCGACTCTGGGACTAACATCACAGGAACATTGCCCGCCTTGAAGGTAAGTATGTTTTTTAAATTTTCAGCTGTACAGTCGTGGCTCGCCCCCAGAGGCCATGGGGTACTCGGTACCGGGCCCGTTGACTTCAATGGGAGATGTCACAGTGGCGGTGACCCGGTCCGTGGCCTCAGGCGGTCAATGTAAAAGGGGTAGAGTGATGGGGATAAAGTTGTTAAGATGATTCGTGGCGCCACCTGTGGTTTCTGGTCAATTTGACGAGCACTGCAGGGTTGCTTCACTGAGACAGATGGTGTGGTGCAGCAATAATGTTGAAGCTCCCCACAGGTGGAGCTGTAGTCCCAGGGCAGTGTAGATGAGGTTGGCAAGTGGGGAGATGGTGTAAAGAAGTAGATGTAGCAGAGCCGGGTGTAAGGCACAAGAATAAACGCAAGGGCATGTAGTTCCAAGGCTTTACTCACAGTCTGGTGCACACAGATGCCCGCTTCGGTGCCGTGTCCTCCAGGTCAGGGGCTCAGCCTGGAGGAGGAGGTGCAGTACCTCTGTGGCAACTGAACGCTCAGGGGCACCACAGTCGAGCTATTCATAAGGGGTTACCCAGCGGTGGACAACCACTTTAAATATAACAGAATAAGCTTGACTTACCAGCTGAAGTCCCTACCACTGCTGTCCCCCCTCCACCAGTGGTCTTTTTTTTTCACATGACTTCAGCAGTGACATCACATCTACAACAAGTGACAATGGCATCACCGCTAATTCCAATGATTGACAAAGGAAAAAAAAACAGCTCACCTGTGGCAGCACGTGGCATGTGGAAGCACGGAGCCCGTGTAGTTGCACGCATCACAAATGGAAAAAGGAAAAAAATTCTCCAGCTTCTCGTTTGATCCAAAATTTATTGTTTAAAAGGAATCCTATAAAAACAATTCACATGGACAAGGTAGCATTTCGAACACAACACCGTGTTCTTTCTCAAAGCTTGTTTTTGTTTTTATATGATTCCTTTTAAACAATAAATTTTGGCTCAAACGAGAAGCTGGAGAACTATTTTCCTAATCCCAGTGATTGGCTGCAGCAGTAATGTGTTGTAGATGGAACACAACCGCTGTCGCTCTGTAAATAGAGATTGGTGGATGCAGCAGTGCTGCGGTGCTGCAGCCTTAGGGGCTTCATCAGGAAAGTCATGCTTATTTTATTATTTTAAAGCATAACTATTGTTTGTTCCAAAATTGTATTAGTTTGTTACTGTATGATGTCTGGTTTTGACAGCACATGTACTCTCTAAATTGTAAAGCGCTGAGGAGTATGTTGGCGCTATACAGATTGTAATCATTATGGGACATATTCTAGATAAATGGGGAGCGCTGCTTTTGACCCATTTGTAGATTGATTTCCACAATAGGTCCATATTGACTTTGATTCACATTTCTGTTCAGTTGCTCTAACAGTGAGCACCTTGCCTATTAGTTATTAGCCTCTTTATTAAACCTGCCCCATACAGAGAGGCTGATGTCGGAGCAGCTAACAAACCGAGCATTAAATCTTGTACAAACCTTACCGTCATCCTTCGATGTAATTCTGCTTTTCCCATATTTTGTTACCTCGAGCACAAAGGACATACAGTGTGCACTAATAATGAATAACTTTTCGACGTTAATAACCCTTGAAATTATTCTTTTGCATTTAGCAAAGCAATTTCTTGCCAGTTAAACAGAAAATAAGGCGGCCCCTGGCTGGTGCATTCGTAAGTAGGGTCTGAGACACGTCCTAATCTGCATTCAGCCAGGAACACATTCAGAATAACTGGCTTATCCCTTTATCTGAGATGTTCTTTATAGTGGAAATTCCTCAGCATTATTCAGTAATTGTAGCAATGTGCACCTTGAGGAGCTGCCAGTTTTGTAGGACTCACTGAAACCTTCTAACTATATTCGAATACACCCTTGAAGGTCATTGCTGGCCTTTAGAGAGTAGCCTCTTACATGTTATTTATTGGTGAAAAACACACATATCAATTAATCAATTTTACAAAGCACTTAACAGGGTTGTCTGGTACTAGGACAATCCCTTCTTAAACGGAATGTTCGGCCCTGATAAAATAATAAAGCCTATACTCGCTTCCCGTGTCGGCGCCGTTCCCACGCTCTCAACACTTGCTCTTCCCGAGGCTGTGATGCGGTGTTGTGACACATGACGCGGCGCCCTATCAGTTTGCCTTCGGGCAAACTGAACATGAAGAGGAAGTCGGGGATCAGCTGCAGCCGAGACTTCCTCTTTCATGTTCAGTTTGTCCGTAGGCGGAGATAGTGACGCCAGCACTGATTGGTCACCAGGCATCATGTGTCATTCCACCGCATCACAGCACTGGGACCGCGAGAGCCCACACCACAGGAACATAGCCGGCAGAGGAGGGGAGTATAGGCTGTATATCGGAGCCGAACATTTCGTTTAAGAAGGGGTTGTCCTACTAGTGGATAACCCCTTTAAACTGTATTTACAGACCTGGAGAAAAGTGATAATTAGAGCTGTGCCTTAGGGACTATTACTAGAGATAGCCAAGCGCCCCTTGGAAAGTTACAGCACTCCTTAACCCCTTTCTAATATGGCTAATTTCTGCTTTTTTGTTTGTTTTTTATTTTCATTTTTTCCTCCCCTTCTTCCAAGAGAAATAACTTTTCTAGTTTTCTATCCACATAGCCCTACGAAGCCTTATTTTTTGCTAGACGAGTTGTTATTTTGAGCGATACCATTTATTTTCTCACATAATGTACTGGAAAACAGGAGAAAAAATTCTAAGTGCAGTGAAATTGCAAAAAGAAAAAAAACTGAATTCTGAAATTGTTTTTAGGGAATTGTTTTTATAACCTTGTTTAGTAGTGAAAAAGAATCAGATATTTAAAAAATATACATTTTTTTATTGTGCCTCTATTTTCTGAGATCTGTAACGTTTTCGTTTTTCAGTCGATGGAACCGATTTATCTTTTTTTTTTTTTTTTTTTTGCAGGGCAATACCATTTTTTTTATTGATATCATTTTGGGTCAGATATTAAATTGTGATCACTTCATACTGCATTTTTTTGGTGGCATTTTAACAAGAAGGCTTAATTTTTAGGATCAATACACGTCAGATTTTCAGTGGCAAATCATTAGAAATCTGCAAGGAAATCTGTAGTTGCAAAGCCACGCCTAATTTGTGTATTTTCTATTTCCATGCTGATTTGCCACTACTTATTCAAATAGTTGAAGGACTAAAATAAAAAAAAATCTTTGGGCGCTCCCATGCCCACACACGGGAGCTTGAGCAGGTCTATGTCAATTGCAGCTTCATGCAATCTTTCTGCAATTTTGTTGTTTTGGGGATTATTTTAAGAGTCAAATTGCAGACCTTTAATAGTTGCGCGATTGCTAGTCACAGTTAAGGTGCACAAATGTTTTTGGTCATGTGACTTTTCTAAGACTCACTGTCACATGACACATGTCGCCATGTAGCCCGAGACTTATCGAAATAAGCCTCCAGCCCATAAATAACTGCTAAGGAACCCAGTTCATGTTAAGAGTCTGTAAGTGAAGTTTTATACTAGTCAAGTGTCATATCACAAGACGTAGATCATTTAATGCTTTCGAAACACTCCTGCTGGTTGGATCTGGATACTGTGAGAAACTGTGCTTACAGCACTATTTCTATATTTACTCCGCTCCCAGCACCTGCCATTTAGACCCTTAGCAGAGCACTTCATGCTCAGCAGCTTCGTGTTTAATGTAGTTTATTTCAATGTCTTGGGGACAAAGAAAATGCCATAAAAAATGTTCACCTCCACCGGCTGTTTGACAGGAAATGTAAATTGGCTGGAATTCATAAACATGGGCGTATAGGCTAAGTCCTCGTACAAAGCTCTCAATTAGCACTGAAGCTCTCTTTCGACAGCTACTGAGAGATTTCATAAAGCAAAACAATCATCAAAAGCAAAGTATTCAAGAAGAGGTTCAGAGTGTGAAGAGGTATAATTACAGTTTGTAGATGCAGAGTGACAGATCTGTGCTTTACGCTGTAATCCAAAAATTGCAAATCTTCAGTCTGCAGGTCAAGAAAATGTCTTAAATTATAATGGCACACTAATTTCGGTTTTTGGGAACAGTTGTACCCCATGAATGACAGCACATACCCACAGCAAAACAGCGTTCCAGAGTTGGATTTTGCAGTACCGTACTAAACTGGTGGAAATATTTTGGTCCATTAAACTTTCTTTCCCTCCCTCTAAAAGTACCAATCATGGAGCCAGAAGTAGTAATACCCACCTTAGACTCTTTATAAACAGGTGTCATTTCGTTACTTAGAAACTGTATCATTTGATCCATCTTCAGGTACTGGGCGATGTAGGTAACCGGTGTTGCTGGTAGTGTGTCCACAAATAATTCCAATATGTTATCCAGAGCTCTCAAACTTCTTCTTCAGGAAAACAAGAGAAATTGGTTCTTTGGAATGTTTTTGGTTCTCCTGAAGAAATTCAAGAACTTCGAAAAGGTTGAGAATAAGCTTCACTGGTACCTCTAGATCGCATATTGGAATTACCTGTGGACTTACTACCAGCTCCAGAGGTTACCCACACCTCCCATTTCATAAATACCACATTGGGTCTGCCAACAAGTAGTGCTCCAGCAACTGGAAAACTTCTAATTTGAAACCCTACTAGTGTTGTGTCTCACCTCACCACACTAGATGAGGAGAACCGCTTTGTTATAGCTTGTTAATCAGATAAACCCCTATTGTGCCTATATTGTCCACACAGAATTTTCCTAATTTGAGCCATGTTGGCTCTGCTGATTGGCTTACATTGCTGGTAGATTGGAAGAGAATGTGTTTAGAGCTGTTAATTAACAGCCTGACAGAGGGAAGTTGTGCCCGCTCATCAATGGGTATGGACAGCATCACAGACACAGCCTTTACCATTGTATTGGTGCCCAAGAAAACTCAGGTTGGCCTCATTCCCTTTTTTTTGGCCTCATTCCCTTTTTTTATGGAAATGGTGAAGTTTTGTTGGGCTCCATACTTGACAGTACCAAGTAAGTGAGAAGGCAATAGGCAGAAGTTTGTACCACCTTTATCGGGCCAGGGTCACACTTGCGAGTGTGATGCAAGAAACTCATGCGAGTCTCTTGCATCAATACCCGGCACTGCCGCCGGCACTCGGGACCGGAGTGTGCGGCTGCATAGAAATACATGCAGCCGCACACTCTGGACCCGAGTGCTGGCAGCAGTGCCGGCTATTGATGCAAGAGACTCGTGTGAGTTTCTCGCATCACACTTGCAAGTGTTAGGCATCGGGTTCCTGCAGCTGCACAGCAGGAATCCAGAGCCTTGCATCCAGTGGTCTCCCATTCTCCACCGACCACTCAGGAGCCTGCACAGCAATCTCTGCGTCCCAGACGCTCTGCTCAGACCAGCTCCGTAGGACTGGTTGTTGCTGGCACCTCTGGGTCAGCAATAGCAGCGCAGGCTGCCCTACAGCAAGCCACTCCAGAGGCTGTCCTCTCGTCCCGCTACTGGGCATGCTCGCGAGACGATCTCTCATTGGAGATCGGGAGTCACGTGCTCAGGTCCTTCTCCTGATCTGATTGGTCCATCCCAGAGATCTGGAAGGTCCCGGCAGCGCACGGCTATAAAAGGCCCGCATGGCCGCTCGGCCATGCGCTAGTATAGACTCTTCTTGCTAGATGTGTGAATGGTGATGGATGTATGATTCTGGTGACTGACTTAAGATTCCCCTCCCTCTGATATTACGCATGTGGATAGGGAACCATAGAAAGAGTCAGCGCCAGTCAGTGGCAAACCTTAGGCCACTGTGCACACCACACCTCTACACTAGCGTCCGAAGGTGTCACGTCTCTCACGGCACTATCGCATAGCGGCTGTGTCTGCCGCCGCGCTGCATTCAGCAGCACTTACCGGCGTCCGCAGTAGCGACGCCGCACGCACAGTAGGTCTAGACGGACACCGTCCCCTGTCTTGGACCCTGTCCTGTGACCTGATACCGTGCGTGTAATTTCGCTGAGACCTGTGAGTCTAACAGGCTCGGTGTTTATGTTTATGTTACAGTGCCTCTGTGAGTTAAGAGTCCGCTCTGTGCACATCGGGTGACGTTGAACCCGTGCGCATTATACCGCCATATAGTGCGTCTGCCATTGTCTAGCAGCAGTTTTAACACCTACTGCACGGTGGAGCCCGGGCGGCGAACACACTTTCTATTTAATATTCAGTGCGTTCCGCCGTCCCTAATAGCAAGTGTGACCCCGGCCATTGGAAGCCACTAGATCGGGAACTAGGCTCTATGACCTTCAGGACCAGATGCGTGTACACTGCTCAAAAAAATAAAGGGAACACTTAAATAGCAGAATATAACTCCAAGTAAATCAAACTTCTGTGGAATCAAACTGTCCACTTTGGAAGCAACACTGATTGACAATCAATTTCACATGCTGTTGTGCAAATGGAATAGACAACAGATGGAAATTATTGGCAATTATCACGACACCCTCAATAAAGGCGTGGTTCTGCATGGTGGGGACCACAGACCACATCTCAGTACCAATGCTTTCTGGCTGATGTTTTGGTCACTTTTGAATATTGGTTGTGCTTTCACACTCGTGGTAGCATAAGATGGACTCTACAACCCACACAAGTGGCTCAGGGAGTGCAGCTCATCCAGGATGGCACAGCAATGCGAGCTGTGGCAAGAAGATTTGCTGTGTCTGTCAGCATAGTGTCCAGAGGCTTGAGGCGCTACCAGGAGACAAACCAGTACACTAGGAGACGTGGAGGGGGCCGTAGGAGGGCAACAACCCAGCAGCAGGACCGCTACCTCCACCTTTGTGCAAGGAGGAAGAAGAGGAGCACTGCCAGAGCCCTGCAAAATGACCTTCAGCAGGTCACAAATGTGCATGTGTCTGCACCAACAGTTAGAACCGACTCAATAAGGATGGTCTGAGGGCCCGACGTCCACAGATGGGGGTTGTGCTCACAGCCCAACACCATGCAGGATGCTTGGCATTTGCCACAGAACACCAGGATTGGCAAATTCGCCACTGGTGCCCTGTGTTCTTCACAGATGAAAGCAGGTTCACACTGAGCACATGTGACAGAGGCTGGAGACACCATGGAGAGCGATCTGCTGCCTGCAACATCCTTCAGCATGACAGGTTTGGCAGTGGGTTAGTAATGGTGTGGGGTGGCATTTCTTTGGAGGGCTGCACAGCCCTCCATGTGCTCGCCAGAGGTAGCCTGACTACCATTAGGTACGAAGATGAGATCCTCAGACCCCTTGTGAGACCATATGCTGGTGCGGTTGGCCCTGGGTTCCTCCTAATGCAGGGCAATGCCAGACCTCATGTGGCTGGAGTGTGTCAGCAGTTCCTGCAAGATGAAGGCATTGAAGCTATGGACTGGCCTGCCCGTTCCCCAGACCTGAATCCAATTGAGCACATCTGGAACATCATGTCTCGCTGCATCCACCAATGTCACATTGCACCACAGACTGTCCAGGAGTTGGTGGATGTTTTAGTCCAGGTCTGGGAGGAGATCCCTCAGGAGACCATCTGCCGCCTCATCAGGAGCATGCCCAGGCGTTGTACAGTAGGGAGGTCATACACAATACTGAGCATCTTTTCCTTTTCATGAGGCATTTCCACTGAAGTTGGATCAGCCTGTAATTTGATTTTCCACTTTGATTTTGAGTATCATGCCAAATCCAGCCCTCCATGGGATATTCATTTTGATTTACATTGATAATTGTTGTTTTATTGTTCTGAACACATTCCACTATGCAATGAATAAAAATTTGCAACTGGAATATTTCATTCAGAGATATCTAGGGTGTGGTATTTTAGTGTTCCCTTTATTTTTTTTGAGCAGTGTATACAGTATAATATGACTTGGGACCTTTTGGATGGATAGGTAGGTTATAAACATGGGCAACTTTCATTTGTATTTGTTATAAGCCACCCTCTATTCCACTGCCACACTGTTAGGTCATCTGTAAGATTACACAATTACATAACTTGATTACTTTTTTAAAAAAACATATTAAAAAAAAAAAAAAAAAAATCGCAGTTCGTCTCACAGATCCTATTAAAATGAATCCATCAGAAATCTGCAGTTGTGCTTGTTTTACTGCCAGACATACCATTCATCAGAGTGCACCGCAACCACATGTCTATAAAGGATTGAAAAATGTGAGTGCAAATTCATAATTAAATAATAACCATAAAATCTGGAGTGTATCCCATCCATTATACTTCAAATTGACTGTATGCATATTAATATACCCATGCTCTTCACACCTAGTCTTATCCTTCCATCTTATCCTACCTCTTTCTTCAACTTTGATGCTAGGAAAATGTCCCATTAAATGCAATCTGTTAATTGCCCCCTGCTGTGAACCGTCCTCCTGCCCCCTTCTCCTCCTCCCTCACTCACCTGGCTTCATTGCATGGACATTTGAATGGTATAAGTTGAAGAGAGCAGGAAAGATATGACCTTGGTCAGATGTGACATCATTTGAAGTGATACATGAGAAATATTGCCAGAAATAGTCCAGAAATCGGTCAGACGGTAAGACTAACCACTGCCTTCTTCCTTTACTTGCTTTTTTTTTCCCCCCTGCTCTTCAACCATGCTCACACTTGCCATCGCCGTTTTTGCTCCACTAATCTTCACTCTCCTTCGCTATCCCCAAACCCCTGCACCCTTGAACCAAATAACTATCTCCCCCACCTCGCTTTATCTGCAGACATACTCCTTAACCTCAGACCTCTCTTACTAAAATACAATACAAGACGATCACTCTCCTTCACCCACCTGCTTTCCCTTTCTCTGCTTCTTCTCACTGCTGGTGACATATCCCTCAATCCTGGCCCCCCTGCCTCATACATCCCACTAATCCTCACCCCTATCTTTCTCACACTAAGAGAAACTACCGCAATCCCTCACACTTAAAACCTGTACCACTGACCCCCTCCCGCACCCTCTTTCTGGAGCACTTTGGAATGCTCGCTCCATCTGCAACACGCTCCCCATGATCCACGACCTCTTTACCACCCGCAACCTTTCCTTCCTGGCCCTCACTGAGACCTGGCTGACACCCCCTGACACGGCCTCCCCGGCCGCACTGAGTTATGGCGGCCTCCACTTTACCCACACTCCTCACCCTGGCAACAGACATGGTGGAGGAGTGGGTTTCCTCCTTTCTAAAAACTGCTCCTTCAACCCTATCCAAGCCCCACCCTTCCTTATCCTCCCTTCTTTCGAGATTCACTCTGTCCGTATCTACTCTCCCTCTAATCTCCAAATGGCTGTCATATACCGACCACCGGGCTCAGCCACTGCCTTCATCGACCAATTCTCCACCTGGCTCCTCCACTTTCTCTCTGCTGACATCCCCACCATCATAATGGGGGACTTAAACATCCCCATTCACACCCACTAGCCTGCAGCCTCCAAACTCCTGTCACTTACCTCATCCTTTGGACTTACTCAGTGGTCCACCACAGCCACCCACACAGATGGACATACATTAGACCTCATCTTCACCTGCCTCTGTTCCCTATCTAATCTCAAAACCTCTTCCTTCCCCCATCTGACCACCATCTTCTCACCTTCTCATCCTTGTCCTTCTCACCTGCCCCCCCCATGTCCAGCCACTAGCACATCCTCGCAGAAACCTCGCACACCTAGACATTCACAGACTCTCTTCTACCTCTGTCCTCCATATGTTCACTCCACAACACGGACAGTGCCACCGCTTTCTACAACGCCACCCTCACATCAGCCATAGACTCAGTCGCTCCTCTCATGCATGGCAAAGTGCGACAAACCAATAGGCAACCATGGCCCAACAACCTCACCAAAAAACTTCGACAAGCATCCAGGGTTGCGGAGCGGCGCTGGAAGAAAACACGCCTGACAGACAACTTCACTGCTTTCAAACAAGCTACACTTGCCTTTAAATCAGCCTTTACCTCTGCTAAACAGACCTATTTCACAAACCTTGTATCTTCACTATCCCACAACCCAAAACAACTGTTCAGCACATTCAACTCTCTCCTCCGCCCACCACTGCCACCTCCAACTCCCCTCATCTCTGCTGAGGACTTTGCCACCTACTTCAAAAACAAGATTGACCAAACAAGGCAAACCTTTACAGTTCCATCACCCCAACCGCTCCACATACCAAATCTCTGCCCTTCCCTAATAACCCCCCTCTCCAACATCACTGAAGGAGAGCTTACTCATCTCCTTTCCAAATCATGCCTCACCACCTGTGCACTTGACCCCATCCCTTCCCACCTGCTCCCCAACCTCACTAACATGATCATTCCAGCCCTAACCCATCTCTTCAACCTATCCCTAACTTCGGGTACCTTCCCCTCTGCCTTCAAACATGCCACCATAACACCCATCCTCAAAAAATCAAACCTTGACCCAACTGCTATGCCAAGCTATCGCCCCATATCACTGCTCCCGTTTGCTTCCAAACTCTTAGAACAGCATGTCCATGCTCAACTTTCCTCCCACCTCTCATCTAACTCCCTCCTTGACATCCTGCAATCTGGCTTCCGCCCCCACCACTCCACTGAAACTGCCCTGACCAAAATTACTAATGACTTACTCACATCCAAAGCTAACAGACAGTTCTCCATCCTCCTCCTTCTTGACCTGTCCTCTGCCTTTGACACAGTTGACCACTGCCTACTGCTACAGATTCTTTCTTCCCTTGGCATAAAAGACCTTGCCCTGTCCTGGATTTCCTCATACCTTTCTGACCGCACATTCAGCGTTTCCCACTCCCACGCTACCTCCTCATCCCACCCCCTCTCTGTTGGAGTCCACCAAGGCTCTGTCCTGGGGCCCCTACTTTTTTCCATCTATACTCTTGGCCTAGGACAACTCAAAGTCCCATGGCTTACAGTACCACCTGTATGCAGATGACACTCAGATCTACCTCTCTGGCCCAGATATCACCTCTCTGCTGTCCAGAATCCCGGAGTGTCTATCAGCCATATGCTCCTTTTTCACCTCTCGCTTCCTAAAACTCAACGTAGACAAAACTGAACTCATTATCTTTGTCACGTTTCCGCCAGACTTAGGGCCTGCTGTTCCGGTCGCGGCCACTAGGAGGCGCCGGACCGCCACTTTATCGTCAGACTCAGGGACGGCTGTTCCTGCCTCGGCCACTGGAAGGGGCCGTGGTTCTGTCACGTCAGGCTCAGAGCCTACTGTCCCGGCTTTAGCCTCTAGGAGGCGCCGGTCTGTCACGTCGCTGTTAAATTCTGGGTCTGCTGCTCCTGTCGCGGTCACTAGGAGGTGCCATGGCTCGCCCGGGAGTTACGGTGCTGACAGAGTAAGGGCACCTGCGCAGGCATCTGGTGGACGCAGGCTCCACCCCTCTGTCAGTCATCAAGAGGTTACTGCATCTCCATCTGGCCTGGTCCTGGGGGCGGTACTGATGACATCATCAGTCCAGGAACCTATGAGGGGTGACCTGATCCCTGAAATACCTTGGGACTTGTCTTGCAAGCCGCCGGATATATTCTTGGTTCCCCTGTGTGTTGCTGTGTGAATTACTTTCTGACTGACTGACTTTGGCCTGGACTTCTGACTCTCCTTCTGCCTAACGATTCTGTACCTCTGCTACTCTCCTGGTTTATGACTTTCGGCCTGAATCTGACTCTGCTTCTGCCTAACGATTCTGTACCTCTGCTACTCTCCTGGTTTATGACTTTCGGCCTGAATCTGACTCTGCTTCTGCCTAACGATTCTGTACCTCTGCTACTCTCCTGGTTTATGACTCTCGGCCTGAATCTGACTCTGCTTCTGTCTACCGTTTTTGTACCATTGCTGCCCGACTGGTTTAGACCCGCATATCTCCACGTTTGTGTCCTGTATTGGAACACCTTTCTGACGACCGTCCTGCTCTGGTCACTGCTCCTATTCAGACAGTGCCTCCTGGGCTCTGCTATAAATCCAGATCCCTGTATAGGGGTAAAGGGTATCAGTGTTTCTCGGGGTGTTGCCTGGCTGCAGCCCAGACCCGCAGGCGGACGTCACACTTTCCTCCATCTCCCGTATCTTCCCTACCCAATCTATCTATTACGGTAAATGGCATCACGCTCTCTCCCGCCCCTGAAACCGCTGCCTCGGAGTAATGGTACTGTCACACTTAGCGATGTACCAGCGATCCCGACCAGCGATATGACGCGGTCAGGATCGCTGGTACATCGCTAAGTGGTCGCTAGTGAGCTGCCACACAGGCAGATCTCACCAGCGACATCGCTGGGGACGGGGGTCGCTACTTACCTGTCACACTAGGCGATCCTGCGTCCTCCCGCCCGGCTCCACGCGTCGCTCGTCCTCACAGCAGGAAGCGCCACAGGAAGCTGATGACGAGAAACGGTCCAGGACGTTCTCGCGCGATCAGCGATAACCAGCGGGGGAGCCGGTCGTAGGTAAGTATCAGACACAGAGATATCGCTAGCAATATCGCTATAACGTCACTAGTTATAGCGATATTGCTAGCGATATCTCTTAGTGTGACATGCCCTTAACTCTCGACTCTGCCCTGTCCTTCAAACCGCACGTCCAATATCTTGCTACCTCCTGTCGCCTCCAACTCAAAAATATTTCCAGAATCCGTCCCGTCCTCAATCTACTAAAACTCTTGTACATGTCCTCATCATCTCCCGCCTTGACTACTGCAACACTTTCCTCTGTGGCCTCCCTGTTAACTCTCTTGCACCACTCCAGTCTGTCCTCAATTCTGCTGCCCGACTAATCCACCTCTCTCCTCGCTACTCCCCTGTCTCTCCCCTCTGGAAATCCCTCCATTGGCTCCCAATTCCCCAAAGAATCCAGTTCAAACTACTAACACTAACCTACAAAGCCATCCGCAACCTTTCCCCTCCCTATATCTCTGAACTAATCTCCCAATATCTTCCCTCACGTACTCTTCGATCCTCCCAAGACCTCCTACTCTCCTCCACATTTATTCGTTCCTGACACAACCGCCTCCAAGATTTCTCCCGAATATCCCCTATCCTCTGGAATGCCATGCCTCAACACGTCCGATTATCCACCACCCTCGGATCCTTCAAACGGAACCTGAAAACCCATCTTTTCAGGAAAGCTTACAGCCTGCAATGACCATTCTGCTGCCTCACCACCACCTGAGCTGCCGCCCCATCACCACCAGAGCTGCTGCACCCCCAACCTTCTGTCTCTTCCCCACTATCCCGTAGAATGTAAGTCCGCAAGGACAGGGTCCTCTCCCCTCTGTACCAGTCCATCATTGTAAATTTGTTGTGGAAATTTGTTTACTGTTAACGATATCTATAACTTTGTATGTAACCCCCCTTCTCATGTACAGCACCATGGAATTAATGGCGCTATATAAATAAATAATAATAATAATAATTATGGAGGAGAAAATATGCAATTAAAACAGTATAGTTATTATTTCATAGGGAAGCTTGCACTTGAAATGATATTTTTAACCTTGATTAGATTAAAGTGTTATGTCTTAACTACATTTCATTCTCATGGACTTCAAGGTATTAATCTTAATAAAATAAGACACTGAGAAATAGATAATTAACGGATGAAAATAAAGGTTTTGAAGGATGGTTAATACTTTTTGATGTAACTCCAGTCCACTGGCTCATATTTGATCAACAACATGTGAACTGAGAAACTAATGTATTTCGCTACCATATCAAGGCCAGATAATAAGGCTGCGGCAGGCAGGTGACTTTGAATAGTGCGTCATCATAAAATATCAGATTGTGTGCTTCTCCAAGACACCTGACTGCTGCAATCAATCACAGGCTGCAGCGGTCCAGCGGCTGTTGTAACGAGGACATCACAGCTTCCTCTCTCTGCAGACACCAAGGAGCCAGATGCACAAGATCCAGGTGGGTTCTGGTAGAGGAGCATAACGGAGTTTTTTATTTTTAACATATCCAGCCCCCTGAGCAAAGCTTTAATTTGCCTGGACTACCACTTAAATGAAAGTCTGCCTGCAGGAGCAAACTGCAAAGTCACTTATGCAGCATTCATTAAAGCCAATAATAAATCAGTGCGCCGTGTGCTTCCCCGAGGGGCTACTGAATCAGCTCTAGTCTATGAGGAAAAACAGCGCTCAATATCCTTACAGTGTCACCATGGAAAATCAATCATCAAGCAGATCCTATTGAATTCAATAGTCTGACCTTGTAAAGAACGGATGAAAATTTGATGGGGTTGTCCAAATTGGAAAATCCTTTTTTATAAGATGGGTCCAAAATGATGAGCTAATATAATTTGTCTTGAAGAGGTTGCCCGCTATGTTTTCACTGATGGCCTATTCTTAGGGTAGGCCATCAATATCTTAATGGTGGGGGCGATACACCTAGCACCCCCGCAGATTAGCTGTTACCGTCAGCAGAGGGAAGTTCTCGAATGCTACCGGAATATAGCAGTTTTGTCACAACTATAATGGCTTTGGCCGAGTACTGTAAATCCACTCCCTATTAACAGAGGGTGGATTTGCAGCACACGGCCTTGAATAGGGGATGGATTCGCAGTACACAGCCTTGAATAGGGGGTGGATTTGCAGCACACGGCATTGAATAGGGGATGGATTCGCAGTACACAGCCTTGAATAGGGGGTGGATTTGCAGTACCCAGTCGCGCCCACTATAGGAATGACTGAGCTGCTGTGTTCCAGTAGCATCTGAGAACTTCCAGCTGCTGATGGCGCCGCTAGCAGCTGATCGGCAGGGGAGCTAGTATCGCTCCCAGACCCCACCACTTAGATATTGATGATGGCCTATTTTATAGATATGGCCTATTCAATTTCTTGCCGATTCAATATTTGCCGATTCAATTTAGAAATACTTGACTAGTAAGTATCACGCAGAAGAGTCTGAGCCATTTCTAGTGCTCTCCTACTCATTTTCTTTTACCTGTCTCCCCTCGCGAATTGACATCAGAAGTTTTGGCTGACGGAACACAACTTTGTTTGTTCTTTTAGATAGTGACCTTTAACTTAGTCCAATTCTGAAACGCCATTAAACTCCTCATCCATTATAAGTTGTTAACACCTTCTGTGCCAAGCGTTTTCCCGTCACTGTCCAGTGGCAGTTATAGTATCACACGGAAAGTTACGCGTAGAAGCCTGAGAAACCTGGCATGTTAGCTTAGCATAATTGCCTTTCAACTCAATGATTAGTCCAAATTCTTGGTTTGTTTGGCACAAACTGTTTATACAAAACTTCATAAAAAAAACACAAAAAAACAGACAAATCCTGGAGCACAAGATTTCAGGAAAATAATGACAAGTCCCTGATGGTTTTAGCAGTTGGGACAAGGGCATTTTGCCAATTAGTAAGATTCTTGTCAAACAGTGAGAATTGTCTAATTATCATCTCGGTTTCCTTTTCACCCGGCAGGATGACCAGACAGTGAGGCCTCAGGGCATGTTCTGATTGGATAATCTCAGTGATTTTAGTATCCTGCTATTTGCCTTGTTTTACAGTACATATAGTAATGTAAGCTTTGGGAATCCATCCTTCATAGATTTGCTGAGAATTTAGATTAAAGGGATTCTCTCATTTTTTGTGCACCCCTCTCTGCCTCCTGCCTTTCTGTTTGCTGCAGAGGCGGTGAATCCTGAGTGATGGACAGTTCGGACCAGCAGCATGATCACGCTGCAGCCCTGATCTTTTCCTTCTTCTATGCTGCAAGCAGAGGCGGGATTGCCTCTGCAGTCTCGGAGGTATACAGATCTAGCGATCACTTCGGTGATTATAAACCTAATAGAAAGGAGCTTGTAAGCGCTGCAATCCCTGCCTAGACCGGCCACCTATGACAGGCTGCAGAGGTGGCTGGTGATCTAAGCAACGAGCAGTAAACAATAGAACTAAAAATTCTGTTCATGCTTGAGAAGAGATAAATAGCAAAGTTCCGTGCTTTAACAAAGGCTTTGACAGTTCCCCCACTTAATAGCTAGAGAATAACCCTTTTAGTTAAACTATATATTGAAAAACCTAACTACCAAAAAGCATCAGGTACATTATTTTTAGTAACTAGGTATTTCTTCTTGCCCAATGTAATAACTATTCTACATGTACAAACATGGTGGCTCAGTAGTAAACACCATTAATGCATGGACTTGAATCCAACTGCCCAGCAATTGCCTGGATTTTTTATAGTCCCCCACTATTCACAACATGTTCCCGTTAAAGGTATTATCCAGAGCTTCTCAGTTTTGCATTGTGGTCGAGGGGTGCTGCTAAGTCACAAACAACCGGGGTGCACAAACCCTGGAAAGCGACTGACTGATCCTACGCCCCCTGCTACACCGCTCTCTACTGATGCTGAAGCAATAAGCAATGGAAAACTTTCAATTTTTTTTTTTTATGAAAATAGCCGCAATACATTACGTCCACTAAGCCCCCCCATATGCACCCCCATATGAAGGCCAGGAGACTATGTTACAACCCTGTAAATAATAGCCAATATATATCATATAAATACAAATCAACTTCCCCAGCTGTCGTTGGCTACTGTTCGGCTGCATAGCAGTTAACCTGTATTTTTTTTTTTTTTACTTTTCGTAGAAAAATTGCGGCTGTGCACAAAGCAAACATTAGGTTGTGTTCACACTGCATCTGTGCTGTAAGTTTGGGAGTTGCAATGGGTAAAGGTATCCAGAGAACGTTCTTTTATAGGTAAAATACAAAGACATTTATGGACACATTTGAAGTTCAAGCAAAGATGATAAACCTACACTGCAAGAATTATTATTATTATTATTATTATTATTATTAGGAAAAGGCGTCCCTGTCACCTGTAATTAGTGGCCAGTTTTTGCTATTATTTTATTCTTGCTCCCCAGAGTATTCCACTTCTTTATTTTAAATCTGTCATACGTTTCCAGTTAGTATGTGAGCCTTTTTATTCAGTGCAACTTTTTATATAAGCTCCACCTTAATTCCTAAATAAAAAGGCTCAATATATTTGGAACCATATGGTAGATTTCAAAAAAGAAAAAAGCGTAGTAGTCTGGGGAGCAGCGAGAATAAAATTATTGGCAAAAACGTGCCACTTTTGAGTATAGTGTACATAGTTTTCTCATTGTACTCTATCTGTAAGGCCGGGATCAGACTTGCGAGAAACTCGCACGAGTCTCGCATCTCAATACCCGGCACTGCCGCCGGCACTCGGGACCGGAGTGTGCGACTGCATGTCTTTCTATGCAAGTCTGACCCCAGCCTAATACACATACTTGCAAGCTTGGACTGGCCCACGGGGGAACCGGAGAATCCTCTGGTGGGCCCCTGTGAAGGAGTGCTAATGATTAGTGCTATTACACTTGATTCACAATTTGCAGAAAAAGGTATCATTTAATTATTCATTAAACAAGCTAGCCAACTTAATATTACGTAGAAGCGAAAGTTAATTTGGGTATTAGAGTCAGGGTATTTTTGCATGTAGCTGCACAGGGGGCCCCAAGAATCAATGTTACTGGCGGGCCTTTGCCACCCCAGTCCGACATTGCATACTTGTACATGTTATCGTACTCTCTGCATACTTGTATGCTCACCATATTATCCATAAGTATTTCTCTTGATACACTGTTTGCACCCGACTCGCTTTTGACACCACATATGGTAAGTGAGCATGAACAGACTGAGCCAGTAGCTCTAACATCACTAGCAGGGCTGTCCCAGAGCCAGGAAAATAACATCAATGCCGGACAGGAACAGGGAAGCCTGCAATTTCATGTCTTGCACTGTGTGTAATGTGATTTGTGGAAATCACTGGCCCGGTGCCTTATAACGGGTACTCTGTGTGTAGTAAATAGACCGGCGGTGAGGTGTGTCTTACCTTGTGAGCGCCTCCATCAACCTTCACACCACATCAATAGCTTAAAGTGAACTTTGACGGTGCTTAATATCCACATGGCCAGCCTATTCCTGGCTCTAGAAAATGTCCTAAGACATGAACAGCTTTAGTGCGCTGCCTATGGAGCTGCCAGATTCAGCAGTCATTATGCCACATACAGAAAGGTGTCTCTCCAAAGCCCAATTCTTAGAAAATGAACTATTATTCCCATACGAAAAAAAAAGAAATGGTGTTCCAGCTCTTTGACAAAAGTCTCCATTTTATTTTCTCATTGAAAAGTTCATCCAAGGATAAACGACAGAAAAAAAACAAACAAAAGAAGCTTTGAAAAAAAAACGGCAGATAGCGTTCAAAACGCGTTTTTGTTTTTTTTTATTATTATTTATTTATTTATTCTTAAGAGCTTTTAAATGCCAAAATAAAGTGGGAAATGTTGTCCAGGAGCTGGAATATCATTTCTTTTTTTTTTTTTTTTTTTGCATTTATTACACGTTTGATCGGATCGTGGTTCTGGGCATACTGGACTCATACTCGATGAGCTGGCATTGCTTTGTTTTTTTCTTTTCGCATGTACTATTATTCCCATGACTGCAGTTAAATGATTAGAAATTATGGAAGCTGTCATTGGTACATTACAATAGTGCAATATGTATATAACCTAAAATTAGCCCGGTCGGGGCAGATATACCACATTTCACCAGCATATTTGAAAAAGTCCAATATATTATCATTTAATATATAATTACCTTGTAATGTCTTCACTTCCTGTTCCATCCAGATGTGTCCAGATCCCAGAATTCCAATCGTCGGAAGTTCACTGACCCAAGTGATCGGTGTCTCAATATGGAAAATGCTGGTGGTATCAGCCTCTTGCGCGGAACCACCAGCGGAACACCGTCGGACCAGACACACACCCTGTATACGCCGTACACACCACACACACAAACTGTATATGCCGTACGCGCCACACACACACACTGTATACGCCGTACTCAGCCTCTTGCGCGGTACCTCCAGCGGAACACCATTGCGAACATGCTGCTGGGATCACCCGAATGATTCACAGACTGCCACCATCTTTGTACAGGAGGAGTGCATGTGCAGTTTTAATGTGACCGCCACTATCTGTCGGCACAAAGATGGCGGGGGTCTAATTTACTGCGCCTGTGCGAATTCCGTGCAGGTGCAGTGAATCATTCGTCTGATGCCAGCGGCAGATGCGCGACGTGTCTACAGGCAGAGGAAGCCGGTCACATAAAAAGGGGTTTTCCCACGAACGAAAGTTCATTTTAAAAATTGTCTTTGACCGTGTACGGAGCATACCACATCTCCTGGGCAGGGGAAGAAGCAAAAGACAATACTGACATTACAGCAGGGGATCACAGAGGATTTATTTTGTGAGGTAAAATATTTCACTGACTGTTTTTAAACAATATTCTACCTCACAAAATGTATCCTCTGCGATCTCCTGCTGTAATGTCAGTATTGTCTTTTGCTCCTCCCCTGCCCAGGAGCTAAATTTTTCCATGTTAATAAAATGTTACCTTTACCTACTATGCTTTAATTTTAACACAGGGGGAGGGGTGAGGGCACATAGGAAAGAATATATAAAGTGCTCTCAGTAAGAGAAACAAAATAGGAATCTTGTGGGTATGATACCTTTTAATGGCTAACAAATAATAGTGACTGTTGTTACAAAGCAAGCTTTCGGGACTGCTAATGTCCCTTCATCAGGCTGATATGACATACCACATAAGCAGTCCCGAAAGCTTGCTTTGTAACAACATTCACTATTATTTGTTAGCCATTAAAAGGTATCATACCCACAAGATTCCTATTTTGTTTCTCTCACTGAGAGCACTTTATATATTTTTTTCTACTGGCTAACACGGTACCAAACCACTTTTTTCGTTTCACATAGGAAAGAGGACACACAGGTGGGAGACAGTTCAAACGAGAGAACACATGACGGAAGGAGACAGCACAGTGGTGGAGAGAGACAGCAGACAAGGGGGAGAGCACATGGGGTACACAGGTCAAAGAAGAGATGACATAAGAGAAGACAGCAGACGGGAAGAGAGAAAGCGCACAGGGGTGAGAGAGACAGAGCACAGGGGGAGACAGCTCAAACGGGACAGCACATGAGGGGAGAACACAGCAAAGGAAGGAAAAAGACAGCAGACAAGGGGGATAGCACTTGGGGTAGACAGGTCAAAGAAGAGAGCACAGACGGGAGAAGTCAGCACATGGGGAAAGAGAGAGTGGATAGCTGGGTGAGCACATGGGGGGAGAGATTCTCAACACTGCAAAACCTTCCCCCATCATGACATTACCGCCAATGTCGGACTGGGGTGGCAAAGGCCCGCCAGTAACATTGATTCTTGGGGCCCCCTGTGCAGCTACACGCAAAAATACCCTGACTCTAATATCCAAATTAACTTTCGCTTCTACGTAATATTAAGTTGGCTAGCTTGTTTAATGAATAATTAAATGATACCTTTTTCTGCAAATTGTGAATCAAGTGTAATAGCACTAATCATTAGCACTCCTTCACAGGGGCCCACCAGAGGATTCTCCGGTTCCCCCGTGGGCCAGTCCAAGCTTGCAAGTATGTGTATTAGGCTGGGGTCAGACTTGCATAGAAAGACATGCAGTCGCACACTCCGGTCCCGAGTGCCGGCGGCAGTGCCGGGTATTGAGATGCGAGACTCGTGCGAGTTTCTCGCAAGTCTGATCCCGGCCTTACAGATAGAGTACAATGAGAAAACTATGTACACTATACTCAAAAGTGGCACGTTTTTGCCAATAATTTTATTCTCGCTGCTCCCCAGACTACTACGCTTTTTTCTTTTTTGAAATCTACCATATGGTTCCAAATATATTGAGCCTTTTTATTTAGGAATTAAGGTGGAGCTTATATAAAAAGTTGCACTGAATAAAAAGGCTCACATACTAACTGGAAACGTATGACAGATTTAAAATAAAGAAGTGGAATACTCTGGGGAGCAAGAATAAAATAATAGCAAAAACTGTCCACTAATTACAGGTGACAGGGACGCCTTTTCCTAATAATAATAATAATAATAATAATAATTCTTGCAGTGTAGGTTTATCATCTTTGCTTGAACTTCAAATGTGTCCATAAATGTCTTTGTATTTTACCTATAAAAGAACGTTCTTTGGATACCTTTACCCATTGCAACTCCCAAACTTACAGCACAGATGCAGTGTGAACACAACCTAATGTTTGCTTTGTGCACAGCCGCAATTTTTCTACGAAAAGTAAAAAAAAAAAAAATACAGGTTAACTGCTAAGCAGCCGAACAGTAGCCAACGACAGCTGGGGAAGTTGATTTGTATTTATATGATATACTGTATATAGGCTATTATTTACAGGGTTGTAACATAGTCTCCTGGCCTTCTTATGGGGGTGCATATGGGGGGGGCTTAGTGGACTTAAAGTATTGCGGCTATTTTCATAAAAAAAAAAATTGAAAGTTTTCCATTGCTTATTGCTTCAGCATCAGTAGAGAGCGGTGTAGCAGGGGGCGTAGGATCCGTCAGTCGCTTTCCAGGGTTTGTGCACCCCAGTTGTTCGCGACTTAGCAGCACCCCTCGACCACAACGCAAAACTGAGAAGCTCTGGATAATACCTTTAACGGGAACATGTTGTGAATAGTGGGGGACTATAAAAAATCCAGGCAATTGCTGGCAGCGTCGGACTGGAGCACCTTGGGCCCACCAGAGAAAATCATTCTTGGGGCCCACTATGTAGCTGCATAGAGTTAAATACCGGACCACCAATTATGCGGTAAAACACGCTAATATCCGGGTATAATATAAGGTTGTACATGTCTTAATTATGTAGCAGGAGTTGGGGTAGCCCCCTCATAGAATATAAAGCAGCCCCCTCACATAGTATAATGCAGCCATCTCATAGAATATAATGCAGCCATCTCATAGAATATAATACTGCCCCCCTCATAGGGTATAATACTGCCCCCCTCATAGGGAATAATGCACCCCCTCATAGGGAATAATGCACCCCCTCATAGGGTATAATGCACCCCCTCATAGGGTATAATACTGCCCCCCTCATAGGGTATAATACTGCCCCCCTCATAGGGTATAATGCTGCCCCCCTCATAGGGAATAATGCACCCCCTCATAGGGAATAATGCACCCCCTCATAGGGTATAATGCTGCCCCCTCATAGGGTATAATACTGCCCCCCTCATAGGGTATAATACTGCCCCCCTCATAGGGAATAATGCACCCCCTCATAGGGTATAATGCACCCCCTCTTAGGGTATAATACTGCCCCCCTCATAGGGTATAATGCTGCCCCCCTCATAGGGTATAATGCTGCCCCCCTCATAGGGAATAATGCACCCCCTCATAGGGAATAATGCTTCCCCCTCATAGGGTATAATACTGCCCCCCTCATAGGGTATAATACTGCCCTCCTCATAGGGAATAATGCACCCCCTCATAGGGAATAATGCACCCCCTCATAGGGAATAATGCACCCCCTCATAGGGAATAATACTGCCCCCCTCATAGGGTATAATACTGCCCCCCTCATAGGGTATAATACTGCCCCCCTCATAGGGTATAATACTGCCCCCCTCATAGGGAATAATGCTGCCCCCCTCATAGGGAATAATGCTGCCCTCCTCATAGGGTATAATGCTGCCTCCTCATAGGGTATAATGCTGCCCCCTCATAGGGTATAATACTGCCCCCCTCATAGGGAATAATGCACCCCCTCATAGGGTATAATGCTGCCCCCTCATAGGGTATAATGCTATATAGATATATAGATATAGAGTTAGATAGATATAGATAGAAAGATAGATGTAGAAATAGATAGATAGTAGATAATGGATAGAAAGTAGATAATGGATAGATATAGATAGAAAGATTCATAGAGATAGATAGAGATAGATATAGAAAGAAATATAGATAGATAGATAGATATAGAGATAGATAGAAAATAGATAATGGATAGATATAGAGATAGATAGCTATAGATAGAAAGATATAGAGATAGATAGATATAGAGATAGAGATAGATAATAGATAGAGATAGATAATAGATAGAGATATACAGATATAATAATAATAATAATAATAATAATAATAATAATAATAATAATAATAATAATATAGACATATATAGATAGATATAGAGATATATATAGAGATAGATAGATATAGGAGATAATAGATATAGAGATAGATATAGAGATAGATATAGAAAGATAGATATAGAGATAGATATAGAGATAATAGCTAGATATAGAGATATGTATAGAGATAGATAGATATAGAGTTAGAAAGATAGATAGATATAGAGAGAGATATAGAGATAGATAGAGATAGATGGATAGATAGATATAGATAATAGAGATAATAGATAGATATAATAGATATAGAGATAGATCAATAGATAGATAGATAAAGAGAGAGATAGAGATAGATAGATAGATAATGAGATATAGAGATAGATATAGAGATATAGTGTTAGATAGAAAGATAGATATAGAGATAGATAGATATAGAGATAGATAGATAGATATAGAGATAGATATGGATATAGAGATAGATAGATAGATATAGAGATAGATAGATAGATATAGAGATAATAGATACATATAGAGATAATATATAGATAGCTATAGAGAGAGAGATATAGAGATAGATATAGAGAGAAACAGATATAGAGATAGATATAGAGATAGATAGGTAGATAGATATAGAGATAGATAGATATAGATATAAAGATAGATAGAGATAGAGAGAGCGGTAGATAGAGAGAGAGATAGATATAGAGAGAGATAGATACAGAGATCGATAAATAGATAGAGATAGATATAGATAATAGATAGAGATAGATAGATAATAAATATAGAGATAACAGATAGATATAGAGATAGAGTAAGATAGAAAGATATAGAGATAGGTAGATATAGATAATAGAGATAGCTAGATAGATAGACATAATAGATAGATATAGATATAGATAGATATAGAGATAGATAGAAAGATAGATATAGAGATAGATGTAGAGATAGAAAGATAGATATAGAGATAGAGCGATAGAGATAGATATAGATAATAGATAGAGATAGATAGATAGAGAAAGATAGATAGATATAGAGATAGATATAGAGATAGAAAGATAGATATAGAGATAGAGATAAATAGATAGATATAGAGAGAGAGATAGAGAGATATAGAGATAGATATAGAGATAGATAGAGATAGATAGATAGATATAGATATAAAGATAGATATAGAGATAGATATAGAGATAGAGCGATAGATAGCGAGAGATATAGATATAGAGATAGATAGATACAGAGAAAAGATATAGAGATAGATAAATAGATAGGTATAGAGATAGATAGATATAGATATTAGATAGAGATATATATATAGATAAAGATAGATATATATAGATGGTAGCTAGATAGATAATAAATATAGAGATAATAGATATAGAGATAGATAGAGTAAGATAGATAGATATAGAGATAGAAAGATAGACATAATAGATAGATATAGAGATATATATAGAAAGATATAGAGATAGATAGATAGATATAGAGATAGATGTAGAGATAGAAAGATAGATATAAAGATAGAGCGATAGATAGAGATAGATATAGAAAATAGATAGAGATAGATATAGAGATAGATATAGATAAGAGATAGAGATAGAAAGATAGATAGATATAAGAGAGATAGAGAGAGAGATATATAGAGATAGATAGATAGATAGATAGAGAGAGACAGATAGAGAGAGCGAGAGAGATATAAAAAAAAAAACAAACCACGATACTCACCTCTCCTCCTCGCTCCCACGCTGATCCCGGCTTCAGTGTCAGGAGCTGCCCCCTCTGCCAGACACACAGCGGGTGCGCGATGTAGTGACGTCATCGCGCACTGGCTGTGAGTCAGGAGCAGAGGGGACTGAGGGCGGCACCGGCCCTGATTTACAGATGCAGAGTGGCTTACTGGGCTGGGGGCGGGGCCTCTGGGGGGTGGAGACTGTGAAATGATATTCACTGCTTCGCAGTGAATATTCATTTCTCTTTAGCAGCGGGGACAGGGGCTCCTGCCTCCTGACACCCGCTGCTGCTCCGCTGGCAGGGGCCCCCATAGCAGCTGCATGGTGTGCGACACACCACTGGCTGGGGGCCCCTGGAGCAGCGGGGGCCCTAGGCAACTGCTGGCCCTGTATGCCAGCAGGTGCCAGGGCCCACCAGATGCCAGGGCCCACCGGAGAATCCTCCGGTTCTCCGGTGGGACAGTCCGACGCTGATTACCGCCCTCCCAATGCGATAGAATTGGGCCTCCGTCTAGTCTAATATATACTTACCTTGTAATGTCTTCACATCCGCCGTACACAGCTTCTTGACTGGTACCACCAGCAGAACACCGTTGTGAACACACCGCCACCGGGATCAGCCGAAATATTCACTGACTGCCTCCATCTTTGTACAAGAGGAGCGCATGTGCAGTTTTAATGTGACCGCCGCTATCTGTCTGCATAAAGATGGCGGCGGCCTGATTTACTGCGCCTGCGCAAAAAAGAGATGACATGAGAGGAGAAGACAGCAGATGGGGGAGAGAGAAAGCGCACAGGGGTGAGAGACAGAGCACAGGGGGGAGACAGCTCAAACAAAACAGCATATGAGGGGAGAACACAGCACAGGAAGGAGAGAGACAGCAGATAAGGGGGATAGCACATGGGGTAGAAAGGTTAAAGAAGAGAGCACAGATGGGAGAAGTCAGCACATGGGGAAAGAGAGAGTGGATAGGTGGGTGAGCACATGGGGGGAGAGATTCTCAACGCTGCAAAGCCTGCCCCATTGTGACATTACCGCCCTCCCAATGCGATGGCATCGGGCCTCCATCTAGTAAATTATATTGATCAATAGGAGTACCAACCTCTCTGAGTGAGTGCACATTGTGTTATGTGTGTGCAGACCAAGTAGCGCACGGGATAATGCATGGTCTAATGCACAGGCTAATGCAAGCCAATGGTGTAGTTCACATGACCGTCTTGACGGACAGACGATCCATGTGTCAAAAATCACAGCACACACTATGATCTGTTTTTTTTTTTTCGGATCAGACATGCCCATTAAACACAATGGGTGCCCTAATAAAATGGTGTCATCTATATGGCACTCCTTTTAATGTACTGTATACATTGTAATTATTCACATAGGAAAATGTATTTGGCCTTATTATATTTCAAATTATTGATGTAAAAAACGTCTGGCATGCTGATGTCATACGAATGTAAAAACGGACATACAGATCACATACTGATGGCATGTGGATGACAACATGGATGAAATATTGTTTGTTTTTTTCTGGATGAAAAACTGATAATTTTTCCTTTAATCATCTGAACATGTTCTAAGACTGGCTCCATATACAGCTCCATGGGCGGCTCCGTGTGCTCGTCCACATAATGCACAAGCACAGGAGCGGCCTACTATTGACATGCACCAGTCTGGTTCTTAAAACGGACCAAACTAGTGCACACTGCCTTTTTTCACACAGACCATATGTATAGAAATACACGCAGCCGCACACGCCGGTCCGAGTGCCGGCGGCAGTGCCGGGTATTGATGCGCGAGTTTCTCGCATTGTACTCGCAAGGGTGACCCCGGCCTAAATGTCAGAGTTTGACAGCAGCATTTAACAAGTGATCAATTATAGGCGGCACTTCTCGCTACCTGCGATTGTTGGAGACAGGTCCTGGCTGTAACACCCAGCCATGACCTGCCGGGTATGAGGCCTGCTCCATACACGCACTTCCGACTTACGCCGTACATGTCGTGTAACAGACTATTAGGCCATATTCAGGCTGAGTTTCTTTTAGAGTAGATTAGATCAAAAGGCGTTTGGTCGAATCTTCGTATTCATTTTATCTTTCCACTTCAGGTTTTGAAAAGTGCCTGGTAGATAAGAGTGCGCATCAAGAATCTGCTCCAAACTAGGCACTGTCCAATCAAAACACTGCAAACAATTGTTCCAATTTTTTCAAAATGTCTTCAATCCCTCCCAGAAGAATGAGCGTTTCACAAAGCAGCTTCCACTAGAAAGCTTATCATTTATGAATGCCTCAAAAAACTCTGTGCACAAAACCTTTTCTAAACCAACTTTTCATTGAATATAAAAACAAATCACCTAGGTCTTTTCACATGTTTTTTTTTTAACGCACATTTTTTTTCCGTATAAAAAAAACTGCAGTGTTTTACAGTAATGCAGTTCAGGCAAAGACGCCTCCTGTGCTACGAACTACAAGAACATCTGATGAGGGCGAGTGAGATTATTTCCCTAGTGTTTTACTGTACCAGCAGAGTGAATGAGGCTTCTGATACCTCATGCACACGTCGCTTATTTTTTCCTTGCAGATTTTAACCACCCAAACAAACACTTTTTCAAATCAGCAGCGTGTCAATTCTTTTGGAGCTTTAGCAGATTTTTTTAATCTTTTCAAATTAATGGGAAAAAAATGCATACAGAAAAGGCATAAACAATGTATAAAAAACTGCAGATTTTAACCAGTGTTTTTCATCCCAACATTATGATTTCTGCTGCAGAAAAATCTGCACCAAATACGCAGTGTGTCCATACCATAAAGCTCATATGTGCATATATGCAGCAAAAATGTAACTTGCTAATAGAACTCCAAAATAGCAAATGTCCAAATTCTCTTATGTAGCAAATCAAGTACAGCATCAATGTGAACATGGCTCTCCATGCCCCAACGACACCTCCAGTAAAAATCAAACATACAACACAATATATCAGAAGCAACATTTTTCTTAAGTTATCAAGAATTCAAAGTCATCATGTACATGGGTCACCCTCCCAGGGCTGTGGGGTACTCGGTACCGGGCCGGTGTCGGCGGGATGTGTCACAGCAGCAGTGACCCGGTCCGTGGCCCTGGGCGCCCAATTAATAGGGGAAGTTTGAATGATGGCATGTAGTTAATGGAATAGTTCGTGACGCCACCTGTGGTGTTCGGCAAGTGAGATGTTAAGCCGACGCTGCATGCAGATCCTCTGGGACTGGTGGTGTGGTGCAGCCAAGATGGTGTAGCTCCCCACAGGTGGAGCTGTAGTCCCAGGGCAGTGTAGATGTAGGGGTACAGGGTGTGTTAGTGCAGGAATAATTGGAGGACACCAGGGCATGTAGTTCCAAAGCTTTACTCACAGTCTGTAGTACACACAGGTGCCTGCCTCCGTGCTGTGTCCTCCGGGTCAGGGACTCAGTCAACCTCCAGGTCAGATGGAATGCTCCCTTCCAACACTCCGCCAACATGTGCCTTTCTGAACGTCTCCTCTTATAGCGCCTTTGGTGTGAAGTACTCCTAGTACTGAGTTACACTGGAGTTCCTCCTGACAGATGTTCCCAAGAACCATACTTGTACGGCAGACAGCTGTAGCCTGCTTCGGGGACTCCTTACTCCTGAGTCCCGGCTCACTATCCAAGTTGCTGTTGTGACCCCAAGTCTTAGATGGGAGTAGTGCATTTACATGCTGTAGGACCATTAGTATCCATACAACCTTGGGGACCGGGCCCCGGCCTTGCGCTTAGAACTTCTAGGCAGGGTTCTCTCCTAACCCACGTCCTCTGTTCCCTTTTACTCCTTCGTTTCGTACTAGTCTCTCCTTCTTATGGAAGATCAGGTTTCTGTTCAATGTCTTTCTCCTTCTTTCTTTTCCCATGCCAGCAGACCCAGGTCACTGAGGTCTGCTGCAGCACCTCCTTCCTCCATCCCTCTCTCAGGGATCTTCTTTCCTCACTCTCTCCCACTCACTGACTGACTGACCTGAAATCCTAAACCTTTTCACTCTTTTATGTATTCTAACTCCACCCGCCTCCCAGCACGTTTCGTGTTCCAAGCAGGGAGCCACCAAAGGTGCTCTGCTACACTCCAAGCAGGGAGCCGCAATGTGGCTTTGCTGAACTACGGTGTTGTGTGGGATGCAGGTGTTGGAGCATGGTCAGGAGCCTCCAACCTACCTGGATGGTGGGGCACCACACCTCAGGAGGAGGTGCAGTACCTCTGTGGCAGCTGAATCCTCAGGGGAGCCATATACATATTCCCATTCCACACGCAAAGACTATAGTAGCCACTTTTCATCATGATGTGCAATGCCATAAGTCAAAAGTCCATTTAAAGTGCTGTAGAAAGCCAGCCCACAATTCTGCAGACATACTGCTAAGAGCTGTAATCAATGTGGAGAGATGCACGTGCAACAATTTGTGGTACTCTGCCCAGTTTTGTTGCGACTGGCAGCTGCACTAAAATGATGTGACTTTTGGAGTTCTCACTCCATTTTTGCCCAGTTCGGACAAAGTGAGCAGAGCTGGGGTGGGATGGGGGGTTTGTGACTGCTTCTTGTTAAATTGATAAGGAGATGGACATACTGCCCATGTTCCCCCCCCTTGAAGAAACAAGTATAATGTTAATAATAATAATAATTCAATACTGTGAATTGCAATGTGCCTTAAAGATGTTAGTAATGTTGATTTTGTGTTTGTAGTTTGACAGTAGTGATAGGGAGAGTTAATATTTGGGACTAGCTCGGAGTAGAAGGGGCTAAGTTGAGAAAGTGACAGTTTCCTGTTGGAGTGGCAGATAGGGCCTGAAGTGTGTAGAGAAAGGACCTAGAGTCCCGATGTGAGCAGTGCTGCATTCTTGGGTGTCCCTAAGTGAGAGAAGACTAAAAGGAAGAGACAGTGAGATCCAGAGCAGAATTGACTGAGAGACAAAGTAATTTTCTAGAGATGGGTACTGAGAGAGGACACCTAGCAGCAGTACGGTCTGTAGATTACAATTTACAGAGGGAACGTGCCTAAACGGGATAGAATATGTGAGACAAAGAGTGTGGCCTGGGCGGGATAAGTACTGGCCATACTGGCACCATAGTTCCCTAGAGGGGTAAGAAGATGCAGAATGGAGGGTCGAGTAAAGGACTCTAGCAAACTAACCTGTAGCACTGAGCTGTGGTGAATTAGAGAGGAGCAGAGAAGAGAGAGAAAGGAGAGAGGGATTGAAACTGTGTGAGGAAAATGTTGCAAATTGTGAAACGTTCATCAAGATCTGTGCCCGCTATCTCCTGTATTTAGCCTTCCATATGTTAGTTAAGTAAAAAGTTAATTTTGAAATGGTGGTCTCCCTCTGTGAAAGGTCCAATACCTGGTCCTGGCAAACCAGTGTCATCAGTTACAAGCACCCTCACAGTACAAATCCACACACCCAGCCAGGACCCCCATTTTCATGTGACGTACCTTGTCCATTTCTACAGCCCAGCGCCACATTACAAATTCATGAGGAGCGGCGGTATTGTAATTGCCCCAAATCTTACTCCAGCAGGAACTGTAGTTGGGATTGTGATGAGCTGCACACAGAGGTGATTACAACAAGTCCAGCACACCTGATTCTTCATGTTTGAATCCAAGGCACCTCCTCATCAAGACTGGTGTGAACAAAACCAATCTTGATGTATCGGGCCTAAAGTTACATGTCTGGGGAGGACACTTTTCATATGGTCCCACTCCTAAACATAATAATATTGGTTCCTCGTACCCCGGACTGTTCCTACTCCTTTTAGATAATGCATTTGCTTGGGCAGAGGAACTTTTGCTTACTTTTCAGCTCCATTACATTACCTCTACTTTGTTCGGTGATCCCTGTATATCATTTGTAATGTACATACAGTATATGATACGTAATATAAGCAGTATATACATTTTAGGACAGTTTTTTTTAAGAGATATAAACCAATTTACCATAAATTTTACATGCATAGCTCAGTTTTCTTGTGGGGGCCAATTTTCGTTTTACTGCTCCTCATCTAAAATATTGGGACCATCAATAATTCTAGAAATAGTAATAGTAATTCATGGAGCTATCATTCAGTCCTGCACATAAATTCCGAATTTTTGTTTTAAGACTAAACAAAAGAAGGAATTTTTCAAGATGAGGAGTTCTGGATGGAGAGCCGAGAAGTGATGTGGAGATCTCTTCACAATCCACAACTGGCTTTAAAGCACTCCAGGGGATTGAAGACTTAGGTAGGAAGCGGAAATACATGAGCGGCTGTCGTGAGGCATCATGAGAAAACATCTTATATAGGCGCAATGAGAGAATGAACAAGCTGAGATGGAAAATTGGTTTGCATATCAAATAAATCTGTGATGGAAAAAAATTTAAGAAATTCAGAGATGTCATACTTTATAGGAAACAACTGTAGGTTTAATGTTAAAGAGATTGTGTGGGCATAGGTATTTGATGACCTATCTACAGTATAGGTTATTAACAGCAGATCGGCTGTTCTCTTTTCCATTAATGTAGGTCTATGACTTCACATGATTAAACGCTGACTAGCTGAATCTTTCAACCAGGAGGTCAATTCTCCCTGTACGAGTCATAAAGGTCCCTGGCTGGATTCTACATCTTAAAGGGAATCTGTCACCTACTTTTGGCGGGCAATTTAAATGAGGTCGGTCCGGTCCGATGGGCGGTATTTGCCGCCTCCCCATCCTTGGCCGCCGTCCGCAGTCTTTTCATGAATAGGTGTAGGTGTCCGCCATTTTTCGCGCGTGCACTAAGCATTCTTGGCTCGCGCACACGCAGTATACTTTGCCCAACTGCGGGCAAAGCCGAAAAGCCTGACTGCGCATGCGCCGGTTAACTAGGCCCCGGAACACAGCAAAATACTTCCGAGGCTTAGTTAACCGGCGCATGCGCAGTCAGACTTTTCTGCTTTGCCCGCAGTTGGACAAAGCATACTGCGCCTGCGCGAGCCAAGGATGCTTAGCGCACGTGTGAAAAATGGCAGACACCTACACCTATTCATGAAAAAACTGCGGACGGCGGCCAAGGATGGGGAGGCGGCTAAGATCGCAAACACCGCCCATCGGACTGGACCGACCTCATTTAAATTGCCCGCCAAAAGTAGGTGACAGATTCCCTTTAAGATCTGAAGGTCAGAGGACCATTGTGTTAGGGCTGGCGGAATGCACCAAATTATAAAATAGTAGTAGGTGCGTTCGCAGCCCGGGGTCCACCGTGCAGAGGTGGTACACTGCTGCTAGATAATGGCGGAAGAAATAAGCGGTGTGAAAACAGTCACACGTGGGTTACGTCACCCAATGTGAACAGGAGCGAACTCTGTTAATTCACAGAGCCGCACAACCGCTGAACGTAGATGCCGGAGCCTGTTTAGCTCACAGAGCCCGGCCAAAAGAGCGCACAGTGTACGGCCACAGAACTCTACCCCAAGGACACGGGGTTAGAGTCCCTCTAGGCCCACTGAGCGTGCGACGTCGCTGCCGCGAGCGCCGCTATAGACGCTGGCTATGGAGTGTGGAGCACGTGCACTGAGGCGTGCCGAGTCACTGGTGAGGACTGATGCCTGACTCAACCTCTGACCTACCTACGCCTAAGCCTGGGCGCTAGCAGGCTAGGCTGCACAACACATGCGTACCGAGGGTAGGGGTTTCTTAATGAGTCATTCACCAGAGACATTCATACGTGAATACATCACTCACTCCTCATAGTCTGAAAATACAGTCTGTCAGAGACACCGCACTACACTCGCTCACAGAGCCAGTGCGCATGTCCTGAGTACAGAAACAGTGCTAAAAGATACCTGTGGAGCAGGGCAGCAGAGGTGACAATGCGTGCTTCAAACTATTAGTGTCAGGGTCCAGTGAGCGCCGGAAAGTAATGAGGCACAGGACCTGCGGACACTGAAGTTAGCAAGCTGGCACAGGACCTATGGTCAGGTGACTGCAAGGGGACGGGGCTTAGCGTCCTGCTTTCAGATATGACAGGACACCATACAACAACTCAGAGTCAGGCAAAACGAAGGTCACAACAGTACGGGCAAACGAGGCACAGGAGGGACAAACAGACAGGTAGTCAGACAAAGCCAAAGGTCATACACAAGAGGGCGATGTGGTACCAAGGGGACGAGCAGAGAGAAGTCGCGTCACAAGCAGAGAGTCATACACGAGAGGTAGCGCAGTACAAGAGGGGCAGGCAGAACTCGTAACAGGGACAGAACCGGATCAAAACCAAGCAAGCAAGCAAGATATCAGGCACAAGGCACACGTACGCACAAGGTCAACTAACTCAGCCGAGGGCAGGAGTATAACTGACACCGGACCTAGGTTCAATGAGCATTAAATAGGCGCCCTCTGCCAGAGAGAGGCGGAACAATTAACCCCCAGTCTGATCAGGACGGGCCAAAGCGAAACCCCATCCTGGATCATGACACTATCCTAGCGCATGGCCGAGTGGCCATGCGAACCTTTTATAGCCGCGAGCGTCCGGGACCTTCCTGGCTTCTCAGATGGGCCAATCCGAACACGAGCAGGACCTGAGCACGTGACCTTCGATCTCCAATGAGAGAGCACTCCACGGGCATGCTCAGTAGCCCGACATGAGGACTTAGCCCCTGGAGAATCTCGCTGCTGAGCAGCATGCATTGCCATTGCTGTGCCAGAGGTGGCAGCAGCAAGCAAACCCATGGAGCTGGTCTGGGCAGAGCGCCGGGACCGACGAGTTTGCTGAGCAACTTCCTCTGCAGCTGGAGAGGAATGGGAGACCGCCAGAAGCAAGGCTCGGGATTCTCGCTGTGCAGCGACAGAAATCCAACGCCTAACACATTAAAACATAACCTTTTTTGACAACTATTTTTGCAACATGACCAAGTTTTACCCTGTTCTTGATACGGCTCCCCAACAATTTTTGTGGCTACTGATAGGGCCCAATTGGGCTAGGATAGATGAAGTAATGGTTCCCAATGTAATGTCTTGACCGTTATAAATTTAAGTCTACAGAGTAATTCATGATAAGAATTAAGGAGCCGATTCATTAAGAATGTTGTTGCGCATGACCGTCTTAATGAAGAGGTCACTGGAGTATGAAGTGCTGAATTAGGAGGCCCACACCACTTAATAACATCAGAACATCTTAGTGACTGGAGTAGCATTTCTTGCGCGGGAAACGCCAACACTTTAAATGGTTTTATTGGAGGGTGTATCCATGCCCCGTCCCACCCTGGTTCCTCCCAGCCCTGCCCAATTTAGAGGAGCTGTTTCAAACTGGCATGAAAACGACAATAGTCACAATTTTTGGCACAACACATTGTAAAAAAATGTGCATATTTTCAAAGCATTTTAAGCCACTTTTCTGGAATAAAATGGTTAATGAATTGACCCCTACGTATCTCAGTACACAAGCTGTGAACGTCTGACAACGACGTCATTCCAGATCGCAACCAATGACATGTTAGTTGGCGCTAGGCTTCGGATATTTAAAACTGACTTTGTGACATTGTATCAGGCAGCAGGTTCCTATCTAGTTCTTACTTATGATATCTTGGAGAGAAAGAAAAATTATTTATGATACGTTAATGGGAAGAATAACTAAGATGCTTTCCATGCAAAACAAGTTGTTTCTTCAGGACAGCAGTAAAAGAAAAATGAGTTATGTTCTTGGTTGTTCTATATTGCATAAAATGGCTGTTCTGAAAGCAGACCAAGCCTGCCAGCGATAATTGGCAATCTAATTTCTTTTTATTGATTTCCATTAGCAGTAATATACTTTTAGAGCTGAAAAAAAATAACAAGATCATTAATCATTATTTTTTAATTACGGTATGTTTTTGGAAGGTAACAAAGTGGATTTTGTTATGCATCCAAAAGTGGCATCCTAAAATCCATGATGCTGCTTTATGCCTGAAATTTTATGAAAGTACTAGTATATGCTGTGACTGTTCATGGGAGTGTGACTACTGAGACCCCCAATAATGGCTAAAATAAAGGCGCTTCTTCTGAATTTGCCAATGCACAGCATAACACTCATCCAGGCACCATGCAGAGACTGCAGGTACTTCAATGAGGCTGAGCTGCAATTGTTTGCACAGTGTCTGGTTCTGATCATTATGGTTGTGTGATCAGACACTCATGATTAGCAAACCTTTACTTGCCAGCATGGAAAACACCATTTAAAGTGAACCTTTCCCCAGTATTAGCATTTTAAACTGGCCACAACAAGGAATAATGGCTGCAGAGCTGAATACAATGTTGTTTTTATTAAATTTCTCACCTCTGTTGCAGAGATATTAGCTTGAAAAGTTTCTGATTTTTGGTACTACAAAGGGGTGTTAGCAGAGATTTGTCTCTGGGGGCGTGTACTTTTTCCCCTACATGATATTGACCAATCACATGCAGAAGGCGTCATGCAGGGAAGAACATGAACCACAGACAAGGTCAGTGCTTTCTCCTGTGACACAGGTAAGGCTTTGTTTCCATGGTCTGGATTGCCAGCGCTCTGGACGCAGCCGAAAACATGCTCCACCCAAAAGCGCAGCCCCACTTTCTGCGCGTGGTGATTCCGCAAATGTACATTGAACAAATGCGGAATCACCGCATCATATCCATAGACTGTATTATTTATCTTGCAGAGCATCTCTGCAAGATAAATAGACATGCTGTGTTCTATAAGGACGATCCGCATGTCCGGATTAGTGGGTGTGTCACCCGCATTTTAGCAGTACGCATAGTGGAGATGGGATTTCTTAAAATCCCATCCACTACGCTGTAACATCTGGACACTGCGAAATAAATGCTGCGGCTGTACGCAGCATTCAATCCGATGCTAATCCTGATGTAATCCGGACCGTGGAAACATACCCTAATGACTCAAAGCTCTGCTGACATTTATTATGCACAGTAGAGCAGAGCAATGTGTCATTACAAACACCTTTTTCAGCTCTCATCTCAGGGCAGTCAGTGTGGGGGAAGTGGAGTACAGCAGAGCTATTTCTCATTACAAATGCCTTTTGTAGCTTTGTTTTAAATAAAAGCTACAAGAGGTGTTTGTAATGACAAAAAGCTTTTCTCTACTCCCAATCCCCTCACACTGACTGCCCTGAGATGAAAGCTGAACAAGGTGTTTGTAATGACACATTTGTCTGTCAGTAGTGAGATCACAAATGAGAGCAGAGCTGTGTGTTATTACATGTCTCACTTTAGAAAGCATGTTCTGACCTTCTCTGATGACGTGTTCTTTTTTTTTTTTTCCTCTATATGAGGTTTCCTGTTTATAATTGGTCAACATCATGCAGGGGAAAATGTACACGCTGCAAAATCAGAATCTCTGCTAACGCCCCCTTCGTCTTAGCATAACTTAGAATCAAAACTTTACAAGCTAATATCTTTGCAATGGAAATGAGAAAATAAAAACTAAGTTTGATTCAGTTCTGCAAAATGTTTCCCTGATGTGACTGATTTTTGAAAGGCCCTCTATAAAGGGCAGACTTAGCATACGCAGCATATTAGCATACCCAGCATACGCAGTATATTATGCGAGGATTCACCAGCTTCTGAGCCGGGAATGGCGGTGATATATGCGATATGCACACTCCCGGGCGGAAGCCGTCTAGTAAGCGCGCCTTCACTCCATACAAGTGTATTGAGTTAGGCTGCTCCCACTAGATGGCAGCTACCACTGGACAGCAGCGCCCACTAGACGCCCCCACCCTCTGTCTATGGGGGGCAACATCATGCCACTGTGCCAAGTTATTAAGATACAGGGTAACAGGGCAGAATATTGAGTCCTTGCCCCAGTTGAAGAAAAGTCTTGCTACACCACTGGAAAAATCCAAACAGGTGACAGTATCTGGTCAGATATTTTTTCACCCGATGGGATGGTTCTGATTTTCATGTTCTGATCACATGTGCACTCCTTGATTTCATTATTATTTAGTGTGCTGATAGCCTTCTCCTAGTTGCCATTACGCCACTACACCAAGAAGTGGCATTGGCCCAGAATCTACTACATCTATTGCTGCGGAGTTCCTCCTTGAACTTAGTTGTCGCAGGCAAAAATGAACATGCAATCATGATTGATTAATGATACGTTTTATATGACAACTCCCTGCAGCTAATGAAAAGGTAGTAAATCATCTAATGAAGTAGTAGTATATCACCGGATGACTAATCCACAACAGGTCCCCATTTTATTAGATTACTATTAAAACTTGTGCACAAGACCCTGGTGTTACAATAAATGATTTCCCCATCAGACTTGTTCCATTTAATCGCTGCTCCGGATCTGTGGAAGGAGAGAGCTATAATGTAATTATTGAAAACGTAATCCGTTCTGCTGATTATCTGCTTTCCAATTCCAGCTCTGTATGGAAGAAGAGCCTCTCCCTAGATACTGACATGTAGTCGGCGAGCAGGAAAGTGATTACATAATTATGGCCATCCAGAGAGGATTTTGTGCTAGTTTTGCCAAATATATTATTAGATTGAGGCTAATTATTCCCCGAGACAATAATGTGCAATTGTTAACTCTTGATGGCTCGTACCGTCTACTCCTGTTATGTTCTTTCTGAAGTTTCTTAAGAAAATATCATTTTTGTGAGCAAAAAGGAAACTTGAAATATCAGCTCCATAGAGGAGAAGTGTTAAATGGATCCTACTGTAAAGATGTTCTTCAAGATCCCAGAGGACCATAATTTAATATGTACAGACATGTATACGAGGCCTAAGCTGGAAACGAATATATTCAGCTCACCTTTTTTACTTGTCATGTTGGAGGCAGTTCTTTGATGAAGGTGCTAGGAAATGTCACAAGCTAATGGCCTAAGCTGGATATTCATGTTTTACGTTCACTGCTTGAACTCTGCACAACTAAATGGCAGGGATGTACTGTAGACGACAGGTAGGGAACCAAGGAGCTTCGTGTCAAGGGAAGGTGTCAGGAAGCTTCTGCTTTTTCTGGGGTATTTAGATACAAGGTATTTAGCCCCAGTTGTAGCATTTCTAGGGGCCACCAAAGCCACTGGATATGATATGAAACTGCATTATTTGCTCTGTAGTTATAGCCAATGACTAACTCTAATTAGTATGGTCACCTTTAGGCTATGTTCACATGTTGCGTTTTTGCAGCATTTTTATGATGCAAATTTTAAGCTGCTTACAAAACACAGGTTTTGCTTAATTTTTGCTGTGTTTTTTAAGGCGTTTTTTACTGCAATTTTTGTCAGGGTGCATTTGTCTCTTGTGCATACTGAGGGTATGTTCCCACGGTCAGTAAACGCTGCAGCGTCCAGATGTTATGGCATAGTGGATGGAATTTCAAGATATCCCATGTCCAATATGCGTGCACCGACGCCTGCGGATCACCTGCGGAGACAGACATGCAGCTCGTCTTTCCAGACTGCAGCATGTCTATTTATCTTGCGGAGACATGAGTCTCCGCAAGATACATCTCACCCATACAATGTATAGGAAACGGTGATTCCGCACGGTTCAATGAACACATGCGGAATCACCTGCGTTCAAAAGCCGGCCGCTTCGGACATGTGCTGCGTGCAAAGTGCTGCCGATTACTGACTACGCGCACCCGGCCTGAAAGTTTAGTGCATTTAAAAAGAAAATCTTATTCAGCTTCATCAGGTTTTGGCACCGAAATGCAGCAAAAGTCTTTTGCACCGCCCATTGCTTTCAAAGGGTGAAAAGCGCAGCAAAAATGCTGAAAGAAGTAACCTGCTGCATTTTTCAAAAACGCAGCTCTTTGACAAAACAGTCAGGAAAAAAAAAAAGCAAGGTGTGTGCATGAGATTTCTGAAATCTTAAGGTACTGTCACACTAAGCGATATCGCTAGCAATATCGCTATAACTTGTGACGTTATAGCGATATTGCTAGTGATATCGCTGTGTCTGATACTTACCTCCGACCGCTCCCCCGCTGGTTATCGCTGATTGCGTGAGAACGTCCTGGACTGTTTCTCGTCGTCAGCTTCCTGCGGCGCTTCCTGTGGAGAGACGAGCGATGAGCGTGGAGCCGGGCGGGAGGACGCAGGATCGCCTGGTGTGACAGGTAAGTAGCGACCCCCGACCCCAGCGATGTCGCTGGTGAGATCTGCCTGTGTGGCAGCTCACTAGCGACCACTTAGTGATGTACCAGCGATCCTGACCGCGTCATATCGCTGGTCGGGATTGCTGGTACATCGCAAAGTGTGACAGTACCTTTAAAGGCTTTGCTGGTATCGTGAGCTGAAAATTTGCATGAAAATCGATGCACGGTGAGACCCAGCCATTACACAGTACACAGCAGGGGCACATGTATAAGATTATCTCAGCACAGGAGGATTATTTTTAAACACATCCAATTGTAGACCTTATTTATTATTCCAAGATGTAGTGATTAAAATTAAGTTAAAACCCCTTTAACCTGCTCCTGTTACATAAATCGCTCTTCTTTATATCTACTGTAAATAATCAGAGAGTGAGCTGCCCTTATAACTGAAGGTCCTTTACAAAGGCGCCTCCTACAAAATGATCTCTGTGATTTCTTGTGCTAAACACGGTCTATTTTTAGCCTGTGGTTGTGCTAAATGTTACTATAGTGACTATTGGTCAATACAAACTTAGCATTGAGTGCACCAGCAAAGGTATAAGGTATACACGGCTTTGATCAGGACAGTCTTCCAGTAAAGTAATGCCTGAAGGAAGGATTAATGTACAGTGCACAGAATGTAACTGCTCAACGGGAGTCTAACGAGACAGGAAGCAACTGCTGCTGACGTCTTCTTAACCAATCAGATTCCAGTTCTTGCTTAACTAAAGGTGTTTAGAAAATAAATAGAACATTCTAACTGGTTACTATGGGAAACGGATCCACTTTCCAAAAGCATATTTCACATCGTTACCATGAATTGTATAATAATTATTCAAATAATATAATATAGTAATATAACAATGATTATAATATAGCAGACCTGGGCAAAGTGCGGCCCGTGGGCCACATCTGGCCCTCTGGCTGTCTCAGCCCGGCCCGCGGACCGAGATATCCGTGGGGCTGGAAACCAGAAGTCCGCGGGCTGCACCGTGCCCGCCCACTCTCTGTCTCCATCTGCGCTGACTGTGCAATAGTGGAGGAGGGGCCTCCGGCCACTTCTTCCACCAATCAGCTTGTGAAACAGCCGACGCGATGATGTCATTTCATCTCGTCAGCTGTGTACTGCGGAGAGTCAGCGCTCCGGAGACAGGAACAGAAGCAAAGCGACGGGGAACGGGACCCAGGTGAGTATGTAGTGTTCTTTTTTTTTTCATATGTATAGGATGTTTGGTTGGGCATGGGGAGGCTATGAGGGCGACATGCAGCACACAGGGAGGTGATGGGGTGACATGCAGAACATGGAGAGGCTTTGGGTGCGACATGCAGCATATGGGGAGGCTGTAGGGGTGACATGCAGCACATGGGGAAGCTGTGGGGGTGACATGCAGAACATGGGGAGGCTGTGGGGGCAACATGCAGCACATGGGGAGGCTGTGGGGGCGACATGCAGCACATGGGGAGGCTGTGGGGGCAACATGTAGCCCATGGAGAGGCTGTAGGGGTGACATGCAGCACATGGGGAGGCTATGGGGGCAACATGCAGAACATGGGGAGGCTATGGGGGCAACATGCAGAACATGGGGAGGCTATGGGGGCAACATGCAGAACATGGGGAGGCTATGGGGCAATATGCAGAACATGGGGAGGCTGTGAGGGCGACAGGCAGCACATGAGGAGGCTGTGAGGGCGACAGGCAGCACATGGGGAGGCTGTGGGGGTGACATGCAGCACATGGGGAGGCTGTGGGGGCAACATGTAGCCCATGGAGAGGCTGTAGGGGTGACATGCAGCACATGGGGAGGCTATGGGGGCAACATGCAGAACATGGGGAGGCTATGGGGGCAACATGCAGAACATGGGGAGGCTATGGGGGCAACATGCAGAACATGGGGAGGCTATGGGGGCAACATGCAGAACATGGGGAGGCTATGGGGGCAACATGCAGAACATGGGGAGGCTGTGAGGGCAACATGCAGAACATGGGGAGGCTGTGAGGGCAACATGCAGAACATGGGGAAGCTGTGAGGGCGACAGGCAGCACATGGGGAGGCTGTGAGGGCGACGTGCAGCACATGGGGAGGCTGCGTGGGGCTCATGTCGCATATGGGGGAGGCTGTGTGGAGCTACTAAACACTTTCATTGCTTCATATTGCATTGCACTGATGACCTCTCCCATAACCCCTCTTTCAAGCCCATTAGCTGCATGTAATTTACCACGGACAGCATTTGTAGATTAAATTAAAGGATTTTTTTTCACAGATTATGTAACGCTAAGAGACAAGATAATCACAATTTTAGTCTTCCTTGATAAACTCCCACAGATGCCACTTTGAAGGTGCTCACCCCCCCCACGTCACCTTTATTATTGCTACTAAAATGGAACTTTGCATACAGCCCATTGATTTGTACCAGAAATTTAACTTTTGTCAATTGAGGTCTATACTGTAACAGAGGCTAAACCAGCTACTGAACATTTGAGAGGTACATATAGTGTACGTATAAGAGAAAGACCCTCTTTATAAGCTCAAAGTGTCCATATAGGGCATATGAAGCTATGCCTGAACCAAAAATCCCCTTCAGTCATTACAGAGTACATTTGGATCTACTGGTAATGTGAGTCCATAATACAGGCACATACCTTTTTTTTAAACATCCATACATGGAAAATTTCATTTGTGAATATGCTAACAATTGTTTTTTTTAAATAAAAAGTCAGTTTTGTATACACCCCTCGTATTTACTATACACCTGGCTGAGTGAGGCTTACTACAGTAAATCTGCTCCTGTGTGCGCTTTCTCTTTGTTGTGCATTTAACAGAAAATACAATATTCCAAAAGATTATACCTTAGAGGTTTAGAATAAAAATAGTCATTTGAAAAAGAGAAAAAGTCAAGATCAAAGCTCGGCGTATAAAACAGCTCGGCCTTTGATGGCTAAATTACATTCCTCCGGCAGGTGGGGGACTGAATGTTTAGAAAGGCCACAGCCACAATTTTATTGTTTTAAACATGTGCTCTGTTCCATGAGATTAAACATATATTATGTATCTAGATAAAATAACATCTCACATTATTCTTAGAGATTAAAATGCGTTTTTATCTATCAATGCATTTCGAAGCACAACTGCTGTGTCTGGAGTAAGAAGCAGTTGTGCTTCGAAACACGTTGATAAATAAAAACCGCATTTGAATCTCTACGTTCTCCTTCTGCTCTTGATTCCATTGACAGCGCGGATTTGTCTCCACTTTTTCTCCAGCTTCTATATGATATATTATTGTGGATCTGAAGCAGCCTATATCTGTCCAAGCTAATGTGGGAGGAAAGACCAGAACAATAGAGGCAACGGTGTCTCTGGGCCGGAACCATTGGGACTGCAAATAGTGTTGCAGGGGGACAGAGAACCTGACCGGGACAGACCTGTGACCCCTGCTGCCAAGGGCGGGTCTGTTATAAAAGGGGCTGAGCGCGGGAACCCAGGGCTTTTAGTGGGAAGACAGGAGCTGCGGAAGGTGAAGGTTTGCTCCCTCCCTGCGGACATTCCTCCAGATGGCAGACTACGCTTGAGTGTGTACTATCCTGCCCCCAGCAACAGCGCCAGTGACCGCTTACCGCCGCCGGACGCCGACCCTATGCGACTGCAGACAGGAAACGCTGACCGTACTGCACAACCCTTGACCGCTGACAGCTTGGGGTGCACAGCCCCCGGCGGAGACTTCAACTCCTCAGCCGTGGCTGCGGCCTTGAGACCGGATCCTTCCTCCTCATACACCAGAACAACAGCCACTGGTACCCGGACATACAGTGGCCCACCAAAAGTTGAGGGCAGAGCAGAATACTGCAGTGCGCAGGCGCCGGACCTCTCCCGGCACCTGTGCCTTGCAGGACTCTGCTCTGCCCTCAACAGAGCAGAGCAGTGCACCTGTGCAGGAGCCACGACAGGAAGTAAAGAAGAGGACGGCATCGTATGAAGATGGGAGGCGCCGGACCGGACCGCGACACCCATCGGACCGGACCGCCCCCTCCAGTGATTATAATCTAACTCTTTTTTCTTATCTTTCAGGTTACATCGGGGGCTTATCTACAGCATTACCGAATGCTGTAGATAAGCCCCTGATGTCGGTGCCGGCAGCCCATATTCAAAAAAAGGGGTGACAGATTTCATTTAATCAGCATTTAAATAGCATGATTGCTGGCTCCCATCCCCCGTGATATAATCCTGATGAAAGCTTAATTGTAAAAGCAAAAAGGCGTTATATAATAATTATATGGAGTGTTGCCAGCTTGAAGCTGTCTGTTTATTTTTTTTCCAAAAAACAAGGGTGGAATTCTTTTTTTTTTTGCATTTTCAATGCACTTGGAATTTTTTTTCCCATTTTCCCGTACATTGCATGTTAAAATGAATGGTGTTTTTCAAAGTTACAGCTCATCCTACAAAAAATGAGCCCTCACACAGCTGTTCATGGAAAAAAGGTGAGGGAAAATAAGGAAGCGCTAAATTGCCCAGTTGGGAAGGGGTTAAAGAAGTTCTCCAGTGATATGATATTTATTTTTTACTAATTTGTATAGCGCCATTAATTCCACAGCGCTTTACAGACATTATGACATTATTAAACTTTCGATGATTCTCTGGAATAGGAGCTGATGTGCAGCAGCCGACATTGGCACATTGCGGCTCCATTCATTTTTTACATATGGCTGCCGTCATAGTGAATAACTGCTGAAGCCGGATGTTGAGCACCCACCAATCTGATATAAATGACGTATGCAAAAGGAATATCATATGACCAGAAAACCTCTCTGTGTTACTTCCCTAAAGGTCAGAAAAGATTTTGGGGAATAATTAATTATTTCATCATTGCTTTCATTTCTTATAGTGCCCTTTCAAAATGAGAGTTGTGCTGTTACCGTTTCCTCCTTTTACAGAGTTTTCGCAGGTTTTCCTCGTTGAGAGCTTTGTATAAATTTCTGCCTTCACCTCTGGGGGTCCGAATGTCTCTAACACATGATCCGCTCAGAGGCAACTATTCTGCTCCAGTATAAAAACACAGAGCATTATAAGACGCCCACTGACCGCCTGCCATGAAAGCAATATAGGGTAGTGGTTGAGATGAATTATCTTGCAATATTTGTTATTATCACTGTTCTTACAGGACATATCATAAATAAGGTCTAATTGGCAATCTGCAAATACAGAAGCACGCCTCCTCCTCCCATCAAAGTTTTTATCCTCTTACTATATTGCAGTCATCATATTATATAGCACTGTGCACTTACAATTGCTCATTTTGTCTTTCTACCTAGATAATTCTTGTCTTTTCCATTAGGTCTATGACATCACGTGATTAAATACGGAATAGCTGAAGCCTACTAAGCTCTATGTCAGTATTCTCTCAGAAAAAAATATTTTTCTCTCATGGAGTAAAACTTATCATGAGTCAGGAGGTTCATCAGGTATGGATGCTGGAAGTGATCATCTATTATGGCATCCAGCATTCATATCTGTTGAGCCTCCTGATGAACCGTGTCACCAACGGGGAAACGCGTCGGGATGCACTTGACTCATGATAAGTTTTACTCCATGAGAGATTAATATGATATGATTTATTGTCTGCATTGTTTCAATTGGATTGTATTGCGAACATTTTTCTGAGATTTTGCACATATGTTTGGTCATAAGTGGGCATAGTCTACATCAGGGACTGAGCTAAGGCCCCGTTACACTAAACGATGCACCAGCGATCCCGACAACGATACGACCTTGTCAGGATCGCTGGTGCGTCGCTACATGATCACTGGTGAGCTGCCAAACAGGCAGATCTCACCAGTGATCAGGACCAGCGAGGACACTGGTCTCCAAGGTGAATATCAGGTTACTAAGCGGCGTGCGTCACTTAGTTACCCGATGTGTACCTTAGAAACCTGCGTGCTCGCGCCGGGAGCTGCCAGAACGCAGGTTTCTAAGGTACACATCGGGTAACTAAGTGACGCACGCCGCTTAGTAACCTGATATTTACCTTAGAGACCAGCTCTCAGCGCTGGGAGCCTCGCTGATCATTGGCTCCCGCTGCCACATGCAGCGATGCGTGTTGGCCAGCGGGAGAGCAGCGATCACAAAAACGGCCGTGCACAATAGTGCACGATCAGCGATACCCGGCAGGGGGCCGGTCGCTGATCCCCGTCACACACAGCGATCTTGCTGGTGAGATGGCTGTGGCGTCACAAAATCAGCGATCTCGCTAGCGAGATTGCTGTGTGTGACGGGGCCTTTAGTGTGCTACTGTATATGGACTTATGCCCCAGTCTTATCAATAATCTCTTGGAGTGACCAATCTTTGGGATTGCTTTAATGTTGTATGTCTCGCGGCAACACTGGACTGGTTATCAGATAAGCAATGTTTCTGGGGGTATTTATCGCGTTTTTTTATCAGAGTATAACTGTGAATGGGCAGTCTTTTTGAGCCATTGGAGTATATTCAGAGAATAATATCATAAAGACTCTCTTCATTTCTTCCTCATTAAATATTGCTTTCCCACCTTTATTGGTAGGGTGCAATAGGAGAGTGAGGGATAGCTTACGTTGAGTGGGGGTGCCAAAATCGTTCTTTTAGGGTGCCAACCTCCACAGTCAGGCAGGAATCATTATAGGCTATTGTAGGGTACTTGCTAGGGTAGTTTTTATCCTGGTATATCTGGGTATATACCTTTTTTCACTGGGTTGGTGTTTTTTAAGGTATTTTGAAAATAACGAATCTAGCTTTTATAAGGGAATATATGTGCACATAAGCTCTATGTCAGACCTGGGCAAAGTGCGGCCCTCTGGCCGTCTCAGTCCGGCTCGAGACATCCGTGGGGCTGGAAACCAGAGGTCCGTGGGCCGCACCGTGCCCGTCCGCTCGCTGTCTCCACCTGCACTGAATGCATTGGGGGAGGAGGGGCCTCAGGCCAATTCCTTCACCAATCATGACTAGTGATGAGCGAGTATACTCATTGCTCGGGTTTTTCCGAGCATGCTCGGGTGTCCTCCGAGTATTTTGGCGTGCTCGGAGATTTAGTTTTCATCGTCTCATATGCATGATTTGCGACTGCTGGACAGGCTGAATACATGTGAGGAATGCCTGTTTGTTAGGGAATTCCCACATGTATTCAGCCTGTCTACAAGTCGCAAATCATGCAGATAAGACGACGAAAACTAAATCTCCGAGCACGCCAAAATACTCGGAGGACACCCAAGCATGCTCGGAAAAACCCGAGCAGCGAGTATACTCACTCATCACTAATCATGACGTAATTTCATCATGTCAGCTGTGTACTGCAGAGAGTCAGCGCACTGGAGATAGGAAGAGAAGCAGAGCAACGAAGAACGTATGTAGTGTTCTTTTTTTTCGTATGTATAGGATGTTTGGATGGGCATGGGGAAGCTATGGGGGCGTCATGCAGCACACGGGGAGGCTATGGGGGCGACAAGCGGCACATGGGGAGGTTGTGGGGATGTTGTGCAGCACATGACGAGGCTGTGGGGGTGACATGCAGCACATGGGGAGGCTGTGTGGCCCCCATGCCACATATGGAGAAGGCTGTGTGGGGCTCATGCAGAATATGGGGAGACTGTGTGGGGCTCATGTTATATACGGGGAGGCTGTGTGGGGCTCATACAGTATATGGAGTGTCTGTATGCGGCTCATGCAGTATATGGGGAGGCTGTGTGGGGCTCATACAGTATATGGGGAGTCTGTATGCGGCTCATGCAGTATATGGGGAGGCTGTGTGGGGCTCATGCAGTATATGGGGAGGCTGTGTGGTGCTCATACAGTATACGGGGAGGCTGTGTGGGGCTCATACAGTATATGGGGAGTCTGTGTGGGGCTCATGCTATATACGGGGAGACTGTGTGGGGCTCATGCAGTATATGTGAAGGCTGTGTGGGGCTCATGCAGTATATGTGGAGGCTGTGTTGGGCTCATGCAGTATATGGGGAGGCTGTGTTGGGCTCATGCAGTATATGGGGCGGCTGTGTTGGGCTCATGCAGTATATGGGGAGGTTGTGTGGGGCTCATGCAGTATATGGGGAGGTTGTGTGCGGCTCATGCAGTATATGTGGAGGCTGTGTTGGGCTCATGCAGTATATGGGGCGGCTGTGTTGGGCTCATGCAGTATATGGGGCGGCTGTGTTGGGCTCATGCAGTATATGGGGAGGCTGTGTGGGGCTCATGCAGTATATGGGGAGGTTGTGTGGGGCTCATGCAGTATATGGGGATGTTGTGTGGTGTTCATGCAGTTTATGTACTTAGTTCTGCTCAATATTAAGTGATACAATGAATATTAATATAATTATCAATAATATAATAATGATAATATATTTATATTAATATCGAGCAGAATTAATTTCAGCCTATTGGTTCAGCCCTCCACAACAGTCACGGTCTGTCATGTGGCCCCTCAGGAAAATTAATTGCCCACCCCTGCTCTATGTAGAAACAGGTCAAATTTTCCTGTATAACTCATCCCCTTCTCCAACTCCTGTCCTGACCCAACTGTTCCTCTCTTCCCTCTGACAGGGACTTTGCAATGATGTAGAATTGTAGTTCTAATGATGACTCCCGCAGGGAAAAGAGACTTCCTGTTTCTAGATAGAGCTTAGAATCAGAGTTGGAAAATCTGCATAAAAGTGATCATAAGGTCAACATACTCACATGCCTAATAATTCTACACTCTGTGTATATATCTACACAACGAAATTAAACAGCATCAGTCCAATAGCTGGGGTGCAGGCCTACAAGTGGAAAAGGGCCTGTGTGCAAGAACAATATATGGGCTCATTGCAATATCTATAATAATAATCTTTATTTTTATATAGCGCTAACATATTCCACAGCGCTTTACAGTTTGCACACATTATCATCACTGTCCCCGATGGGGCTCACAATCTAAATTCCCTATCAGTATGTCTTTGGAATGTGGGAGGAAACCCACACAAACACGGGGAGAACATACAAACTCCTTGCAGATGTTGTCCTTGGTGGGATTCGAACTCCAGCGCTGCAAGGCTTCAGTGCTAACCACTGAGCCACTGTGCTGCCCGTATCTCATCATAATGCACAATTCCATCTTTTCTAGAGTTGGCAGTGGGCCCCCTTACCTCTGTACTAATGTTATATCTGCCCATACTGTAGCCTGAGTGTGCGCTCAAAAAATTATTTAGCCAAAAAAGGCCTTTTATTTACCATGTTACTTAGGTTGAAATGTTTCTTTAAATTGGGTGAATAAGTCAAGTATTCCTCATGATTTTTTTTTTTGAGTGCTGCCTCTTCAAGTATCTATCTATCTACCTACCTATCTATCTCACACTTGTCGATGACACAACTTCCCACAATAATGCAAATAATATACGGTATATAAAACATGGAAACTGAATAAAATTACTTTTAACATGACTCCATTAACTCTACAGTCAGCAATCTTTCTCTTTTTTTTTTTTTTTGCTAAAATTCTCGCATATTGATTATATAATGCATGTTATTATATTTACCCAATTGTTTTAAGTGATGTATCATTAATATACGTATAAGATCACTTTGTATAGAAAGTACATTTACTTGCAGTGGCCAATGTGAGTAAATATAAGGAAGCCTGAGGGTATAGGGCATATTAGGGAAATCAAGGCAACTTTGTATATGCAAAACCCTAACACAACAAGGTGTGCACTTCATACCTAGGAGTCCATGAGGTTCTGATTGACGTCTCTCCGTGCCCCGTCCCTGATCCTTTCTTTTCTTGCTACCTCTAAGACTGCCAAATCGCTTCATCAGGGGGGCAGTAAGTAATTCCTCTTCAGCAGATCATATCCACAACAAATGAAAAAAAAAAAATTATTTTTGTCAAATATGTAAAAAAAAATAAAGTCTAAAAATAATAACACCCCATAGAGAAAAAAAATCTAAGACTGAAGATTGTGTAGAAATCCACTTGTTGATCGCTGGACGCCTTGGAGCCTAGGAAGTATGGAGCAGATTCTCCCAGGCAGCCTGCATTACAAGCTCTGCTATAGATCTGCGACTCACACACTGAATTCTTCTCCTTAAGTGGTGAAAGAGGCTGCGGATTCCGCACGAGATCTTCCTGCGTGGGGAAGGTCAGCGGTGACCGATAAGGCTCCTTTTATAAAATTCCACATCAGGAAAAAAAAGTCAGGCAGGGGATTGTCATGTGCGGTTGCGAATAATGTCTCTTTAAAAAGACTGTAAAAGGAATCCACCCTTGTCCAGACAATTCTTGGCACCAATTGGCCGGAGCACATTCTCATTATAATGTGACATCACGCAGCTATTTTGACTCGTGCGCTGTGCCCATTGCTGAAGCAGGAAAGCATATGCTGGCTACGGGTTCATGTCAAGTGCTCTCCGGTCACCAGCAGATCCACATGTCACAGCAGCATGATCATTCAAAATAGAAAACGCTCTCTCACCCGAAAGCAAAAGACCTGGGGCTTAACAAGAATGCCACTTGATCAGCGAGATATTCGCACGATTATTAACCCCCGGAGCACTGGGTGCGCGCTATAGTTCCATTTTTTTCCTTCCTCTTTTTTTTTTTTTGGCAGGTTCTTGTGTGCTCAAGGTGCGATTCATTCATTTAGGAGGGTAAACAGTAACATTGCGGACGCGAAGAATTGTGATTTCAGCACACGATGTCACTTGACCTTGAAACAGCCACTTGTCGTAATCACTCTGCTAACTGATAGGTCAAGTATGGCAAAGGATATCCCAGGACACTTTTATATCTCTTACATTCATCTCCCAAGACTCTGTTCACGTGTCCAGTTGTCATCTCTTTGTAACAGATCCAATATTAAAAAGAAATTGGATCTGTTACAAGCGGATACAAAATGGAGACCATCTGCTTTCCATACACTTCAATATATACATAACGGATCCATTTGCTGTTTTTTATTTTTTTCCTTTTCTTGGCCAGACAAAAAAGTTGCGCAGGCCTGATCCAGCTTAAGAAACAGTGGCTGGAAAGGAAGCTGTTTTATAACACTTCTGTTCCTGTACAAATGAATTTGATTCTGCACTGGGATGTTTTAATCCTAAAACGGATACAAAAGGAGAGATAACTGCTGCACATGTGAACAGAGCCTAGACTAGAAGGTAAACTCATCTGAACTGCAATAAGGCCGGGTTCAGCATATGTAAAATCATCCTGAAGAAACAGCTGATTTATATATTTGTAATCAATATATCTGTTTTTGCATCCATATGAAAACTGTTTTTTTGTACATCAACAGTTAAAAAAAGGTTAAATAGCCCAAAACAGGTTCATATGTTAATATGCTGAGCTATTGCCCCTTTCTTCCCTGTGCTTATGCTGATAGTTCCTATTGCCTTTATTATTTCCGTTCTGGGTTTTCTTCTCTTCAGGTGTTTCCCATTGTCCTGGTTTGGTTGCCCTATCACATTCTGGGTTGGGCTATATATATATTCTCCCTTCACCACACTACCTTGCTGGCTATATGGATTAGTGCTAAGGAGTTCCAGCTATTCAGAGAAGGGATTCTCCCTGCTAGGCAAACACCGTTTGTATTTCTGCTGTGTGTTTGTTTGTCTACCTTTCCTTTTTTCCTCAGTTAGATTGATGGGTGATTATTTTTGTTTCATTTATTATTGTTTTATTTATTATTAATATTCTCCTTAGCTCTCCTTATTTCCCCTTCATGCACATGCTTTAAGTCTCCTCACACTGAGTCCTCGTTTCCCTCTGTACACTTTCTGTCTCCTGGTTAGCTGTGCACAGTGGCCTCCCGTCTGGTTCCTCAGGAGTTACGACAAACCCCTCGGGAGCCAAGAATGGTGGTGTTTTTAGTTGTGCGGCTAGTAATTGTCTAGTCTGTACAGGTACCAGTAGTGTGTGGGTTTAGCTTTTCTGTGTTGTAGGCTTAATTATTTCCAATATCAGCGTATAAGTGAGTTGCATGCATTACGGTGCTCAGTCATGTATCATGTTTTGGTTGTGTATGCCCAATTGAGGCGGCAGGAAGACGTAGACAACTACATCTTCCTGCCTTCCTCCAATAGGCCTATACGGCTGATAATAATGCATGACACTGCACACTGTGACTCAGTCTGCATAATTGTAGTCAATGGCTGCGTTGGCACATACATCCGAATCCCGTTTCATGGGCATATGGATATAAGCCCCATTAGAGCCACTGAATGTAGTGGCAAATGCTATGTGAGCCCAGCCTTAGAGGGTTTTTTCCCAAAATCCTTAGTTATCATCTGTCCATAGGTATAGGGATAACTTGCTGATCACTGTCAACAGTGTTTTCCAATTTATGGCAGTCCCATTGACAATGAGTTGAATAGAGGCAGAGCATGCGCAACTCCATTCAAGATATATCCCGTTCTTGTGGTTCCAGACTCCCGTTCTCAGGATCACTGGAGGTCTCGGTGTTTGGACCCCAAGCAATCAGCAAGATATTCCTTATCCTACTGACTGCTAGGCCCCAAACCTGTATCCTCCTCCTATATAAAGTGCGTCTAACGTATTGTAAAGTGTGCATAATGTTTGATCCTTTACAGATTTTGGCACCAAATTGACACTTCTGCATACAGATACGATCCTGAGATATTTAATCTCAGAAATTGATCACCTTACACCTTTTGTTATCCCCCAATGAGTTACTAGGGATCGTTTTTTTAGCAAAAATTGTACTACACACAGTGAAAACTACACATGCTCAGACACTGAGACACATGCTTATTTTTAGGGGTACATGACTCCTTCAGTGATGCAGAAATGTTGCACACCCCGATTACTCCTGATGTGATTCAGGCCAAACAACAGGTCAATGTCGCGATTACATTTCAGTATTGCAAAGGTCACTTAATGCAGCTTTATTTCATTGTGAACCAGAGCTGCCGGGCACTGAGCCCGAATGCAATTTATCTAATCCAGACGCATCCCTTCATTTCTGTATATAATGTAGCTTCAGCTTCTAATATCTAATGGATCAGGGGTGGACACACCACCTATGTAGCTGGTTCAGCTGCAAACAAGCCCAGAGGGGGAAGAGGCCCATCCCTGCTGTGCATCAATGCCAGGCATTCAGAGGCCGGACAGATGGGCAAAAGGATTGGTGTAAAATTACCCCTTCAGGTGCAATACGACTGGGCTTGGCAACACAGTGGGGTGTGGCTAAACCAGGAAATGGGTGTGGCTTAGTTTGGGAGCACGATCGGTTAAAAATTTCCCTGTGTGTTACTTGCCGAAGAAGACTGGTGGGTATAAAAATATGAGTGATGAGTGTAAGGTAATTGGGATGCTTGTGATGAGTGATGTGTGTAGTATTCACATGTCTGTATGAATGATTAAAATATGCACTTTGAATAGTGTGTGCGCCAGGTGTCTAGTGTGTGTCATCTGGTGTCTATATGGCATGTGTCTAGTGTGTGACTAGTGTCTATGTGTCATGTCTAGTGTGTGATTAGTATTTATATAGCAATGTGTGTCTAGTGTGTGACTAGTGTCTATGTGTCTAGTGTCTATGTGTCTAGTATGTGACATGTGTCTAGGTGGCGTGAGTCTAGTGTCTGTCGCATGTGTCTAGTGTGTGACTAGTGTCTATGAGGCATGTGTCTAGTGTGTGACTAATGTCTATGTGGCGTGTGTCTAGTTTATATGTGTCTAGTGTGTGACTAGTGTCTATGTGGCATGTGTCTAGTGTGTGACTAGTGTCTATGTGGCGTGTGTCTAGTGTGTGACTAGTGTCTATGAAGCGCCCGACAGGGCAGTGGGGTACTCGGTAAAGGGCCGCTTCTTAAATGGGCAGTGTCACGGCATCGGTGACCCGGTCCGTGGCCCTGGGCGTCCAATAAAAGGAGTACATTTACAAGGGATGAAAATAAAGAGTTTGTAATAGAGTTTATAAGGTGTTTGTGATGCCACCTGTGGTATCTGATCAGAGGTGACCAGCGCTGCAATACAGATCCACTGGGACTGATGGTGGGATGCAGCAGAGATGGAATAGCTCTCCACAGGCAGAGCTTAGTCCCAGGGCAGTTGTAACAGAAGAGATGTTATGTTTGATGTTAGCAGATGTAGCAGTGCTGAGTGGGTGTTGAGGAAAGAATTCAGAGGACACAACTGAATGCAGTTCCAAAGCTTTACTCACAGTTCTTGTGTGCAGATGCCCGCTTGGTGCTGCGTCCTTCAGGTGAGGGGCCCAGCCAACTTCCAGGCAGATGGAGAACACTTTTCCAGCACTCCCTTCAGTATATGCCTTTCCTGGCCATCTCACTGTGCTGATTTTTACTCCTCTTCCTTCCCAGCACCTCACAGTCAGTGTCTCAGGCCAGCAGCCGCGGGTCCTGTCGGGTAACGTCCTTTCTGCGTTCCCTTGCTTTTTTCTGGCTGCCTTTTTGGAGAATAAAACTGTGGTTGGTGGCTGTGGCCCCTAAAGTTGCCACAGCTGTCGGCTTTCTAGCTGAGTCCTGTTGTCCACTCTACTAGGCTAGGGGCCGAGACCCTTCTGCGACCTGATCCCTGCACCTGACAGCCATCAGCGTGGAACGAGCCCCACGGGAGGCCTACACTCTGCCCGTGCCTCTGGGATCCCTTCCCTCTACAGGGAGCTTCCTTCCAAAGATACTCCGTCCAGCAGCTCCTCCCAACCAGGAGCTGCTCAGACTACGTCCTTCCACTTCTTCCCCTAGGGGAGAATTGATCCTCACTTCCTTTTAGTTCTCCTGCTATCAACCCTTAAGCTCCACCCACCTCCCAACACCCTTTCCTATCCAGCAGGGATGAGATCATCCTCCCTTAGGGTCCATCCATGGTGCCCTGCTGCTATAAGTGAATGCTGGATGCAGGTGTAAGAGTGCGGTCAGGTGCCTCCACCTTACCTGGGTAGTGGGATACTACACCTCTGGATGAGGTGCAGTACCTCTGTGGTGACTGAACCCTCAGGGGCGCCACACATATGTGTCTTTTGTCTAGTGTGTGACTAGTGTTTATGTGGCCTGTGTCTAGTGTTTGACTAGTCCAAAAAGACAAGAGAGAAAGACTAGGCTAATAATGGTAAGCACATCCATATGTAAAAAATGCAAAAACCTTTATTTCACAATGGACACGAATAAGATTAAAAACATTTAAAATACATTCATGAACCAATAACCCAACACCACCAAAACGCCCCACGGACACTATATCCCACCCATAATGGGCAATAAAGAAACCCCTGTCCAGCAATACAAACAAAGCATAATGCAACAATAAATTGCCAGAATATGATTATACAATATAAACAAAATAATCATGCAAGCATAATGAAATTTATGTATATTAAATATCAAGAGAGAAATTCTCCTATCTAGCCTCAAATGTGCACATGGCTTCAAGGAAATCACCAATGCAGGAAAGGACCTGTATGAAAATGCATAATAGCTGAGAGGCACAGAATGTGCAGTCAAACCATGATCTCCAGGGGAATAGCCAGACCTGGACAGGGGCAGCAAAGTCCCAGTGGGGATAAGGAGGAAGGTGGGAAAGGCCCACTAGTGTTTGACTAGTGTCTATGTGGCGTGTGTGACTAGTGTGTGTCTTGTGTCTAGTGTGTGACTAGTGTCTATGTGTCTTGTGTCTAGTGTGTGACTAGTGTCTATGTGTCTTGTGTCTAGTGTGTGACTAGTGTCTATGTGTGTTATGTCTAGTGTGTGACTAGTGTCTGTGTCTGGTGTCAAGTGTGTGACTGGTGTCTATGTGTCTGGTGTCTAGTGTGTGACTGGTGTCTATGTGTCATGTGTCTAGTGTCTATGTGTGTTATGTCTAGTGTGTGACTGGTGTCTATGTGTCTGGTGTCTAGTGTGTGACTGGTGTCTATGTGTCATGTGTCTAGTGTCTATGTGTGTTATGTCTAGTGTGTGACTGGTGTCTAGTGTGTGACTGGTGTCTATGTGTCATGTGTCTAGTGTCTATGTGTGTTATGTCTAGTGTGTGACTGGTGTCTATGTGTCTTGTGTCTAGTGTGTGACTAGTGTCTATGTGTCTGGTGTCTAGTGTGTGACTAGTGTCTGTGTCTGGTGTCTAGTGTGTGACTAGTGTCTATGTGTGTTATGTCTAGTGTGTGACTGGTGTCTATGAGGCGTGTTTGTTTAGTGTGTGACTGGTGTCTATATATTATCCAGAATAAGATCATGCCCACATGGATGGGAAAACCCACAAGTAAAAAGCATTTTCTTTTATTGAATACAAAAAATACAAAATATACACACTACAATAGGACAAAACACAGAATAAAAACATTTAAAACCACCACAGGTACACAAGACTAGTCATGCCATCATATAGAAGCAGTGACAACCCACAAAAACAGTCCTCTCAGAGCATAACAATATATATAATATGGCTCACAAAGTCAGTATAAATGAATATTATAGGTTACCACAATATGTATACACATAGTCAAACTGTTGTGCTGAACACCATGCTCATTCACAGTGCCATATAGACAAAAAAAACAGTGTCTATATGGCCAGTGTCCAGTGTGTGACCAGTGTCTAGATGGCGTGTGTCTAGTGTGTGACTAGTTTCTATGTAGCGTGTCTAGTGTGTGACCAGTGTCTATGTAGCGTGTCTAACGTGTGACTAGTGTCTATATGGCGTGAGTCTGGGATGTTTCTTTCTGTATCTTTGCTGTCTCTTTGAGAGGGGACTCACGCATTTATGGCACAGGGGCCCCGCACTGTCAGTGTCTGTCCCTGTAATGGACTGGAGGAGTCGTGCTGGACTAGCTTCCCTTTTCCTTCAGGCCTTTCCTTTAAAAGAGAATTTCCCTAATTTCTAATAAAATTTCCATTTTTACATGCCTTACGATCCCTTTTGCAGAGAAAAGGGAAACGGCCATCGCCCTGCCTTCTTGAATGTATCGGTACATGACCCGTTATTATACAGTACAGAAGTGACAGAGAATTATAAATGTCAATTAAATATGACAGTCAGTAAATTATGCATGGTGTATCTCCAACTGCTGACCGATCGCTTCAGCAATGGAAAACGATCCAGCAATGTATTCGCTGTATGCTTTTACTGCCATTAGACTACCCACTGAGACGTTAAAGCCCCCATGGGTTAGACATGAGATGTAATAAATGATGTGCGCGGTATAATACGAGCCCTGGAAGCCATGCGTCACCAGCTGGAATCTTCAGTCAGATGAGACATCGCCTTCAGTCGGTGCTTAACGTTACCTGTGTAATCCGACCTGATCAATCAGTGACTGCGGTATAAATAGAAGGGGATTCATGTTCTTTCCAGGGTCCCACTGAACCAGTTGGCTTTGTCACTTGCTTTCAGAAGTATAATCATCTAATGAAATAATAACAGACTAGTGTCTGACAGGTCGGCATCATAATGACAATATAATGCAAAGGAAGAAAAGTCTATCAGTACGTACTGAGATACTGATCGTATTCTCAGTCTAAGGCTGGTTTCACATTAGCGTTTTTTTTGCGCAGCGCATCGTGCGAGTCCATGCGACATGCGCACCTATGTTTAACATGGGGGGCGCATTGTCTTGCGTTTGCACGCGTTCGTGTGCGTTTTCCTGCGCATGCATTTTTTTAAGGTGTGCGCCTAGGCACGCCAGACGCAACCTGTTGCATTTTTGGGTCCGTCCAACGGCGTAAAAAAACGCATGCGCACACTTGCACACGGAATGCGACAAATAATGCATTACAGTCTATGGGAACGCAGGAGTGCGCATGGATATGCGCACGCCTGCGTTAAAAAATGCATGCATTTTAAGCGTTAACATGGCTAGAAACTGGTTAAAACGCATGCGCCTAAAAAACGCAAACGCATGCAAAACACATGATGCCTTTTTTGCATGCATTTCTATTGCGTACGAAACGCTGCGCTAAAAACGCTAATGTGAAAGTAGCCTAAGTGCGATCTGACAAAATATCACACCAGAGCCAGTTAGTCTATGGGGCCGTGCACAGGCCTGACTTTTTTTTCTGGGACAGAGTGTGTCTGATGAAAAAAAATTGCAGCATTCCCAATTTGCATTTGATATTTGGATCGCACTTGGCTTTGCAAGTCAGTGAGTGTGGTAAACATTGAGCTGCACTTGGATGACATCTGAGTCCAATTTCCATGGCATCACAGAATGGGTAAGATGGAGAAATGTTTTGACACTTTTGTTGTATAAGTCACTACACAAGGAGTGACTGGGAAGGAAGTACCATCTGTTCCCACATGATTGACAGTGGGAGGCAATATGATCTATGCCTACAGCATATGATGTACAAGAAGAAATAAGGGGCTAGTACCGTAGTATCAGCGCACATATAATTTACAAGAAGAAACAAAGAGACAGTAGAATGTGTGTTTACATTACTTACATGGAGGCAAAACTATCTTTACATTGATCATTTATGCAAAGAAAAAGGATAGTGCTACCCATGCTGAGACTAACAGGTGAGAATCTTATAGGCTGTAATATCTAGAGAGAAATGAAGATATAGCACAATCTGTGCTTACATTATTTCCAGGGAGAAATTTGCTATCCACTTACAATAATATCCTAAATATTTTGTTACTTTTGCTCCATAACTCACTACACAGGGAGAGACAGGGAGGAAGAACTATCTGTGCCTATATTATTTACAGAGAGATAGGGAGACAATATGGTCTATGCCTACAAGACACCATTTTCGCGTTGTGACGGACTTCAGTAAGAAAGAGAGGCCTCAATCTGTCCCTGGAGCTGAGACCCAAACTATCCCCATCTTGGGGGTACTCTTAAAGGTAGAGAGGCATGAGTCTCCGACCTTACTATGCTCCTGTAAAAACCCTAATCTGTCCCCTTCCCCACACAAAGACAAAAGAGGAATAAAAAAAACCTCTATCATACAAAAGCACCAACCAACAATAGGGAGGAGGATAGGGACAGGGAGGAATAAACTGAATGGGAAAAGGAGATAAACAAACACGCACAACAGTAAACTACAGAATGTCACGATTTGACTGGCAAGGGACCAGGGGGCACCATTCCTGGCCCTAACACTAGGGGGCGCCTTAGCCCTCCCTGTTCCCCGGGATCAGGGCCGCCATCAGGGCATTACTGCCCTGACAGGCGTATGAGGCCCGGTGGGCAGAGGGGGTCCGCATCGGGCCCCGTCTCATCTACTCACCGGGCCCCTTACCGGCAGGCTAAACCGGGCTCTTAGCGATGCTGCGGTGCGGCAGTTGAATGCTATTGACATGCGGGCCCGCACGTCAATAGTTAACAGCCGCCAGCCAATCGGAGGCTGGCAGCTGACGTCAGCCGCAGCGCACACGTCGCTGGCGTCTGACGTCACTGTCAGTTGCCGGCGAGTGCGCACTTCAGTTGCATGGTGGGAGCTTCGCCGCTGGAGCGCGGCCAGGTAAGAAGAACTTGTTTTTTTTAGTTTTTTTAATTTTTATTGAAAGCGGCAATCCGGGGGGCTGAGGCAGAATGCTGGACATGGCAGAATGGAAGACATGATGGGGGCAGAATGCAGACACGAGGGCAGAATGCAGACATGGGGGCAGATTGCAAGACATGATAGGGGGCAGAATGCAGACATGGGGCCAGATTGCAAGACATGGGGGCAGAATGCAAGACATGGGGGCAGAATGCAGACATGGGGGCAGAATGCAAGACATGATGGGGCAGAATACAGACATGGGGCAGAATGCAGACGTGGGGGCAGAATGCAGACATGGGGGCAGAATGCAGACATGGGGGCAGAATGCAAGACATGGGGGCAGAATGCAAGACATGGGGGCAGAATGCAAGACATGATGGGGCAGAATACAGACGTGGGGGCAGAATGCAGATGTGGGGGCAGATTGCAAGACATGGGGGCAGAATGCAGACATGGGGGCAGATTGCAAGACATGATAGGGGGAAGAATGCAGACATGGGGGCAGATTGCAAGTCATGGGGCAGAATGCAAGACATGGGGGCAGAATGCAGACGTGGGGGCAGAAAGCAGACGTGGGGGCAGAATGCAGACATGGCAGAATGCAGACATGGGGGCAGAATACAGACATGGGGGCAGATTGCAAGACATGATGGGGGAAAAATGCAGACATTGAGGTAGAATGCAGACATGGGGGCAGAATGCAGACATGGGGGCAGAATGCAGACATGGGGGCAGAATGAAGACATAATGGGGCAGAATGCAAGACATAATGGGGCAGAATGCAAGACATGATAGGGGCAGAATGCAAGACATGATAGGGGCAGAATGCGAGACACGGGGGCAGAATGCGGGACACGGGGGCAGAATGCGACAGTGAGACACAGGAGGGGGCAGAATGGACACAGGTCAGAATGTGACAGTGAGACACAGGAGGGGGCAGAATGTGAGGCACGGGGGCAGAATATGACAGTAAGAAGATCCGGCACTGGAGACTTGATAAAATCCACGATGAGTTTTATTCACATAATCTCTGAGGAAGAACCTGGTGTAAGGTTCGAAACGCGTCAGGCGTGGGGGTCTGTTTTCCCCTTTATGGTTTTATCTTGAAATTATGTGAATAAAACTCATCGTGGATTTTATCAAGTCTCCAGTGCCGGATCTTCCTTCTCCTTTCATGTTTGCAACACATGGTGGTCAGCCATTTGAACCCTAGGCACGACCGGCTTACAGGACTATTTTGGTGAGCACAAATTTCCCTTTCCCCTTCCTAATTTTCTATGACAGTAAGACACAGGAGGGGGCAGAATGTGACAGTAAGACACAGGAGGGGGCAGAATGTGACAGTGAGACACAGAAGGGGGCAGAATGTGAGACACAGGAGGGAACAGGATGGGAGACACATGGTGCAGGATCATGGGGCAGGATGGATACGATGGAGACAGATGAGCTCATATGAGGCACAATGGGATGGGAAAACATATGGCTGAAGCCAGGAATGAGACACACGGGAGCCAGGATGGGGGATATTATTACCATAGGGGCTAATTAAGTGATATTATTACTGCAGTGATGTTATTTTATTTTTTGAGTATACTGTTTTAAATGGGGGAAGGTCCTGTTACTGTGTAGAGTGATACTATGTCGTCTTTTCTTCTTCATGTGATGTAATGTAGAAGTTGGGAAAAAAATAAGTAATGTGTTCTGCAAGCGGAGCTCTAGATAACTGTGTTATTTCCTGCAGAGATGAGCCCTGGCTGGAAGAAGTGATGGCGATCTGTGCTGGATGAAAGATGAAAAGCAAGGATGAAGGACTTCACCTAGAGACATCACTGGTGAGTTAGTGTGTTACACTGACACTATACACTGTATACTATATACAGAGATCCTGTGTATAATGTCATTGATCACTAAATTATCTGTACACAGACACTGCATACTAAGTACAGATCTCCTGGGTATAAGGGCACTTATGGTGATAATATCGTTTTTTTTACTGATCAGTATTGTAGTATTCAGTCACTATGTGGTGGTAATATGTGGTCTGGACATGGTGTTGCTGTATTTGTCCCTTGTATGTGCTATTATTTGGTCACTTTGTGGTGGTAATATGTGGTCTGGTCATGGTGCGGTGGTATTTGTTCCTTGTATGTGATATTATTCGGTTACTGTGATAGTAATATGTGGTCTGGTCATGGTGTAGCGGTATTTGTTCCTTGTATGTGATATTATTGGTCATTTTAAAAATTGAAAAATAAATAAAAATATACCTAAATTGTATTGCATATTTTAAAAAATATTTAATAGGTTAGAGTAGAGCTCGGTCAAAAGTGTCTACAGTGTTGTGATGGCGGCTTAAAAAATCTTTTGACCAAAACAATAGCTGCTGGCTATATGTGTGATCTGGTGATGGGAACTGTTAATGTGTGACTGGTGAGAAGTGGAGTTTTTCTAAGAGAGGGCGGTGGGACTGTGGACTGTTTGAGGGGTGGAGGCGGGGCTGGGGTGGAGCCTGGGCAGACTCTAAAGGGGGCCCCAAAATTCCTAGTGGCAGCCCTGCCCTGGATACATCAGATGGCGAAGATGCCGGGGTCTCCGCCCTTGCCTTATCGCCTACAACAGCCCTACATCTGTCCCCTTCCCCCATCCAGGGAAGAGAGGCGCTACACCAACCGGATAGACAGGGGGACAAAAACCAAGGGTAAAAAGAAAACTCCACTCACACAAAATATACACTCATATATAACAGAGGTATTCACCAGGGTGTGTAGGGAGGGGGAAGAAAGTAAACGGGAATGGATAAGGAATTTCCAAGCGTACAAACCAAGCAACAGTCGCTAATAAACTCTTCCAGCTCTCCAACCACCAGCTTCTCCGACTCCAGCTCTATGTAGCTAATGCTACCTCAGACAAGGACTTGGTAATCGAGTCAAGCTTTTATAGGGGAGAGGAGTGGCTAACCGAGCACAGCTGACTGCAGGAATTTCCAGCATGGCCGATTAACTCCTGTTCTCCTGAAAGAAACCATCACCTTTAATACACTGGAGAAGTGCTTCTTCTCAGAGGCGGAGTATGAGAAACCAGACGCTGCGGTCTTCTGCCTCCGCTCTGTAACCCCGTGACACAGAACACCACAACTCCAAACTTCAACTACTTCGGGTTAGCACCCAGCACAGTGTCTCCTAAGAGCAAGGAAGCAGAGCTTTCACTGGCAGGACAGAGAGGGTCTGGCTAAGTTTTATAGGAAGAGTTAACAATCAGATCAGAAGCAGCTGAAATGGAGCTGCATGTTTCCAACCAGCATAGAAAAGGTTGTTAACCTTTTCAGCACCAAAGGAAACCAAATTCATTTGATATGGGATCCAAACACACGGGCTTAATGGAAGATCTGTGATTCACAATACGCAGTGATCTTCTACCCACAGTTCTTCCAAATTGGCGTTTCACACTAGTGACAACCATTTATAGAAAGAAATAGAGAAACTTTGTTATTTACATAGAGAAGTATTGAGGCAGTACTGATACATACGTAATGTACAGGGTGAAATAAGGGGACATTAGAATATTTGATTAAACTAGTTATAAAGAGGCAAAACCATCTTTACCTTGATCATTTATGGAAATAAAAAAGTGCAGAGAGAAAAAGGGAGCAGTAGTATCTGGGCTCACAACATCTACAAACAGAAACATGGAGGCAGCACTATCTGTGCCAATAGAATTTACAGCAAAATAGAGGACATTGCTATTTGAAAGACATAAGAATGCAAAAATTATCTGCGGCTTCAGTATCTATAAAAAGAGATAGGGAGACAGTGCTACTAGTGCTTACATTATTTTCCAGAACATTACTGTATGGGTAAAATAATGTCTTTCTCTACCTTCTCCTTCTCCAAATAGGTGACCACCACATTATAATAAACGAAGCACAGGCATGGTGACCAGTTTACCGAGACATAGCTTATGCAACAGCTAAACGATTACTGGGTTTAGAATAAATATAATATTTACATTTTTGTTTATGGAACGTTGATTTCTTAAACTTATTAATAAGATGACATAGTTTGAAAAAAAAATTCAAATAACAGTTAATAAAATTGACTAAAACCATATTACAACTTCACAGCTTTTTTATATAGTATATTTTTTGTTTCTTTACTACAGCAATATAACATACCGTAACTCTCTCATATGAGGATATATAAGCTAATAAATGTATGAGCGATTCTTCATGGAGTGCGATCACTTATGAAAGCCTAATCACTGACATACTAATATGAGGATACATTTAGTCCTCCATTCTCATTAGAAGCGCATCACCTACAGAGCGCGTTGCATCGATGTATACCCATAATGACAGGAAGGAGAAAATACTTTAACCAAAACCAAGGATTAAAAATTGATGGTCTGTTGAATTAGATCCTGAGCACGTCTGGGAACCGACTCACTTTATGGTCTCAGAGTAGAATGCGCTTTAATGATTTTACACTTAACTCGCTAGCCTGTACCTGTATAAGAAATAAGTGTTCTCAGCCTCCCACCATCTCAATGAACTTTTACTAATAGCTCGCTGTGTTCTTCAACTGATCATGTTTTGGTGCAATTGTTTAAAGAAACATTAACAGAAGCAATTAAAATCAGTGATTCGGAAACATTGTCTCTTCACATTGGCTCCCTTGTACCCGACAATTAAACTGGATCGTATAGTGGCATTCCTTGAAATAAAGAAAGATGCAATCCAATGTAAATGTTTAAATGAATTTTACATAAAAGTCTAATAAGTAGGAGTACCACAGTACCACCATGTGTAAGGAGAACCAAAAATCCCTAATCTTTCTCTCCAAGGAGAGGTTAGGCTGAATGAAGAGTTAATTATGGTTAAACATATACTCTGATCTTCTGTTAGGCGTCAGGTTCCGGGCGCTGCACAGCGGGAATCCTGAGCCTGAGCCATGCGGTCTCCCATTCCCTTCCAGCCACAGTGGAGCCTGCTCAGCAGACGCCACGATCCCGGCGTTCTGCCCACACCAGCATCATGGGTTCTGTTGCTCCTGCTGCCACCTCTGGTCCAGTTATGGCAATGCAGCCTGTCCAGCAGCAAAAGACTCCAGAGTCTAAGTTCTCCCTTCGCTCCACTGAGCATGCTCAGGAGACGATCTCCCATTGGGGATCGGGAGTCACATACTCAGGTCCTTCTCCAGTTCCGATTGGTCCATCTGGAGAATCAGGAAGGTCCCGGAAGGGCACGGTTATAAAAGGCGCGCATGGCCGCCCCGCCATGCACTATGATAAAACTCTGAGGCTAATGCATTTAGTGTATGTGTGATGATGGATGAATGAGCCTGGTGACTGACGCATTATAATTCCCCCCTCCTTGGATATTACGTATGTGTTAGGGTGAGGGATTAGTCAGTACGTTAGCTCTACACTGCATAGCGCTGCAGTGTCGCTCCACATCCACTGCTAGCGCCTAGGGCGTCGGCCAGTATAGGCCTCCTTGGCCACTGATATCGCAGCGTCCGCTAGTTATGCCGTGCGCTTTAGTAGCGCTTTCCAGTCCGGTTATTAGGCTGGTTAGTGGCGTCCGTCAGGGCGGATAGTGCACACATTGCAGCAGTGGTTCACACCCCGTGACCTGTGACGTTAACAGGTTGCGGTTGTTCACCGGCAGGCACGTGTTACGTAAAGTAACGGCGCACGTGTCTGTTAGCCCAGGCTCAGTGGTTACACACCAGTGTTCGGCTTTACTCTTACACGCCTTTCCCTCATTGATTAGCAGCAGTTGGTCACCTCTGCACGGTGGGCCCTGGGCTGCGAACACACCTTATATATTATTTCATCTTTATTATTTGGTGCGTTCTGCCAGCCCCTTAACATCTTCCTATTCAAATCTAAAGGAGTTATGGAGAGTCTGCATGATTGCATGAGGATTGTAGGATCTCACTATACAGGACAGGACTTGTTTGTAGCCTGGAAATGTTGAAAAACAACGATTTGCCTACAAATTGTATATACAATATAGTAGAATATTTAGAATACTAAGCATTTGCAAAATATTTGTTAGAGATAACAGCTGGGAGGACTAGAAGGTTGCACATATATTTCCACACAGTGGAGAAGTGAGAAAGTATCCACAGACTTAGGGAGGGTGGAGAAAACATGCTACGGATAATGGGTACATAAAAAGTAAATAGGTTCAGGATAGAAGCTGTGCTGATAGGTGAGCTAATAAAGAAAGCAGCATCATTGATACGCACAGACTTCACATTCAGCCTATATTACTAGGTGGGACAAAAATGGATCAGATTGGAAACTGCGCATCAGGGGACTGAAAGAATTTATGAAAGAATGAAATTTAGTGACAGAAATGTAGTGCAATTCTAATAACTAATGGTAACCGCTAACTTACAATATGTAAACATGTTTTCTCTAACTCAAAGACATTCAAAGAAGTTCCCTTTTTATCATCAATATTGTAATATTATCATATGTAATGCAATATTTGTAGGTCATGGAGTTACAGAGGTCATCTGAGCTGTTCAAAAATTCCAGTGTAACAAAAAAATAACATTTGGATTTTGCCTTATCAGTCTTTGGTTTCTAGGATTTACACATAAATTATTCTCTGGCCATGTTATTTGTACTGGTGAAGCCAGCATTGTTCTTTATTATTTGGATTACAGCGAACTTTGATATTAGCGTACTTCCTCTTCCTGGAGTTCACTGTTGGCAGCTCTCTTTATTTCTTCTTCTTTATTTTTGTTACAGTCTCTACCAATCTATTTAATTATATTGCTATAAATGACAACCTAATATTTGTCCAGCAATTGAGAATACTATTATGAGCTTTGTAAAGTACAGTATAGATAATAATAAATTGAAAGTACTGAGCACACAGTTCACATGGGGAAATGTGTTGTCCAAGGGCTATATGCGGCCCATGGACTGGAACAACCAAAGGGCTGGAAAAAGTGATGTCCCGAACCACAGAACCGACCTCTGCACGACCTCTCAATTTTACCAGTGTCTGCACGTTCGAGTTGTAGAATGTATGGGCTCGTGGTAGGGTAGATGCTAAATTTAAGGGCTCCTGGAAGGGTAGATGCTAAGTGTATGGGTTCCTGGTAGGGTAGATGCTAAATGTATGGGTTCCTGGTAGGGTAGATGCTAAATGTATGGGTTCCTGGTAGGGTAGATGCTAAATGTATGGGTTCCTGGTAGGGTAGATGCTAAATGTATGGGTTCCTGGTAGGGTAGATGCTAAATGTATGGGTTCCTGGTAGGGTAGATGCTAAATGTATGGGTTCCTGGTAGGGTAGATGCTAAATGTATGGGCTCCTGGTAGGGTAGATGCTAAATGTATGGGCTCCTGGTAGGGTAGATGCTAAATGTATGGGTTCCTGGTAGGGTAGATGCTAAATGTATGGGTTCCTGGTAGGGTAGATGCTAAATTTAAGGGCTCCTGGAAGGGTAGATGCTAAATGTATGGGTTTCTGATAGGGTAGATGCTAAATGTATGGGCTCCTGGTAGAGTAGATGCTAGAATGTATGGGCTCCTAGTAGGAGAGATGCTAGAATGTATGGGCTCCTTGTAGGGTAGATACTAAATGTATGGGCTCCTGGTAGGGTAGATGCTAAATGTATGGGCTCCTGGTAGGGTAGATGCTAAATGTATGGGCTCCTGGTAGGGTAGATGCTAAATGTATGGGCTCCTGGTAGGGTAGATGCTAAATGTATGGGTTCCTGGTAGGGTAGATGCTAGAATGTATGGGCTCCTAGTAGGGTAGATATCAATTAAAACGCAGATTTCTCAATAACGGAGGAGTGGACCGGTCATATAAAGATATTGCTGGACTTGTCTTTGAAAGAGCTACAGGTGCATGTAAATAGTTTGGGTGGAGAAATCATGCTGACAGATTCCCTTTAAGCCTTGCTTCACATATTCAAATGAACTGCTTATTCATTATTCTTTGTGATCCTAGTTTAGATGACAGTGCTCACCTGCACACAGCCTTCTATATAGAAATGACTTCCAGCACCACATCCTTATGTGAGCTGCTGCTGTGCAGGTATTAGAGATCAGATTAGCTCAGTATGATATTAGCCTAGCTACAGAACAGAATATAAGAAAATCTAAACAAAAAAAAAATCTATAAAGGACACAATGCAGTTATGTCTAAAATTATAGTCATAAGACACAATCATGCTGAATTGATATATTTTAAAGGGGAATTCCACTAGTCAGGTTATGCTGAATATCTCGGTTCAATATATGTATGCACTGATTTCCCTGGCATTTTGTGATGGTTGGGGCTCATGCATATTAACATCTGCTTAATGTTTAAAAGGTTGTCCACTACTCTAGCATTGATGACCTATCCTCAGAATAGATCATTAATGTCTGATCGGTCGGGGTCTGACACCCGGCACCCCCACGATCACAGGTCAGCTGGCAACGGTGCTGGAAGTACTCACTTTTGGAGCTTGCTGTCATCTGATAGTGGCCGCCACAGGGTACTGCACATCCACCACCTATTGATTTGAATAGGAGGCGGATATGTAGTATCCAGCCTCGGCCATTATCAGAAGACGGACAGCTCCAAAAGTGAGGACTACCAGCTAGCGGCTTGCGCTGCCAACATCAATAGCAGCTGATCGGCAGGGGTGTCGAGTGTCGGACCCTGATCGATCAGATATTGATTGCCTATCTTAAAGGGATCTTGTCACCTATTTTTTTGCCCTATGAGCTGCGGCCATCGCCATCAGGGGCTTATCTACAGTATTCTTTAATGCTGTAGATCAGCCACCGATGTAACCTGAAAGATAAGAAAAACGAGTTAGGCTATGTGCCCACAGTAGTGTTTTAAACCTGACACAAAACCGGACTCCTTCCCAGAAAACGCATGTTTTTTTCCACGCTTTTTTTGCGCATTTTCCGAGCGTTTTTTGCTCAAAAAACGTGCATTTTTTAAGCGTTTTTTCCACACGTCTTCTGGACCATAGGAAGTACCTAAAACGCGGACTAAGCTGCAAATTTATTGAACATGCTGCTGTAGGGAAGGTGACTTGACGGACGGACGGACGGACTTGTCAGAGTGGAGAAGGAAGGTTTGCACAGTTTAGGTAGGTGTCAGTTACTACAGTGGGGAAACCTTCTAGGAAAGTGTAGTGGACGTGCAGTACCTTGGGTTGACCATTAGAGGGCAGGGACGAGTGTGAGCAAAGGACTTGACATCAGCTTAGGAAACCTTTGGTCATGGGGGGCGGAGTTACGGGAACCGGGAAAGGAATAAATTTGAAGGAAGGTTCCAGAAAGTCCAGTCCCCAGGGGGAGCTCAAGTGACAGGAGGACTACGACAGTTTGTGCACTCTGAGGAAAACCAAACCAGGGGGACTGAGAACGTCAGGGGGGTGGTCCTGACAGGAAAGTACCACAGTATAGATGAGGCACCGAGGTAAAGCATACCGTATTGAGAGAGACGACTGTTCAGTAAAAGTAGTGTTGGTTATGGGCCTAAGGCGGCCACAGTGACGGATCTGACAGGAGCGTCAACAGGTGAAGAGGGGACGGTACGTATATGTACGTCCCCGGTGTAAAGTACGGTGTGCGGGAAACGGCCCTGAAAACAGAGGGCCGATAAGTGAAGTGAAGCGAAGTGCGGTATACTTCGGAGGCCGTCAGGCGGACGGCAAGAAAATAAACTTGGACCTGTTGTACCCGACATTTGCCTCATTCGTGTCTCTGTTACATCTCTGTGCGGTAAGAGAGGGACCACCCCCCCAGCTCGGCCCACCGACCCTACATTGCCTTTTTAGCAGCTAAGCGTTTCCTTAGCGGTAAAAAACGCATCCATTGGCACAAAAAGGCCAAAAAGCATTAAAATGAATGGGAAGATTATTTTAAGTGTTTTTGAAGCGGTTTGACCCCTAAAAATGCTTCAAAAACACTACTGTGGGCACACAGCCTTAGACTATACTCACCTGGAGGGGCAGTCTGGTCCGTTGGGTGCTGCGGCCCAGTCCGGCGCCTCCCATCTTCTAGCGATGACGCCCTCGTCCTTACTTCTGCTGCGGCTCCTGCGCAGGCGTACTCTATTTGCCCTGTTGAGGGCAGAGTAAAGTACTGCAGTGCGCGGACGCCGGACCTCTCTGACCTTTCCCTGCGCCTGCGCACTGCAGTACCTGTGACTCCCTGCACTGTAGTTTTTGGTAATTGTGAAACATTAGGAACAAAACCCATGACCTGTTGTAGAGAGCCTTGTGCATGCATCATGTCTTACTCTTTAGGACCTATATTTTTTCTAGGATTTTATTGCAAATCCACGCTAAATAAATACTTGAAATAGTATTTGAATAAGATTCCTGCAGGTTTTACTGGAAGATGTGCAAAATAATGTGAAAAAAAAACAGCATCGTGTGCACTAAAGGGAATTTTCCCCATTTATAATCAGTCAGAAACTTATTCAAAGAGCATTTGACACATTTTTTGTTAATGTGGATTTAGGAGCAGAATATATTTCTGAATCCTCGTCAAAAATCTACGAATGTACGATTAGACTGCAGATTGATAGAGATAAAAGTCCTGTAAGTAGAATTTGTACCTATCAGACATTTATTTTATGTACTTGCAACAAATGTCACTGAAGATAAAACCTTTTAATTTTTAGGATTGGTTCAGTATGACAATGTGGCTCTTGGACGAAAAAAAAGGTTGTGCACCCCCTGTTCTAGATGCTTTCACAGCACCACTGAGCCCATTGGTTGCTGCTATGTTCTATACTTGAATTTCCCTTTTAAATCATGTTACAATAAAGTATTTAAATCATTTAACTAAAGATGGTCCTGGAGTAAACCTTTTTGTATCTAGATAATTCCTATTTCTTAATGGTATAATACCACACTTTAAGCTTCTTTAGTGTTGGAGTACTCATAATTGTATAGTGCGGAAATAAATCTGGAATTGGAAATATCTTAACATGATAAAACAATCTGTAGGTCGGTAAACATAATGATAAATCTGTCACATTTTGTCTATAATGTTGTATATAATCTCCCATATTATACATACACTGTATACAATACATACGTTTCACCGCATTCCCTTCCATGGCTGATCCTAGGCTGTTGCGAGAGATACTTATTGCTGGCTTGAAGCCCAGACTCCAGTCTCGGAGATACTTGTAACATTCCATCATTCCGGCAGGAGACATTCTATACCATGACAGCCTTCATGCAGAACAATGGGATGACCATTTTGGGGAAGACTTTGAATCCCGAGGAGTATCGTAAATATCACTGAGCAAAAACTCTTTTTAGATGTTCTCCACTATCAGTGGGACCAGACCTTGTCTTTTTCAGCATTCAATTTCCAAAAAATGTATTTGCCTCTAGTCTAAACTGAATCCACTTGCTGGGCGTCCCAACGTGGAGAAAGCCTTCTTCTAGAATTTAGTGATCCTCTAGTGTCTTGAAGAATATCCAAGTGGAAGGGTTAATATTTGGTGTTCTTGACCTGTCCTGTACAACTAGCCTCTAAGGAATAAAATGTTGTACAGAATGCTAGGGCAAAATATCACCAATACCACGTGTTCCTGAGCTTTCATGCTCTGCCGTCCACCTGTGTTTGCCGGTTTAAAGGTTATATTGGTATTTCATCCGATGCCCTCATCATGTCACAACCTGTTTTATTTTTGTAAGAACAAAAAAAATGATTGTAGACTGTCCAGCAGGTTAAAGTACGGCGTGTACTGTTTCCCAATAAACAGAAATGTACCCGGTTTGTTACTCATAAAGAAATAGTGAGCTATGCTCCTGTCCTGAACTAATTCTACGCATAAAAATTGGTTCATTACATCAAAAGTCTTAAAATTTCTGTATAAGGTGCAGGAGGTATCTTGATTCTAATTCTAAATTGATCCCAGCTAGTAATCATGGCTGTACAGCAGAGGTCCCCAACTTGTGGCTCATGGGCCACATGTATCTCACGAGTCCATGATGTTTGGCTCATGACTGTCAGCCAGCGTGGAGCAGTAGTGCTAAGTTTGGCAAACAGCTATGAAGAGATGTCTCCAGATGGTGACTTTTGTGAGTAACCAAACACAGAGGAGAAGATCTGGATGCGCATCGTCTGGCAGCGCGGATAATAGAGTAATATTTTAAGCTGGATGTAGGATGATACCGCCAGTGGGGGGGGGGGTTGTTTGAAGCTGGTTGTGTAGTGTGGAGGGAGTGCATGACGCGAGAATACTGAATGGGGCAAGGTGGTCACCCCTAGATATATACGTCCTATAAGGGAGGGGAGTACAAGGTGTGATGTCGGCAGGAGAGTTTTGGCTGTCGCTCTGGATGTGTCTCGTGAGCATTTCTCAGAGCTGAATGTTGCTCTTAAGCCAAGACAGGTTGGGACCACTGCTGTATAGTCAAAGTCTTTGTAACTTGAGGGATTTCTGCAATATGTTATTTCTCATACCATCAAAATATAACAATTTTGGCATAACAGTGCTGTATTTCTGCAGTATATTCCACCAATAGTATTACTGATTTTACAATTATTTCTCAATTCACTAAACTAAAGAAAAAACACAAGAGTAGGGCACTAAAGATGTCTGATTGGAGCAAACGTCAGGCACATTTGGCTATTTCTGGCAGTCCCATAGAGACTGGAACGGATGTATGTATGCTCGACCGTCATTCAATTCAGAATGGACTCTCCAGAATACCGTTCTCCAGATCTCCAGGTCAAGGAAGAAGAATCAAACGTGAAGCCCCCAGAAAGCCAATTTCCTCCAGTGCTCTCATATTCCAGAACTTCAACCTCCCTGGAGGCCCAGAAGTACAAGGTGTTCAGGGCTCAGAGACATGGCTGAGGTAAGGAAGGCTGAGCCCGACCACCAGTGAACAAGACACAGAAGTACAAGTTGTTCAGTTCTCAGAGATATGGCCGAGGTGAGGAGGCTGAGAACGACCACCACTGAACAAGACACAGAAGTAAAAGGTGTTCAGTGCTCAGAGACATGGCTGAGGTAAGGAAGGCTGAGACCTGACCACCAGTGAACAAGACACAGAAGTACAAGGTGTTCAGTGCTCAGAGACATGGCCGAAGTGAGGAGGCTGAGAACGACCACCACAGAACAAGACACAGAAGTACAAGGTGTTCAGTGCTCAGAGACATAGCTGAGGTAAGGAAGGCTGAGACCTGACCACCACTGAACAAGACACAGAAGTACAAGGTGTTCAGTGCTCAGAGACATGGCCGAGGTGAGGAGACTGAGCCCGACCACCACTGAACAAGACACAGAAGTACAAGGTGATCAGTGCTCAGAGACATGGCCGAGGTAAGGAGGATGAAACCCGGACCCCAGTGAAGAAGAAATCCATATTTTATTGTCATTGCTCCCCTAAATATTTAGTTATGTGTTTTAATCTTGTATACAGTTCCAGAGATGTGCGCCTTTTTCTTCAGTGCTAATAATTATGGCTCACTGGACAGTATTGCTGAGCAGCCCAAAAACATGCTCAGAGGATCCAGCGAGGCACACCCCCTTGTAATCACCATAAGCAATAGCACTAAATAACAAGGCCCATATCGTAGGGACCACATGGCGGATTCAAAGAGTAAAGGGGAGCAGCAGGAATAAAGAGCAAAAACTGGTCACTTTGGACTTGGTGACAAAGGATATTATCGAACCAGAGTATATGACTATATATATCAGAAATTGGAGCTACAGAAAAGCAATGTTTTTGTTTTCCTTACACAGACACTGACATTTACATACAGTTCTACCTCCCATTTTTGCAGCCATGTTAACAGGACTTATTAGTTGTCACCAGTGTTACCTCTAAGCCGAGCAATCAAAGGAGAGAATGAAAACCACATACTCATGAGGTCAGGAAACTACAGATATAGCTATCTGCAGGATGAGGTATTTTTACCTCCACTTCCAGAGAGCACAACTTGGAGGAGTCAGTGGCGGTCACTTTTGTAGAGGCTTCTCATAAACACTTTTTTCCTCTTTGTATTTTTTTTGTAATTTAATAAAAAATGTTATAAAAAAAACATACTAATTACATTTTCTATCACAATACTGTAACTTTTTATTTAACATATGAAAATTTCAATGGGTTTTCCAGGAGTTTTATATTAATTAACCTATTCTTAGAGTAGGGCATCAGTATCAGATTGGTTGGGCCAACAATTGGTACCTCCAACAACCCGCTGCTTAAAGGGGTTGAAATGCTACAGTGAGAATTAGGGTCCTTTTACACCACATTCTTCACCCCGTTCAGTGGTCCTGCCATGGCATCCCAACCCTCTGTAATCTGGGCTTTGGACATAATGTTGCCGACAGAGTTACCATGTGCTCTGTCGTGCATCATTTTCAGGCGTGTACACTTACTGGAGGCGGACACCCAGACGCAGTCTACTAGACCTGAGTGTCCGCCTCTAAGAGGCATATACGCCCAAAAATGATGCACGACAGAGCACACGGTGACTGTTTGCACCATTATGGTCAATGGCCCCTTGACGCATACACCCGAATCCTGGTTTGCGGTGGGTTCGGACAAAAGCCCAACAGGACCTCTGAATATGATAAAAAATTCAGAGTGAAAAGGCCCTTATGGGCTCTTCATTGCTTACCAGGTGCAGCAGCGCCTCATTGTGTAGTGGCTGCGACTAGTATTGCAGCTCAATGCATCTTAGTCCCTTTTAATAATATAACACTGAACGTCATTACCAGGCGCAATCACTACAGACACTAAGTACTCCTTTAATCATTTTATTGATGGGACCCAATAAATGGATTTGTAATCCGATGGCAAACTTTCATCCACTCAGTAGAACATTAAAATGTGAAGACTGCTCACACCATCGAGCAAAGCCAAATCTAAAAGTATATATTACTCACTATTAATATTTGGCAAGATGCACTGATTGCCGAAAGGTTGCCCAAGGGTGGAAAATCCCTCTAAGGAAATATTAAGAAAACATCTTACAGAATAATGAGAATTATAATTACATCTAAATAAAATGTTAAAAAATTACACTGTCAATATTGGAGAAAAGGAAAAGGGGCATATACCCGATGGGGGATATATACCAGGATGGAGCCCAGGATAAGGAACATATACCAGGATGGGGAGATATACACCAGGATAAGGGACATATAACAGGATGGGGAGATATACACCAGGATGGAGCCCACCATAAGGGATATATACCAGGATGGGGGATATATATACACCAGGATGGAGTCCAGGATAAGAGACATATACCAGGATGGGGGCTATATGTGTATATATATATATATATATATATATATATATATATATACACTGCTCAAAAAAATAAAGCGAACACTTAAACAACAGAATTAACTCCAAGTAAATCAAACTTCTGCGACATCAAACTGTCCACTTAGGAAGCAACACTGACTGACAATCAATTTCACATGCTGTTATGCAAATGGAATAGACAATAGATGGAAATTATTCGCAATTATCAAGACACCCTCAATAAAGGAGTGGTTCTGCAGGTGGGGACCACAGACCACATCTCAGTACCAATGCTTTCTGACTGATGTTTTGGTCATTTTTGAATGTTGGTTGTGCTTTCACACTCGTGGTAGCACGAGGCAGACTCTACAACCCACACAAGTGGCTCAGGGAGTGCAGTTCATCCAGTATGGCACATCAATGCAAGCTGTGGCAAGAAGGTTTGCTGTGTCTGTCAGCGTAGTGTCCAGAGGCTGGAGGCACTACCAGGAGACAGGTCAGTACATCAGGAGATGTGGAGGGGACCCTAGGAGGGCAACAACCCAGCAGGAGGACCACTACCTCAGCCTTTATGCAAGGAGGAACAGAAGAAGCACTGCCAGAGCCCTGCAAAATGACCTCGAGCAGGCCACAAATGTGCATGTGTCTGCACAAACGGTTAGAAACTGACTCCATGAGGATGGACTGAGGGCCCAACGTCCACAGATGGGGGTTGTGCTCACAGCCCAATACCGTGCAGGACGCTTGGCATTTGCCACAGAACCCCAGGATTGGCAAATTCGCCACTGGCGCTCTGTGCTCTTCACAGATGAAAGCAGGTTCACACTGTGTTAGGCATCGGGTTTCTGCATCGGCCCTGCAGGAATCCAGAGCCTCACATTCTGCGGTCTCCTGCTGTCTATCTACCACAGAGGAGATTGCTTTGCTGCAGATCGTTCCAGAGACTAAGTCCCTCTGTTCTCCTACTGGGCATGCTCACGAGACGATCTCCCATTGGAGATCGGGAGTCATGTGCCCAGGTCCTGCTCCCGATCTCATTGGTCCATCTCAGAGATCTGGAAGCTTCTGGAAGGTCCCGGCTATAAAAAGCGCGCATGACTGTTCGGCCATGTGCTAGTATAGTCTCTAGTTGCTACTGTGCGAATGATGATGGATGTATGATTCTGGTGACTGACTCATTAAGATCCCCTCCCTCTGATATTACGAATGTGTACAGCGACTTAGCTTAGAGCCAGCGCGTGGCAAGCCTCAAGCCACTACTGCATCATCCATAGTGCTAGCGTCCAACATTGCGCTTGCTTCCTTGCTTTGTCGACTAGCGGCAGTGTCCTACACCGCGCTGCAGTTGCAGCCCTCTTTGGCGTCCGCAGTAGCGACGCCGCACGCATGGTAGGTCTAGACGGACGCAGTTCCTCTGCTTTGGGTCTCGCTCCTGTGACCAGATACCATGTGTGCACTTACCTGAGACCTGTGACACTAACAGGCTCAGCCTTTGTATTTACCTCTGTTGGCATCTCTGTGAGCAAACAGAGATTGCTTAGCGCACCGGGTGACGCTCAACCCGTGTGCGATATACTGCCATATTGCTCATCTGTCATTACCTAGCAGCGGTGTAACACCTACTGCACGGTGGACCCCAAGCGGCGAACGCACTTTATTATTTATTTTTATTTAGTGCGTTCCGCCATTCCTAACACACTGAGCACATGTGACAGACGTGACAGAGTCTGGAGATGCCGTGGAGAGCAATCTGCTGCCTGCAACATCCTTCAGCATCACCGGTTTGGCAGTGGGTCAGTAATGGTGTGGGGTGGCAATTCTTTGGAGGGCCGCACAGCCCTCCATGTGCTCGCCAGAGGTAGCCTGACTGCCATTAGGTACCGAGATGAGATCCTCAGACCCCTTGTGAGATCATATGCTGGTGTGGTTGGCCCCGGATTCCTCCTAATGCAGGACAATGCCAGACCTCATGTGGCTGGAGTGTGTCAGCAGTTCCTGCAAGATGAAGACATTGAAGCTATGGACTAGCCTGCCTGTTCCTCAGACCTGAATCTGATTGAGCACATCTGGGACATCATGTCTCACTCCATCCTCTAACGTCACGTTGCACCACAGACTGTCCAGGAGTTGGTGGTTGCTTTAGTCCAGGGAGGAGATCCCTCGGGAGACCATCCGCCGCCTCATCAGGAGCATGCCCAGGCGTTGTAGGGAGGTCATACAGGCACGTGGAGGCCACACACACTACTGAGCATCATTTGCTTGTCTTGAGGCATTTCCACTGAAGTTGGATCAGCCTGTAATTTGGTTTTCCACTTTGATTTTGTTTTGAGTATCCTTCCAAATACAGACCTACATGGGATATTAATTTTGATTTACATTGATCATTTTTATGTTTTTTTCTTCTCAACGCATGCCACTATGTAATGAATAAAGATTTACAGCTGCGATATTTCATTCAGTGATATCTACGATGTGGTATCTTAGTGTTCCCTTTATTTTTTGAGCAGTGTATACATACCAGGATGGAGCCCAGGACAAGGGACATATACCAGGATGGGGGATATATATACATCAGGATAAGGGACATATACCAGGATGAGGGATATATATCGGGATGGAGCCCATGATAAGGAAAATAAACCAGGATGAGGGATATATGTATATACACATACCAGGATGGAGCCCAGGATAAGGGACATATACTAGGATGGGTATATATACCAGGATGGAGCCCAGGACAAGGGACATATACCAGGATGGGGGATATATATATATACCAGGATGGAGCCCAGGAAGGGGACATATACCAAGATGAGAGACTTGTATGTCAGGATGGGGGGGCTCATCAGTCTCTATTGTTACGCCACTGATGATAGATCTCATCACTCTAAAACGACATCTTACCGTTTGAAACCAGTTTTGTCTTTCCCAGTTCTCTTCCATCAAACGCATTATTAATAAATATTTGCCTGTTTTATATGAGGACAATATTTTAGCTGCTTAGTTACACAGTGGATGTCATGTAGTAGCTATAAAGGCAGCATCTTTGGGTAACATCATTTCCCCTAGTTCTTTTTAGCAATATTTCTGACAAAACTGAAAACATGCCTCGACTATAAAGGTTTTTATAAATGCGAGGACAATCGATGCAAAACTACTCCATTTGCTAATGCTAAGAATTCTTGAAATTATAACATCAAACAGAACATAAATTGCAATCCTGAAAATGTAGTTTATGGATAATATGCACCAACGTTACGTTGTTTTCACCGATCGCAAAATGAAGGTCCGCAATGAACACCTTAATGACCTTACCAATGCATGCAGTTCTAATCGCAGTGTGTCTTCTGCTGCTAAACATTTCATTCAGTCATCAGTGACTCTTTTGTTTTGTAATCTTGGTTCCAGATTTCCAGATGACCTCAATTTATGTAGAGAAATTATATATAATTATTGATATATCCTACATGTTTATGCATTACGTGCTTTCCTTTCTTCTTCATTTTTTGTATTAGTCATAACTGTGTTTTTAATCAGTCATTCTTATCATGTGTCTGTAATGTCCTGTTCCCATTGGTGAGTCTGGATATTTAGGATTGCTAGGAAAACTTTCCCGTACACAAAGAATGCTGAATAGTGTTTAAAACACGTAGCCGTCTGTTTTCTATCCACCAACCTGTTTTTATATGAACTTTTAAAATACTTTAATAAAGAAGATTTTAATCCAGAAGGTAGAACATTCTCTTTTTTCCCCCAGAAATCCTATATGCAAAAGGCAAGATATCAGAAAAAGAAAATTTGCCAACATTTAGATATTTTCAGGTTTTTATTACCACTTACATCAGTCACTTAAAAAATATCTCAATGCCCATGTTTCCCCACAGTAATATAATAACACCTATACTCACCTCCGGTGTCGGCGCGTTTCAGCAGTGTTGGGACGGGATCTCATCACATTATGATGTCACGTGAGCCCTGCGGCCAATCACTCTCCTCTCCTACAGACATAATTGACTTCTGGAGGAAAAGTCGAAGCTGCGGCTACCCTCTCACTTCCTCCAGATGTCTTGATTTGTCCAAAGGTGGGGAGAGTGAAACCAGCGCTGATTGGCCACAGTGATTGCGTGACATAATATTGTGATGTGATCCCTGGGAGATCCAGTACCGACGCCACTGGAAGTGAGTATAGGTGTTATTTATTTTATTGGGGGCAAAGATGCTGATTGAGTCGTGGTTGTCTGAGTCGGGGCAAGTGGCAACCCCTTTAATTATGGACTGTACACTGATGCCATCCATGTATGTATGACTTGTATGGGTGATTTTGATCCATGACTTGTGTTTAAAAATGGACAAGTCTCTGGATTTTTTTTAGAGACACTCAATCCACAAAAAATACACGGACATGTGAACAGCCCTATAGGCTATAATGGTTAAATGGTCTTTCCGAGAAAATCTCAGATATAAAACAAACTGAAAAACGGACGTCTGAATGAGGCCTTACTCTAGTAGACCTCGGATCAAAACTAAGGCCGGGATCACACATGCGAGAAACACGGCCGAGTGCCGCACGCTCCGATCCGAGTGCCAGCAGCAGTGCCGGGTATTAACATGCGAGACTCGGCCGTGTTTCTCGCATGTGTGATCCTGGCCTAACCATATAAAATGCCAGTCTTGATGAATTCCCCCCATGTGTAAAAAATAAAGTTAGGCCAGTCTACCGCTATACATGTAGTAATTGTATAGTGATGTCCCCTGGATAAATCTGGGCTTCATGAATAAATAAAATCCCTCCAAAAACAGATCAGTAATTAGGAGATGAAAATGTAAGGTATGTTCACACATTTTTTACATGGTTCTGCTCCAAAACTCACATCAGAACCATTTCAAGTACTCTTAGAATCAGTTTCCTATTCACTTCAATGAGAAAATACTTTCAGAAAGTGTTTTTTTTTTTTTAGTGAAAAACTGCTACATGTCTTATGAAAGGAATCTACTTCAGGAATGTGTGTTATATTTTTATAATTTGGAGCAGATTTCCTGAGAAATTCATCTCAAAGAAATGACTTTTTTTCTGAAGTTTTGCTTTTAAAGCTTTGTAAGAGAAAAATGCTCAATGGCGTCGTATGAATAGAAAACTGGATTTTTTTAAATTAAAATGAATGGGAACAATATTTGAAGCCGCTTCAAATGTGTTGAATTTGGAGATAACTCGCTTAAAGAAAAAAAAACTTAGTGTGAACATCGTCATATCCTAAAGAATTTTATGCTTGAAAAAAATGCTCTACTTTATTTTAAGTGAGTTTCATGGCATAGATTTTTCAGCTAGAAAAATACAGATCAAAACTCAATGAGAACATACTCTACGAGTAACGCCACATGTCAGCTCTGATCATGACACCAGTCATGCGACCAAGGTTTGCAAAGTGTCGTTGCTACACTGTAGCACAACACAAATGACTGTGGTCGCATTGAGACCCCAAGGGTACTGCGACTGCAATAAAAACATTGCAAAAAATCAGACAAGGCTGGACTTTTTGCAGCTTATTTGTCACTGTCACAGCACCCTTAGGCCAGAGTAACACTTGCGTATGAAAAATCGGTCCGATCTTCTCGGACGAGAATCACAGGAGTGTTCTCCGTATGGTGATCTGTATGTAATCCATTTGCAATGCGATGATGCGATTTCCTCGCATCTAGTATCCAGAGTTCAGCGCGGGTCAGGCTATGAGGGACCGCAGCATCAGTGACATCACCGCTATTCACTGAAGCTGTTCTCGCAGCCATGCTGAACTCTGGAGCGTGGGAAAATGAACTGGCATTTTCCCACGCTTCAGAGTTCAGCGCTAGTCACTGAGGCTGCGCTGGCAACATCTCCTCATTCACCAGTGGTTTTTCAGCCGGGACGGTCGCATCTTAGCACCGTCCAGGTTGAAAAATGTATATCACCCAGATATGGATTACGGCGTGGGACACAATGATGGACAGGTATGGTATATTGTTGCTTTTTTGTTTTATATTTATTACAGGAGAACGAGGGATTCACATGAATTAGGTGTGTTTGTAAGTATGGTTTAAGGAAGAATAATAAAGGAATCTGTGTTTTTATTTCAAACAAAGGATTTTTTAATGGGTGTCTGTGTTTTCTTTACAATTTAACTATAGGGTTAGTAATAGGAGCGTCTTATTGACGCTCTCCATTACTAGCCTCGGGGCTTGACAGGTGACATCACCTGAAAGGTGACATCAACTCCCCAACTATTACCCCATATGCCACCCCTACAGACCAGTGGGAAGAGAAAGGCTATGTGCCAGAATTGGTGCATCTTAGAGATGCGCCTTTTCTGGGGCAGCAGAGAGCTGATGTTTTTGGTCATGGGGGGCCACTATCCATGGCCCCTTCTTAGGCTATTAACATCAGCCTTCAGCTGTCTGCATAGTCATTGCTGGCTATTAATTATAGGGGACCCCACACAATTTTTTTCCATAAAATAATCTTTTATTCATTAAATACTTGTCCATAATTTTGCACACACACACCATGGTAATTGTATTTGTCACAGACATGTACTGTATATATCTACCCATTCTGTATGGATTTACTTTATGTAAACCATCTCTCCTAACCTGTCGGCTCCTGCAGTGATTTTACAGAAGCCGACAAATTAATTCCTGGCTATTCTTCTATCTCTCTCTCTGGAATATAAATATATATATATATTCTTTTATAACCTGTCAGTGTGATTTTACTGTACAGTGCACATGAATTGCCAGCTTTTCAAAGGACAAAGGCGTGTATTTCTCGCAAGTCACACAGATGGACCGTGTGGTATGCGATTTTGTTTTGTCACACCCATAGATTTACATTGGCGAGTCTTGGCCGATATATGCGTGCAATCGCAGCATGCTGCAATTTCTCTCGCACGTATAATACGGCAGAGAAAAAAAAAGGTGATGGGAACTTCCCCATAGATTAACTGCGGTCCGAATGCTATGCGATGTTTTCTCACATAGCACTCGTCCGTATTCCTCGCTAGTGTGACTTCGGCCTTAGGCTGAGTTCACACGTGGCGTTTTTTTTTGCGTTTCCGCGGCGGTTTTAACCACGTGATTTTGCCGCGAAAACGCGAAAAATAAGCATCCCATGCATTCCTATGGGATTCCGCAATGCTGTGCTAATGCTGCGGTTTTTACCGCGGCGGAATCGCTTCGCGGTAAAAACCGCAGCATGCTCATTACTTTGCGGAATCGCGGCGATCCCGCACCCATAGGAATGCATTGTTCCGCTTACTTCCCGCATGTGGCTGTGCACACCATGCGGAAAGTAAGCAGAACAATTGCCGATGGTACCCACGGTCCGGAGGAGAGGAGACTGTCCTCCGGGCTCTGGGTACCATATCCCTGTAAAAAATAGAATTTAAAATAAAAAATATTGTTATTATTACCTTCCGGCGTCCCGCGCAGTATTCCCGCCTCTCTCCCCGCTCCCGTTCCCAGTAATCCTTTGCGAAAATGCCCGCGATGACGTCCGTTCTCGCGGGATCGCGAAGTCTCGCGGTCATTCGCGCGACGTCGTCGCGATCCCGCGAGAACGGATGCCATCGCGGGCATTTTCGCAAAGGATTACTGGGAACGGCTGCGCAGGACGCCGGAAGGTAAGAATAACACCATTTTTAATTTTTTTTTACATTCTATCTTTTACTACTGATGCCGCATAGGCGGTCTCAGTAGTAAAAAGTTGGTCACACTCGTCAAACACTATGTTTGATGAGTGTGACAACCTGTCAATCAGTTCTCCAAGCGATGCTACAGATCGCTTGGAAAACGCTAGCATTCTGCAAGCTAATTACGCTTGCAAAACGCTAGTTTTTCCGCGGGAAAATCGCGGGAATTTAAAATGCGATTTTCCCGCGGAATGGAATTCCGGAATTCTCGCGGTAATTTCCGCGAGAGTTCCGGTACATGTGCACATAGCCTTAGAGTCACAATACGACTTGTAGGGAGCTGCAGTGTAGCAGCGACACCTAGTGAACATTGGTGGTATGACAGGTGTTGTGGTCCCAGCCTAAGGGTTTGCTCACATATGCGCATTAAAAAAATTGGTCCCATTCTCATCCAGGAGAGTGGTCCCCTTTTTTCTCACTTGTCATCCGTGTGCAGTCCATATACAATCCGTTTTTTCACTCAGCGACTATTAATCTTTTACAGGACCATTTGCAGTTTCCTGTATTACAGAATTGTAATGTATCCGTAAAAACCACTGATGGTCCATACAGCATGAGATTTTTTTTTTCTTGCACTGTCCGATTTCGGAGTGAAATCTCAGCATGCTGAATACAGCTGAGAAAAAGCACGCAGATCTGCACTGTCTGACTGAATAACATTGGTCCGAGTGCAATACGATTTTTTTTATCCTCCGGTGTGAGCAAACGCTAAAGGTAGAGGAAGGGAGCGACTTTCTCTCAATTACAGATTACTGTAGCCATACTGCCCTCTTCTGGTAAAAGAGAAAACTGTAAACTTTCATAAAGTTTGTCGTTCTGTTACCAAGATTATAATAATCACTTCGATAATACTTTTAGGCTTTGTTCACAAATGTTTTTGCTGCATTTTTTAATGCAAATTTAAAGCTCGTTTTAACAGTAGCAGCGAAAGCTGAGCTTTCAGAAATCTCATGCACACGTTTCTCACTGAATTGGAAAACTGCTACGTTTTTGAAAACTGGAGCATGTCACTTCTTTCAGCGTTTTTTCACCCATAGAAAGCAATGAATAAGTGCAAAAAAGCAGAAAAAGTGCAGCAAAAACTTTGCCATCGGTTTTTGCAGCTTTTTTAGTTAAAAAAACAAACAAACAGGTATAGCAGGATGTGATTTTACCAAGTTTATACCAAAATGTCTTGGCCTCCTCACCTGAACTGTTAGCATTAGTACAGTTTAAAGGGAATCTGTCACCAGGTTTTCCCATGTAAAGTAAGGCCGGCACCTGTAAGCCCTGATATACATGCCCCCAAACCGGCCTGCAAGACAAGAAAAACACCTTTTATTATACTCACCTGCGGGGGTCCAATGGGCATCACTGGCGTTGATTGGTCCCGTCCAATGGGTGTCTTGGGTCTTGATCCGGCGCCTCCTCTCTTTGTGATCGCCGTCCTCCTTCTCTGTTTCGTGTGGATGACGCGTCCTACGTCATCCACACAGTGTCCCGGCATCGTGCAGGTGTATTCCTCTCTGCCATGTTGAGAGCAGAGCCAAGTACTGCAGTGCGCATGTGCAGGAAAAGGCCAAAAAGCGCCTGCGCATGCCCACTGTAGGACTTTACTCTGTCCTTGGCAGGGCACAGAAGCACGCCTGCTCGGCAGCATGATGCTGGACACTGTGTGGATGACGTAGGACGCGTCATCCACACAAAGAGAAGGAGGACAGCAATTGCAAGAAGAGAGGAAGCTCCAGATCAAGACCCATGACGCCTATCAGACGGGACAACCCATAGGTGATTATAATAAAAGTCTCTTTCTTACTTTACAGGCCAGATGGGGGCTTATATACAGCATATTAGAATGCTATATATCAAGGATTACAGGTATTGGCCTTATCTTATATGGGACAAACCTGGTGACAGGTTCACTTTAATTAAATTAGGGATATTAGGAAAGTAAACAATGCCCGACCAAATCAATGCTCTGCGAATGTGTTAGGTAAACTATTCTCGACCAATTCATCTCCCCGCTGTTGTTAGATTTGCAATTATGAATTATTTCATGAATTTTATTGTTCAGAATAGTCGCTATTATTTCAGGCATAAAAAAACCCTTTTCCACTAAATAATTTGATCAAATTGTGCTTTTTTTCCCAGAAATGTTTTGTAGTTTCACATAGGTCTTGCATTGCTGACCTAACACCTTGTATTGTTCATTCTTAAAAAAAAGCAGCGAAACCTGCTTTTTTTTTTTTTTTTTTTACTACCAAGAGATCAGATTTTGGCTGTAGCAAAAAAGCAACGTGTGAACATAGCCCTACATTGTTTTTGGATTCACAGATTTCTCGTAGCCAGATACTGCGTCATGATGTATTACTGCTGTATAACAATCTCAGATCCTCTGTTATGTTCTCACATGTTTTCATTTCTTGTGAAATGCTAATAAAGCATAACATGACAAAAAAAAAATCTTGACAGGCTTGAGACACAGTCTGTACATCACCATGATAATCCAGTGCTGCGGGCAACATCTTTTCACTTTCCTCTTGCAGTTCTAGAGAAAACCAGACTGATTAGATTTAGAATTCACTTTAGTACTTTAAACACTGACATCTGCCCTAAAAGTCAGGACGTTTGCATTCTCTTTGAAAATATAATTCATCTTTGGTTAGATCTCTGCATTATGCCTTCCCTCTGTTATACCTCCTGGAAAAGTTTAAATGAATCAACTGATTGGACTGCATCTCTCCATATAAGGTCCGACCTCATTCACCAGGGAAATGGGCACGCTCACTTGGGAAAATACTCTTAGGCCACGTTCACACGTTGAGTATTTGATGAGTTTTCTGCCTCAATATCTGTAAGCAAAAACCAGGAGAAATGCAGAAGTGGTGACGTGTTTCTATTATTCTTTTCCTCTGATTGCTCCAATACTGATTTTGGTTTACAAATAATGAGGCGGAAAAAACTCACCAAATACTCCATGTCTGCATGTGGCCTTAAATTTCCAGGAGGACTAACAGAGGAGCAGCGCAATGCAAAGTTCTAAGAAAAGGTGCTGCAGAGTTGTTATTTTATGGGGAATATTACTAAAACTGTCATATCTGGAGAAATAACACTTCAAAAACTACATGATTATACTATTAAAGAGACAGAGTCAATGAAGAGCATTAGTTAAAGGGGTTGTCCTGCACTTGCAAATTTTTTCTCCAGGGTGGGGGGGAAGGAAAAATGAAGGATATTCACTTCTCACAACAGTGCCGCATCAACATCCAGCAAGCGCATCGCATGAGTGCTGCACCCAATCAGTGACCGCTGAACAGCCGTCATATTCTGTCCTAGCGGAAGAAGTCGGCTCAGAAGGGTTCCAAGTGCGAAACAGCGGCACCTTTGCAATGGGTGTGTATCTTTTTTTCATTTCTCCCCATGGACAATCCCTTTAATGATGAAGTGGTCCTCCTTATGATTATGGCAGAGCTTATGCTCCCACAATGAATTAAGCCCATTGTCCTGACATTTGGACATGCAGACTTTCTTCAAAATAACTCACAATTTGTAGATTCTATGGCTTACGAGAGTATTCACCCCCCCCTTTTTCATTTTTCATGTTTTTCTACCTCACAACCTGGAATTTTTTAAGGCTTTGCATCAGTTCATGTAAAGAACATGCCTACAACTGTGAACATTTGGTTTTCTTTTTATTGTGACAAAAATAACAAATAGGACAAAATAATTGAATACTTCAGTGTGCATAACTATTCACCCCCTAAAGTCAGTACTATATAGAGCCTCTTTTTGCGGCAATTATAGCTTAGGATAAGTCTCTATGAGCTTTCCACATCTAGCCACTGGTATTTTTGTCCATTCCTCAAGGCAAAACTGTTCCAGCTCCTTCAAGTTAGGCTGGTTTCACATTAGCGCTTTTTAAGCACATGCACGGCCGGGGGTAGCTCCGCCCTCGAGCCGGCTCTCTGCCCGGCGTGCCCGCCCCTTGCTTGTAGCGCCGCCTCCTAGCGGACAGCGGCGCCTGCGATCGGCGCACCCTATCTTTAGCATAGGGTGCGCAGATCGTGCGCAGGCCGTGCGCTAGTTGCGCTTTGACCTGCGCTGCGCACTTTTGACGGTGCGCCGTGCACGCCAAAATCGAACTTTTCGGATTTTGGCGCGCACGGCGCACCGTCAAAAGTACGCAGCGCAGGTCAAAGCGCAACTAGCGCACGGCCTGCGCACGATCTGCGCACCCTATGCTAAAGATAGGGTGCGCCGATCGCAGGCGCCGCTGTCCGCTAGGAGGCGGCGCTACAAGCAAGGGGCGGGCACGCCGGGCAGAGAGCCGGCTCGGGGGCGGAGCTACCCCCGGCCGTGCGTGCGCTTAAAAAGCGCTAATGTGAAACCAGCCTTAGATGGTTTCCTCTGGTGAACAGCAAACTTCAAGTCTGACCACAAAGTCTCAATTGGATTAAGGTCTGGGCTTTGATTAGGCCACTCCAAAACATTTACACAATTCCCCTTGAACCACTCAAGTGTTTTAGCAGTCTGCTTTGGGTCATTGTCTTGTTGGAAGGTAAACCTCCGTCCCCGTCACTAATCACTGACAGAATGAAACAGCTTATGCTCAAGAATATCTCTGCATTTTGCATCATCCTTCCTCCCCTCGACTTGGATCATTTTTTGTGTCCCTACTGCCAAAAAACATCCCCACAGCATGATGCTATCACCACCATGTTTCACTGTGGGGATGGTGTTCTTGGGGTGATGAGTTGTGTTGGTTTGGCACCAAACATAGTGTTAACTGTTATGAGCTTATTTTCTGCTCCACCAGTTGAGAGTTCCCCTTCCGTTCTCCCTCTGGTGGTGACGGGAGGTGGTGAGGTTGGTTTGAGTGGTAGTGATCTGCCACCTGGTGAGGAAGATAGTGATTGGATCTCTGGAGTATCAGACTGGATATAAGACAGCCGACGCCCTATCCTGTTGCTGGTGATTCAGTCTGTTTCTCAGGTCTAGGACTCAGCTCTGTTCCAGTCTTCTAAAGATAAGTTTGTTTTTTGCTAATGTTCACAATTGCTCTTGTTGGTCTTTTCAGTTTTTTGTGTGGTCAGCCAGCCCGGCTGGGCTGTGCTGAATTTCCACTCTTATTTGCCAATTTGCTTTTTTTTGTCCCTTATTAGATTGGCCTCTTTTTGCTCTGTCTCAGAATATTTCAGAGTGCTGATATAGTGGGAGAAGTCTAGTGACTTCAGGGTTAATTTTGCTATCAGTTGTGTTGGACATTTTGTAGGGTTTTTTGGCAGACTGCAGACAGTATCTTTCCTTTCCTGTCCTTTCTAGTTAGTCTGGCCTCATCGCTTGCTCAGCCTATTTTCCTGCCTTTGTTTGTGTTTTCATCTTTTTTCACCGTCATTACATGTGGGGGGCTGTCTCTCCTTTGGGGTCTGCTCTGGGGCAGTTAGTTTTCCCCTTTTCCTGCTTTAGGCTTATTTAGGTTCTCCGGTTGTGACGAGGCGTCTAGGACCACCGTAGGAACGCTCCACGACTGCTGCTAGTTGCGTGTTAGGATCAGGGGTCTGCAGTCTGCATAGTTACCAACCTCTTTGGTTTTCTGAGACTTAGCTTTTGTTGTTTTTTATTTCCTCCTCGGCTACCCGTTCATAACAGTTAACCTTGGCGGCCAAAAAGTTTAATTTTGGTCTCATCTGACCACAGTACCTTCCTCCATACATTTGGGTAGTCTCCCACATGTCTTTTGGCAAACTCAAACCGAACCTTACAATTTTTGTGTGTAAGTAAAGGTTTTTTTCTGTTCACTCTTCCATAAAGGCCACCTCTACTGAGTGTACAGCTTAATGTGGTCACATGGACAGATACTCCAGTCTCTGCTTGGGAACTTTGCAGCTCTTCAGGGTTACCTTCAATCTGTGTGCTGCCTCTCTGCCTTCATGCCTTCCTTGTCTGCTCTGAGTGTTTTGGTGGGCGGCCCTCTCTTGGCAGGTTTGTTGTGGTATCATGTTCTTTCCATTTGATGATAATGGATTTGATGGTGCTCCGGAGGATCATCAGAGATTGGGATATCTTTTTAACCCAACCCTGACTTGTACTTCTCACCAACCTTGGTCTTCATGGCGTTTGGTTAGTGGAACCTCTTGCTTAACGGCGTTGCAGCCTCTGTGACCTTTCAGAAAATGTAAAGTGTATATACTGACAGACATGTGACACTTAGATTGCACACAGGTGGATGTCCTGTCACTAAGCATGTGACTTATGAAGGTCTACGACTGGGGCAGGAGAAGCTGAGATGGCGTTCCCGGCACCTTTCCCTATTGGAACCGGAAGAGGGGATGCCAGGAAGCTGGTGACACTGGAGGCACAGATGGGACATGGCTTGTCCAAAGATACGGCAAGAATTGCCAGGAGAAGGGAGACAGAGCTGCTAGAGAGGATAGAGGCTGCCCGGACGACAGGTAAAGATAAGAAGATGTCTCTGTGTTTAACCTGTGCTACCAGTGTGATGAATGCCTTGCTGAATAGTAAAGTTAATCTGTTGGAAAATAACTGTGACTCTGAGATGTTTGTGGAGCTCGGAAATGCGGAGCTGGAGTGGCAGAATCTGAAAGGATCCTGACAGTAACCGTGAGTGCACTGCTGTGCACGATACACATGCGGCAGAAGGGACATTGTATTTTATCTGTGTCCTAGAGACACCATACATCCTAGATTCATCATACTGGTGGCCATAAAAGGTGTACCATACTGTGTGGGAACACTGAAGGGCCTCAGGAGGTGCAATTTTTCTGTGTGGGCACGTATAATGGGAGGCGGGAGGTTAGGGCACTAGTTTAGTGTAAAATAAATTTTGTAAGTGTCCCTCTTTTTAATTTTTCAAAGTTGGGAGGTTACAGGTTCCATTTAATTTATGCCTCTAACCATATACCTTTTTTCCTATTTTTGGATTTTGTATTACATGTGGGGAAAATTAATTGAGAAATGGAAGTTGTTAGTTTTTGAGTCGATTATCTGCATGTATCCCACCATAAAAGAGTCACTGTGAAGAGTTTCTACACTGAAAATGAGGCCGGTCTCCACAATGATATATAATACCATATGCTGTGTGATGTCTCTATCACACTGCGTAGTTTATAAGGTGAAAATATGCTTCAAGAAATCCTATTCAGTCAGAACTTGGCACATTCTAGCGGCAGACGGGGCAGCGCCATTGTAATACCTTTTAAATGATAGGCCACAGATTGATCCTCCGAGTGGTATTACCATTATGAAATTACACTCATGCCTGTGAAGTCGACCCTGGTGCTGTCCTCAGTGATGAATCTGGAAGCTTATTAAATGTAATAATCCTGGAAACTTGGCAATCTGAGAGGTGTACACATATAACCCCTGTGAGCTTCTTACAGCACAAAAATCATTAAAAATTCATTTCACCACAAAGAGGCTTCTAGACTGAAACATTAAGAACCATTCTCAAGCTGCCAAAATCTAACATTATGTATGAAAATAGTAGACTCAGTATGACTTAGTACTATGAGCTCTTCTGCATTATCAGATTATTATCTACAGATGTAATAGGATTTAGATAGTTAAAGGGGTTGTCCTGTCACCAGTCATGTGCCTGATGGCATGTAAGGATGCTCGTTCCCGATGACCACCACATCTAAACATGCAGGTGATGACCAGATGAAGAAAAAAACGCTCATATTGGGTGATCAGATGGTTTATGTCAGTGTAATAGACAAAATTAACCCCTGTCCAGACTAAATCTGGGTATAGTTTGTCCCAGGCCATAGTATACCCTGGGGGATAAACGATCATAGGCCAACCTATACCCGAGGGTGTAAAATAGCCTAGGCCAAACTATGCCCCTCCAATATACCCCGCTATAGTATGAGGCCTTGTAAATGAGATAGATTTTAGATGCCATTTTTTAATAACTTAAAACTGACTTCCTGGTAGTGGAGAGGTATTTATGTGGTTAATCACATGATGAAGATTGATCCTACAATACAATGAGACTGGTAGGACAGCAGTCATTACATCCGAGATTACTCTGTTGTCCAGTAAGATCAGTGATTTTACCTTAGAATACAATTGTAACTTGATCTTATCACTTCACTGATTTTCTCACCCGGTATCTGACTGGTTGAAAAGTGTGCAGATGGATCCTTACAGCAAATCTCTTTACTTTGCCAAAAATATTATATATTTTAAGGTGTATGTCACTCCCTATCCCTTCCATCCATCTTTCTAACTTACAGGCACAGAATAATTCTTTCATTTGGGGCTATAAGAAGCCCAGAACGGCCACTCAAACCTTATTTAAGAAAATATTGAATGGAGGTATAAGCATCTCTAACATCACAGCCCACTATTATTCTTTGTTACTTAAACAAAGTGCCCATTGGCTATTAGATTCAGATCCCCCGGCTTGGCCTGACTAAAGGGGGTTTTACACATAGTGATATCGCTAGCAATATCGCTAAAACGTCACTGATTTTGTGACGTTATAGCGATATTGCTAGCGATATCGCTATGTGTGATACTTACCTCCGACCGGCTCCCCCGCTGTCCGTCGCTGATCGCGCGAGATCGGGCGGCTCCATTGCTCGTCGGGCGCTTCCTGCTGTGTGAGACGAGCGACGCTGGACGCGGGCGGGAGGACGTCAGGATCGCTGTGTGTGAAAGGTGAGTATCGTCCGCTGCGTCGCTGCTGCATTGCTGTGAGATCTTCCTGTGTGGCAGCTCACTAGCGATCATTTAGCGATGCACCAGCAATCCTGACCGGGTCGGATCGCTGGTCGGATCGCTGGTGCATCGCTAAATGTAAAAGGGCCTTTAGAGTTTACACCTAATAACAATAAGCACCCTAGATCCATAATCTATAATGCCATAGCTAACAACCTTCCAAACTCTGTTGCCAATCCGATCATTCAAGCTGTTGCACGCGCCTGGTTTAAGATCTCTAAACCAAAGAGAGGATGCCATAAAACGACCATCCTTAAAAAACTCCCCCTAACACTCATTTACTCTATGACTAACCATTCATTATCCCCCATCTGGGCTGATTTAAAAATATCAAACTTAGAAGACATTTTTAACGGGACGGAATTTTTATCCTTTCAAACACTAAAAACTAAATATAATATCTCCTCGTCCCTGTTTCTCGAATACCTTACTCTTAAGGATAATATAAAAATATTTCTCGACAAGAAACTAAACTTCACTGAGTCACCTATAAAATACTAAATAATTGTGGTCATCGTATTTTCTGGAGTCATGGCTTTGTTTCTGATAACTACAACCAAGATACGGCTTTGACAAAAAGCCCTTCAATGCTGAGCTGGGACAAAGACTTAAACGCATCCTTCACTGTAGAAGACTGGGAGGACTCTCTCTCTTTATCATATCACTCCGTACTCTCCATGTCATTGCAGGAGACCCATTTTAAGGTTGTATCTCATTGGTACTATACCCCCAATAGACTTGCCCATATTGGGACTACGAACTCGCCTCTATGCTGGAGGGACTGCAGCCAGAAGGGAGACATGTTTTCTGGAGTTGCCCAATGGTTAATTCCTTGTGGTCGCAGATCTCCTCCCGCATTATTAGCAAACTTACAGTCAGCCCTACTTTCCCTTAATCTAGAGGAATTGGACCCTGCCTTAAAAAGATATATTCATCCATGTTTGTCTTGTGGTAAAAAATTCCATTGCATTCCATTGGAAGAACCGTTTCCTTCCCAAAGTTGATGATATCTTACAGTTGATCACTCAACACAGCTCTCACGAGTTGCACTTCGCATTGGCTAATGACCAATTCAGTAACTTGTACAAGAAATGGTCTAAATGGGACCAAACTTTCCCTACTCCTATTACTTGAATGAATCCTTTAACACTTAGTATTCTCGATAAAAGCTGTTTTAGTTTTGCCTCTGACATAACTGATCTTGTATCTACTATTTGACATTGGGTTAGATCTGTAATGACACTCATTATGCTCATTTGTGTGCTTTTATGTTCTTTATTACTATTATCATTCTATTGTATAATCTTGTATTCTACGTGTTTAGGCGTTGGCAAGATACGTTTGTAAAATGACACCATTAATGCATGTTTTGCATTTTCTTTACATGTTGTCAACTTGTAATTTCCCTACTTCCCCTTATCTTTCCTTCTCATCCCCATCCCTCCCCCCCCCCTTTTTTTTTCTTTCCCTGTCTTCCCCTCTCCCCATTGTTTAAAAGAATAAAATCTTTGGAAAAGAAAAGTGTGCAGATTTTTTTCTATCATGCTAACACACATCTGCGTGTAATGTGTAACTACTGAGAAGTGCGGCAGGATTCTTTACCTCATTATATTTTTGTGGAAGTCTAATATTTTTACTGACTGAGGTTTTTCTGCTTCAAGTAATAAAAGTCTGTGTGTTTAGAACTTAATCAAGCCTTTAACCTTGGTTATAGTCTGGACTTGGGGGTTACTATGGCCTGTTAAACCGGCACAAAAATGACAATATGATACCATATGGGGGTAAAATGCTCGGAATAACGATCGTTCTGTTGTCATCAGTTTTAGTGTGCCCATGTAAACTCCAAACAACTTGTACTGTACGTTTATATAGTTGATTGGTGCTCATAAATGGGCAAGATCGGCCCTTCTAAAGGGCCATTAGGCGAAGATTAACCAAGATATACATGTCCTATAAAGAGAGAAGATGGGCCCAGGAAACCGCAATCAGATGATTTCTCCCTTTATCTGGAGGGGCGTGGGATGGAGACGGTTGTAAATCTATTAAAAAAAATAAGTTTAATTCACCCCCTTTTCTCAATTCAAAAATAAATTAAAAAAGTGATGCAAAAACCCTTCAAAACAACATTTGTCAGGGAAAAAAAAACAGACCCTCACAATGGTCCGCTGCTGAAAAAATAAAAAAAAGTTACACTTGTCAGAAAATTGCAACACAAACCACTTCTTTTTACCACTAAAATAGTTAAAAATAATACATAAGTTTGGTATAGACATAACCATGCTGACCTGAAGAATCATGTTGCCAGGTAATTTTTACCATAAATCAAATGTCACAATTTCACCACTCCTGGAATATTTTCCCAGTTGCTTAATGCATTATATGGTACAGCAAATGGTCTCACTGAAAAATGCAATTCAGGGTGCAAAATAATAAAAAAAATTGTACACAAAAAGTTATGGACCTTTGGAAGAAGGGGTTGGGGTGAAAGCACAAAAATTAAAAATGTCCTAGTCCTGAAGGAGTTAATTAGTAGAGCTGTAGAGACAGGCAGCAGCATACAGTAGCATGAAGATCATTTTAAAAAGAAGAAAGGGGAAGATAACTTGAATATGTAGAGAACCAGGGCAAACGCCAAATAGCAAGTGAGGGCCATAATAACTGGACTCAGTGTGAGCTGCAAGCGCCGTCTCCCCTTCATTGTTTACACTGCTCTGTACTACTCACAAAAAAAGCTAAAACTACTGCATGGTGCAGCAAAACAGTGGTCCTCCATCTTTTGTGACCTAGAGAGTCACATTCAGCCCTAAAAGAGGGTGGCAAGCTACATTCAGTTCTGATAGAGAGTCGCAAGCCAGCTCCAGCCCCGCTTTAAGTAGCGGCAACCAAAGCCCCCATAAAGGGTATAATGATAACCAAAGCTTTTCCACAGAAATCCCTCCGAAGCAGACTACGAAGATCGGGGGTTCCCACAATACCCCTTTCAGTATTCTCCCATCAAGTACTCAAATCCAGCCGCAAGCACCTCCTCTGACAGGTAGTATCATCCTATTCTCAGCGTACTGTATTTAAATTATCTCTAAACCCCTAAGACCAGTAAATGTGCTTCCAGATCTGCTCTTTTGTGCAGGGCTACTCACAAAATTCACCATTTTGAGATGTGCTCTTCAAACCTGTTTGCTAGACCTGGAACTAATGCACCAAGCAGGAAGACAGTCGCGAGCCACAATTCATGGGACCACGAGTCACAGGTGGCCTCCGAGCTACAGGTTGAGGACCCCTGCTGTGAAGAATGAAGTGAACATAGTACTTGCAGAGATGTTGCAGCCCATTCAAACAGCTGATCACAGGGGTGCCAAGAGACCCCCCTCTTAATGTAATATTGATGGCCTATACCAAGAATAAACCTTTAATTCACCTGTTTCTGCTCCAGTTTCGGGCCTTACTCCCGTCTGCCTCAAATTTGCCAACTTCCCGCAACGGTTCTCAGCCTTGTTGATATCTAGCCTCTGAAATCAAGGTCATGCAGTTTGCCTGTACTTCACAGCTTTCCTTTCTACAAGTCCCAGTTTGCATACATCTCTGCTATTAAACATTGCCCTGCTGGAACATACATAACATGCATTGTCCTCTGTCAGTCCTGTGTTTAACAATTGCACTGCTGGAACATGCCAAACTGAATTCCTGTGATTAACTGCTCCCCTGTTAGAAGACACTATCTTCCTATACAGTTATTGTTTGTGTGTTTATGCACACACCTTGCTCTGCTTCGTCAGTGTTACCTGCTCCTTTTATTAGTCTGCTGTTTTGCAAATCCTGCTCTCCTGGTCCTTGCTGACCCGCATGTTGTCTGTCAAGACCTGCTCTGCTGCACCATCTCCTCTGGTCCGTGCTGCTCACCCTGTCCTATGGCTCAGAGAATCCATGTCACCAGGTGAGCTCCTAACAATGCCATCATTTTGCTAGAACTCTGAACTCAATTCCTGTAGTGTTTGTAGCCATCTATTACTATTACAATCTATTACTAAGAAAAGAAAGCTATTGATGAAAATACTGCAGTGAAATAAATTATAAAATGACATCAGTCATTACAATAGTGAAATCCTTGTTTGACATTGTCGTGCATTTCAACTTGTCGTGCTTGTCTACTTTTGTTTGCACAGTGATCTATACTACAGTGCCATAAAGATAACACTTATATAAGCTTTCTTTTCTCTCGGTGAATTGTCGTCATTACATATAAGCAGAGGTCATAATGAAATAACATATAATATTGTTACCTGTACTGTCCAGCTGTGCTCAGAACACAGGGAGGAATGGAAGCAAACAGCAGCCGGACAATGGCATGATTCGTCTTCTGCTGAGCAGCACAATGTCATTGTCATGAAAGGAATGCGTTTGTGGCCACTTTCACATAAAAGTGAGGAGGTGAATTGCACAGTTGTAATAAATTAAAAATTCCAGGAGGACATAGGAATGTATTTACTACTAGCTGCTGGCCCGATTCTAAAGCATCGGGTACTCTAGAATATGGCCAGTGGCAGATTAAAATAAAAAATGTGATATACTCACCATCCGACGGCCCCCGGAATCTGTCCCTGCTCTCCACGCTGCCGGCATCTTCCGTTCCCAGTACTGCTTTGTGCCAAAGACCGCTGCTGACGTCCTCTCGGGAGAGCGCGACGTCATCAGCGGTATTTCACGCAAAGCAGTACTGGGAACGGAAGATGCCGGCAGCATGGAGAGGAGGGACAGATTCGGAAGGTGAGTAGATCACTATTTTTTATTTTAATTCTATTTTTTACACTTTTATGGTATCGAGGGTCCGAAGGAGTCTCTTCTCCTCCGGACCCTGGGTACCGGCTAGCGCTGGGCATCTCAGGCTGCGTCGCCGCTGACGCCCGTGCGCCCGGAGATGACCCATGGCAACCGTCTAGCGCCGCTGATCTCCCGACGGCACAGTAGCGGTGGCGTGCGTCCTGCTAATCGCGGACTGCGCCTGCGCACTGCGCCTGTTGCTGATTGGTTGCGGCCTGGCGGGGGCCTGGCGGCCGCGACCAGTCGGCGCAGCGGGATTTCGGTTACAGACAGACATGATAAGGCGTTTATATATATATAGATGGTTTATTTATATCAAGTAAAAATCAGCCCTTCGAAAACCAAAGAAATCCCCAAACATGGCGATACAAATTGGACTAATAAAATGACTATTCAAATCAAGCACAGGAGCTTGGCACAGCCTAGCAGTTCAGTGCATCTTGCCACCTACCTGTTTTGGACCTATTTATACTGCAATAAAGCTAAATTATATGTGCACTTGGTTTAGACCACCATAAGTAACATCAATAACCTCATCTCAATCCTAAACCACCAAAAAAATAAGCCCTTACCATAACCCTTGACCTTCAGGGATATTAAGAATCAACCCATAACAACTTTAAAGCAGTGCTTCTCAAACTGTAAGGTGCCCCTATTGATGGGGAGTCTCAGATACTTGGCTTGGGGGGGGTAGGGGCAATTTTTACAGAAAGAGTTTCTGATTTAGCAAAATAATTGACTTGTTCTGTCGTTTTGATACTGTTATACTGTGCTCAGAAAACTAAGAAACTGAGCAATATTTCTCATTGTGGCCCAGGCAACACCATGTTCCTACTGGTCAAACCAGAAAGAGTCTTACAATCATAATTGCTAATAGAGATATGTGGAAGGATCCACGGATGATCGTTTTCATCAAACTTCCTGAAATTTGCAGGTCCCTGCGACACTCTGTCATTCAATTCACAAGGATCATCCAAAAAAAAAGCAAACAGTGAAATTACACACTACTGAAGACTCAGAAAGCAGACTAACTACATCAGGTGCGGCTGCACAGGCTTTCCCGTAATACCGCAGCTATCACATCACATGGCGTAGTCCAGCCAATCCTTCTGGACTATTATAGCCAGTATTAAAGATATTGACCAGTCAGTCACCACCATTTTACTTTTTTTCCAGCACACAGGTCATTCTGCATAGTGATACAAAAAGGACTAATCTGATTGTGGTGTACTAACTACTTCAGTGCTAAAGCACATTGAAAATGGGTGTGATAGTGTCAGTCTGTGAGTAATAATCCAAAGATTCAAGTGATATATAGGGAAGTGCTGTACCTGCATAGTCACTAAGTGTGACTCTAAATTGATTGATCTGTGATATACCTCAGTAACAGCACCTTAATACCAGCTGTCACGGGGTTACCGCAACAGTGTGGAGCCAGAGGAGAGCAGCGTCTGATTGCTTTCTGAGAAGAATCACTTCTCCTTCATTTTAAATGCGTTTATTTCTCCTGGAGAATAGGGGTCAATCGGCCATGTTGGAAATCCTTGTGCTCAGCTGAGTTTGATTAGCCACTTCTTTCCCCTTTATAATCTGGGCTGTGTTACCAATCCTCATCAGAGCAAGCATTTTCTGCACTGCTATCGGTGGGAGAGGAGTTCATATGAGAAGGAGAGTTAAAGGAGTTATTAGTGACTGTTGCTTGGTTTGTATGTGTGGTAATCGCTTATCCTTCTCTGTTCTGGTTTATTCCCTTACCTTTACCTTCACACCCCAATGCATTCTTCTGTTATATGTGAGTGAATATTTTGTATGCCTTGAGATTTCAGTTATCCCTTGTCTGTGTAGCATTGTTTGTCTGGTTGGTGTACTACGGTGCACCGTAGCACCCCTCTTCCCCGGGTGGGAGGGGAAAGAACAGACAGACGGATAACTTAGGAGATAAGGCAAGGGCGGAGGCCCCAACACCTTCACCATTTGAAGTATCCCAGGTAGCAGGGCGAGCTAGGACTCCCCTAGTGTTGGGGACAGGGAAGGGAGCCCATGGTATAGGGTCACCCGACAGCTGTGTCGTGACACCAGCATTTTTTGTATGAACAAATTGAAGAAATCTGAAGAAAAAGCTTCATAATCCAGCAATTTAAAGACAACTGTCTACTTCACAAAGTATGCGGTATTTTTTGTATTTTTGCATATTTCCTTGTAGTAGTGCAATATTAGCCCTGTACATGCTACCCTATTATCGCTGTTAATTACCAGTGGTTACCATCCATTTTTCGCGAGTCAGATAGGTTGAGGTCACTTGGCCATTAATAAGGGTGTGTTTGCATTCAAGGGCTTAAATGGGTTCAGTAGCAGACCTCAGAGTGTTATACACATACTTTCTGGACAATTTGAGGCTTTTCTGTATTATGTTACGTGGCAAATTTATTCGCCGCAAATCACATTTTTTTGGAAAATTTGTTGCAGCTGTGGAGTTGGAATTTAAAACGATACAACCTTACTTGACAACATTCAGCAAAATTTGGATTTTTGTGATGAGGGGGCGCAGGATTCTAGTGGCAAAATTGTGACTGATGACTGGTATGTAAGCTAGAGCACCACAAATATTACTAAAAAGGTTTATTCTAAAAAGAAACCCTTTGGGACCCCCAGTGATACAGAGATTGGGGCTATGATCACTATCTTCATTGGAGCAGAGGTGCCCAATCTACGCTTCATTCGTTGTTTTTGGGACTTTTGGGAATAGCAGCAAGCTGTACTTGGCAGTCCCATAAACAATGAGTATTTGGAATACATATTGTTGGGCTACTATTTTCTCTCATGTACAACTGGAGAGGTAAATTGTCAGACACAACTGAGAAAATTGTACCATTATGATGGTTTTTCACAGTTAAATGACAATATGTAAGGAAGTACGGTATATGTTATATTGTGTTTACCGATACAAGAATTCATGCATAATACAGATATGCAGACATTTATTCAGTCCATTTGCCATTATTTTTTTTTTTATATTGCAATGTTGAATGTTTTATTTAATCTAGGAATTGCAGATAAAGACAAAGTGAATGGCGCTGACCTTGTTAATTATTTACATTGGGTAACTTGTGTGTGAAGTCCTTTCAGTGATAATAATAATAAATTGTATTTCTATAGCGCCGACATATTCCGCAGCACTTTACATTTCAGAGGGGACTTCTACAGACAATAGACATTCCAGCAAAGAGCAAACAGATGAGCGGCATACTAGGGCACACAAATCACCACATTACCAGACGGAGCTATTTATCTGAAGTATTGCGGCATATGATTCAGTCAAAAAATGGAGGTGCTTGCATGAAAAAACATGAATATTTCAATGTGAAGCAAAAAAAGAAGAAATATGCAGCACTCACCGATGTAGCTGAAAAACTGTGAGTCTTTATTTCACATAATTTCCATCAAATGTGTGGACATGCAGGACGTGGAGGAATGCTAGGGGAGGGAGGTGCCGGACAACGGCCGTTTCGCGATTACTCGCTTCTACGGGTCCAGGTGAGACGATAGACATTACAGCATAACAATAATCACATAGATCATAACAAATACCAAGAGGAATGAGGGCCCTGCTCGCAAGCTTACAGTCTAGGAGGAAAGAGGGAGACATGAAAGGTGGGTACTTTTACTAAGAATTAGAGAATTTTCTGCTCAACCTGGGGGTCTGTGTTTTCAAGTTACAACAAACAAGTGTGTCAGATAGTATAATTTACTAGTAGTAATGCCTCTCTTAGCTGCACCCATGAAGCTGTCGTCGTTAGGGCACTGATAGATAACAGAAACGAATCCTGCCCATACGTTCTCCCTCATTCTCTCCTCTCTCCTTAAACAAAATTCATAATAATGATTGAAGATCTGCTTTAAATTGTCCATAAGTGTTAGGCTGTGATGACACTACCGTGTGTGATGCGAGAAACTCGCACGAGTCTCTCTCATCAACACCCGGCACTGCCGTCGGCACTCAGGACCGGGGCTGCATGTATTTCTATGCAGCCACAGCTCCGGTCCTGAGTGCCGGCGGTAGCGCAGGGTGTTGATGCGAGAGACTCGCGCGAGTTTCTCGCATCACGCACGGTAGTGTGATCCCGGCCTTAAAGTAATGTTAGCAGTCTCTTTTTCTAAAGTTTTTAAAGGGAATGTCAAGGACCTTGGTTTTGTAACAAAAACTAAGATTAATTTAAGAAAAGCTGACTTTGCTGCAAAAGAACAAACTCAATAATGACTTGTCTAATGATGCTCCTGTGCCACCACTTCCCAAGTCTCCGACCCGACGTCTGATTACTGAACTGCAGCCCAGTGACGCTCATACATTAAGACTGTTTTGGGGCTTATTCCAACTTTTATGTCCAATTTTAAGCTGCACAAAGTTTCCAGCACTGATGGGTCCCACTATCATATGTGTAGGTCCACTTTAAGGATTTAATTAGTGAGTGTGACAGAAACTAAATGTCCTTTTTAATTACTAATATTATTGTTCCCACAAAGCCCCTAATTCTTCATTAACTAAACTTGAATCTGATTAAACAGACGATCCGATTAAAAAGACTAGATTATGTTCCAAGCACTTCAGGACACCTCTGTCCCACTGTGATTTATACCTAAAACACATAATCTTTTCAGTAATTATTAATTAATCCAGAAGTCATTATGCCACAATCATGTTTTTTTTTCCTTTGTCCTCATTAGAAAATGAGTCTAAAGTCTAAACGAAGAGGCAACCCCTTTCTATATGTCCTATGTGACACTAGTCACTTCTCAAGGCCTAGCCGTGAGTGAGAATGGTCAAGGAGTCCAAGGTCAGAAGCCAGGAGGGTAAAACAGGCGGAGTCCAAGATCAGTAGCCAGGAGGGTACGTCATAAACAGAAGGAAGAGACAAAAGCGTAGTCAGGTAAAGTTCCGAGGTCAGAGTACCGGGAGGATAATGGACCAGAGCTGAAGGGGTTAAACAGGTGGATGGTCAGAACGAAGTCCAAGGTCAGGAAACAGATCAAGCATAGAGAACTCAAGGCACAGGAGAACAAACCTCACAATCTGAATGTACGTTTGGCAGAGTTCTTTGAGACACAGCTCTGTTACGTGGCCTGGCAATTACCTGGAATAATGAACACTTAGAGACAGACGACGTCTTATAGTCGCAGACTGGATAGTCGAGCTGTCGGTCAACACACTGACAGCTCAGCACGCCCCTGTACCTGATTGGATGGCCAAGCGGTCAATCAAAGTACTGACAGCTTCAGCACACCCCTATACCAGATTGGACGGCCGAGCTGTTAAAAACTGCATCCCAGACACCCTGAGCGATGGAACCATGACATCCTAGTAGAGGTCATAGAGAGAAGTCTCACACCAGCGGAATCAGTACATCCATATGTTACATGGTTGGTCATTAATTTGGATGGCCAACATATACCACTCATACTCCACTGCACAGGCTAGTGTATGGCTACCTGCCGTTAACAGCAGCGATTGCTGGCATCTGGCCTATGTGTAACGAGCTCTGCTTCTGAATCCACGCCAAAGCCCCTGCCATGCCCCATGATGGATTGCATTAAGCCTTAAAAAATATGGATGGATTGCATTAAGCCTTAAAAAATAGATCCTCCACTAGTATTTCACTGGGCCAGTTCAACCTGTGGTATTATCTGTCCATGTGATCTGTGTTGATGCTATTAATGTTGAACTTATACTATGTTTCTCAATATTTCTAACCCACGTACCCCCTACTGAAGTAGATTTCATCAATGTATCCCCTGCGCTATGTTCATACACCTACTGTATTTATTGCACCTCATGATGATGTTGTGAATTCCATGACGGACATACAATACCAGTCACATTTTGGAAACATCTATTTATGAAATGTTTTTCCCTGTTCTTATTGGAATATGCACATTATAGATTCATACTAAAGGCAGCAAAACCACAAAAGAACACATTTGGAAACCAGGAAACGTGTGAATCAAACCAGAATGTGTTAAACCTTAGATTCTTCAAAGTATTCCCTTTTACTCTGATGACATGCTTACACACACCTGACTTTCTCTCAAGAATTTTGATAAATTAGTTACCTACAATGGCTTTCCAGCAGTCTTGAAGTCTTGAAGGCTAAAGGCCCCTTTACATTTAGCGATGCACCAGCGATCCCGACCACGATATGACCCAGTCAGGATCGCTGGTGCATCGCTAAATGATCGCTAGTGAGCTGCCACACAGAGAGATCTCACTAGCGATGCAGCAGCGGTCGGCGGTCGCACTTACCTTTCAGACGCGGCGAGGGTGTCCGTCTTCCGCCTGTGTCCATGGCTCGCTCGTCGGCGCCAGCAGGAAGCAGACGACGAGAAATGGACCAGGCCGATCTCGCGCGATCAGCGATAGCCAGCAGGGGAGCCGGTCGGACGTAAGTATCACATGTAGCGATATCGCTATGTGTAAAGCCTCCTTTACTCAGAGGTGCTGAGCACTTGTTGGCTACTTTGCCTTGCTCCAACTCATCACAAACTATTCCTATTAGGTAGAGGTTGGGTGAATGTGGAAGCCATATCATCTGGCGCAGCACTCCATCCCTCTCCTTTTTGGTCACTTAACTGTTCAATAATGTGAAGGTGTGATTTGGGTCATTGTCCCGTTGTAACTGCTGGACAAATGAAGCTATCTGACTACTTCCCAGGTACCAGCCTTAGGCCGGAGTCACACTGGCGAGGAATACGGGTGTGTGAGAGGCGCAAAAAGCACGCATTAGACACGGACCAATGATTCTCTATGGGGTCCCTCGCACCAGCCGTATATTTCTCCTCCGTATCCTACGCTCCGTGCCACTCGCAGCATGCTGCAATTGTCAGCGTACTACGCCCGTAATACGCCAATGCAAGTCTATGGGTGCGCAAAAAATACGGATTACACACGGACCACACATGTGACCTGCGAGAAATACGCACCCGGTGTGCTTTAGCAAAGCCGGCAATTCAGTGCACGATACAGTAAACTCACACTGACTGTTTTAATAAAGAAATGAAAGAATAGATATAGACACATATATATATATATATATATATGTATTCTATGTGTCTATATCTATTCTTTCATTTCTTTATTAAAACTGTCATAGGGCTCCATTATATGTCCATTTTGCAAGCCTGCGAGAAAATCTCACCATACGGATGCCATACGGATTACATACGGATGCTTACATGCGCAAAATACGCGACCACACCTTGATTACGGATGACATACGGAGCACTGTATAGGGGTCTGTCATCCGTATTACGCATGTAAAATACTGACCGTATTTTACGCAGGTTAGTGTGACTCCAGCCTTACACTTCTCCTCAACACCACTAAAGATGGCACATGTCAAAAGCAAAACACTCCCAATAAAAGCCTTCCCATTATTAGATAGATCTCACAGACCGGATGAGGCATTTATTGTAAAAATACACGTTGTATAATTTATTTAGACAGTTTTCCTGATATTAAAATAAGTAATTCATGAATATAACTCTTGGCTTCATAAAATGTTTATTTTAAGAGGATATTACAGCTCCACTCACAAGTTCATCGAGAGGTGAATGAGGCCTGTGAGATCAAATAATTAGAATAGGATAGGTTCACGACGGGAAGTCATTGGAATAGGACAGGTGGATGATTCCTGCCACTCCGGTATTCGGCCATATATCAGGTAAATGTGACTTCACTGCTCCTGCTCACCTCATGATGCAGAAGCGGGCAGTGCGGGGACACCCCTTCAATATGAAGATTAGACAGCTACTCTGACTTGGATTTTCAAAGTAATAAGGTATTACATCTGTTAAGTTTGTATTGTCAAAGCTAATGTCATACAGTATCTGCTTTAGCTCAGCTCCTTGGTCTCTCTTTCCTAGCTCCCTCCAGGCTGAATAATTTTACGAGCCATAACAGATGCTCCTGCCAGAACTCCACCCAACCAGCGACGCTGTTGACCTACACCGCTGCAGTCTGCTCCATGGTCAAGCTACCTATATCCAAGTCTGATTAATGGTCGCTGAGTCAGATTCCTTGTCGGCAGAACGACATCATTCAGAACTTCAAATGACTCTTTTCTCTTTGCACCTTTAACTTAGGAACTACTCAACTTATTGCAGAAACTGTACACTCAACATTGCAGACTATATACAGTATGTGAAGCCACAGAGCAACACAATCCATTATTCGGAAAACTTGCAATGCAGGAACACAAGAACGGCCCATACGTACATTAACAACCATGTTCATCCTCAACATAGAGACTGGTAACCAACAAAAAAAACCTGTTGCAATCCCATTCTGCTGCCAACATGGAGAGCATACAGTTAACCTTCCTACATTTTATTGTGGCAACGTATTATATGACAGCACAGTACTTGTCATACACGAGGCAGTCCGCTCCTATATATTCTAAGAGTGGCTGTGTTCATCCTCCTAAGTATAAGTAGGTCGTCAGGAATGTGCTGTATGAACATTCCCCATTTCATCCCACTCAGGACGGTAATAGAATTAAAACATATAACTAAATCCTATCGCTGTAAAGCGCTGCTGACCAAGCAGAAGCCCAAGAAAACATCCGGCTAGTTAAGCCTGAAGTTACTAGCCCCCGGCATCTATTATTGGCAGCTCCATCACACAGTTCTATTTATATTACCCTCCTCCTTTAGGGCAAAGGCGAAAAATATATCAGGAAATTACATAAATAGCTTTTGGTATTTTTACACGTCTGCCTCCTTGCATACCTCCCAACCATAGGCACAGCTTCAGGGGTGTAACTGTAGGAGAGTCAAAGTTGCACCAAGGGTTACAAATTTTGCAGTTACACCTCAGTACAACTTCCTTATAAAAAAAAACCCACCAGAAATCAAGCGCCTCGAACACTTCACAGCTACGTAAATTTTCAACAGAATTATTAAAAAAAAACTTTGCATAAAGAGCTTGAAGATCATTTTGCCAACTTACCTTTTCTTGATCGCGTAAAGAATTTAATGCCGCCAGGTGAGGTAGATTGGTTAGAGTTGGAGGATGTAGAGTCTTTGGAAGAAGATCTGAATATTCCGCTAAAGCTCATACGCCGAGGTGATCGGGGAGGTGACTCCTGGTGTGGGAACGGAAACACAGTTTTTGGGGATCCAGGGCTGTATTTTGATTTTACTGGTGCAGATAATGGACTAGATGGTCGATTTTGCAAAGCTCTTGGGAAAAAGCTTTTTGAAGGGCTCCCCGTACTGCTGGGTTCTTCTGTCTAATGAAGGCAAAGGAAATATTTAGAATTGAGCTAAAAAGATAAAATGTTGTATACACAATCATCATGAGCAGCATGAATTAAACACTGACTTTGTGCCTACTTTGAAATCCTGCTCCCATCAGTATTTGTGTCATTAGAGACACAGTGCTCACACATACACTGCACCAAATCTGCTGCTGTGTGAAGACATCAGTGACACAGAGCTGTCTCATTCACACAGCAGAGGCTTTGTCACACAACAGATTACATCAGTGACTGCCATCCCCTGTGCAGATTAGAAGCTGCAGACCCCCATCACTGGCCATCACACAGTCTCTTCTCACTGCTGCCAGCAGCCTGGGACAGTGAGGGAAGGAATTACTGATAATGAGTTATGTATTGTAATCATGGAGTGGCCCAGAATACAGGACGATTTTCCCTCCTCACTAGTTTCCCTTTCCATAGATCACTGTTCAGCGTGTGTCTGGGGGAGGAGCAGCTGGGTGGTCTGCTCTCTGCAGTGAGGCTGCTAGAGGGGGAGGATTTGTTACTGTGTGATGAGGGCTGCTTCATGTGGACGGGGAGGGCCTGTAGCTATGGAGGGTGGGGTTGTTGCTATAGAGGGCATGTTTGGAGTGGAGTAGGAGGTTACGACTAGTTCTCATTTCAATGCCATAACACACCCCCCAGGCCCGGATTGGCAATATAACCAACCGGGCATTTTCCCGCTGGGCCACTGTCACGTGGGCCGCGGGCGGCAGCGCCCAATCATCTGGCCGCTTGCCAGCTGCTGCGGCCACTGTTGCTCCTGCCGCAGGCCCTCTGCGGGCATGGCGGTGATAGTTTCAAGTTCCTCCCGCACTGCAGGGAGATAAGCCGCCACGCACCCCATCCTCGCCTTAGCATGAGACCCCCCTCCCCCCTGCAGCCACTCACAGCGTCGCACTCGCTTGCCTGCTCGCTCTGTTCGCAGGACCTGTGATGAGGTCACGGGAGGGGAGGAGTCAGGGGGTCACATGATCAGGAGCCTTTGTCCAGACCCCCGTTCATGTCACCCCTGACTCCGCCCCTCTTGTGACCTCATCACAGGTCCTGTGCGCTCAGCCTTGCCTCTACCGTTTGCAAGACTCTGCTTTGCTGTTGTCATGGTGCTGGTTGAGGTAAGTATGTGTGGGGTCAGGATTTACAGTGTGGATGTAGCAGAGCCGTGTGTGTACGAGGTGTACGGAGCGGAGCCGTGTGTGTACGAGGTGTACGGAGCGGAGCCGTGTATGTACGAGGTGTACGGAGCGGAGCCGTGTGTGTACGAGGTGTACGGAACAGTGTGTACGAGGTGTACGGAGCGGAGCCGCGCGTGTACGAGGTGTACGGAGCGGAGCCGCGCGTGTACGAGGTGTACGGAGAGGAGCCGCGCGTGTACGAGGTGTACGGAGAGGAGCCGCGCGTGTATGAGGTGTACGGAGAGGAGCCGCGCGTGTACGAGGTGTACGGAGAGGAGCCGCGCATGTATGAGGTGTACGGAGAGGAGCCGCGCGTGTACGAGGTGTACGGAGAGGAGCCGCGCGTGTACGAGGTGTACGGAGAGGAGCCGCGCGTGTACGAGGTGTACGGGGAGGAGCCGCGCCGCAGTCTTTGTCCATCTTTCTCTTCTTCAAAAGTTGGGAGGTATGATAGGGGCGGCTATGACCAGGGGGTCTGGTTGCCCAATAGAGAGCAATTCTGCCAGGAATTCTGTAATCATGCATACAAAAGGGGTCAGAGATTTGGGAGGAGTACTGTACCTAAAAGCAATAAATAGGACTGAGCTGAAATACTGGGCACAGCTGTGACTACATGTTATATAGTCGTGTTAATCACCTCTCACTTCTTGTAAGCTACAAGTGTACAAAGATATTATATAGTCACCATGTGACTAGTGGGCCTGTGTAACTTCAAATGCCAGGGCTGAATTTTAGTCCCAGTCCGGCCCTGCACCCCCCCTTGGACGTTCTGTTCAGAATATCTAGAAAACCGTGCAAACTAGTGACAGAAAGTAAATTACTTATTGTCATAATTCTGCAGCCCAGATATGTACTGAGATTATGTGAAAAGCCCGCACAACCCCTTTAATGACTAACCCAAGGCCCGTCCCCCGCCCCCGTTTCTCTCCGTCCTGCTCCCCGAGACTGACATGTCTCTACTTATTGACATATAGGGAGAAACTTGTCAGTCTAACAGAATGGGGCAGGGAGTAGCCCCAAGCGACCTGCCATGGATTATTCATCCGAGACACATAGCCCCCTGTTGGGCTCTTAAAGGTATGATATCTCTAAAACGTCCCAATAATAATATAACCAGTGTCTGATTCATGCTGTTTGTGATTCGGGCAGCATAAATCTCCTCTTAGGTTCCGTTTAACGATTAAACAATATTTCTACAGATGTAGGGTGGGGTGTAGTGAACTGATGTTTTCGACCAAACTTTTTATAAAAAAAAGATCCCTTGGAAAAACAGCTAATCAGATGATGTTTCACTGCATCATCAGCAATCAACTCCATTTCCCTACAGTGCCTCCACAGGATAAATGAAGCATTACACAGTGAAAACAATTGCCTGTCTGAGTAATACATTTTGATGGGGTCTGCAGAGAAAGTTTCTTTTTATATTTGAACCAGATGAGAAGTACTGTATAATATATAACATATAAATATAGTGTAACTGTATAATGTTAGTATAATACAGGAGTGTGATCTTCAAATGAAAGGGAAACTCAGAAATTTTGTTCATAGCCTAGAAACGAAACAGATGTATCTTTCAAACACATAACATACATTTTTACAGTAGATGATATACTGCATGCTGTTTCTTCCTAATCTGTTGTTTGATTTTGTTGCACTTCATATAAGCAGTGCCAACTAAGCAAGGAAATGCCAAACCGGAGCACATCCATTGTATTATGGTATGCTGTGTACCCAGAGAAACTGCTTCCTCTTCCAGGTGTAATGTATATTGTTATAATGACCAATTTATAAGGCTAGTTTCACATTAGCACTTTTGAGTGCAGCGACGGCCTGCGCACGGCTGCCGCTAAGCCCCGCCTCCGCCGGTAGCTCCGCCTACCGGCGCATGACGCTGCATGCGTCCCCTATCTTTATCACTGGGGGCGCAGGCCGTGCGCAGTATGCGTTTGGCAGCGCATGCGCCTTTTTGACGGTGCGCCGAGCGCAACCAAACTGCAGCAGGTTGCGTTTGGCGCAGGTCGGCGCACTGTCAAAAGGACGCATGCGCCTCCAAACGCATACTGCGCACGGCCTGCGCCCCAGTGATAAAGATAGGGGACGCAGGACGCATGCAGCGTCTTGCGCCGGTAGGCGGAGCTACCGGCGGAGGCGCGGCAGGGGGCGGGCTAACTTGAAAACACTTTAATATCTTCTAGCCTTCTCCAGCTTTGTGGGCCTCCATCATTTTCATTGTCAGAGTCCTAAGCCGCTGCTTAGAAGTGCCCATGGCTCCAGTTTTTTGGCACAAGGTTAGAGGAAGCCTGGGTTTTTATAAAGCTGGGAAATTTGCAACAGCAGACCTTTCCTAACGATGACTGTGAACAAGCCATAACCCTAACAGGCTAATTAAATGGAATTTGTCACCCTTTTTTTGGACTATGAGCTGCCGGCACTGACATCAGGGACTTATCTACAGCATCCTGTAATGCTGTAGATAAGACTCCGATGTAACCTGAAAGATAAGAAAAAAAAGAGTTTGATTATACTCACCGTGGCGTCCGGTCCATCTTCATACGATGCCGTCCTCTTATTCCCTTCCTGTCGTGGCTCCAGCGCAGGCGCATGGCTCCGCCCTACTGAAGGCAGAGCAGAGTCCAGAGTATTCTGCTCTGCCCTCAACAGGGCAGAGCAGTGCGCCTGCGCAGGAGCGACAACAGGAAGGGAAGAAGAGGACAGCATCGTATGAAGATGGGAGGCGCCGGACCGCAACACCCATCGGACCAAGAACGGACCGCCCCTGGGTGAGTATAATCTAACTCATTTTTCTTCTCTTTCAGGTTACAACGGAGGCTTATCTACAGCATTACAGAATGCTGTAGATAAGCCCCTGATGTCGGTGCCGGCAGCTCATAGTCCAAAAAAAGGGGTGACAGATTCCCTTTAAGGTCTGAAACCTTGGTCAAAGTTATCTGAGTTCATAAATCTCCAAGGGTGACCAAGCCTTTGCATCAGCCATATATACAGTATATTTGCCTGAAATACAAAGGAAATGTGTCATCTTTAACTTTGTGCCTTTTAGAGATCATATCATCTTCAACTCGCTTATCTGTTCACGGTAACAGTAATTTTGATCAGGGGTGCCCAAACTTTTACATGCCACTCACTCTAAATAAATGTATTTTCGCACTGCACATACCTTGCGAGAAGCATTTTTCTCTGAACTGTCCAAGTCTCCATCCAAAAAGGGCATAGCAAAGGAGCTAAGATCCTGAAAGGTGAAAAATAAACACTTTTATAACACTGACAAGTAAATCTAAGAAATAAAGAACCTAATCCCAGATATGTCACTAGGAATCACATTGCGACATAAAGTTAACTTTTCAAACTTTGATAATGTGAACAATCAGACTGATCTCTATAGTTGCTGGCAATAGTTTTATAGTGTGTAAATACTTGTACATGGACACTTTAGACGGCAGATTGAGGAATTAGGTACAGATGAAACAAATCATGTGACCCACACGTGATGGAAAGTCATGGGATATGCAAATCTATAAGTGAAATGAATCAGAAGAATTAAATCAAATAAGAAACAATAAATTGAATAAGGAAATGCATATAACAATATACATATGAAGTCAATTAAAGTCAATAATGAAACATGACTTCCCTACGCATGTTTAAACAATCGGGAACTCGGATACGTAAGTTATAGGTACAAAATGCTTGAGTGCAGGAGTGAGGAGCAGTCTTCACTGGTGTCCTCTCCTATTGGATCTATTAACTTGGATGCATGAGATACTGTATATTGTGGGTATTGCTAGTTGTGCTAGTTATGTCAGTGAGGTGTTCTGAAATTCGTACTTTTAATTTATCAGAGGTGCCACCCACGTACATTTTGTTGCATATAGAGCAATTTATAATGTAAACTACATAATATGAGTTGCAATTGACGTAATGTTTAAAGAGGTTGTCCACTACATTTTCATTGATGAGCTATCCTTAGGATAGCTCATCAATGTCCGATCAGTTGGGGTCTGACACCTGGCATCTTGTTAACAGAGCTGCTCTGTCTACTCATAGAGTGTCCGCGGCTGGGTACTGCACATCCGCCTCCTATTGATTTGAATAGAAGGCAGATGTGTAGCACCCTGCCACAGCCACTACCTGAAGATGGAGAAGCTCCGAAATCGAGCAGTTCCGGCCACTGTCGACACTGAGAACAGCTGATCGGCCGGGGTGCCTGGTGTCATATATGTCTGATTGGGAGCCTAACCGATCAGACATACTGTATATGACCTACGTAGCACCTGGAGGACAGGACAATATTCATAAGGAGCTCTACTTCCTTCTAGCAGTCTACTGGACTAACCATTAGGACCTCATTGATCAGAAAGCAGGACAATATTCTAGCTTTAAGCTGCCATCTGTTAAGAATATCCTTATTAAAGGGAATTATTCTATTATGTGGATACTACTACAGTTTACTATTTCTACGTACCATTACAAATCCTGATTATAGAAGCGTGTCATGTATTTATCTCGTAATATATCTGAGTCACTGTGCCAGAAAATGACGAGTACTATGAAGGCACGCTGAGTACTATTCCATCAACTGATTTAATACAGTATATTGTTCCATAAACATATTTTGGTCAAAAGACACAGCCGAAGTACGTAAGATCCATAATCCTGGACGGACTTGTGTTGCGAGATTTTCATTCTTGTGTTTATAGTATCACAATCCTCTGTCATAGCTTCTTTCATAGTTTTGTATCACGTGTTTATATGACGTATGCGGTAACGATGACATTTTTGTTACACTTCCCTGCGTTCTTCTGAACTATAAAACATGAAGAATGTGGCCCCTAGGATGCCTCTTATTTACTACAAGTATTGACTTGTAGGAAAAACACTAACAGATACCTGATGCTGTCTTTTTACTTATGCTTTTTCTTTTAGCAGTGTCAAACTACTAGAAAATTGTGTTTGTGTTTATAAGTGTATTTTACAGTCCATACATGGACCACTAGTTTCCCGACCCGAACTTCATGCCTCATAGACATATATGAGGCTGTAATTATCGGTCAGGAAACCTTCCACCAGACCAGGTATTGCGGTTCTTTATGGAGACCATGAAATATGCTCTTGTGTACCGGGCCTTTATTGTGGTCCGTGTGTAGACCATGAAACATGTTCTTGTTTACCGGGCCTTTATTGTGGTCCGTGTGTAGACCATGAAATATGCTCTTGTGTACCGGGCCTTTATTGTGGTCCGTGTGTAGACCATGAAATATGCTCTTGTGTACCAGGCCTTTATTGTGGTCCGTGTGTACACCATGAAATATGCTCTTGTGTACCAGGCCTTTATTGTGGTCCGTGTGTAGACCATGAAATATGCTCTTGTGTACCGGGCCTTTAGTGTGGTCCGTGTGTAGACCATGAAATATGCTCTTGTGTACCGGGCCTTTATTGTGGTCCGTGTGTAGACCATGAAATATGCTCTTGTGTACCGGGCCTTTATTGTGGTCCGTGTGTAGACCATGAAACATGTTCTTGTTTACCGGGCCTTTATTGTGGTCCGTGTGTAGACCATGAAATATGCTCTTGTGTACCGGGCCTTTATTGTGGTCCGTGTGTAGACCATGAAATATGCTCTTGTGTACAGGGCCTTTATTGTGGTCCGTGTGTAGACCACGAAATATGCTCTTGTGTACCGGGCCTTTATTGTGGTCCGTGTGTAGACCATGAAATATGCTCTTGTGTACCGGGCTTTATACAAGTAGTTTGATCCCCAATTCTGCAGGTTAGCACCATGATTTGTCCTCTGGGGGCTGATACACAACGGAAACATTAGCCTGGTATAAATATGTGTAGTGACTGAACAGTGAATGATAAAATCATAAGTTTGTCCTTGACTGCACATTTTATTCTCATTCTAATATGGTGGATTGGCAACAAGTTAGCATAAACTGAAGATGTCAGGTGATATTACTCCTTATACCTTATTCAACGTTTAAGGAGTTTTCCCCAATGATAAAATTCTGAATCGGTCCAGAGCAGCATAATACCCAAAAAAAAAAAAAAAATATCGACAGAAAAAAATGAACTGGCTCAAAAAATGTGGGATCAAATTTTTTAGACAATCAGAGGCCACTGATTGTCTGGAGTCTTCTAATTCTGTCCTAGTGGAAAAAGCCAGCACTGATGGAATGTGAGATGGAATGTGAGAGTGGCAGCCCCCTCTGCTTGTTGATACCCCAAAACCAGCATATGACAAAGAAGTGATTGCGGAGGAGTGGCGCTTGACCAGGAGTATAGGTTTTTTTTTTTTTTAATAACCGACCCTGAGCCTTTTCAGAATATTTCAGTGTCATTCAAGAAGAAAAGTATAAAAAATGTCACTCAAATTCTTGCAAAAATACGTTTCTTTAATCCATTAGATACAAATGACGGCCATTTCATGCTGTCTGAGCACTTCTATGGATCCAGATTTGGACCCGCAGTCCTGCACAATCTCCCCGCTCACTCCCTGCCTACCGGCATGTTTGTATCCCTAATGGATTAAAGATACTTATTTTTGCAAGAATTTGGTGAGTGCCATTTTTCTAGCTTTCTACTTCGATTACACTGATTTATCACTAAGGTTTGCACCGCCAATTATTTCTGCATTTGGATGATCCGCTCAGTATGTAGGAAAATAATCTTGCGAGTAAGAAGAGCTGGTGCCAGAAAACTTCCACTCCCATTTGGTGATTTATTTCTGCCTTTCCAGAATATTTGGTCTTATTGGTCCTGTTTTTTCAAAGACCCTTTTTTCTTTTTTTTTCCATTTTTGACTTGGTTAAAAAAAATAGCACCAAAGCAATCAACAATGTTACGTAAATTAACTTGGAAGAAAGTAACATAGGAGCTGCATTTTGTAATCATGAATGAAAGACAATAAGATTGCAGTTAGTGGCTGTGTGATGCCATCTCCTGCCCCAGATGGGTCCTCCTGCCTCTCTGTCATGTCATTTTCTGCCTCTTTAATCAGAATGTCCAGTCTCATACTGATGGTCACAGAGAGGAATTCATAAAACATCTTATTTAGATGGCGATGATTTTTATTCTGCACAAAAAAAGGTCTGAGTTTCATCAGTGTCAGTTTTTGCCATCAGTGTTTCTGATGCTAGTTTCATCAGTGTTTGGTCCTTGAGTCAGTTTTTTGCCATCAGTGTTTCTGATCCTAGTTTCATCAGTGTTTGGTCCTTGAGTCAGTTTTTTGCCATCAGTGTTTCTGATTTTAGTTTCATCAGCGTTTGGTCCTTGGGTCAGTTTTTTGCCATCAGTGTTTCTGATCCTAGTTTCATCAGCGTTTGGTCCTTGGGTCAGTTTTTTGCCATCAGTGTTTCTGATCCTAGTTTCATCAGTGTTTGGTCCTTGAGTCAGTTTTTTGCCATCAGTGTTTCTGATCCTAGTTTCATCAGCGTTTGGTCCTTGGGTCAGTTTTTTGCCATCAGTGTTTCTGATCCTAGTTTCATCAGCGTTTGGTCCTTGGGTCAGTTTTTTGCCATCAGTGTTTCTGATCCTAGTTTCATCAGCGTTTGGTCCTTGGGTCAGTTTTTTACCTTCAGTATTTCTGATCCTAGTTTCATCAGTGTTTGGGACATGTGTCAGTGTTTTACCATTATTGTGTTATCAGTGTTTCGGATCAGTTTCATCAGTATTGGGTCAGTGTGTCATTTTTTTCCCCTCAATTTTCATCAGGGATGCATGGAAAAAACTAATTACGAAGCTTCTCCTAATTGTTAAAATGTTAATGACGGATAGTACATGGGCTGCACGCTGAAGACAACCTTGTGCCCTTCGTCATTTTCTCAGACCCAGAGACTGATAAGGATAATTTTTATCCATGATGATTGAAAGCAGACGTGTCCATTATTTTTTGCCAGCCATTCGGTTTGCTAAAAAATATGGACATGTTAACAGAGAATAGTGGCTACCGTATGTGTTCTATCAGGAAAATGAAATGCCTGAATGAGGCCTAAAGAGCAGGACATGGACATGCCACATGCCACCCATGCAACACAGTGTTATGGAAGATATCCAAGGACTGGGAGCTAAGATGGGAGAGAAGAAATACATATAAGTAGAAAAAAAGTTGGCAATTTGTGGAGTAAGTTGACAATGTGTGGACTAAGAGTGGTACAGGATAGATTTCATGGCGGTAACAAGTTTATGGTTTATGTACCAGACAAGGACTGGGATTTCCTAAACCACAGAAGAATCGTTCTGTGCAGAGCTCAGGGAATTGTGATACTCAATGCCACATCTCCTGGAGCCTGGCACAGTGTATAAGGTAGGATATCTTATAAATGGCGCAGTGGATTTTAATCCTTCCCTTAGAAGATATTGATATTAAAGATGATATAAAAACTGGCCAGATATTGCTCTTACTTTATTCCCACTGCTTCACTGATTATTCGTTTTTTGGTTTGTTTTTTTAATTCAACCATACGGTTGCAGAGAAAAGGGCATTTTCATTGAGTCCTAATATTTATAGTCATTACAAGGAGGCGTGGCTTACAGACTTATTTGGGGGGGTGTCTTTAGGCTTTTCTGCCTAATTACCCTGCAAGCCCCGCCTTCTTATAAAATACCATAAAAATTAGCATTAAATGCCAAGGCCTATATCTCTGGACCCACATGGGGGATATAAAAATAAACAGGATACTTAGGAGGACAGTGGGAATAAAATAAGAGCAAAAACCTAGCTGCTATTGAGCTGGTGACAAGGCCTGGTTTAAAGGTCTTTTATATCACAATGATTGCCCAATTGAAAAGTCATGCACACTGCCCCTGCTGACCATTGGTACATGTAAATGCGCCAGCTTTCTGGGCCAATTTTAGCAAAAAAAAGTGTTACATACCTTGTACCACATTTATTGGGTTTTAGACTAATTTTTTTATATGATCAACAATGGAGCGTAAACTACAGGGAAGGGGATGTGGCCTAAATTGTGGGAAAGAGATAATTGATTTGAAGGATCCTGGTGTAACAGGCACATCAGTAGTCTGTGGCCTCTGGACGGCAGCCCTGCCAGCCGCTTCCCACCTACTGGACGAAGCCTCGGCGTATCTTGTGATTAGTGGGCCTGGCGCAACATCATCAATGCGACGTGCCACGACAACGAAGTTGCATTAGGCTTACAAATCAGGAAAGCCACTGTTGATTCAGGCAGGTAAGGAGGCCAATTGCATCAGAACTTGGCATAACCTAGAGGACCAAAGTAAGGAAACTGATAGGGTAATTTTAGACTTAACAGGATAAAGGCATTTATTAAAACAGCAAACTTATTTTTATCAATTTGCTGCATATGATAATGATCCAGTCTAATTTTGCACTAACAGCTCGATCAACCCAATATGTTTACATAGATTTTAGGAGGCGCCAACCAGTGACACCTGCAGTGATGTATTGTGATGACTCGGAAAGTGTCTATGACAAGTAGGAAACCTGTGCCGCTTACAGTCCGGAGTTTGTAATATTAATGGTGCTATTAGGATTCAGGACAGCTTTCATGAAATTCCTGAACTTTGTTCTGTTAGTAGCAAACACCAACCTTAATGTCCTGGAAACCGGCCATACTGTCACCTGGCACAAATAAAGTGTTTCTGTGTTATTCGAAGGGCAAACTCCCTCATAGTCAAACTATTAACTCTTTACATATAATTATTGCTATATTACTATATGTATGATGGTTTCCATCCTCAAATACAATCAACCAGGGCTTATACAGGCAGTACATCCCAAAATACAATCAATCAAGGGTTATCCAGGCAGCACATCCTCAAATACAACCAGGGCTTATCCAGGCAGCACATCCCCAAATATAATCAATCAGGGCTTATACAGGTTTATGATATTTATAAGTCCAAAGAGAGAAAAGGTTGCACTCAACGAGGTGGTGAAATAATCGCTGGTTTATTGGCACATGTATCACATGTCGGCCGGGGGAGTGATGTCGGGAGTGCAAAGAGAGCTGACAACGGCCATTTCGCGCTGTCCAAGCGCTTCAACGGGTCATATGATATTATGATATTTATGACCTATCCATACGGTAAAGATGACTTTGGGATATGTCATCAATATCAGCTTGGTGGGGTTCTGACATTCCCACTGATCAGCTGTCTTCAGCTCCGGTGGTCACCAGATGTAAACACAGGTAGAACAAAACATCTCTATACACTGTAGTAGCTACTCCGGGGTGCTGCAGCTCAGCTCCTATTCAATATCCTAAGCCTAGACAATCCTTCTAAACATGATGTTGCATAAAACAATGTGACCTTCATTGAGAGAAAAGCCACCACTCCGTCCTCCTTGAGAAACTCAAAGTACCGAAACCACTGAACACAGATCCTCAAGCACAGACGCGTTTCGGAAGTAAGTTTCCCCATTCATAAGGAGGTTTACTTCCGAATCCCGTCAATATTTGAGGATCTGTGTTCAGTGGTTTTAGCACGTAAAGAATAAAGTAAGAGTTTCTCAAGAAAGATGGGTGCTGGCTTATCTCTTACTGCATTATATGGGCATGCTCTGCTCACGCTGTCGAGCACTCCAATCAAACTACAGTATACAAAGTCGATGAATGCTTACAGGCTGACACAATATGGCTAATAACAGTCCAAGCTATTTTTGAGTTGCTATTCAATAGAAGGGGAGACATCAGTGATGGTTATGGGGGTTCAGCTCCACTTCAATATCAGAGGGTCAACAATATCAGATTGGAGGGGATGGAACTTTCAATAACCTAACAATCAGCTGATTGGAGAGATCAAGAACACAGCTCCACCAGGGATGTGCACATTTATCGGACCCAAACCAATCCAGGGTCCAATGGGGCGACGTGAGTAGAGTTCTCCGTGACCTCCCCCCAACCCACTCTCCCTATAAGCATTTCGACTCTGGATAAACTGGGGCTGATCCATATTAGGTATGGAAAAAAGTATATTATTTGCAGGAAGAGGAGAAGCAAATACTGGTTTTCAAAGGAGCAAAAAAGAAACCACAGGTGTTGGGAGAACAGGCGACCTCTACCCAAGTTGAGTAACTCTTACTAGAATATTTGCTGTCAACTCTCACTAATGTTTGTTGTTGGCCTACATTGTTTCTTGTCTCTGCGCACAAACACTGGCACATGTAATGAAAACATACAACAGGAATTTTCAGATAAAACATGTTTGTTGTCCGTGGCCTTCAGCAAAACACCCGCAGCTACACTACACGAGGAAAAGAAGAAATTCATATTAACGCTCCTAGATTTACAGCCTGTGCTTGTTATGACTGGAGATTTTATCTCTTTGTTATTCTACGGCGAACTTGGATATGAGAAACATAGTTCATTCTAAATACTAATATCATTACATACCCTCACAGTACGTGATATAATACACAAATAACACATATACAAAGCATAATATATCATATCCCGGAGTCTCAAAAGTCTCCATCACGATATAGCTACTTTTCACTGCATTTTGCACTTACACCTACTGAAGTGGCGTCCCACCAGCATGCTATGTAGGGTGGTACTTATCACTGGCACTGATCTCCAGTGGCTATGACCGCTATGGACATGACTAAATCGGTGTCCTTGCAGAGGGTGTATTGCCCATCTCTAGTACAGGACGGTGCTGCGATTACCAGGACTGCATCTAGACCTTTCTTCTGATATGTACAGTGGATATAAACTTCTACACCCCCGATAAAATGCCAGGTTAAAGTCATGTAAAAAGTAATACCAAAAAAAAAATCATTTCAGAACATTTTTCACTTTTATAGTCATCCATAATCTGTACAAGACCATTGAAAAAAAAAACTGAAAACTTTTTTCGGTGCAAAAAGAAATGACTAAAGTATTGATGTTGCATAAATATGCAAGTACCCTATGAATTTGACAGCATTCAGTCTTTTTGGGTAAGATCCTATCAGCATCTAGAAGTGTCAATCTTTGCCCACTCTTTCTTGTTGTAATGCTCCAAATCTGTCAGATTGCAATGGCCTCTCTTGTGTACAGCCCTCTTCAGGTCAGTGTACACATTTACAATGGGCTCTGGCTGGGCTGACAGCTAAACAGGAAAGGATTCTTTACAGTAAGAGCAGTCACCAGGGTTGGACTGGCCCACCAGAGAACCGGAGAATCCTCCGGTGGGCCCTGGCTTCTTCTTCAGGAGAGTTCATAGTGCAAACCTTGCAGCTGCATTGGGTGTCTTGAGTGGGGGAGAAAGGTGGGCCCTCAGAATCAAATCCTCTGGTGGGCCCAATGTTGTACAGTCTGACACTGAGTCAGACTATGGAATGTCTCACCATGAAAGGTAGTAATGGCTATAACTACAACAGCATTTAAAAAAGAGCTCGATACTTTTCCTCACAATAAATGAGATTGTGGGTTATAAATAATCTAGCAACAGAGAATGTATCACTGGTGGAGAAATGTCTTTTTTCAACCTATGTATCTATGTGACTATGGGCAGAGCCAAAAACATAAGGGTGAATAGGCCCGTAGTAGGGGAAAGCATACTACGCATGCGCGAGCCACAATTTCTGTGCGCAGGCGTGAGATTTGCCAGGAAATGTGGACGACGCAAGGTGTCATCCACGTCAGTAAAAGAAGAAGGCCAGCAAGCAGCAGACGGGGGAGGGATGGCGAGGTCCGAAACCACACTCATCGGACAGTACCAACCGGATTACCATGCAGCGCAGGAGAACTTTAAAAAGTTTTTGGGGGTATAAAGGGGCAGTCAGGGGGTTATACAACCATTTATGGAATGCAGCACAGGCGCTGAATAAGGTGATAGTTTTACTTGATATATGACCAAACTGGTGGCAGGTTCCCTTTAACCTTTTTTGTGACTTCTTCTTCTTACTACAATATGTCACACATTCTACAAAATTTTACAATAATTTCTCATCCACACCATGTAGTGCCCAAAGTCTTGCGCCTGTGCAGTGGAATCAGAGAGTTGCACAAACGCGCCTCACTGTGCCGTATTGAACAGCCAATGGTTCCGCTGCGTAGGTAGTTAGTAGAGTGTTTAAAGGGACCAGAGCGGCGTTTGAAGGGACCGAGGTGGCGCTGATCACAATTTGGAAACATCCACCAGACCGGACCAGTACAAGTATAAAACACTTTCTCTGAGACATGCAAGGGCAAGTCTCAGGATATAAAGAGGTTGCGGTTTCAGGATCCTTATTCTTATTATCTTAAATGTGATGAGCATAGTTTATAGGTGAAAAAAACTGGTAGTGGGTTGCCTTTAAGAGTATAAAAATTTTAATGGAAGTGCTTCTTTAAACCAGCTCACAGGAAGTGTGTGAAGTGAGCTATTTCTATGGCAGCTTGTTGTGAGGCTATCACCTACCATTTATACATTGACCAGAAGATGGCAGCAGAGTACAAATTACAATGCCCATTTATGAATCCTCAGTGTATGCACATGCAATGTATTACATCTTCTAACTCACAGCACCCAAAGTATGCAAATTGCCTCTTCACAGAGGAAGAGGACTTGAGCTCTAGTGCCACCTATTGAAAGGAGCAATCCTAAAAGTCAATATTGACCCTTTAACGAGCCTTATCAATTAGGATAAAAGCCAAACCAGAATCTAAATTTGCAGAGATGGTGTTTCAGGGTGCTGCCCCTCATCAGTGCAAAGTGTGAGATCTAGAACACTGGAACAAATCTACTGCCACATGACAAGTGTTTCACTCTGCAGCAGCAGACTGGGTACTGGAATAGCACAGACTGATCTAATAGTGATTGTTCTGTGCCCATCATTCTTTGTGTATAAAGAGGCCGGGAAACAAGCACCGAACGGCTTCAATATTGTTGATTGCACTCATTTAATGGTCTGAACTCAGAGCATGTAGATGTTTGAGTGTGATGGTGCATTATGTGAGTATTTAGGGCCCCACTTTGTCTAAAATCATCCCTGAGTACATTTTGACCTGATTTGGAAGTTGTTGATTCACAGCCGATTGGAATGCATCACTGAATTAATTTACTATTTTGTTTATTCTGTTTTGGTGAATTTAGTTGAAATGATTCTCCCATTAAATTCCAAGGACCAGGGAGTTAACAAAAAGAGGCAGATGAAACAAAGTCCTGCTAGAAGTTAGTAGAAAACCCCGCATTGCTTTTCAGATGCTGTGTAGATTCCGCTCCCCCTTACAGATAGAATCTCCCCAAGAAGAGAATCTCCCCTAATTTTCTGATCACTCTGCTAAAATAAAAAAAAATCTGCATCCCTATAATTCTGCCGTAATTCAACTGGTTAGCTAATGACATATATTTGAGAAAAATCTTGTTTATGTTTTTATGGTAACAGGCCATTTTTAATTTCTTTATTTTTCAAGACTGAATGTGGTGTCTGCCTGGCAGCTGAATTGTCAGCAGATCCCACCGAAAACAACACAATCTGCTGACAACAAAGTAATGTCGACATGTTAGAAATGAGATGTAACAAAGGCTAAAAAAAAAGTCAAAATTCTACTGGAAAACACATCAATTATTGCATGTTATGATTATTATTTCATTAATTATACATAACCAGTCATGTCGGCACACAGTAATATAGCATAGGTGGAAAGGCAAAAGTTTAACGCAGGTCATCAAGTCAATGGATGTCTCATCTGTTTTGGTTCATATCATTCAGAAACCTCAGACCTTACAATTGTCAAAACAAAACCAAAGCACCATTAAAAACAAGCATTTATAAGCGTACTGTGTGTTCCAAAGAACCTGATCTTCATGATCTGTAGAAAACCACACGTCAGGGCCAGCGAAGAGAAAGCTGTCCTCAGGAATAGAGCCGACAAAGTTCTTTAAGCTGCAGCAGGAGTGTGTGACCTTCATGAGCCTCCAAAGTTATTTTGCATTACTTCTCTCATATGAATCATGATAAGTTAAAAGAAAATAAAAGGTTCTCATCTCTGTAGGCGTCATAATAACAGATTATTCATCACAAGCACAGAAAATATACTTGATCATTCCAACCACACATACACGGACCGTGATTCATCACTGCAGCGTTAGAACATCAGAGAGAAACTCCCAACATTCATGTATCCGAGAAGACTTTCAGTTAAATGAGAGCAATATTATGGCACCTCCACTGTAGACCAGTGCAGAGAAAAGCCAACTAAGGGCTTCTCTCACTCCACTATGCCCATGTGTTACAATGATGGCAATTCACCCGAAAAAGTTTGCATGTCATGTGTGGGCTAAAAGACCTGCGGTGATCAATTGAGGGTCGAGTGGGGTACATTGAGGGGTGACTCACACTCCGAATAAAAGGTCAACAGCCACATTATCACTCCACAACAGCTTATTGCCACGCAGCAATCATGGACTTTATTGAAGTTTCCTAAATACAGTTATATTGTATTCCTAAACTAGGTAATAAATGATTGCTGGGCTGAGACCTCTTGGATACTCATGGATTCTGAAAGCGGGGGTTCCAAAGCTCCCAACGTGAATGCTCGCCCATGCAGGACCACTGCTCCTTTCACTCCTTTACCTATAAGGAGACTGATGAAACTACCATAGAAATGAATTGAAGAGTGGTTATGCTAAGAAGTGTAACAACCCTGCTGGCATCACTGCATGGCCTCCCATCCCCCACACATCAATTTACTTTCTGCTTCAAGCAATGCTGTGAATTCTGTCTGTTGCCAGCTCTGTGCCTCTGCTCTCCATGTTTCCTGAGTGTGTGTATAGGGGGGGCGGCGCCTGAACTCTCTGGTTCTTATGCAGTCAGGGTGCAATTGTGTAATATGTCCCTTACCAATCACCTGGAGCCCTTGACTATTTAGTTTCGCCACTCCCACTGTAGGTCTCTGTAGGAATACTCTTTGTCTCGCTTTGTACCTTCTCCGCCTGCCAGGAGGCAGAATATCCTGGCCCTTGAGTCTTGTTCCCAGTGCCTTGTCTGTTCTCTGTCCGCCTGCCAGGAGGCAGAATATCCTGGCCCTTGAGTCTTTGTCCCGGTGTCTCTGTCTGAACTCAGTCTTACCTCTGTCTGTCAGTCTCCTTGTTTGTGGTTCCTTCTCTGCCGTGTCTTTCCTTGTGTCCTCCCTGTCTGTGCATCTGCACCCTCGCAGCTTTATCTGTGCATCTGCACCCTCGCAGCTTTATCTGTGCATCTGCACCCTCGCAGCTTTATCTGTGCATCTGCACCCTCGCCGCACTGTCTGCACGGCACCCTAGCCGCTCTGTCTGCACGGCTCCCTAGCCGCTCTGTCTGCACGGCTCCCTAGCTACTCTGCCTGCTCCGAACTCCAGCGGCTCTGCCTGCTCCGAACTCCTGCGGCTCTGCCTGCTCCGAACTCCTGCGGCTCTGCCTGCTCCGAACTCCTGCGGCTCTGCCTGCTCCGCACTCCTGCGGCTCTGCCTGCTCCGCACTCCTGCGGCTCTGCCTGCTCCGCACTCCTGCGGCTCTGCCTACCTTCACCTCCTGTGTGAACAGGTCCAAACCTGTTCCTTCATATTCCACTCCTTCCTGCCTATATCCATACCTGCACCTCCTGTGTGAACAGGTCCAGATCCTGTTCCAGCATACACCACTCCCTCCTGCCTACAGCTGCTGTGTGAACAGGTCCCTACCTGCTCCTTCTCATACCACACCAATCTGTCTGTGTCTCCAAGCCGTGCCCGCCTGTCCTGTGTCTCCAAGCCGTGCCCGCCTGTCCTGTGTCTCCAAGCCGTGCCCGCCTGTCCTGTGTCTCCAAGCCGTGCCCGCCTGCCCTGTGTCTCAGCCGTGCCTGTCGTGTCTACCTGCCTGCCTGTCTAGCCTCTGTCAAAGTGACTTGTCCCCGAGTGGGACCAGCAGCCACAGCCAGACACCACCCTGGAGTGGCACCCGACAGCTATCTGCCGCACAAGCCTGACCTCACCATCAGAGGCTCCAGTGAAGACCGAGGTAGCTGTCGTAGTCACGCCCCTTCCAGGGTAGTCTGGTTTGTGGCACAGTGGGGCCACAACCCCCCGTTCGCGCCATTCAGCCAAGGCGCGAGCGTGACAAGAAGAGACTTTAGGATCCGAGTCCTCAAATATGTCATAGCTTATGGTTGCTGAGAGAGGCATGCTGGGTTACTGTTGCTGCACCCGCTATTTTAGTCAAAATTTGTCAGGGTTTGGAGGTGTCATTGAAAAGAGTTCAATGACGCCTCCGAACCCTGCCAAAAAAAAAAAAACAGTATGTCGTCAATATATTGAGACCGTGAGATCGCAGCACCAATATCTTCAAAATTCTGGGCTACCTCTCTGTCCCACAGCCCCAGAAACAAATTAGCATTCGAGGGCAGTGTTTATAAACCTTTTTAAAGGGAAGCTGTCATGTACAATAACACTATTAGCTTGCAGATATGGGGTCAGAGAGCACCTCTGCTGGGAGGAAATAAACTTTACTAACCGGCAGTGATTGGCTTTCATTCATAGGGGTGGCACTGGCATGGATTTAATCACCGCCCAGTGTATAGAGAGCAGTAGCTCTAGCCACACCCTCGGCACTGACTGACAGCAGCTCAGCATTAGGGCCGGCTGTCAGTCAGTTTCGGGGGCACAGTTAAAGCCGCTGCTCTCTATACACTCAGCAGTGATTAAACCATGCCGGTGCCGCCCCTATTACTGGAAGTCAAATGCTCCCAAAGGGAATAAAGTTCATTTCCTCCCAGCAGTGGGGCTCTCAGTGCCGGCACTGCGTGGTGTCAGAACCCTATTAATCTGCAGACTAACCCCATATCTGCAAGTTAATAGTGTTATTTTACATGAGAGCTCCCTTTAAAAGCTCTATAGTCAAAGAGGTTATAAACACTGCGCATGTTTAGCCACCACTGCTGGACTGCAATGGTGGTCGGCAACCTAGACAACACGCAGCTAGCAATCAAAATAGTAACATTCACATAGCAGGGTATAGGTACAGAATTTTAATAAGGAGCAAATTGGAAAATTGCTTGTTTTTACATAGAACTTTCCAATTATACCCATCGTTGAGATTGCAATAACCATTTAATTGGTTCAGTAAAGTATCCATTATGTAAATTGGTATTGAATCTAGTAAACATGTACAGCATCTTGTGTGAAAATGTTGTTGCTGTTTTCTATCCTCTCCCCTGTTTCATCCACCCATTTTGTCTTATATTTCAGTCCTACTTAACTCTGTCCTACATAACTATGACTGATGACGTTCTCAATCATTCACTTTCTGTACGATCATTATGGAAAAAAAACGTGATTGTTTATTTTTGCCCATTTTGCCTCCCGTCGTATATAATCCGGGACACTGTACGAGTTTAGGATATGATGCAGTTGGCTTTTAACATTGTGTCATGTCGTATACAGTGACCCCGTCGTTTTAGGTGGAACTCTATGGGCAATTCACCATGTGAAGCTATATTTTCCCTGAAAGAAAAGAGCAAATATACAATAACTGTCACGCTCGCGCCTTGGCTGAATGGCGCGAGCCGGGGGGTTGTGGCCCAACTGTGCCACAAACCAGACTACCCTGGAAGGGGCGTAACTACGGCAGCTACCTTGGTCTTCACTGGAGCCTCTGATGGTGAGGTCAGGCTTGTGCGGCAGGTAGCTGCCGGGTGCCACTCCAGGGTGGTGTCTGGCTGTGGCTGCTGATCCCACTCGGGAACAGGACACCTGGACAGGTGCGAGTGACAAGTAGGCTAGACAGGTAGACACAGGACAGGCGGGCACGGCTTGTAGACACAGGACAGGCGGGCACGGCTTGGAGACACAGGACAGGCGGGCACGGCTTGGAGACACAGGACAGGCGGGCACGGCTTGGAGACACAGGACAGGCGGGCACGGCTTGTAGACACAGGACAGGCGGGCACGGCTTGGAGACACAGGACAGGCGGGCACGGCTTGGAGACACAGGACAGGCGGGCACGGTATGAGAAGGAGCAGGTAGGGACCTGTTCACACAGCAGGTGTAGGCAGGAGGGAGTGGTGTAAGCTGGAACAGGATCTGGACCTGTTCACACAGGAGGTGCAGGTAGGCAGAGCCGCAGGAGTGCGGAGCAGGCAGAGCCGCAGGAGTAGACAAGGAGAAAAAATACAAACACACAAAATACTAATATAAAGTGTAATAATCACATTAATATAAATAAAGATATAAATATATAAAAAAATGTGATTGAACCAATCTCCCAAGAAAAGGATGGCAGACCATCCGGTGTATATGAAAAGATTTACTCAAGGGTGGATAAAAAAGTGCCACAAGATAAGAGCAGAATGTGCAGCATGAATGATGATACAATGATGATACAATGATAAAGTAAAAAATAATAATAATAACAAATGGCAAAATTTTTGTGAAAAAAATGCCTTTATTAAAATATATTGGCACAACAATTAAGTGCATTAAAATTATATATATATATATATATAATCATAAAAAAGAAAAAATAATAATAATAAAATATAAAACCACATATGCGGTATACTTATGTATATTGGAAAACCCGTTCCATAACAAGAAAGGCTTAATTAATAATACAGGTAAAAAAGTGCATAATTATAGTGACACAAAAAAATAAATATACATTAATAGATGTGCCAGAGGTGCAGCTGTGCAAATAAGTAAAAAACGCCCTAAGGCGTGTGCTATTAAACCAAAAAAAATATACCTGTAAGCCAATGACCGCAATGTGGATAATATAATGACGCGCCCCGACGCGCGTTTCGGAAATAAAATCTCCTTCGTCAGGTGGAATATTTATTTTTTTGTGTCACTATAATTATGCACTTTTTTACCTGTATTATTAATTAAGCCTTTCTTGTTATGGAACGGGTTTTCCAATATACATAAGTATTCCGCATATGTGGTTTTATATTTTATTATTATTTTTTCTTTTTTATGATTATATATATATATATATATATAATTTTAATGCACTTAATTGTTGTGCCAATATATTTTAATAAAGGCATTTTTTTCACAAAAATTTTGCCATTTGTTATTATTATTATTTTTTACTTTATCATTGTATCATCATTGTATCATCATTCATGCTGCACATTCTGCTCTTATCTTGTGGCACTTTTTTATCCACCCTTGAGTAAATCTTTTCAGAGCCGCAGGAGTGCGGAGCAGGCAGAGCGGCTAGGGAGCCGTGCAGACAGAGCGGCTAGGGTGCAGATGCACAGATAAAGCGGCTAGGGTGCAGATGCACAGATAAAGCTGCGAGGGTGCAGATGCACAGATAAAGCTGCGAGGGTGCAGATGCACAGATAAAGCTGCGAGGGTGCAGATGCACAGATAAAGCTGCGAGGACACAAGGAAAGTCACGGCAGAGAAGGAACCACAAACAAGGAGACTGACAGCCAGACAGAGGTAAGACTGAGTTCAGACAGAGGCACCGGGACAAAGACACAGGGACCAGAATATTCTGCCTCCTGGGAGGCGGACAGAGAACAGACAAGGCACTGGGAACAAGACTCAAGGACCAGGATATTCTGCCTCCTGGCAGGCGGACAAGATACAAAGCGAGACAAAGAGTATTCCTACAGAGAAGGAGATACACAGAACAGGGCCTGGCTTCCTCAGCAGCAAGATACTGAGTACAGACATTGCACAGGCAAAGGTCAGTGGGTGTGGCGAAACTAAATAGTCAAGGGCTCCAGGTGATTGGTAAGGGACAGATTACACAGGTGCACCCTGACTGCATAAGAACCAGAGAGTTCAGGCGCCGCCCCCCCTATACACACAGTCTGGAAACATGGAGAGCAGAGGCACAGAGCTGGCAACAGACAGAATTCACAGCATGGCTTGAAGCAGAAAGTAAGTTGGTGTGCGGGGGATGGGAGGCCATGCAGTGATGCCAGCAGGGTTGTTACAATATCCACTTTCAGCTGTAGGCTATGTGCACACGCTGCAGATTCACCTGCGTTTTTTTCCGCGCGGAACCGCAGGTAAAGTGACCTGCGGCTTTCCTGCGTTTTGGTCTGTGGTTTTGCCCTGCGGTTTCACACCTCTACTATGTTAAAGGTGTGAAACCGCTGCGGAAATCGCCCAATCAATTGACATGCTGCGGTTTGTAAACCGCAGCAAAACCGCGCGGAAAAAACTGCATCGTCAGCACAGCGTTTTTGAAAACCCATAGGGTTTCATTGTACTGTACTTGGTCTGCGGAACTGCTGCGTTTCTGCAGGGCCAAAACCGCTGCGGAAACGCAGCAGAATCCGCACCGTGTGCACATAGCCTAATAGATAGAATGAAGATATTTAGTATCTGGACAGCTGTATAAAACAAAGACAAGTATCCTGTGGTTGTAGATCCAGCGGTCTCGGCGTAACAGGCGTACTCTGTAAGAGCCGGTATGGCCAGTCCTATAACGCCACCCACACTGGTTACCAGATAGAATAAGAAAATATGGTTCTGACTTACAGATCGGAGATATCTTCACGGTAGCCGGAAATGTCTATAGGAAGCAATGGATGAATAATATCACTGTTTTCCTGGGCTCCTGCTTGCATTATTGTGCCTACGGCAGATAGGCATCAATGCGGCATGTGTTTCCTAGTTCCCCTCATGGTGTAAAGTAAGAGGGAAGTGGATGGCTCAGGTATCTCTGTATATTAAAGGCGGCCCCATCCACCCATTCCTGTGCCAAAAATGTATCGGAGCTACTGGAAGATCCTCTTACATCAACACAGCAACCTGTCACATTAACTCTTACTACTAAGAAATTGGCTAATTAGTAGAAGACATCTGTGTGAGCCATTTCTGAAACTTCACACGACGCATAGCCCTATATTGTAGACTATTACGTGAAGTCTAAGAGTACCTGCTTGATAAAGGCCTCAATAGGGTCGAAACGTTGTATCTGATGACGGCAGAATAAAAGCTTCAGATTTCTTTCACCTGGAAGCGGATGCTGTTCCTTCCTTTTCATTGTGCATCTATTGTTGGACCCGACGGGCCCCGGGACCCCTGGAGCGTGCATCCTATGCATCTGTGTGCTGTTGGCTGGTTTTCTATTTACCTGCTTCATAGTCACATCTGAAGGTTCAGAGCACAGCCGGGGAAAGCTTCTACACGCGTCCTCCCGAACTTCTGCTGAGAGTCTTCTTGTACCAAGCGAAAAGACTGTGTCAACAGGTTCTGTTATCAGTAAACACCTCCATACAAGATTGGAGTTAGGTGGAGATAAGACTTACAAAAATGCCTATAAACAAGCACCTGGTGAGCCATGTGTGAATATTCCCTTATTATGGTGGATGGAGCAGGCTGAGTTAACCTATGTAACTGTATGAGGGCTTGTTCTTGTGGAACAAATTGTAGCTTTGAAAGACACCATTGATTTTACTATACAGTGCACAAGAAAATTAGAAAAAAAAGCGGTGAAATGGTGAAGAAAAACAGGGTTTCATTTTTATGGCATTAATTGTGCAGTCAGTACAATTACAGTGCTACCAAAGATGTATCTTTTTTTTTTTTTTTTTTTACTATTTTAGTACCATAAAAATATGGTGAAATCTGTAAAACAATATCTACAATGGGGGAAATAAGTATTGGATCCCTTGCTGATTTTGTAAATTTTCCCACTGACAAAGACATGAACAGTCTATAATTTTAAGGGTAGGTTAATTTTAATATTGAGTGATAGAATATCAAAAATAAAATCCAGGAAATTACATTGTATAAATTATATAAGTTTATTTGCATTTTGCAGTGAGAAATAAGTATTTGATTCCCTACCAACCATTAAGCGTTCTGGCTCCTACATACCAGTTAGATGATCCTAATCAATTCGTTACCTGCATTAAGGACAGCTGTCTTACATAGTCACCTTTATAAAAGACTCCTGTCCACAGGCTCAATTAAGCAGTCAGACTCTAACCTCTACAACATGGGCAAGACCAAAGAGCTTTCTAAGGATGTCAGGGACAAGATCATAGACCTGCACAAAGCTGGAATAGGCTACAAAACCATAAGTAAGACACTGGGTGAGGAGACAACTGTTGGTGAGATAGTAAGAAAATGGAAGAAATACAAAATGATTGTCAATCGAAATCGATCTGGGGCACCATCTCAAAATCTCACCTCGTGGGGTATCCTTGATCATGAGGAAGATGAGAGATCAGCCTAAAACTACACAGGGGGGAACTTGTTAATGATCTCAAGGCAGCTGGGACCACAGTCACCAAGAAAATCATTTCTAACACATTACGCTGTAAAGGTTTAAAATCTTGTAGTGCCCGCAGGGTCCCCCTGCTCAAGAAGGCACATGTGCAGGCCCACCTGAAGTTTGCCAATGACATCTGGATGATTCTGTGAGTGATTGGGAGAAAGTGCTGTGGTCAGAGGAGACAAAAATTGATCTCTTTGGCATTAATTCAACTCGCCATGTTTGGAGGAAAAGAAATGCTGCCTATGACCCAAAGAACACTGTCCCCACTGTCAAGCATGGAGGTGGAAACATTATGTTTTGGGGGTGTTTCTCTGCTAAGGGCACAGGACTACTTCACCACATCAATGGGAGAATGGATGGAGCTACGTACCGTAAAATCCTGAGTGACAACCTCCTTCCCTAAGCCAGAACATTAAAAATGGGTCTACTACTAGGACAACCCCTTCCTAAACTAAATGTTCAGCTCCGATAAAATAATGTTTCAGCACTTGCGGTCCCGGGTTGTGATGCAGTGGAATGACACATGATCCCCGGCGCCCAATCAGCACTGGCGTCACTGTCTCTACCTTTGTAGAAACTGAACATGAAGTCCGTGATCACCAGCAGCCCCCTGGCTTCTTCTTCATGTTCAGTTTGTCCGAAGGCGGAGACAGTGACACCAGCGCTGATTGGGCGATTCCGTCATGTATCACAGCCCCGGGGAGAGCGAGTGCTGACTCCGTGGGAACGGCGCTGGCTTGGGAGGTGAGTATAAGCTTTATTTATTGGGAGTTTAAGAAGGGGTTGTCCCAGTAGTGGACAATCCATTTAATAAAGATTTATTTATGGTATGCTATACATTTGGTGATCACGTTTTTTTTCACACTACTTTTCTTTCTCCATTGATCCCGCCCAATGGCGCGCCTGTCACGTGATTGTGGGGCATCAATGGACTGTCATGACAGCCGGGGGTCTGCTGTTACGGGCTGATGTTCACAGGAGATTGCGAGTTTTGCTATACGTAGCAGTGCTGAATCCCTGCTAGTTGTAGGACAGGTGCTATGTAAATAAATAATAATAATCACATGATCGCAGCTTCATGTCTCTTAAGGGGACTATTAAATACTGTAAAGAGTAAAAATAAAATATTAAAAAAAACAAAAAAACACCGAAGTTCAAATCACCCTTTTGCCCGATTAAAATTAAAACAATGACAAAAAGAAGAAAAAAAACATTTTTTGACAAAATTCTGAATTTATGTTTCACCACCTAAGTAAAAAAAACAAAACAAAAACCAATACCTGTTTAGCATCTACTCAGCCTTTTTCTCTGCTCGCTTTCTCAAACTGAACATGGACAAAACAGAATTCATCATCTTTCCCCCATCTCACTCTACCCCTCCACCAGACCTATCCATCAATGTCAATGGCTGCTTTCTTTCCCCAGTCCCGCACGCTCAGTGCCTTGGGGTGATCCTTGACTCTGAGCTCTCTTTCAAACCACATATCCAAGCTCTCGCCTCCATCTGCCGCCTCAAACTCAAAAATATTTCCCGGATCCGCTCATTCCTCAACCATGAAACCACAAAAACACTAGTGCACGCTCTTATCTCCCGCCTCGACTACTGCAACCTCCTACTCTCTGGCCTCCCCTCTAACACACTGGCTCCGCTCCAGTCCATCCTACACTCTGCTGCCCGACTAATCCACCTGTCTCCCCGCTATTCCCCAACCTCCCCCCTATGCCAGGCCCTTCACTGGCTTCCTATTGCCCAGAGGCTCCAATTCAAAACCCTAACCATGACATACAAAGCCATCCACAACCTGTCTGCTCCATACATCTGTGACATGGTCTCTAGATACCTACCCGCACGCAACCTTCGATCATCTCAAGATCTCCTTCTCTACTCCCCCCTTATCTCCTCTTCCCACAACCGCATACAAGACTTCTCCCGTGCTTCCCCCATACTCTGGAACTCTCTACCCCAACACATCAGACTCTCACCATCAACGGAAACCTTCAAGAAGAACCTGAAGACCCACCTGTTCCGACAAGCCTACAGCCTGCAATGATCCTCGGTCTACTGAACCACCGCATGACCTGCTCTACCCTCTCCTACTGTATCCTCACACATCCCTGTAGACTGAGAGCCCTCGCGGGCAGGGTCCCCTCTCCTTATGTACTTGTGTGTCCCTTGTCTTACACATGTTTATTATACTTGTCTATATTTCCCCTTTTCACATGTAAAGCGCCATGGAATAAATGGCGCTATATAAATGCATAATAATAATAATAATACATACTCATAATGACCTGAGGAATCATATGGCAAAGTCAGTTTTACCATATATTGAACATGGTAAATGAAACAAAAAAAAAACAAAAACATTGTGGCATTACTTTTTTTTTTTTTTACCGCACTTGGAATTTTTATTTCCATTTTCCAGTACACTATGTGGGAGATTGAATGGTGTCATTCAAAAGTATAACTCATCCTGCAAAAAAATACAAGCCCTCATACGGCTACATGACTGGAAAAATAAAAAAGGTTATGGCTCTTGGAAGGAGGGAAGGGAAAAAAAACAACAAAAATGGAAACTGGCCCGGGGGTGAGGGGGTTAATACTATGGCGTGCTGCTGTGTATCTCTATAGATGTCACTACGGTGGGTGGCTGTACACGCATTTTCTTGTCATTATGTCCCCACTTACAGAATGCTTGTTATAAACTATATAAATACATATATACAGTTTCTATGTATTTAGTAACTTGATCACATTTCTAACAAATATTTTTGATAAAGGAAACAAAGAGACCACAAGTTCTTCCTGAGCTGCCCTGCCTGCGACAACCAAGGAAACCATATTAGGTAGCAAAGTCAGTGTTAGTGGTGGTAACAATACACTTTTACTTTTAACACAATGGCGAGGTACAGTAATAGGAGCCTGGATTATGTATGCGTTGTATGTGTGCGGACACACGCTGGCGTTATCACACATCACTACAAATCACAAGCTCACACCTCTGCGAGTGCGGTAACTCTTCCTAGGTCCTCACTTAGATGTTGTTTTTTTCATGTACGTAAAAAAAACTGGACCTATTTTTATCAATGTTGGCTCAGTTTTTCAGTCCTCACCAGTGATTTTCTAGTATGCAAAAAAAAAATTGCAAAACTTCTTCTGCCCATAACAATGTTAAAAACCGATTGCGCTTAGCCTATAGACTTGTTTAGGTGGGGTTTTTTTTCATCTGTTTTTTTTTTTTTTGCAAGCACACGATCATCCGATTTATTGGTAAAATAATAAAATGCAGACAAAAAAGTACTGCTGTATCATTGACCTTGAACTGTGACCTTCATCAGGCCCATTATGATGATTCCATAGTAGGTGGACACTGACAAATTACCCTTTCACAATGCGTTTTCTCCTACGTTCAGTGGTCCCGTCGGAGATTACGTCTGAACTCCCCTGCAAAACGGGATTGGGGCGATCGCGTACTGATGGGGCCACTGACTATAATGGTGCAGCCAGCGTCACCGTGTTCTGTCATGCATGATTTTCCACAGTATATGCCTATAGGAGGTGGACAGTGAGGCGTAGTAGACTACAGAGCACACAGTGTCTTTGTCTGCACCATTATAGTCAATGGCCCCGTCGACACATACGGGCAAATCCGGTTTTGGGGGATTTGGATGAAAGGTCTGACATGGCCACTGATGTAAGAGAAAACGCAATATGAACGTCCCCTAATACCCTTTGTCCTCCAGTAATGTCAGCAGAACCAGGTGAAGAAAACAGCTCTAAACTTAGGGTCAATCCTGACCCACAGAGGAAGAGCTAGTCTCCAAATGCTCACTTTCAGCCAACATTCTACAAATGTAGGTGTAGGGTACAGTATGTGATTCATTGCTGCTTCCAACAGGTGGCGCTATAGAGTTCTAGTCCTCTTCCTCTCTGAAGAGGCAATTTGTATATTTAATTTCCCAGAGGAGCATTACACGGCCAATAAGTCTCCTTACACTGGCATGCCAGGGGCGGTGTGTCACTCTCCACAAGGAGAAATGTTACCCTTAGACCTCAGTTCTCTGTTTCGAAATGGAAATCATAGGGTAAAATATGTACTGTAAATCTACATGTTTATACTGAACGCCAGAAACAATTCATTAGATTGTTAATAGTAGACAGTATTGTACTATAGACCTAGACCTCGTGGAGGGATACAGGCCAATTTATTGTTGTATAAATAGAATGTATTGTTGTGATATCAAATCTGCTTTGAAAGACACATAATTCATAGATACAACTGAGGCTAACTTCACTCGTTCAGGATTTTCCTTTTATAAACTCCATCCTGTATTTTACGAGACTGGTTTGACTCCCGTGTACAACAATGAAACAGAATTTAAGACGTTTCCCCTTTTATTCTACAACACAATTTCCACAGATCTCCAGAGTGCTACAAAGCGACAGCACTCCTTTCGAAATTGTGGAGAAACTAGCCTTCAAGAATATTAAAAATTTATTGCATTTCCAGTTAGAGTGATCAATGAGTGGAACAGGCTGCCACGAGAAGTGGTGAGTTCTCCTCCAATTGAAGTCTTCAAACAGAGGCTGGACAGACATCTGACTGGGATGATTTAGCGAATCCTGCTTTGAGCAGGGGGTTGGACCAGATGGCCCAGGAGGTCCCTTCCAACTCTACGATTCTATGATTCTATGAAACTGGTCGCTGAAAATCACACATTGAGGCAAGGTGTGTTGTGACAAGTCTAGGGTATGGCCTGATCTCATTCAACATTGTAGAGTTCTGAGGGAAGTGGATTGCCAGGGTCAGGGGCAGCAGCACGGGTCAGGGGCGGCAGCACGGGTCAGAGGCAGCAGCAGCACGATTTCAGGGGCAGCAGCACGGGTCAGAGGCAGCAGCACGGGTCAGAAGCAGCAGCACGATTTCAGGGGCAGCAGCACGGGTCAGAGGCAGCAGCACGGTTCAGAGCAGCAGCACGGGTCAGGGGCAGTGGAACAGGTCAGGGGCACCAGCATGGGTTAGGGGAAGCAGCATGGGTCAGGGGCAGCAGCACGGGTGAGGGGCAGCAGCACGGGTGAGGGGCAGCAGCACAGGTGAGGGGCAGCAGCATGGGTCAGTGGCAGCAGCACGGGTGAGGGGTAGCAGCACGGGTCAGAGGAAGTGTAGTACTCGCAGGTACGGAGGATGCAGTGACGAGGCGCGAGACGGTTTGAGCTTTAAGGTGTAACTTTTATATCTATAGATGCCTTTTGGGCTGTCTTGAGCAACCGAACAAGCTAACAATAACTGCCCACGCATGGGATCAATACAAGAAACACACGGTAATGCGAACACGACTAACCCGGCAAAGGCCGGTCACTATAGGGCCGCGGTGTGGCCGACTACGGGTTCTTAGTTATAAAAGTGTCACTTATCCTCTCTGACGTCCGGCAGGGTCCTGAACGATGATGCTTCGGCGTTGCAGCCGCTGGGCCCAGCCAACAAGGATCTGACGAAAACTTCGGGCGTTCCTGTGCCCAGGCGAGGTGGGGGCACAACAGGCCCCGGAAGAGTTCCGCAAGGCGGCGCCCCCCGGCGGAGGCGGTGCAGTGGAGCTTGGGGGCTGGAGAATGGAGGCCGCAGCCCCGAATGGAGCTGCAGGGACCGCAGCTGGCAGTGGACTGGAGTGAGGCGGCGTTGGCCGCGGGTGGCAGCAGGTAGGCTGCAGCCGCGAACTGGAGCGGGGCATCGTCTGCTGCGGGCGTGAGCTGACGGGCCGCACTCGCGGGGCGGAGTTGGGCGGCCACCGGCGGGAATGGACGGACTGCACCCGCAGGGCGGAGTCGGGCGGTGGCTGCCGCGGGCGAGAACGGACGGGCCACACCCATGGGGTGGAGTCAGGCGGCGGCTACCGTGGGCGGGAGCGGACGGGCCGCACCCGCCGGGTGGAGTCGGGTGACGGCTGCCGCGGGCGGACGGGCCGCGCCCACGGGGTGGAGACAGACGGCCCGCACCCATGGGGTGGAGTTGGGCGGTGGCGGCCACTAGGAGCGCGGCTGAACGGTCGGCGTCTCCCTCCTGGACGGCTAGGTGCCATCTCCCTTCTGCCTGTGGTGAGTCTCCCTGCAGTCTCTCTGGTCGCTGCTCTCCCCACTCTGCTCTGGCTCTTGATCTGGCTCTCTGGCGCTTCCTGGCTTCCTTCCTCCACCTCTCCTGTTCTGTTGACTCACTGTGACTAGCGTTCTCCTCCCCTCTTATATTGGCTCCTCCCCCAGCCCACCTGTCAGTCTCCACGGTCCGTCCCTGAACTCTGTCCCCCGGAAACAGTTTCCCCCGGGAACCCAGGTGACGGTCCCCTTGGTTCCGACCCGGACACTCGGCGGGGACCCTCTCTCCCACAGCAGCAGCACAGCTCAGAGGCAGCAACATGATTTCAGGGGCAGCAGCACGGGTCAGTGGCAGCAGCACGTTTACAGAGCCCTGTAACAATCCGGCTAAAAAGAAACTTTAGAATACTTCCAATTGATCTCTTTGGGACATTTTAATTTCAAGAACATCCAAGGTCCATAAGAAGACGAATTATGGCTACAAGAATCATAGATTCCGGTAGGGAATGGGTAAGCAGGGAAATCTCCCACAACTCCATGAAGAAATCATTTCAACTCATCAAAGGTGTCCTGCCACAGGAGACAGGACACGAAGACCAGGTTTCCAGTGACCACGAGAAGAGCTGTCACAGCACTGACAGTGAAGTCCAGGACGGGAAGCCCAGCAATTAGAAGCTCTTCCGCCCTGAAGTCTCAGTATGAGAAGGGATTTCCCTCTGCTCACTAAAGAAAACATCTCCCCTTAGGAAAGGTGTCCTGTCACAGGAGACAGGACAGGAAGACAAGGCTCCAGCATCTACTCCAAGGGCAGTTACACCACTGACAGCTGATCAGACTTGTAGTCCTTCAGAGCAATTGTATATACATGAAAAATTGGGAACTCTAGCTGTCACTCAGGCAATTCACATACAACTCAGTGCCCATTATAATGTAAACAAACCAGCCATTGAACTTCAGCGCAGGAACTATGGATCTAGAGATTTAAAATATCCTCCACTAATAAACTAAGCTTTGGATTATAATAATATTGTCAACAATAAAAATAACTATGGGGGAAATTTTAATAGTATACAAAGAATTTTAATGGGACGCATCCGACGCCCCGAGAGTCCATTGAGATATTTCTTCGCTGTAGACAGGAATCACTGGCAGCTCCCCTACCCAAACGCTACACCCATAATGAAAATGAACTACAAAACTAAAAGAAAATTGAGAGATTTCCTTGGTACCACAGAAGCATGGTATAATGGAAAAGGGGTTAATAGGAATGAATATTTATCAACCTGTAATTTATTCTGAGGTTTTTTTTTTGTTTGCACCCAATTCATTATTTTATTTTCCCTTTTCATTTTATATGTGCTCTCCTGTGTGTTGTTTTCTTCTTCTTTCTGGGCAGAGTTTAGCAACCAGATTGCCTGATTGACCAAAATTTGGCGCAATTTCACTTTAGTCTTACTATGATGTATTTTTGAGCATGCCAACAATTTGGCGAAATTTTAGCAACTTTTGATATAAAATTGTGACTTTTTGAGCTAAAAGTCGCAAAAGCAGTTTAGGAAAGGAAATAAAGCCCATTTTTCACTTAGCGACAAATTGATGAGTCTCATGAGCCAGACAAAAAAAGGACTTAAAAAATCCCTACAAATGAAGATTTGGGGCCATAGTGTTTTGACAAATATACCTGACAGCTGATACATGCTGTCCGAACCACGAGCAGCATGTATCAGAGATTGGCTCAATGATTTGAGCCATGTACAGTATGTTTAACTCTGAAAAGCTGTCGGATTTTAGAGAAAAACATGCTTTAAAAGTCACTTCTCCCCAGCGGCTCCCATTGCGATAAAGGTTTTTCCCTGCGTGCATGTATAGGGAGAGACCTGTCACTGAAGGGGAGTGGGCGGTTAGAAGCTGCCATCACTTTAAGCATCACTTTCATTTTTTAAAACCTGTATCTTACTAAGCTTTTCAGTGCAGAGACTCCCCAGAAAAATGGAAGTCAATGAGCAATCAGCTAATTTAACCGCGTTGTGTACATTTACATAGAGTTGAGATTTCGGCCCAGAACTTATGAGAGATCTTTGTGACCTGTAAGGGAATGTAGGTAGAGATTAAATTCAGCATCTAATGAAATTACAGAAAAATTGTTTTTTTTTCAAGTGGAATCGGTTTTTAACATAAACTTCTGTCTAAAAATACAAGACTGAAAAGGCAACACCCAGGTGGAATTCATGTGCACTATTCATTATATCCACATGCCATGCTAAAAACTATAGCAACAATAATAATAAAAGTACTAGTTCATCAGACAGTGTGACTCATAGTTGGAAAACGATAAGTATTTTTCAACTTGATCCAGAAATTTTAAAGATCACTCACTTATCCACATGTGGCATAGCTGTCTACCAAGGCGTTTTGAACGTTACATGCGTTCTTAGCCTTGGTTTGATAATAGCTGATGGTTGGGGGGTGCTGGGTGTCGTACTTCGCTGATCTGATGTTGGTGACATCCTGAGAATAGATAATTCATTGTGGTCTTATCTCTTCTTATCTTTATTTTTTTTATATAGCGCTAACATATTCCACAGCGCTTTACAGTTTGCACACATTATCATCACTGTCCCCGGTGGGGCTCACAATCTAAATTCCCTATCAGTATGTCTTTGGAGTGTGGGAGGAAACCGGAGTACCCGGAGAAAACCCACGCAAACACGGGGAGAACATACAAACTCCTTGCAGATGTTGTCCTTGGTGGGATTCGAACCCAGGACCCCAGCCAATAACGGAATTCATAACTTTGATGCGTATCTGTCCTTTACTGAAATTAGTGAGTCTTGAAATTTGGAAATATAATTTTTACAAGAATTATGCATCATATGGGGATCTCTTGATCCTGTTGGCGAGGAACTGCGGCTGCTATGGGCTCCCTCCGGCCCGTCATTGCAAGTTCAACTGTATCGGCATCCTGGATGCTGATACATTTGAAAATAATCATGAAATAGGGAGTGTCAATTGACACTCCCTCCCTAATCATTCTTCCTCCGTGTCTGATGTCTCAGCGCAGCGGGTGTGATGATGTTACTACATGGTGCTCATTGTGCTGAGATGTGCAACTCTTCAGAAATCTCACTGCAGGGAACGAGGTGGCGAGGTGAATATTGTTTCGGTTTTTTTTTAATTAGTGAGTACATGGTGGAGGCCATAATATTGTATGTGGGACTCTTGGGAGTACATTAAACTATATGGAGGACTATGAGGAGTACATTATACTATATGGAGGACTATGAGGCGTACATTATACTATATGGATGGCTATGGGAATTTCATTACAATATATGGAGGACTACCGGGCCCATTATACTATATGGAGAGCTATGGGTTGCATTGTGCTATATGTGAAACTATGGGGAGTGCATTATACTGTATGGAGGACTATGGGGTGCAGTATATAATTTTGGAGGATTGTAGAGTGCAGTATACTATATGGAGGACTATGGGGCCCATTATACTATATGGGGGGCTGTGTGAGGGCTATTATACTATATGGAGGGCTGTGTGGGGGTTATTATATTTGGAGGGCTATGTGGGGGCCATTATAATATTTAGATGGCTATGTGGGGGCTATTATACTGACTGCAAGCAAATGTACCGTGTGAAGGTGGGTGTGGGGTCCATCATATTGAATGAAGGGCTGTGTGGGCGCCATTATACTGTTTGGAGGGCTAGAAGGGGCCAATATATAGTGTGGTGAGGGGTGGGGTCATTATACTGTAAAGTATGTAATGTGTGCCCATTATACTGCATGGAGGGCTGTGTGAGGGTCATAGTTGGGGAATCATATTGTTTTGGGGTCACCATACTTTTTAATTTTGTTGGCATTATACTTTATGGCTTCAAAGAAAAGGGAATCTAGGGCTTCAGTAGGAGAAATTACTTTGTTAAAGGATGCAAAGTTGTGAGATATGTTCTTTCGTAACTCAGCTAAATATTTTTTTTTGTTGGGTGGGGTCCAATTAGATTCAGTCTTTCCAGCCTGGTGCAGGGCTACAATTTTGTTTCTGGTGTCCTTCGACAGGTCTTTGGTTTTCACCATAGTGGAGTTTGGAGTGTGACTGTTTGAGGTTGTAGAACAGGTGTCATTTATACTGATAACAAGTTCAAACAGGTGCCATTACTACAGGTAATGAGTGGAGGAAAGAGGAGACTCTTAAAGAAGAAGTTATCGGTCTGTGAGAGCCAGAAATCTTGCATGTTTTTAGGTGACCAAATACTTATTTTCCACCATAATTTGCAAAATAAATCTTACCAAATCAGACAAGGTGATTTTCTGGATTTGTTTTCTCATTTTGACTCTCATAGTTGTGGTCTACCTATCATTTCAATTACAGGCCTCTCTCATCTTTTTAAGTGGGAGGACTTGCACAATTGGTGGTTGACTAAATACTTTTTTTCCCCCACTGTATCAGGCACCTCCAGAGCAGTGGAATGAGGGTTGCACTTTTTTTGCAATTTTAATGCACTTGGAAATTATTTCCCACTTTCCAGTGCATCGAATTATATAATCAATGGTGTCATTCAAAGTACAACTCGTCCCATGAAGAACAATCCCTTGTACAATCATGTGAACGGAAAAATAAAAAAGTTATGGCTCTTGCAAGAAGAGGAGGAAAAAAACGAAAACGAAAATACAGAAAATAGACCAATCATAAATAGGTTAAATTCCTGTAATCGCTGACAACCGTTCCCTGAAGACATCCCTGACAAATAATGACAAACACCTTATTAACCTCCGGTGGTCTCAGTGATGGCATAACAGCGCATGAACCTTTACTTTGGGACTTATATTTTCTGAGTTCTGCTGTCAGCCATTTCATGATGATAGTTCTGACTTGTCCGTTTGTACATATTGATGAGCGAATAAAGGAACATGCAAATAAAGTCATTTCTAAGTGGCTCGTTCTGCATATGAAAAAGAAAAGCAGAGTTGTATAATATTAGGTATAAGGAGGCGAAACATGATACTCCAGCTAAAGCACCAAAGGAGAAACACATCAACAGTCTACTAAAGATGGGGATACAGGGTTCTTCAGGTATAGTGTGTTATTGACACAAAGAAGAAAAACTGGAATAACAAAAATCAGAAAACTAGAAAATCAACTTTGCTTCAAGCAGCTGAGCTATTTCCTAATATATAACTGCGGCGTGTATAAACAACACAGAACTTTTTTAAACTTTTTCATCATAAGGTGACTTATTGTTTTAATCAGCATGTTGTGTTTCATGTATCTTATTTTACCTTTAGGCAATGCATTTTGTTCCTTACCTTGACCCTTGTGAAAAAAAAAAAATCAAATTAGTAATCTTGCAATTCTTTCACTAGCTCTTTTACATTTAAACTTCGTGTCCTTCCAGGAAGAATTTGCAGCAGGTTCCTATTAGCAGAGTCAGTGCTACAATAGCAGACAACATCTCTATACAAAGCCGATAAAATTGACCAATCACCCAATGACCCTGCTCCCTCTCACTTCACAATGACCTTTGCACACGCTGATTAGATGCCTCAATAGCAAAGATGGAGTCGGAATGTGTTCATTGTGTCTAATGTACATGAGATGTTTCCTGATACAACAGGAAATCAGGGTCTAAAAAAATCCTTGGTGGCCAGTGTGAAAATTGCAAGATTTCTCATTTTCATTTTTACTAAAGATTGTGATATGGCAAAAAAAATGCCAACATATTTAAAAACTACATTTACACCAAAAGCTGATGACAATATGTAAGTTTTTTTGAGGACACCATACCTTGAAATAAGGATCCGTTTATGTTTCCCTTTAAATCAGGTAAAATGGTTTGATCACTGATCAGTAAAATCTTTGTTAAAATATTCAAACATGGTGAGCAACTTGAAAAAAATCTTAGCATGAGCAAATTATAGTATATATGCAATAATTCATTAAAAGGAACGTGATTCATCCTGCCTAAGCCATGGATCCTGGCTGCAGTATATTTCTCTCTGAAATGCTCCAACATTCTAGAAATAGTGTACTTTAAAGATCTGGCCAAGGACCATCGCCAGAGGAGAGAATAGTCTGTTACCAGAGATTTGTCTCTGGAGGCATGTACGGTACTTCTTCCCCTGCATGATATTTACCAATAGTGCTAATCAGTTGTAGCGGTGTGTTCTTTTTATTTCCCTGTGTGTAGCTCCCTTCTTATGATTGGTCAACCTCATGCAGGGGAAGAAGTACACGCCCCCTAGAGAAAAACGTCTGGTGATGCCCAGTTGAGTTTATTATAAACTACAATCTAATCTTTACAAGCTAATATGTCTGCAAGGGAAAGAAGAAATTAAAAAAATAAAATGTAAGTTTTACTGAGCTCTGTAAGAAGGCATGGTGAATATGCTGATGATCAGTAACAAGCAAGCTTCACTAGTGTCACTTACAGTTTGGCACTATTCGTAGTTCATATTAGCTCACAGTTGCATTTATAGTTATATTGTCCCCAGTTTATACGTGGTGTTTAACTGTTATTGTGATAATCTTGATTGTGATAAGACAATGTGATAATATATAAAGGTTATCTTTATACAGCCAAAGGAATGAACACATTGCTAGATCTAATTGAAGCGGATATAGTCTCCTGTCAACATCTCATCCCTTAATTACTGCGAAGAATACCCTTTGATATTACCGGTTAGGAAAGGAAATATCATCCCGGAGGAAATAGATTGTTGTTCTTATTGTGGCTTAGGCCAGGAGAATTGTAAATCACCGGTAAACTGAAAATGCGGCAATTGCTTCAGGTATGTCTGACCAATTTTAAAAACGATTATTTCTGCGGTGGAAGGGACGCTAAATAAAAGAGCCACCTTGACAGAATGCAGCACGCACAAGGTGGCTCTTTTACTTAAAAACGCCTGGGGGGGTGACAGGTTCCCTTTAATCCCTTGATAGGAATGAATCATCAGAAAATTCCACAGTTTGATTTTGATCAGCTTTTTATGAATCCCATATTTTTCTTTGTTTCTTTGGCTATCTGTATTTTTAAAAAATGCAATATTCCAACCTGGCTTCTGGAGCTGACAACTTGCTTTCTGCTGTTCATATGTTAACTTTGCTGTGTAGACTGAGGCAAAGTCAGAAAAGTCATCTCATTGTCATTGGTGGGGACAAATGAGAGCTCTGGTGTACTCATCGGGGCCTAGATAAAGCAGATAGCAAAAATATACACAGATTTTATTTATTTTACTCACTTACGGTATATAGCATTGTTAATTCCACAGCACTTTAAGGCCCCGTCACACATAGTGATCTCGCTAGCGAGATCGCTGCTGAGTCACAATTTTTGTGACACAACAGCGATCTCACCAGCGAGATCACTGTGTGTGACAGCGATCAGCGATCAACACCCCTGCCGGTATCGCTGATCGCTGCAGGAAAGGCCAGGACTTTTTTTTGGTCACTGGTCTCCCGCTGGCCACCATGCATCGCTGCGTGTGACAGACGGGAGACCAGCGATCTGCTGGTAACTAATGTACACATCGGGTATCCAAGGGACACGCGTCCCTTAGATACCCGATGTGTACGTTAGTTACCAGATCCCTAAATCAGCGCGCTGGTTACTAACGTGCACAGCGACGCCGGGCGCTCGGCGTCGCTGTGCTGATCACTGGTGAAGCTGTCCGACAGCTCACCAGCGATCACGTAGTGATTCACCAGCGATCCTGACACATTGATATCGCTGGTCGGGATCGCTGGTGAGTCGCTATGTGTGACTCCAGCCTTACAGATATCATGATCAATGTCCCCATTGGGGCTCACAATCTAGGTCCCAAATCAGTATGTCTCTGGAGTGTGGGAGGAAACCAGAGACCCTGGAGGAAACCCATGCAAACAAGGGGAGAACATATAAACTCCTTGCAGATGTTGGTAATGCTTTCCGTGTAGCTCTACTGCTCGTCTATGGGGCTCCATTAATTCCTGGAGACTGTAACAAATAACTTCTATTTAATGCATAAAAAATCAAACATTTCTATGCAATTTACGCAATTTGGGGTATTATGCAAAAGTGGTTAGAGTGTAAGGATAGATAGTTAGAAAATACGTTTTAGGTGCCGTACGACCCCTTTAACCCCTAATTTCCTGGACTATTGATTTTTTGTTTGTTTGTTTTTGTGTATTTTCCTGAAAATAAATATGAAACTTTGTATGTTCTCCCCGTTTTTGCGTGGGTTTCCTCCGGGTTCTCTGGTTTCCTCCCACACTCCAAAGACATACTGATAGGGAATGTAGATTGTGAGCCCCAATGGGGACAGTGATGATAATGTCTGTAAAGTGCTGTGGAATTAATGGTGCTATATAAATGAGTAAAATAAATAAATAAACTTGATTGCTGAATCCTGATTGACAATTTTCTATGTAGTCCAGCGTGCCCATATCTCAGAACCACCAGCGGTCAGCTGTTACCGGGTCCCATGGCTGTAACACTGTATAGTGGCCATTCTGGAGTGTTGCAGCTCAGCTCTCATTCACTTCAATAGGAGCTGAGCCGCAGTACTTACCTGGTTGCTATTCATTGGGGGTATTGGATACCTAACAGTCTGATATTCCTTATTTACCCTTAGGAAAAGTCAATATCTCCATCTTTTGAGTTGAGAAAAGGTATAAAATATTAGTCGGGAAGACGAAAACAATCTCCCTATCATTCTGCACAACTTCTCTATAACTTGTATAATAAATCATTTGTTTTATCTTTTGTTTTTTTTTCAATAGGAAACAATTGTAGGTAGAATACAATAACAAGCTTAACTCAGAAGTGATGATAATCTCCAGTTAATGATTTACGTTATGTGAGCGAGCATTACTGCTACATTATCAGTCTCAACTACCTGGAACTGCAGCGTCCTTATCTTAATGAAATCTACGGTTGCACTGGGTTACTTATTTAACCAGGCAGAGAAAGTAGGAACTGAATGACTGAGAAGTGAAATAATGATTCTTTATAACAGACCCAAATATTAGATCTCTATATAAATGTACCTGTAAGGTGTCATCATAAGCACCAATACAAATTTATATTAGAATCAACTCTTTTTAACTCCTAATATAATTTATTTATAATTTATAAATATTCTAAGATACTTAAAAGTTCACAAGTGTCTTACTCTTTATACATCGATATAATACTTTCTATCAATATAATATTGCTTCAAAGTCAATAGATTAGCATGAAAAGTACATTAGAAAATTGATAACTTTACATTGATTAAAAAGACGCTCTCACTGGATTTCTTCGATTTAAGCTAAGTGCTTCCTCCCATTGTTGCGGTTCCATAGTATCACATGGCGGCTGCAGCGATCGGTGTCTGCCGTGGCTGGCATGGGACACAGGGCTCAGAGCGGCCAAATAGCACCAGTGCAGGAGGTACGTATATATATATATATATATATACATACAGTACAGACCAAAAGTTTGGTCACACCTTCTCATTCAAAGAGTTTTCTTTATTTTCATGACTATGAAAATTGTAGATTCACTCTGAAGGCATTAAAACGTTGAATTAACACATGTGGAATTATATAATTAACAAAAAAGTGTGAAACAACTGAAAATATGTCCTATATTCTAGGTTCTTCAAAGTAGTCACCTTTTGCTTTGATTACTGCTTTGCACACTCTTGGCATTTTCTTGATGAGCTTAATAATAATAATAATCTTTTATTTTATATAGCGCTAACATATTCCGCAGCGCTTTACAGTTTGCACACATTTTTTCATCACTGTCCCCGATGGGGCTCACAATCTAAATTCCCTATCAGTATGTCTTTGGAGTGTGGGAGGAAACCGGAGTACCCGGAGGAAACCCACGCAAACACGGGGAGAACATACAAACTCCTTGCAGATGTTGTCCTAGGTGGGATTCGAACCCAGGACTCCAGCCACTGAGCCACCGTGCTGCAAGAGGTAGTCACCGGAAATGGTTTTGACTTCACAGGTGTGCCCTGTCAGGTTTAATAAGTGGGATTTCTTGCCTTTTAAATGAGGTTGGGACCATCAGTTGTGTTGTGCAGAAGTCTGGTGGATACACAGCTGATAGTCCTACTGAATAGACTGTTAGAATTTGTATTATGGCAAGACAAAAGCAGCTGAGTAAAGAAAAACGAGTGGCCATCAAAGAACACAAGGAATGGAAATTAGACCAGTGGAAATCTGTGCTTTGGTCTGATGAGTCCAAATTTGAGATCTTTGGTTCCAACCACCGTGTCTTTGTGCGACGCAGAAAAGGTGAACGGATGGACTGTACATGCCTGGTTCCAACCGTGAAGCATGGAGGAGGAGGTGTGATGGTGTGGGGGTGCTTTGCTGGTGACACTGTTGGGGATTTATTCAAAATTGAAGGCATACTGAACCAGCATGGCTACCACAGCATCTTGCAGCGGCATGCTATTCCATCCGGTTTGCGTTTAGTTGGACCATCATTTATTTTTCAACAGGACAATGACCTCAAACACACCTCCAGGCTGTGTAAGGGCTATTTGACCAAGAAGGAGAGTGATGGGGTGCTACGCCAGATGACCTGGCCTCCACAGTCACCAGACCTGAACCCAATCGAGATGGTGTGGGGTGAGCTGGACCGTAGAAGGCAAAAGGGCCAACAAGTGCTAAACATCTCTGGGAACTCCTTCAAGACTGTTGGAAGACCATTTCCGGTGACTACCTCTTGAAGCTCATCAAGAGAATGCCAAGAGTGTGCAAAGCAGTAATCAAAGCAAAAGGTGGCTACTTTGAAGAATCTAGATAAGACATATTTTCAGTTGTTTCACACTTTGTTAATTATATAATTCCACATATGTTAATTCATAGTTTTGATGCCTTCAGAGTGTATCTACAATTTTCATAGTCATGAAAATAAAGAAAACTCTTTGAATGAGAAGGTGTGTCCAAACTTTTGGTCTGTACTGTGTATGTATATATATATATCTATAATAATAATTGCCCTAAGCAGCTTCCGGTTGTAACAACTTCCGTCCAGTTGTAACCGGTGACGTCACCGCACACCTCTTTCCATGTTAACCCTCAACATACACACTCCTCTCACCTTTCACCATCTCCACTCACGTCCACTCACTCTTTCACTCCACATACGACCCTTTCTCTCACTCCGTCTCTCATACTCACGCCGTCATCGCCGCTGATCCACGATCCCCGACATCTTCTTCCGCCGGTGCCATCCTGGATCCAGACGTCCTCCACGCCGGCGACATGTTCTTGTGGCGACGCCATTTTGGATCGGCGAAATCCCGCGATAGTCAAGATGGCGTCGCCGCAAGAACATGTCGCCAGTGTGGAGGACGTAGGGATCCAAAATGGCGTCGGCGAAATCTCGCGAGATTTCGCCGACGCCATTTTGGATCCCGACGTCCTCCACGCCGGCGACATGTTCCTGCGGCGACGCTATTTTGGATCGGCGAAATCCCGCGATACTCAAGATGGCGTCGCCGCAAGAATATGTCGCCGGCGAGGACGACGTCGGGATCCAAAATGGCGTCGGGGAAAACTCGCGAGATTTCGCCGACGCCATTTTGGATCCCGACGTCCTCCACGCCGGCGACATGTTCCTGCGGCGACGCCATCTTGACTATCACGGGATTTCACGATACTCAAGATGGCGACGCCGCAAGAACATGTCGCCGGAGTGGACAACGTCTGGATCCAGGATGGCACCGGCGCAAGAAGATGTCGGGGATCGTGGAGCAGCGGCGATGACGGCGTGAGTATGAGAGACGGAGTGAGAGAAGGGGTTGTATGTGGAGTGAAGGAGTGAGTGGAGATGGTGAAAGGTGAGAGGAGTGTGTGTGTTGAGGGTTAACATGGCAAGAGGTGTGATGCTATCGTATCCTCCTGATGCGATAGCATCAGGCCATAATCTAGTATATATATATATATATATATATATATTTTTTTTTTTTTTTTTTTTTTTTTCCCCTGTTTAATATATGGGTGTGAGAGCAAATAAAAGGGTTTTTCACCCCCTTTGAACAAGCCCTTTAAGGGTGGGTCTGCACCTTATAATTATGTAATTGAAATGATTGTGCATTATTCCCCCTTTGCACGTTACATGTGGAATTAATATAAGGCATATTTTCTTGTGCCTCTTCAATGAGTGATAGAACACACTAAATACTGTGCTCATGGTCCAGAGGAGCAACATTCACTATGTACCGCCAAACAAGAACTGTGCAGAGGGGCACAACTATCAGAAACATAAAGCAAGGCAGCCAAGTACATTGGACCCAGGCACGTGCCATTGTGCTGCTCTATACACAACCCCAGCTCTAAACCTATCAGTCTTCTATTGCCTTCTTATTCTGGCACCCATATGTCAACTATATGCTTGTCAGTCAGATTAGCCACCTTTAGGTCTTGTGCAGACCACTGTAAGTTCAGTCCGAGTATGATCCGGCAAAGCATCAGGTCGCACTCGGACCAATGTTATTTTATTGCTCTGTGCACATGTCCGATTCTTGCATCTGACCGAGCCACTCCGAGGAAAAAATTACTGAGTGCCTGAGTTTGATCTGATATTTAGATGACACTTGCCCATGGAAGTCAATGAGTGCTTGGAAAACATTGGACTGCACTCAGATGACATCTGAGTGCAGTCTGATTTCCATGGACTGGCAGAATGGAGTTGATGGATACATTTTTTTCTCCATCTTCTCCTCATCTGAGAGAATCTGATCACACTATGCTGACCCTCTAATCAGAGTTTGATCTCAGTGTGATTTGCATAATTGACCCAATTCTCTCGGATGAGAAAACATACCGTCATCTGTAACTAGCCCAAGGCTGAGTCCTCTATCTCCCCATAACTCAGGAAACCTCCCCTCCCTTAGTAAATCATTACTGTCTAGTGGTTCTTCTCAAGCAAACCTCAGTTAATCATCTGTGATTCCCATAACCATTGGGTGCTCCAATTTTGCAAGTATCTAATTCGTCCTGGCGGCGCATAGGAGTCATTGTTGCTAGTAAACGATCTAAAGTAATTCATCTTAATTGACAAAAATCATGCGAATAATAAATTACATTAATCTGAATTGATTTGTGTCAAGTGAAATTGTCATTTCCATTGTTCAGCATAGGAACAACTGGTCTCCTATCACCAGGCTGATATTAATGTTATGGTGTCGAGGAATGGAAAATACTTCTGTCAACCCAGCCTTCATCTCAGATAAAACACTTACCCTGAGTGCAAGCAACAGAAAGTCACTTGTGATACATTATAACAAGCTGCACAGTAACAAAATAATAAGCCTAGTATAATAATATACAAATCTGAGTACTACATGAATGCAAGAAATGAAACTGTTGCATGTTCCACCAGCCTGCATGTGTGCACAAAGTTTGGCATAGCCCAATCATCTCCATTTCAATGTCGCCATACTGACCCTATGGCCAGGGTCACACTTGTGAGTGTGATGCGAGAAACTTGCGCGAGTCTCTCATCACTGCCGCCAGCACTCAGGACCAGAGTGTGTGGCTGCATAGAAATACATGAAGCCGCACATATACTCCGGTCCCGAGTGCCGGCGGCAGTGCCGGGTAATGATGAGAGTTTCTCGCATCACACTCGCAAGTGTGACCCCGGCCTAAGACTGCATGCATGAGTCCTAAAGGATACATATTAACATGGAAAGAAAGAAAGAAAGAAAGAAAGAAAGAAAGAAAGAAAGAAAGAAAGAAAGAAAGAAAGAAAGAAAGAGCTCTGCCCTATATTCTGTCCGCCTTCTATATGGGCCTTAGGATGCACAGAAGATTTTCTCCCAGATGGGTGGGGGCCACTATCCCACATTATACTCACCATAAGTACATTCCGATAACAACAATCCCTTTTTCTATGTGAAAAAATAATTGTCAGTGTGATTCACATCATAATATAAAATGAAAGACTCAAAGGGAGAGGAATGTAGAATCCTGGCACATGATCAGAAAATAATGCTGCTTTCCCAGCATTTCTCCTTCTAGCTAACAAGCTGTTTGTGATTAAGGAAAGGGTACATTTTTTAGGATTTATGTTTTTATTTTCATTGTGTTCGATATAGGAAATTATCTTCAATGAAATAGTTTGCCTTAATTGTATCTGAAAGGTCCCTACTGTTTCTTAGTCTCCTTCAGCAACTTTAAACCTCCCCAAATCATGTATATGATTCATTGTGTATCCCTTCAAAAGATAAGAAAGTTGATCTGTTAAGAAATCCCAAATCCCTGCTCCGGCAGCAGAAATCATGTTTTGAATTTGTCTGGAAGTGCACTGGGGTGTGACAATGCACTTCTAGCTTCTCGCCCTCCCAATGAATTTCTGACCTAGTAGCATCCTCCCATGGCTGACTGACAGGTCTTTTGCGCTCATGCACAGCCACTGACCTGTCAATCAGCCATGGGAGGGTGCTACTAGATCAGAAATGCATCGGGTGGATGAGAAGCTAGAAGTGCATCGTCACACCCCAATGCACTTCCAGTCAAGCTTCAAAATGCAAATTGCCGATGCTGGAGCAGTGATTTGTGGCCGTAAAGGGATCAACTGGCTTATGTTTTAACTTTTGGCCTTATTGACCAAGCCACTTTTTTCAAATCTGACATGTGTCATTTTATGTGGCAATCACTTTGAAATATTTCATAGTTTCCCAGTGATTCTGACAAAAAAAAATTCATGACACATTTGTACTTTGTGTTAGCAGTAAACATAGTTCAATGTTTTGCGTTTTATGAAAATATCTGAAATTTTTGGAAAATTTAGAAACATCTGCAATTTTCAAGCTTGGAATGCTTATAGCTTTAAATCAGACACTCATACTACACAAAATAGCTAATAAATAGCATTTCTCATATGTCTACTTTATATCGGCATCATTTTGCAAACTTGTGATCAATAGATTGTGGACCCCATGTCACATTTTGCAGAGCCCCTGAGCTGCCAGAACAGCAGAATCACCAAGTGACCCCAGTTTGGAAACTATACCCCTGATGGAATTCATTGAGAGGTGTGTTGAGCATTTTGAACCCATTATGTGCTACACAGAACTATATACCATTTGTATGTGAAATTTAAAAATTTTTTCATGTAAAATATTTTTAGCCCCAAGTTTGTAATTTTCACTAGGGGGAATAGGAGAAAATGGACCCCATAATTTGTTATACATTTTTTTCCGAATGCAGTAATACCCATAAGATAATGTTTGGGCACATAGCAGGGCTCTTAAAGGAAAGAAAATAGTGTCCAAGAAAATTTGAAAATTTGGACACCATGTCGTATTTGCACACCTGAAGTGTCAAAAAAGCTGACACATCCCATAAGTGAACCCATTTGTAAACTTAACCTCTCAAACAATTCATCTAGGGGTTTGAACAGACAGATTTTTTACAGAATTTTATACAAGGCTGTGAAAATCAAAAATGACATTTGTCCCTCTAACATCTTACTTTAGCCTCAAAGTTTTAATTCTCACACGGGAAAATTGGTGAAACTGTACCCCACAATTTTTTATGCAATTTTTTTCTGAATGCAGGGATACCCCATATTTGGGGGCACTCAGCAGGGCCTAGAATGGAAGGAGCGCTATTTCACTTTTAGTGCAATTTTAGCTGGAACTTTTGAAAAAAACTAATAATGTAGGAATCACTTAGTCAAAAGAGTGAACATATATTCCCTATAAAAACTACTTTATTTCATGATATAAAAACCACAATTTTCCCAGTAAATGCCACAATATAGAAATAGACCTGAACTGAGATGCTACAAAGCCCTAAATTAGGCCTTTCTGATACCTTCCTACCTGGAGGTTGGCACCCTAGGGATCCCGATTTTTTGGCGCCCCCACTCAGCGTGGACTGTCCCTTACTACCCTGCCGGTCCCCGATATCACAGGTGTGAAAACAATAACCGATAGTGCAGAGATGAATGGTAAAAGTGCCCTAGAGCTGAGTGGGGGCGCCAAAAAATTGGGATCCCTAGGGTGCCAACCTCCACGGATAGGAAGGTATCAGAGAGGCCTTTTTTAGGGCTTTGAAGCATCTCAGTTCAGGTCTATTTCTATATTGTGGCATTGGCCATTTTTTTCCCCTGGGAAAATGGTGGCTTTTATATCATGAAATAAAGTAGTTTTTATTGGGAATATATGTTCGCAATTTTAGCTGGAACCAATCATGAACACCATGTTGCATTTGCAGAGCCCCCAAGGTGCCAAAACTGTAGAAACTCCACACAGCTGACCTCATTTTGGAAATTAAACTCCCAATTGAATTCATAGAGGGGTGTGGTAAGCATTTTGAAACCGCAGGTGCTCCACAGAATTTTAGAAGATTTGTCCATCAAAACGAAGAATTTTTCACTGAAATGCTCCTTCAGTTTCAAATTTTTAACTTAAGGAGAAATCGGACCTCAAAATTTCTTATCCAATTTCTGTCGCAGTCAAAGTCGACAGGTAACCACAGAGTAAAATACAAAGCAATAAAGATCTTAATTAGGCATCTAATGACACCTCCGTCTGGTCCATGTCTACCTGCCTCTTCTGGATCTCAAGTAGGAGACTAGATTATAATAGCAGTATTAGATATATATGATTATATGTTACATAGGGCGCGCCCTCTACATGGAAGGAAAACAACCAGATAATTAACAATACTCGTTTCCAGGGCAGCTGCAAATTATATACAGTTCAGTTTTTGTTTGGGTATTGACAGGAAGTGGGACAATGTGGGAACGCGGAAACCTCTGCACTGCTTATGTGTAATGTTTGTCATTTCTTCTGGCATGTACTTTAATAATGGCTGCTTTTACATTTACATGGCACTTTATATTTTCATGTTTTTTTATAAACCATTGTATTAAGAAATTTGTGAACTTGCAGTTCTACCATATCGGCATTATCTAGACGTAAAGCAGCCTGGTGAATGTTATTTGGCCATAATTGTCAGCCTATCTCCTTGATCCTCTAGTTAATCTGTATGTTCCCCTGTAGGCTAGATGGACCATTTGTGCAATAAGGGAATATTCTTTGACCCATGTTTCATTAGTTCCTTGTAAATCTGTCATACACATAAGATTCCGGTCAAGCTAGATGTAGCAGCCAAGCCAAATAGAGGTTTAAAAAATAATAAAAAAAAGGGGGCGTGGCTTGGATCTCACACAGGGAGGACGTGTTTTGTGGCAGCTCCCGCTCCTAGCCACAAAATTGCCTTATTTGGCCCAGATAAAAGCGGCATAAAAGCGACAAAAAAGGATTTTTGGAGTGCCCCGGGCTTGGAGAAGAAGGTGAGGGGTGGTGTGGAGACGCGGCGCCGGAGCGCTGAGCGGCCTTGTGGAGAGTGCTGCGACGCTGGAGGAAGACGGGCGCCATCTTTGTATATCTCCCTGAGTGCAAGACCCGGAGAGCCGGACCGCAGGAGGCCCTTGGTGGAGGTGTGAGACTGCAGGGCAGGGAGCGGTCTCGCCTGTTGGAGAACAAGGCGGTGAGAGGAAACCCCCGGCGTGCTGTCTGTGTGGCTTGCGGGGATTGCTGCCGCTGCATGAGGGGGAGGAAGGTGCTGGCTCTGGGCCAGACAGGCTGTTGACGGTTCCCGGCGTTGCTGAGACTTTCTGCAGGGCCTGAGTGGGGGATATCGCTCCCCCACACATAGAAGTGCTGCTGTCTGCTGATACAAACGCAGCAGTGGAGAGCTGGCGCTACCCTGTCTATGCCGGCTCCAGCTGATCCCCACGGATGTTTCCAATTTTTAACCCCTCACCCTCCAAGTTACATGGGGTTATTTTTATATAGCAAAATGCTGTGCTAGACTTTTCTTGATGCACGGGTGGTAAATTCTAGGCACGCTTTCATTGAGCAAAATGGTCAAAACTAATAAAGAGCGTGCAAAACCGCTGACTGCGGAGGCGCATCGAAGCAAACAAGGTGAAATGGATAAATTTTTGAAAAATAAATCTGCTACGTCTAAGCCTAATGCTAAAAGGCTCCCTGTGGAAGTTGTGGAGGAGGAGCATGCCGAGGACTCAGATTCCAGTGACGATGCTTCTGGCAGCGATGCCACTCAATCGGACTCTGGGAAACTTTCTAGATCGTTTTTTAAAAAATTATTAGCACAGGCTATGAAACCATTGGTGAATGAAATATCTGGTATGAGAGCGGACTTGTTACACATTGGTAATAGAGTGGAGTCTTTGGAGTCCTCTCAGTCCTCTATCATTAGCCACTCCAATGCTATGAGAGAACATCTAGACTATCACAGAGTACAGCTTAACAACTCTTTTCTGGCCCTTGAGGATCAGGAAAATCGGAGTCGCAGAAAGAACATACGGATAAAAGGCTTGCCTGAAGGTGTTTCCACAGAAATATTGGAAAAAGCTACTAAGGAGATCTTTGCCCTCTTAATTCCACAAGAAACATGTGACCGAATTGTAATAGAAAGGGTGCATAGATCTCTTAGACCAAAGCCGAAACCAACGGAACCTCCGAGGGATGTGATTTGCGGCCTATTGAGCTATTTGGATACCAATGCTATTTTGTCCGCTTCAAGGGACATTAAAAATCTTTCTTATGAGGGATCTGCTATCCATCTTTACCAAGATGTTGCGCCGTCGACCCTTGCAAAAAGAAGAGTCCTAAGGCCACTCCTGGAGGTGTTACGCTCGCGTAAAATCTTGTATAAATGGCTGTTTCCGTTTGGTATATCTATACAAGGAGATGGTAGGCAAATAATGGTTCGGACCCCTGAAGATTTACCCAAAATATGGGACGCTTTTGGCATTGCCCCTATGGACATTCCTTCCTGGCTTCCTCTAGACATGGATCATCGTACGCCTCCTCCTGTTCATGCCTTTACTGGAGGACAGGGGGACTGGGTCTTGGGAAAGAGACGCTCGACTCCCAAAAGAGGGAAATCTGGAACGGAAAAGGAGATACCCCCCTGAGCTTTCTTGTGCTCCTCCTGGTTGTATTTGTTTCTTCTACACTGGAGCCGGACCCCTCGGTCCGTTCGGACATGCTTTATCCTATTTTAGCTTGCTAAGTTTGACATTTATTCAGGTGTTGATATCATTCAATTGCCGTATAAGTTAACATGTGCCACTCGTGTGTCAGAAATGTTTTTTCCTGTTCTGTTATGGGAGGTATTTTTGACCCCCTGCGTCTGCTACAGACAGGTAGTTGGTTCTTGTTGTATCTCTCATGTTTTATCTTAATAATTTTTAGGTTTTTTATTATTTTTCTTATCTCTTTGTTTTTTTCTTTTAATTTATGTGGTTTGATGACGGAGGAATCCTTTTTATTACCTTCTTTAACAAATTATGGGTGATAAGGTGAACTTAGCCACTATAACTGTGGCCTCGTATAATGTAAAGGGCTTACGCTCTCCGAATAAGAGAAGCCAAGTGATGAATCTTTTGCACTCAAAGAAATCTAGTATAGTTTTCCTGCAGGAGACACATTTTAAAGAAGGGAGAGTCCCAGATATGTCTAGATCTCGCTACCCGACCTGGTATCACAGTACGGGCGGCTCAGCGTCGGGTGGAGTGAGTATTGCTATAAAGAAAAATGTTCCTTTTATTTTGAGCGATTGTTTATCCGATTCAGAAGGCAGGTACATTATAATTAAGGGCTTTTTGGCTAACACTAAGATTACCTTGTGTAACTTATATGCCCCAAATAGGAACCAGATAGGTTGGCTGTGCAAAACATTGAATGCTCTAGAACTTTTTATGGAGGGTCTGTTGTTGGTGGGAGGGGATTTTAATGTATCTTTGAACCCAGCCTTAGATACTTCAACGGGCAGATCGGCTCTTTCTCAGAGGGCGCTGAGACGATTACACTTTTCATTACAAAAATTGCATCTGATAGACCCTTGGAGAACGCTTTTTCCTTCGGGCAGAGATTACACTTTTTATTCCCATCCGAATAATAGCTATCACAGAATTGATTACCTACTGGTACAAACAGCTAATCTCCAATTAGTTAGAAAAGCTAATATAGATATCATTTCTCTCTCAGATCACGCTCCCATTTTTCTTGACATAGAGATAAAAACTCTACCACGGCCAGCTGGGACGTGGTCACTGAATGAAACTCTTTTGGACTCGGATTCTCACATTGAAAAACTGACAAGTACTCTTGACTTCTTTTTTCAGAATAATTTGCACTCTGGCCCGCCCTTGCCTATGGTGTGGGAATCTCATAAAGCAGTAATGAGAGGGGAATTCATAGCACTAGGCTCATATTTGAAAAAAGAGCGAGCAAAAAAGGTTGTGTCTATTCTACATCAAATCAGTTCCTTCGAGAGGTTACATAAGAGATCTCAGGTAAATAAAATATTGTCAGAACTGACAGATCTGAGAACCTCATTAAAAAACCTTTTAAACATTAAATCAGCAAAAATTTATATGAGAAGTAAACAGAGGTTTTATCTCCATGGCAATAAGAGTAGTAAGCTTATGACATCCCTACTTAAGAAACAAAAGGAAAAGACGTTTATTAGACAACTTAGAGCTTTAGATGGCTCTTCAATTCTCGGGACTGCAGATATTGCCAGGGAGTTTAAAGACTTCTATGAAAATTTATACAATTTAAATACAACTGATAGCATGCAGGAGCCAGTCACAGCCTTAACAAAAATGAAAGAATTTTTGACCTCGTTGCATCTCCCTAAAATAACTCGTGAAGGTCAGTCCTTATTGACTGCCCCAGTTACCCCTACAGAGATTTTAGACATTCTTTCTACTATTCCGAACGGAAAGGCACCGGGCCCAGATGGTCTTCCCATTATCTATTATAAAAAGTTTATAAAACCACTGTTACCTCACCTAGTGTCTTTGTTTAATTCCTATTTAGCAGGCCAGCTCCCCCCTAGACAATCCTTGGAGGCATACATCACAGTCCTCCCTAAGGAGGGTAAAGATCCCAATCTGTGCACTAGCTATAGACCAATATCACTGCTTAATGTAGATATCAAGATGTGGGCTAAAATATTAGCGAGCAGATTAAGCAATTTCTTACCTAAGCTAATTTATGCAGACCAAGTAGGCTTTGTAAGAGGCAGGGAGGGGAAGGATAATTCTACTAAAGTCATTCAGTCTATAATGTTTGCTAAGACTCGGGGTATACCCTTGATGCTCTTGTCGACGGATGCTGAGAAGGCTTTCGATAGAGTGAGCTGGAGGTTTATGGAACAAGTAATGATTAAGTTTGGCTTCCCTCCTCAATATATAACAGCAGTCCTCTCGCTTTATTCACAACCGACGGCCAAGGTCAGAGTCAACGGTACCCTGTCAGATAGTTTTGGGATTAGCAACGGGACTAGACAGGGTTGCCCCTTGTCGCCTTCTTTGTTCATTTTAGTTATAGAAACTTTGATACAAAGCATCAGACAAGATCAACGTATAGAGGGGTTAACGGTGGGTCAGAGGTCACTTAAGACTCTAGCTTTCGCAGACGATTTGCTTTTTCTTATCTCCAATCCATCCCAGGCCTTTCCAATTATTCTTCAAGCCTTTCATCATTTTGGTCTCCTCTCTAACTTCAAAATCAATTTGTCAAAATCTGAAGTGTTAAACATTGGTCTCCCTCACTCTCAGACCTCCAACATTCGTACGCAGATTCCATTCTCTTGGGCCACTAACTCTATTAGGTATTTGGGAATAATGATAACTAGAGACCCCACTAACCTATTCCATGATAATTACACTCCTTTAATTCAAAAGGTCAAAAACCTGATGCAGAAGTATAGCTTACCCACTTTATCCTGGATGGGTCGTATTAACGTGTTTAAGGCATATATAATGCCCATTATACTATATACCATGAATATGGTCCCGATTCGGATTCCCCTGACATTTTTTGGAACATTAAAATCCCTTATTGGAAAATTTATATGGAAAAATAAAAGGGCTAGGTTACCTTATAAGTTTCTTTCTCGTCCTCTCTCTGTTGGAGGGTTAGGAGTTCCAGACCTTCTTTTATATTATAAGGCTATCCATCTCAGTAGATGGTTAAAGGTGGTGTCCTGTGCTGAAAGGGAGGAGGGGGATAATGTTGACTGGGCTTTATTGGGCCCGAGAGGTTTGCCGTATCTCTGGACTAGGGCTAAGCCGCCGGCCTCTCTTAGGTTGGATGATGTAACTACAACTACGTTGCGTATTAAAAGACTGGTAATGGGTGAGTTCCCGGAAGATACTTTCCCCTCCACATTGACACCGATTGGCTCAATTCCCTATTTGTTAGAGCAAGACTTTCAGGATCCATACAATTTATGGTCCAACCTCCCTAGAGAAACGTTAAATAGTTTTTATAGTAATAACACTTTGCGGGAGGGATCTTGGCCACAGGGGGCATCGGTCCAACCAACAAATTTTCTCCAGAAACAACATATCAAACGCATACTTTTACAGTTTGGAAAGAGATTCCCGTCTAAATCTAATTGGTCCTGGCTAGATATTATGATTAAACTTCCATCCCCACGACAGAAAATTATATCCCGCATCTACTCACATCTCAGCTCTCCGAGTGGACATTCTAAACCCTCATTTATACACTCATGGGAAATTGAACTTAATATCACGTTTACAGAAGATCAAATATCTAAAATGCTGTCAAATGCTAGGGGTTTTTCTAGATGCGTACTTTTGCAGGAGAATTCTTATAAAATATTAACTAGGTGGCATTTAACTCCAGCTAAGTTGTTCCAGTTAGGCCTCGTGGATAATGATGATTGTTGGCGATGCCTTAATCCTAGAGGACATCATACGCATATATTTTGGGAATGTCCTAGATTGCGAATTTTTTGGGAGGGAGTTGAGTTAGTTCTCAAAAAATTAGGATTAATAAAGGTGGATCTTGGAGCCACGGAAGCCCTTCTTTCATGCCCGTCAAAGGATTTTTCACCAAAAAAACATGGGCTTCTTCCACTGATGTTGAGTGCGGCAAGACAGTTGATAGCTACTCATTGGAAGGATGTAGCTCCTCCCACGTTGGGAGAATGGTATACGAAAATAAATCAGATTTATCGTCTAGAGGAGCTGTCGAGTTGGGAAATCTATAATCATAAAGCTTTCGTGTCGACTTGGGCTCCTTGGAATAGGTATTTAGAAGACAATCCTCTTTAGGAACATTCTGGAGTTTTTTGTTTCGTTAGGCTCTACTGAATTGGGTGGCTTCTGCTTTGGGGCTCCTGACCTTATTATACCATATTAGATAGCTCCATTGCAATACACGGAAAAGCGTTATTTTTTAAAGTGCACCCATGCAATGATTGTGCTCATGTTGTCAACCACATGTTGTTATTGTTAATGTTGTTGATATTGTATATGAATATGTTCCCTTTTCCCCTTCCCTTTCCTTTTTCCTTTCCTCCCCTACCTATTTTTTCCTTATTTTCTCCTCCCCTTCCGCCCTAAACCAGACACTATTTAATATGTCGCCAACTGTACTTGAGAATTGGTGCTGTGTTTAACGGTGTTGTTAAAAAAATTTTAAAAAATTTGCTAAAATAAAGAATTTACAAAAAAAAAAATAATAAAAAAAAAAACCCTTGTAAAAACTATGACTTATATTTCTTTTTCTAGCTGTATTTGTCACTTTCTTTTAATTTGTGGGATTGAAAACATGGCAATTTTTGCCAAATTTGATATGACATTTTATACTTGTGGTATAAAAAAAAAAGTATAAAAAAATTCAGCAGAAATCACACATTCCTCAATTTCAAAAATTTTCAAAAATCAATATTTTATATTTTGTGTATTTGTTTCTATTAGTTCATTTATGGGAATATCTTTAGACCCTCACAAATTTAGATGGCAGTTCAACCATTCCTTCGGCCAGCATCTATGTCGCCCAACATTCCCATACACAGGAGCGCTCGTTCTGCGCGGTGCTCCTGTGTTCTCTGAGAGAGGTGCTGACAGACATCTATGGCGGCTTACCTGTAGGAACAAAAGGATTGGCAGTCCAAAGTTTGACACGCCGGATCCTTATGTCCCCCAACATCACTTTTAGGGGGAGAAATATTAGACTATTGGCTGAACTATTTGATATCGGCGGGTTCAGCCAACTTTAGTCTAATGTGTATGGAGGCCTTTAGACATTCAGCCATATAATAGATCCATGGGTCCATACCTACGTCTGATATCATATGGAAAGATTAAACCTAGTGTCATGATCTGCTGAGTTCGTGGGATCAGGTAGTTTAGAGGTTAATCTGGACAGCCTCACTCTGAGATTCTGGGAGGCTTTTTATAGCCTCATTGTGGTCTCACTCCTTGTCGCTTACACTCAGACCTTGGCCGAGTGTGTGACCCTGGTGTGCTTAGTGATTGTGATACTTTATGCTTGTTTGGTTTTGATCTGGTTCTGTCCCTGTTACGAGTTCTGCCTGTCCCCTTCGTACTACTTTGCTATCTCCGTGTATACTCTTTTGCCTTGGACCTGACTACGCTCTGATTTCCCCTCTTGTACTGCGTTGCTATCTCGGTGTATGATTCTTTGCTTACGTTCTGACTATTCTCTGTCTGTTCCTCTGGTACCGCGCCGCCCTCTCCGTGTATGACCCCTCGTTTGTCTGACCCGAGTTTCCCTAGCCTGTACTCCAGGATTCCTGTAATAGAATCCTACAGTCATCTCCTGCAACAGGTCCTTGAACTTCTTTCTATCTTCAGTATTGCAGGTCCTGTTGTCTGAACTTTCCCTGTAGCTTCGGTCCCCGGGGCCCCGGTAGTCTGGGTGAGCTACCCTGCTCAGCCACGGCAGTCCGCCAGCGCTGACAGGATCCTGATACCTAGTACCTTCAGTGGGCAGCTGAGACAATTATTTTTTTTTTAAATATGAGATTCTCTGTTTCACTGCAAATCTCAAAGCTTTTGAGAGAGTTTTATACGTGATACAGGTTAAAGTTTATTAAAGCCCCGCTCAATCTAAATTGATCATGTTTTTACTAATTGCCACCAAATCATGTATATAAAATAATTACTTCTACATCTATATGTGAATCCTCCAATGTTTCTATGTAAATATATTTTACTAAAAATTGTGCAGGTTAAGGTGGGGAGAGACATGATTTTAGTGGCTGCAAGGCTAGTTTTTTTTTTTGTTCCAGCGACAACTCTTCTTTGAGCTGAACAGCTGGGTCATGTATAACAAATACATAGTTTAGCAGCTACAGTGTTTAAAGGGATTGTCCACTACTTGGACAACCCCTTCTCAATCACTATATTCCCCCGTGTAAATTAACAACAACCTATACTCACCTCCGGTTCTGGCACCGTTCCAGCGACGTTGATGCCTGGTCTCTGTTAGCGTGGCTGGTCTGGAGCCGGAATCTCCAGGAGTGGACCCTCTGGGCCATAGCACCGAGGGTCCCCGGGCGAGCTGCCAGGTGGAACCGACCCCTATACAGGGACCGTTAGGAGCAGGCCCAGGAGTTCGAGTACCACGGTAGCCGGTACCGAGAGGGGCGGCTCAGGATGGACTGGAGTAGGAGTGTGGGACTGAAGTGTAGATGACAGAACAGAGCTGGAACACAGGAGACAGGAGTGGAGTAAGACTGTAGACTGGAACGTGGAGGGAGTGAAGTGTAGATGACAGGACAGAGCTGGAACACAGGAGACAGGAATGGAGTAAGACAGTAGACTGGAATGTGGAGGGATAGCTGGAGCAGGAACACAGGAGACAGGATTAGAGGAGGACGGAAGGACTGGAGCAGGATGGAACTGGAACACCGGAGGCAGGACTGGAGTAGGACAGAAGGACTGGAGCAGGATGGAACAGGAACACCACAGGCAGGACTGGAGTAGGACGGAAAGACTGGACCAGGATGGAACAGGAACACCGCAGGCAGGACTGGAGTAGAATGGAAGGACTGGAGCAGGATGGAACAGGAACACCGGAGGCAGGACTGGAGGAGGATGGAAGGACTGGAGCAGGACTGTGAAATACAGCAGGGAACAAGGACAGCAGGACTGTGAGGCTGCTGCAGAGAGCAGACGAGCACGGAACTGCGGGACTGCAGAGAGCACACGATGAAGTGAGGCCCAGTGTGCTATGAAACACAACGATCAGGCGCCTCCCTCAGGGGGAAGCGGCCTGATATGCCCATCTGGTCTGCCATTGGGGGTGCTTCCGGGTCAGGGCATAGCCGGAGCACAAGAAGCAGAAGGGAGGCGCGGCCGCGGCCTATGGCGCATGCGCATTGCATGAAGAGACGCCACCAGCCGCGAGCCTGTCAGAGGTGACCTCCATGGATGTCGGGCAGCAGGGGGCTGCGGCGTGGGAGCGGTGGCCGAGTGAGTATGCAGAGACGGCGTGACAGTCTACTTTGGACACGCATGACATTATGTCATGCAAGCCCAGCAGCCAATCAGTAGCCGCTTCACTCTCACTTCCTTCAGATGTAACTGATATTCGGATGGAGGTCAGTGACCAGAGGTGGCTTTCATTTCGTCCAAACCTGAAGAAGTGAGGATGATGTGGCCGCTGATTAGCCGCAGCGCTCACGTGACATAACATCATGTGAGCCCCGGGAGACCAGACGCCAACATTGCTGGAACAGGAGGTGAATATAGGTTGTTGTTATTTTACAAGGGGGAATACAGTAATTGAGAAAGGATTGTCCGAGGTGTGGACAACCCTTTAAACTAGGGTTGCCAGGCAGCATTTCCTGAGCAACTAGACTATTTAGTCTTCCTCTCAAAGTCATTTTGTCACTGTACTGATGATTATATCTCTTCCTGTCATTTTAAGAATAAATATGTGTGCCTTCTCCATGGTCCTGGCACAAGGCAGTGCAATATATGATGTTTTTACACCTTATACTATTATTGTTTAGATTTATATGTACTGGTCACAAACTAAAATCTTCATGTTCCTTTGCAATTGTTTAATTTGAATATTATTTTCAATATTTATTGTTGTATCCTTGGCCACTGAAATCATATTCATCATGCGATGAATATCATGGGAAAGTCTAATTAGCTAAAAGATTCATCCAGTCAGCGCAGGCATTCCTCCGATATAACCTCTGTGTTACTGCAGTGAATAGGCTGATTTGCAGTCTAGATCAGATCTACCTGCTTTGTATTGCTCTTGCTTGATCTGATTTAATTATGTTTATATTTATTTAGTCTTTGTTTTTTTCCTAATTGTGGGTTCACTTTTCAGGTGTCTGGAATCAATTGTGTTTTATAAAGTTATTATCTCAGATTATAATTGTTTTCAAAATTCAACAGTCATTCCAAGTTGTACAACAAATGAACATTGTGAAATGAGATTCGGTATAATTCTCCCCCATACCCACCATGAACAGATAAACTCAAAGAAGCACTCCCATCAAAGTTTTATCCTCTATTGCAGTTGTCATTATACAGCACTGTGTAGTTACAATTGCTCATTTTGCCTTTCTACCCGGTTACTTCGTCTCTCTGCTCTAAGTAGAAATAGGAAGTCTCTTGTACCTGCATTTATCATTCCCCACTTCGACTCCTGACGCAGCTGCTCCCTCCTCCCCCCGACAAGGACTTTTGCAGTGACTTATGATTTATACAGGGAAAACTGACCTCCTGTTTCTACCTAGAGCTTAGAATTATTCAGTTGGTCGTTTAATGTCATAGAACTAATAGAAAAGAGAAGAATTAGCTGTGTAGAAAGGCAAAACGAGCATGTCATGATCCAGTCCGGGGTTTGTTTCTGATTATTATCTCCCTGGGATGGTCATGCGGGGGTTAATCTTCCCTGCCTCGTTTTGGTATCTGTCTGGCTATTTCAGTCCGCTGTTATCTGCAAGCAGTATCAGTTATAGTTGCAGTCTCTGGCTTGAGCAGCTGACCCCGTTATATCCTGATTTGTCCTCTGCCCGTTTACCTAGGTCCCGTTCCTGTTTTCCCCTGTGACTTCGCTCATCATAGTACTCGCTCTCTTTGTTGTCACCTCTTGCTATTTGACTGGACTTGCCCCCTGATCTGTTCTATTGTCTTTCGTCTCTGGCTTTCCTGCTCCCGACCGGCTCTGACTTCTTAGGCTTGTTTCTGACCACGTGTATTGCTGTGACCTCTGGTACTTCGTTCCCTCTCTGTTGCTGACCCGGCTTTTCTGACTACTCTTCCGTCACCTAGTGGCTCCTGCCAGCTGTTCTGTGGTTTTTCCTTCACCCGCACTCCCTGGTGGAGGTTGTGTGCTACTGCGCTGCAGCAGGCATTACAGATCAATTGTAAGTACACATTGCTACACAATGAGATGATTATAATATATTAAGAGGATAAACATTTTGATGGGAGGAGTGCTTCTTTAAAGAGTATGCATTGTTTTATTTTGTATTTGATAAATCATTAATATATATGAAAATAAGCCACGTTGCAATATTTGTTATCAAAGGGTGCAAACTAGAAAATGAGTCTTCAGTGAAGACAAATTTTCCCATTACTGAGATAAGAGATGGCAGTTGGTGCTTTTAATACTATATGAAGAGTGGAGAAGGGAGGAGCTAGAGACAGACAGACATTCTGCTGCAACTTCTCCTTAAAAGACAGTTGCACTCTAATGCACCAAAACATGTAAAAAAGAAAGTAGGCTGAACCCGCCACTATCAGTGGAATCAGCCAACCATTGAGTGGGTGCATGGTCCTCCCAAATTTACCTATGAGCGATAATATCAGGGAAATACAGGATAAACAAGTTGAATTTCAGCGGCTGATCCCTTAGTGCTCCTGGAAGATCAGCCACCGTCAGATATGTCTAATGATGGCTTAGCTCTTCCTCTCCACTGAAAACAAATAAATGCAAGCATCCATATGATGGGGGGGGCTGCGATACATAGCTGTTGTGCACTAGGCGGACATCTATCTTAAGCGTATCGGCATCTAATGAATATTATTTACACTGCAGTTTTTTGGCTGTCCTATTAGATTTGAAGGAAAAAAATGTTGCATGTAGAGATTGGAATCCAACTGATCCCATTATAGGTTCATGTGATCCATGGACAGTATGGCGGCTTGGTTTTGCTTGTGTCTTGGGTTGAAATCCCGCCAAGGACAACATCTGCAAGTAGTTTGTATGTTCTCCCCGTGTTTGTGTGAGTTGCCTCCAGGTTCTCCAGTTTTCTTCCAAAAGCCAAACTGCTGGGGATCTAGAGTGTGAGCCCCAATGGGGACAGCGATGATAATGTCTGTAAAGCGCTATGGAATTAATGGCGCTATATAAACAAGCAAAACAATAAAATTGAACACTAGTGATATCCAACATACAAGATTCTGACTATCCATTGTGCTTAACAGAAACCTCTACGTCCGTATGACCAGAGTCTTATTGACTCATTTAGTATCTTACATTAGTTGGTTCATGCCAATAAATCCCAAGCAAATCATACTAAACAAAATCCAGAGTAAAACAAAATTATATTTTTTTATGTTTAAAACAAGAACCAGTTCGCTTTTTTGAGAGAAGAAAAAAAAATTAAGTCATTCGTAGAGGGAAGTAACAATTAAGGAAACTATTTAGACAAGTTACAACTTGTAAGTTAATGCTGAGACAAATGCTGGAGATTAGTATTAAAATTACGGTATATTACATTTCCAGGATTTCTGGGCAGCATGGTGGCTCAGTGGTTAGCACTGCATCCTTGCAGCGCAGGAGTCCTGGGTTCAAATCCCACCAAGGACAACATCTCCAAGGAGTTTGTATGTTCTCCCCGTGTTTGCGTGGGTTTCCTCCGGGTTCTCTGGTTTCCTCCCACATTCCAAAGACATACTGATAGGGAATTTTGATTGTGAGCCCCATCAGGGACAGTGATGATAATGTGTGCAAACTGTAAAGCGCTAAATAAAAAATATTATTTCTGTTTTGTTCTTAAAGTGATTGTCAGCTACTTAGATATTGATGTCTTAACCTTTGGATATCTCATAAATTGCAGATTGATGGGGAGGTCGACACCGGGTTCCCCATCGATCACCTGTTTGCTAGATGTATACAGTGCACAAAGTTGAAAATGCAAAGCTCTGTACACTGTAGTGGCTGTTTATCAAGTATTGTGAATGAAGGAGCTAATCTGCAGTAACTGAGGACATCCATTAAAGTGCAGCCGCTATGCTTCGTACACTATCATCATCTGGCCGCTCCCAGAGCTGCAAACAGCTGATTGGTCAGGTCGCCCTGTGTCAGACCCCACAGATCTAATTAACTAAATAATGGACCAATGGGGTTATCTAATGTTTTAAAAGTATTTTTAAAAAGCTGAAAATATATGAAAGTGTTCCCTGCAGATCTAATGCTGACCCTTCAGCAGTGGCCTCATGTGGGAGCCATGATGGGAGCTTTGATGTCAGAATGACAGTTCATGACCACCGAGGACACTAATAGCTCAGTCACCAGCTAATCACTAGTTGACAACGTTCTTGAGAACCGACGAAGCTTCTGCGCCAAATCTGCAAGTTTTGAATTGTTTAGTTTTATGTTTTCTCAGATTTTCAGGGAATTTTACCCATTTTAAAGGTTAGTTATAAAAAACTTTGGATGAACTAAACCGACTGTAGCTCAGGCTGGGAATTTGAACATGTTCCTTGGTGGCAGTGACGGATCTCACAGGGGAAGGGGTGTGTTGACTTCATTCACCTCGAGGGAGGGGAGAGAAGGACCTAGCAGGAGGTTGGCTCTCTGGCGCCACCACTTGCCCCAGGTCAGTCAGGGAACTGCACCGAGGCAAATAGTTGCCAGAAAGGCTTCCCTTATAGGTACTAGTTATTGAGGCACTCCCAGTGAGGGGGGAATCTATATCACCTGTCCAGGCTGGGCATATATATATATATGTATAAACCTCCCGGCCATCACTGTCAGGGCTCCTCACTAACACAGCACGGTATTCTGCCACCAGTTCCTTGTTCAAAATAAGCCCTGTCCGACAACAGGCTTATATCAAGTCAGAAACGAACCCGGGTAGTAGCGTATAATATAACCAACCAAGCGTGAAGACGTGGGGGTTCATGTATCGAGATAAAAGAGCAGCCCAAGATTAATTCTATATTTAATTGCCGAAAAGGCGCACTAGAAATATACAGACATATATATACAGAACAATATACAAGTATACAGTCAGGAGTGCAGTACAAGGGTAGGGTATAGATAGGTGGCAATTACTGTGTTATGTAGCAAGTGACCACAGGGAGGCGCTGATGGATCACAGGTCCAAATCTTAATTACATGGTTCCCTTGGCCGCGTCCGGTAACAGACCTCCTGCCAGTAGAAGAACTAAGTCCAAGATGAGGGGCTGCCTTATATCTCCTAGGTTATTGCCTCCCACACTCTGCTGCCACCCCTGGGCTGGGCTGCCTCCCTCCTCCCATGTCTGAGAATATGATTTTCTGTCCAGAATCGTGGATGTCCCATAACTTTCCGCACGAAGCTCTGAATAGGTCAGCGGCACCGTCACTGGGTTCCGCTGGATTTTATCTGCGCATAGAATAATATGCCTACCGTGTGTAATACCTGATAGCTATTCTTCATAACTCAATAACGCAGAGTGCTACAAGTGGCTGCCGGACACAGGCGTATGGGGGAAGGAGCGCCGATTCGATTATGTGCTTGGTTAGTCTCAGAGATATTGCATTCTGTTATTATAGGTCATTTTCCAGATTCAATACCTCAGAGCCTTGCTGTGACATGGGGTCTCCATGTGTTTGGTCAGACAAAGGGAGCCAGCTAGCTGTAGCTGCAGAAGATTTCACACTCTTGTGTTAAGAGGTTCAAAGAGCTTCTCCCTGGCATTTTAATTAAAAGAAAACATTGCATGGATTTTTATGGCCTTGGGGAATCCATGCCAAGGGAGGGGGCACATTCCAGGAGTGGACAGAGATGTCCTGAACCTATAATCCAAAATGGATTCTCCCTCATCCCTCAGTGGCCTTCTCTAAGCCCTGGGCTAGTGCACCTTAAAGGGGATGTCCACTGCTGGACAACTCCGTATGAATGGTCCCGAATTACAGCATAAAAAAGAAAGTATATACACCCACCTCCCGGACCAACCTCTAACCTCTTAGCCATGTGCCCCCTGATGGTGCCATGACATTAACAATTTCATGTGATTGCTGCAACCATTCAATGACCGATGATTGTCTGCAGCCTTCACAGGATTGTATATCACCATGTAGCTATGAAATGGTGTAATTCTACAGAAAATTGCATTTTTTTTACTCAACTTTCAATAATATTTTGCTAATTTTTCTTCTTGTGTCTGACACTGAGAATATTGTATAAGTATAAGACGGCGGCTATATGAACTAAGTTGTATAAGTCGACAGCTATATAAACTCTCCGACACATTACAAGGCTACAGTGTTCCGGCAATCACACGTTTTATGCCATATTGCTATTGTTACAAATGTTCAATTGAATCTGGAAAGATCTATTTTTGCTATAAACTACTTGAAAAACAAAATAAAAACTGAAAAAAAACCAGACAATCATAGAAAACAATACAGAAAAAAATTGAATTGTTGCATATTTTCGTACAGGAGCATGAAAAAAAGCACTTTGCCCATGATTATGTAAAATTCATTGTTACATCTGTTATGTGCTTCCATGGAAACTTTTCAAGGACTCAAAAGTTAAAATCACCTTTAAAACGCTTATTTAAAAGGACACCTTTTTATTTTATTTCTATAATTTCATGACTTGTTATATTCAGACATGATCACGCAAATACAGTGACATGTAAAAGTTTGGGCACCCCTGGTCAAAATTATTGTTATTGTAAACATTTAAGCAAGTTGAAATGATCTTTAAAAGGCCTAAAGGTAAAGATGACACATTTCCTTTGCATTTTAGGCAAGAAAAAAACAGTATATACATATTCATCTTTTACATTTAAAAAATTACAAAAAAGGAAAATGGGCTGATGCAAAAGTTCGAATGGTTTGTACCTAGTAGCACCCTCTTTTGCAAGTATCACAGCTTCTGTGAGATTCCTTGGTTGTCTTGCATGCACTGCTATTTTGAGGTCTAGCCACAGATTTTCAATGATGTTCAGATCAGGGGACTGTGAGGGCCATTGTAAAACCTTCAGCTTGCACCTTTTGAGGTAGTCTATTGTGGATTTTGACAAGTGTTTAGTATCATTATCCATTTGTAGAAGCCATCCTCTTTTCATCTTCAGCTTTTTATTACAAATGGTGCTATGTTTGCCTCAAGAATCTGTTGAGATTTCATTGAATCCATTCTTCCTTCTACCCGTGAAATGATCCTCGTGCCACTGACTGCAACACAACCCCAAAGCATGGTTGATCCACCCCATAATTAATGGTTGGTGAGAGGCTCTTTTCCTGGAGTTCTGTGCCCTTCTTTCTCCACACATATCTTTGATCATTGTGGAAAAATAATTCTATTTAAACCTCATTGGTCCACTGGACTCGTTTTCAAAATGCATAAAGCTTGTTTAGATGTTCTTTTGCATACATCCGACGCTGAATTTTATGGTGAGGATTTCCCCCAATTAGGCAGCGGAAGCCGGCTGTCAAGCAGCATGACACCAGTAGTCTCGCCCTGTCAACAGGAAGAAAAAACGCTGCTCTGTTGACAGGAAAAATCATTTGAAAGGTAACTCACCAAATGATTTTTTATGGATTTTTTCTGATTAGTATCTGTTGACAGGAAGCAGCTGAATCTCTGGCAGGAGCTATCTATCACCAGCGCCGGGTAAAACAGGCAGGTAGTGGCCTCTGTTAGCAACTACATACCATTTTATCTAAAGTCCCCGATATCCTCTTTAAGTTATCCCATATGCAGCTTCATGTTTATTCTTTAAAATTGAAAAAGTCTTTTAAGTCTCCCATTAACTATAATAATCCTGTAATTTCTAGACAATCATTTTAATTTAAATTGGTAGGAGAAAATAATTTAGAGGGATTTTCCACTTTTAGAAAAATGAATCCCAAACTATTCCAGTAAAGCAAAATAACAAATACAGATAGGACTCACCTTCCTCTGATCCAGCAACAGTTCCCTGCCACTGCTGCGGTCTCTATGTTCTGGTTGCACTGGTTTCATGACATCCCTTAGCATATAAAAGTGTATCGTCTACATAAACTGATTGGCTGCAGCATTGTGAACTGTTGACAGGACATCACCATTGCATCCAAAACACAGATATTGTCACGCTCGCGCCTTGGCAGATTGGCACGAGCGAGGGGGTTGTGGACCCACTGTGCCAAAGACCAGACTCCCCTGGAAGGGGCGTAACTAATGCAGCTACCTCGGTCTTCACTGGAGCCTCTGATGGTGAGGTCAGGCTTGTACGGCAGGTAGCTGCCAGGTGCCTGTCTGGCTGTGGCTGCTGATCCCACTGGGGAACAGAATGCTAGGACAGGTGAGACTGACAGACAGGCAAGAGAGCATGGCAGGCGTGGCTCAAACTCTGGCAGGCGGGCACGGCTGAGGCGCTGACAGGCAGGCACGGCTGAGGCGCTGACCGGCGGGCACGGCTGAGGCACTGGCAGGCGGGCACGGCTGAAAAGATGGCAGGCGGGCATGGCTGAGACGCTGGCAGGCGGGCACAGATGAGACGCTGGCAGGCGGGCACGAATGCGGAGCACAGGCAGGCGGGCAAGAATGCGGAGCACAGGCAGAGCCACAAGAGTGTGGAGCACAGGCAAAGCCGCAAGAGTGTGGAGCACAGGCAGAGCCGCAAGAGTACGGAGCAGGCAGAGCTGCAAGAGTGCGGAGCACAGGCAGAGCCGCAAGAGTGTGGAGCACAGGCAGAGTCACAAGAGTACGGAGCAGGCAGAGCCGCAAGAGTATGGAGCACAGGCAGAGCAGCAAGAGTACGGAGCAGGCAGAGCCGCAAGAGTGCAGAGCACAAGCAGAGCCGCAAGAGTGCGGCACACAAGCAAGGCCGCAAGAGTGCGGAGCACAAGCAGAGCCGCAAGAGTACAGAGCAGGCAAAGCCGCAAGAGTGTGGACCACAGGCAGAGCAGCAAGAGTGCGGAGCACAGGCAGAGCAGCAAGAGTGCGGAGCACAGGCAGACGGAGAGGACACAAGGATAGACACAGCAGGGAAAGGAGCTACAGACAAAGAGACTGAGAGACAGAGGTAGGACTGAGTTCAGACAAGGTAACGGTACAAGATACAGGAACAAAGACACAGAGACTCGGATACAGTGCCTCCTGGAGGGCAGAGAGGACAGGTACGAGACAAGGCAAGGAACAATAGCACAGGGACCACGATATTCTACCTCCTGGAGGGTGGACGGACAGGTACAAGACAAGGCAAGGAACAAAGACTCAGAGACCAGGATAAAAAAAAAAAAAAATCTTTTACCTCATCATCCCCCCCGTGTCTTTTTATTTTTTAATCACGTTTTTTATACCAACACTCTTTTTATGGCATTTTAAACATAGTTTTTAATATGGTTGTAATAAAGTTTTATTGTTTTGTATGATTCATGTATATGTATCCATGCTGACGTGTCACCTCACTATTCTTGGCGCCACCCCCCTTTTTTTTTTATGTGTATATATACCCCTGCAATGAACTTCTGTAACATGCCCTGATGAAGTGAGCCGGGACTGGCTCAGGAAACGCGTTGGCAATAAAGATACCTTGAATTCTACCACAGCAGCGCAGTCTCTTATTGCACTACCAGCCTTCTCTTTGTACCAAGTCCTGGAGGGCAGAGCAGACAGGCACAGATACAGGACTTAGGAAACAAGCCTACAGAGAAGGTGAAACACAGGTCAGGACCTGGCAACTCAGTAGCAAGACACTAACTGAGTGAAGGCATTGCTCAGGCAGCTTCCACCGGTTGGAGCTGCCCTAAATACTAGAGGCTTCTTGGTGATTGGCTGGGAGCACATTAGGCAGGTGCACACTGATTCCGTAAGAACCAGAGAGTGCCGGCGCCACCCCCATGCACACAGCCAGGAAGCATGTAGAGAGCAGACAGAAAGCAAAAGGCACACCGCATGGAGCCGGCAGAAGACGGAACTCACAGTATGGCCTGGAGCAGTAGTTGGTGTGTGGGGGATGGGAGGCCATGCAGTGATGCCAGCAGGGTTGTTACAGATATTGGAGCATCGGCTGAGCCAATGCTAGACCCGGGAGGGTGAGCACTATCTGATTCTTATTTTACATTACAGGAATCATTAGGAGGCCACTTTGCTCAAAGCTGAAAACCCCTTTAACATGTAGATTTAATACTGGTCATATACACTGCGGTATGGTAGTACTCTCTAGCAACTGGTCCGTCCTATCCTGAAGCTTGTGCTGTGTTGGACTGGGGTGCCAAGGGCCCACTTTTCATCTACAAGCAAATGTGACATTATTCTCGATCACAACTGTATATAACAATGAACTTAGTAGATTATTACATTAATAAGATGCTGCCTTTGTCTATACATAGTGATTCAAGTATATTGTGTCAAGTACTGCTCATATAAGAGGGTGGTGGCCATCTCTTACATAGGGGCCCAACATAGGATTGTCCTGTCCTCCTGTGGGCCAGTCCAGCCTGAGCATGTGTGATAGCTGGAATATAGACAGAACACCGAAGGACTAGAAGATATAAATTCATGAAGGGTTGAAATACTGAACTTCATTCCACTTTTAATTTATTCTATTTAATTATACTTTTTTATGATAACAATTTTTCATCTATAATACATTTTGTACGGTAATAAGATATGATTTTTTGTTAATGCAGAATAAAGTCCAGGAATGTCAAAAATGTTCCTATTACACACACTCTTGAACTCCACCTCCTGTGTTCTTGATACAAATAGGGGCTGGTGAAATATTTGGCTTGTTTGACCAGTTTCACCAGAAAGTGATTCTGTATATGAAATCATATATGAAATAACTAAAATAATTGCTTCAACTTACTGAAGTGTTCAAAGCAAAAGCTTCTTCATAACTGTCTTACAAAAATAAATCCACTCACTTAAAGATAAAGTGTCATCATAAAAAAGGTTGTAATTTAGAAATACAAAAAAAACAACATTTAATGATTTTTTTTTCTATGCACAATGTCACCACTGCACTGGTCACAGAGCATGCACACAAGTCTCTAAAAAAGTCTCCAACGAAGGAAATTTCTTACATCCATACCCCGGGTGAGTATAATAAAACTTATCTTTCTTATCTTGCAGGTCAGACCGGGGGCTTATCTACAGCATTATAAAATGCTGTATATCAGCCCTGAAAGGCGGCGGCCACATCTTATAGCGGCCAAAACAGGTGACAGGTGCACTTTAACTGGAACTAAGGGCCGTTGGCCAGCCCTTGGAAATCGACCCAAAAAGCGTTATCACTGCTCCACCAAACATTATAGCAGGTAGAATACTAAAGTAACGTATTCAGGTAACGTTCTGGCATCCATCAACCCCTTTCTCATCCATCAGACAGTCAGAAAGAGAATCATGATTCATCAGTCCCCAGAACAAGTTTCCTCCAAAGTACAGTGGTGGCGGCTTTACACCATTCCATCCAATGCTTAGCATTGTGCATGGTGACATAAAGCTTGCAAGCAGCTGCTAGGCTACAGAAACCCATGAAGCTTCCAGCACACAGTTTTTGTGGTAACATCAATGCCGAATGAGATTTGGAACTGTGTAATCATCAAGCAGAGCATGGGCCACTTTTGTGCACTATGTGGCTCAGAACTTGGCACCGCTACTCTCTTAACTCCTAGTAAAAATAAGTTGTTTCTCGCAATGGCTGGTAGTGGGATCTGGAGTGATTAACTAACCACATCAGGGACTGAATTCTGAAAGAGGATCCCTCTGATGAGACAACTCCTGCTATATATACGTTATAACACTATCCCTACATACTTAATCTTACTAATATCAGATCCGCAGCTATAAGAAATGAAAAGGGCCGCATCAAGATTGCAACTTAGGCCTGTTTCACACTTCCATTTGTCTCCATCAGTCAAGATCCACCGTTTTGCAAAAAAACGGATTTCCCATAGACTTGCATTACCGGCGGATCTTGACGGATGGCCATCCGTTGGATCCGTTTTTTTGCGGATCCGCCAAGATTTTGGCGTCCACTGAGAAGACTGGACGGACAATGCAACGTTTTTCTGTCTGGCCGGATCCGCACTTTACACTGCGCATACCCAGCAGAATCGCCTTTGCAGTAAATTTAATCCTAAATCCCGATCTGGCGGCTGAGAAAAAATTCTCATTCTCTCTCTCTCCTCCCCAGACAGCGGTTCCTTCTTCCTTCGACGGATCCATAAAAAAAACGATCCGCTGGCACACGTTGATGTCCGTACGCAGGCGGATCCTTTTTCCGCCCTTTTTGGCGGATTACAACTGACAGAAAAAACTGATGTGTGAAACAGGCCTTATCCACAAGATAGGTGATAGATAAAATGTTGAGTTGCTGATTGCTGGGGATTCCACTTATGGGACCCATGACAATCATGAGATTGGGGATCTCATGTCGCCCATTTGAGTTGAGATGCAGTAAAGTTTGGAAACTGCCACTCCATTAAAGATGACAGAAATAAGTCCTAGACATCTCTGTGGCCATGGTCAGTGGAAATTCCAAGGGTGGTATCCCAGCCATCAGCAGCTTATCACCTATACTATAGATAGGTAATATTTTTCTTGGTACAAACCCTTCAACATCTTGAAAATACAGAGTCAACGCTCCACATACCATAAGACCTGCCCAGGCAACTACTGTATGTTGGGGCATCTGAAGATAAAATTGGTTCATGTGTCACTCATTAAATGTTTTCTGAAAATTTGTGTAGAGACCCCCTGTCTTTACAAGGCATACAGTGTTAGAAAACAAGGGTGGGAAATCACGGAAACATTGAGGGCAAATAAGCACCAATACATCCTACAGGTTCTGAGTCTGATGCCTTCAACCAGTACAAGATGGAGATCTCAGTTAATCCTTTGCTATTGGACCCCCTCCTCTATGTGAGCCCCTGTAAAGAACTTGTTCTCTGTTGAGAACTCATTCTTTGCAATCTAAGAAAACTAAAAAAAAAAAACAACAGTAAAAATAACAATTCAGCCAATTTGTGTTATAGCGGTGTTTATGCCCTAAAGGTTACCATATAGTTAATTTATAATTGAATATATAATATTATATCATATATAATTGAATGGTTACTGTCAAGTAATAATATACTTCTCACTGAAGGTGCGACAATGAAGAATAATCAGGCGTTCATCCTGACATTACCTTTTTCATGTTAAATGACCAAATGTATGAACAACCACAGATTGCTTTCTTATGTAGAGATTCCTTAAATCTCCTTCTGTCACCTACCAACAATCTTTAATTGAATGACTCAAACCTCTTTAATTGGCTTTGGACATTCTTAAAACATGTAGCAATACGTGCTAAGACAATTTACTCTGCTTTAGAAAACTTGATAGAATATGGGCAAGGAACAATGTTCAACCCTGGTTCATCTATTTAAAGCCAACCCTCAATCATCTTGGTAAAACTGTTTAACCACAAAGGATTTTTAATGACAATCCAGATTCCTAAGTAGCTAAAAAGTACATTTAAAAAAATTAGGTCACAATAAAAAATTAATAAATCAAAGGACAAAACTTATTAAATTTTAATAAGAATGCCGTTAATGAGAGTTCAACTTCCAAAACCTCATATATAGTCAATATAAACCCATTGGTACCTTAATATCTTCTATCTGTTGCTGCATTTGCAACAAATTTGTGTTAATTCATGTGCAAATGAGGCATTAAGTGCGCTGGGTGTGACAGAGATCTTAAGTAGCCATTGACTCCCGAGGTTGTTTTCCCACAAAGCACCAGCCTTTTTAGATTGATAGACCATTGTATGGTTTCCTTGCATGACATCTGACATCACACAGGTAGTGAGCTGTCAATCAGGCTAAAGAGGCTGATGATGGGTGGGAAATCAAGCTCAGGTGACAAAGGATTAAGTGCTCTGTCACACTCTGTCTCTTTTGCATATTAATGAAAATGATTATTTCTCTGATATGCAGCAACAGATAGAAGATGTAAAAGTGTTGATGAATTCAATTTTAAAAGATCTGCATGACCATATATATTGTGGTAAAGTGACCACTGTGTCCGCTAGGGGGCGCTGTGTGGGTGTCCCAGGACAGGCGTATAAGGATTTCCATTGTCCTAATAGGTGTAGGATGCTGAATGATCATAATGTATCTCAAGGTGGGTGGCCTTGAGATGGAGACTGATGCGTGTGTTGAGCAGCAGTGATACTGCTGAGGTGCTGTGGCAATGTGTCAGGGAGAAGTCTCCAGGTAACTAGGGAGACGGGCGGCCTAGTTAGCTACAAACCCACCCAGGGGGTGTGTTTAGTACACTATAGTAAAAGACTGAGTGTGTGAAGGACCTGTGATGAGGTCATAGCCATGTGACCAGGTGGGCGTGGCTACGGACCATATATGGTGGCCAGGGTAGGTCACAGGTGGTGAATGCAGGGACCCGATTGGTCCATTTGGAAGGTCTCGTGCAAAGAGATGTCTGTCCTTCCTAACAGCACGTGTGGACGCTGTGTTTAATGACTGCAAGTGTCTGACAGTTCCCAGGGAGAGGGAATGAACGTCTGCAGCATGGATGAAGCAGCCAAGAGGTAAAAGCCTGACGGGGTGAGAACTGTGAGGCTAGAAAGCCTGCACAATGGACATTTGCATAACCTGTGTGAGTACAGGATAACCAGAGTGAAGCTCTGGTAATGGACGCTAAGCTGTTGTATATTGCTGCTGTGGGTTTATGATGGAGGAGTAAACCGCATGGACTATGTTATGGTTTATGAAAATCCGGTGCCGGATGTGTTTTATTCCCTGTCAAGCGAGTGATCCCCTAACTGAATGACAGCGCTACCTCACAATATGTATGGCTTGGGGGGTTGATCTTACTGACAAATTCCCTTTAAACCGTTGTCCAAGATAGGTGTCTGTGTTCTGAACTGTTTTGTTCAGAAATTGCAGTCCTGCCCCCTTCACTTATCTGGAGATGATCTACAATACAAAACAGCCTAAATGTCATAGGTGGCAATGTTTCTGGAGTAAAAGAGGATACATTTTTTTAAATCTTAGACAACCCCCGTAAATACATTTTTAAAATGTATTAAGTGCGTACTACACTAAATAAATCCTCACCAACAGGTTAAAAGAAATGAGAAAAAGGGCAAAAAAGAATTATTTCATCAACAGTTTTCCTATTCCGAAGCTGTATATTTTTTATATTTTCTATCACCAATATGTGAACTGATTAGGTTTACTGATTAATAAGTTTGTAACATTTCATTCGCATTTATTGCTAAGTGGTGCATAAAATCAAGCACTCAGCTATGCATTCTCTATAAAAAACAGAGAGGCTCATATTGATCAACTTAGTTCAATAAGTTAAGGTCATAGGATGCTACCTTCGAAACAAGTCAGTTTGTCAAATATCTGCTCTGATGTCCCTGTAAGTGCTGTTAGGAGGTGACACATGTGGGGTTTACAGATATACAATTATAGCTAAGATCATAAAATGAGATTCTTGAGTGGAGAATTTCACTTTATTGTTAAAAAATTCTCCACTACGACCACCAAACCGCAAATTATCATAGAGGAGCATAGAGCTCCTTACTAGAGTTGAGCGAAACGGGTCGAAAAATTTCAAAAGTCGCCGACTTTTGGCAAAGTCGGGTTTCATGAAACGAAACCCGACCCTAGGATGAGGTCGGCCACGAGGTCGGCGACTTACGCGCCAAAGTCGCGTTTCAAAAGTTTGTTTTGCGCTCTTTTTCAGCCAATCAGGATCCACGGACACTGTGGGCAACGTGATGACATAGGCACGGGTCACCACCATCTTTCAGAAGGGCATGCAAGTGATTGGCTTGCTTTGGGGGGCGTCACAGGGGGTATAAAAGGGCGTGCACGCCGACCGCCATGTTACTCATGCTGATCTCAGAATAGGGAGAGCTGCTGCTGATGATGATTTTGTAGGGAGAGCGTTAGGCAGGGAAGAAGACACCAAAAACTGCTTCTGCTGCTAGCGATTTTGCCTGTACAACACACCAGTCACTGTGTGTGCAGTGCAAGGGGAGGCTATATAGTGGTGTATCAGTGGTGTTGGTTGTTGAGCTGCCTTCTAAGGCTTCCTGACATTCCTGCATTGCTGTTTACCCACTGCTCCGCAAACTGCTTTTTTAAAAGCAATCCCAATTTTTTTTTTTTGTCCTGCTGAGAAGAAAAAAAAACTGCTTCTGCTGCTAGCGATTTTGCCTGTACAACACACCAGTCACTGTGTGTGCAGTGCAAGGGGAGGCTATATAGTGGTGTATCGGTGGTGTTGGTTGTTGGGCTGCCTTCTAAGGCTTCCTGACATTCCTGCATTGCTGTTTACCCACTGCTCCGCAAACTGCTTTTTTAAAAGCAATCCCAATTTTTTTTTTTTGTCCTGCTGAGGTACTGAGCGTGCATTTTTTCACACCATACAGCGGTGTACGCTCCTCACACAGTACCATGTAACGGCTGTTATCACAGCCACAGTGAAGCTATCAGTGTGTCACTCTGTGAGAATAAAACGAGGACATGTTCCGTTCTTACAGACCTACACTCTAGGGAGATTCCTATTCTGCCCAATTCTACATACACCTTGTAGTTTGTGATACACTAGCCAATTTCTGCCTGTGACATAGCGCTGTGATATTCAGTGGGCCTCACACAATCCATAAGTGTCCAGTGTCCACAAGTGTCTGCTGAAATTCAAAATCTCCCTTATCCTCTAGTCACTTTTGTCACAGCTGTGCCATCGAGCCTGTGACATAGCGCTCAGATATCAGTGGGCCTCACACAATCCAAAAGTGTCCAGTGTCCACAAGTGTCTGCTGAAATTCAAAATCTCCCTTATCCTCTAGTCACTTTTGTCACAGCTGTGCCATCGAGCCTGTGACATAGCGCTCAGATATCAGTGGGCCTCACACAATCCAAAAGTGTCCAGTGTCCACAAGTGTCTGCTGAAATTCAAAATCTCACTTATCCTCTAGTCACTTTTGTCACAGCTGTGCCATCGAGCCTGTGACACAGCGCACAGATATCAGTGGGCCTTACACAATCCAAAAGTGTCCAGTGTCCACAAGTGTCTGCAGAAATTCAAAATCTCCCTTATCCTCTCGTCACTTTTGTCACAGCTGTGCCATCGAGCCTGTCACATAGCGCTCAGATATTCATTGGGCCTCACACAATCCAAAAGTGTCCAGTGTCCACAAGTGTCTGCTGAAATTCAAAATCTCACTTATCCTCTAGTCACTTTTGTCACAGCTGTGCCATCGAGCCTGTGACATAGTGCTCAGATATCAGTGGGCCTCACACAATCCAAAAGTGTCCAGTGTCCACAAGTGTCTGCAGAAATTCAAAATCTCCCTTATCCTCTCATCACTTTTGTCACAGCTGTGCCATCGAGCCTGTCACATAGCGCTCAGATATTCATTGGGCCTCACACAATCCAAAAGTGTCCAGTGTCCACAAGTGTGTGCAGAAATTCAAAATCTCACTTATCCTCTAGTCACTTTTGTCACAGCTGTGCCATCGAGCCTGTGACATAGCGCTCAGATATCAGTGGGCCTCACACAATCCAAAAGTGTCCAGTGTCCACAAGTGTCTGCTGAAATTCAAAATCTCCCTTATCCTCTAGTCACTTTTGTCACAGCTGTGCCATCGAGCCTGTGACATAGCGCTCAGATATCAGTGGGCCTCACACAATCCAAAAGTGTCCAGTGTCCACAAGTGTCTGCAGAAATTCAAAATCTCCCTTATCCTCTCGTCACTTTTGTCACAGCTGTGCCATCGAGCCTGTCACATAGCGCTCAGATATTCATTGGGCCTCACACAATCCAAAAGTGTCCAGTGTCCACAAGTGTCTGCTGAAATTCAAAATCTCACTTATCCTCTAGTCACTTTTGTCACAGCTGTGCCATCGAGCCTGTGACATAGCGCTCAGATATCAGTGGGCCTCACACAATCCAAAAGTGTCCAGTGTCCACAAGTGTGTGCAGAAATTCAAAATCTCCCTTATCCTCTCGTCACTTTTGTCACAGCTGTGCCATCGAGCCTGTCACATAGCGCTCAGATATTCATTGGGCCTCACACAATCCAAAAGTGTCCAGTGTCCACAAGTGTCTGCAGAAATTCAAAATCTCCCTTATCCTCTCGTTACTTTTGTCACAGCTGTGCCATCGAGCCTGTCACATAGCGCTCAGATATTCATTGGGCCTCACACAATCCAAAAGTGTCCAGTGTCCACAAGTGTCTGCTGAAATTCAAAATCTCACTTATCCTCTCGTCACTTTTGTCACAGCTGTGCCATCGAGCCTGTCACATAGCGCTCAGATATTCATTGGGCCTCACACAATCCAAAAGTGTCCAGTGTCCACAAGTGTCTGCTGAAATTCAAAATCTCACTTATCCTCTAGTCACTTTTGTCACAGCTGTGCCATCGAGCCTGTGACAGAGCGCTCAGATATTCAGTGGGCCTCACACAATCCAAAAGTGTCCAGTGTCCACAAGTGTGTCCAGAAATTCAAAATCTCCCTTATCCTCTAGTCACTTTGGTCACAGCTGTGCCATCGAGCCTGTGACAGAGCGCTCAGATATTCAGTGGGCCTCACACAATCCAAAAGTGTCCAGTGTCCACAAGTGTCTGCAGAAATTCAAAATCTCCCCTGTCCTATAGACACCTTGTACCTTGTTTTACATTACTATATAGTTTGTTGGATTTTGTCTACATTTCTACCAAAAATGAGGAAGGCTGGTGGAAGAGGCCGTGGAATTGGGCGGGGGTTGGCAGCTGGTAATGATGGTGTTGGTGGTGGATCTGATGGTAGTGGCAAGAGCAAAATAGGACCGAATGCAGGAGGTGTTGAGCCTGCATCATCGTCTGGCTACATAAGGCCTCGAACGCTTAGTTTTCTAGGAGTTGGCAAACCGCTTTTAAAGCCAGAGCATCAGGAAAAAGTTTTGTCTTACATTGCTGACTCAGCCTCCAGCTCTATCGCCTCCTCTTCTTCAGTTGTAAAAAGTAAAAGCACTGAGTCGTCATTGGAGACTCATGTTCATGAACCACACCTTTCCTTGTGTCCTTCACCCCAACCAAGATTGAAGGATGACGCAGGCCATACTACTGATTACTCCATGGAGCTGTTTTCACATACCATGCCTGGATTATCAAGTCAAATGGTGAATTACCCAGGCCAAGATGAATCTGACATGGAGTGCACTGATGCACATCCGCTGATGGATGATTCTGCTGGTACATTCACTCAGAGCACTACATTGTCCTCGCAGTGTACAGAGCCAGATTCTGACCCTGATGAGACTCAGGTGCCCCTTCCCGCACACTATACCACCATACACGGTGACACAGAGGAAGGTGCACATGACATAGAAGAGGAGGTGATGGATGACCCAGTTGTTGACCCAGATTGGCATCCATTGGGGGAAGAGGGTGCTGCTTCCAATAGCTCAGATGAGGAGCATCCACAGCAGACATCGACATCGCAACAGCTGTTATCTGGCAGGCCCGGAGCACTCCAAAGACAGGTTCCAAACATCAAAAGAGTTGCTGGACAGCTTGTCCAGAGGGTCAAAAGATCACAGTGTGCTAGGCCGCAAAATGTCTGCCAAAGTAGGAAGAGTGCAGTGTGGCACTTTTTTGAACAAAATCCTCATGATCAGGCCAAGGTTATCTGTAAGAAGTGCGCAAAGACCTTTAGCCGAGGGAAAAATCTGAAAAATTTGAATACCAGTTGCATGCTTAGACATTTAACCAGCATGCACTTGCAAGCGTGGACACAACACCAAACCTCAAGTGCCACATGTGCAACTGATCACAACGAAGGTAGTCAGCAACGCTACATTGTTTCCCCCACTGTAAGCCCACAGGTTAGCACAGCAGCAAATGTTGAGGTGTCGTTGCAAGGCCACAGCAGTCAGGGAATCCCACTGTTATATCAACGAAAGACTGATTCTAGGCCATCAGAAAGAAAACCAACTCCATCACCATCATCAACCCTCTCTCAGTCCGCCCTGTCCACCGCTACTTCCACCATATGCAGCTCTCAAGTCCAGCTCACCCTCCCAGACACTATGAGTAGGTCAAGAAAGTACTCAGTCTCTCATCCGCGTACACTGGGTTTGAACGCCCACATTGCCAAACTAATCTCGTTTGAGATGATGCCCTTTCGGTTGGTGGAAAGCGCAGCTTTCCGCGAACTCATGGCCTATGCAGTACCACGCTATGACCTACCCAGTCGCCACTTCTTCTCTCGCAAAGCCATCCCAGCCCTCCACCATCATGTGAAAGACCGCATTGTCCATGCACTCAAGCAGTCAGTGAGCGGAAAGGTGCACCTCACAACTGATGCATGGTCCAGTCGGCATGGCCAGGGCCGGTACGTGTCCATCACTGCGCACTGGGTTAATGTGGTGGATGCAGGGTCCACAGGGGACAGCGGTGGTGGGACAGTGCTGCCTAGCCCACGGTATAGGAAACAGTTGGCTGTAGGCGTTCGACCCTCCTCCTCCTCCAGAAGCGAAAGCTCGTCCACAGAGCGCAGTCGTACGAGCACTCCATCTGCAGCTGCCACTGTTGCACACGAGGTGTCCCCCTATCGAGCAGCTAGTGGAAAGCGTCAGCAGGCAGTGTTGCAGATGATGTGTTTGGGTGACAGACACACCGCCGAGGTGCTGGTCGAGTACTTTCAGAGACAAACTGAGTCATGGCTGGGCAGTGTACATCTTGAGGCAGGCAAGGTAGTTAGTGATAACGGGCGTAATATTGTGGCAGCCATAGCCCTTTCAAAACTCAGCCACATACCTTGCTTGGCTCACACCTTGAACCTGGTGGTGCAGTGCTTCCTCAAAAATTATCCGGAGTTAACAGCCCTGCTCCAGAAGGTGCGAAGACTGTGCGCGCACATCCGCCGGTCGCCTGTACACTCCGTTCGTATGCAGAAGCTGCAGCGATTGCTCCACCTTCCCAACCACCGCCTCATTATCGACATTGCAACAAGGTGGAACTCCACCCTGCACATGGTGGAGTGGCTGTGCGAGCAGAGGCAGGCCATAATGCATTTGTGGGAGGATACACGGCCAGGCACTTTGAGAGCAGACATGGAGTTGACCGGTGTGCAGTGGTCGAAGCTGAAAGACCTCTGTAAAGTCCTTCAGTGTTTTGAGGAATGCAGACGGCTGGTAAGTGCAGACGACGCCATCCTAAGCATGAGCATCCCACTTATGCGTCTGCTCATGCAAACTTTGACGCACCTTAAGGAGCAGGCTTCTGCAGCCAATGTTGATGAGGAGGAAGAGGAGGAGGGAATCCTTGATGACATTCAGCCATTGTCTGCTCAGGGACCTCTCCTGGACGAGGTGGAGGAAGAAGAGGAGGAGGAGGAGGATGATGGGGATGATTACTTAGGGGAGGAGGATGCATCTCGTGGGGCAAGTGAAAATGTTGGCGTGGCAAGGTCTGGTACAGGGTTTGTGCGTGACTGGAGGGATGTGGATTTGCCAGAAAGTGCTCCTCCAACCAGCACTCGCAGTGCATCATTGACACCGGGAACATTGGCCCACATGTCAGATTATGCCTTGCAGATCCTAAAAAGGGACCCCCGCATTGCCAAAATGATGAACGATGACGACTACTGGTTGGCCAGCATCCTGGATCCACGCTATAAAGGCAAATTACAAAACATCATGCCACAGGAGAACCTTGACCTAATATTGGCTAATAAACAAGCAACTCTGGTAAATCGATTGCTTGAGGCATTCCCAGCACACAGCAGCGGTGATGGTTCTCACACGAGCCGTACGGGCCGGGGGCAGCTTGGCAGAGGTGTTCGTGGTGCACACAGCAGAAGTGGCATTGGAGACAGGGGTTTCATGACAATGTTGTGGACTGATTTTTCAAGTACCGCTCACACAACTGGTAATACTGCATCGATGGAAAGTGACAGGAGACAGCAGTTGTCAACTATGGTTACAAACTACTTTTCCTCCCATATCGATGTTCTCCCACACAGGTCATTCCCCTTTGACTATTGGGCCGCTAAACTGGACACCTGGCCTGAATTGGCACAATATGCCTTACAGGAGCTCGCTTGCCCAGCTGCAAGTGTGCTATCGGAAAGAGTCTTCAGTGCAGCTGGATCAATCCTGACAGAAAAAAGGACCCGTCTGTCAACCCAAAATGTGGATGATCTAACCTTCATTAAAATGAACCACGCATGGGTTTCCAAGGATTTTGTCCCACCTTCCCCTGATGACACATAGGGTGACAGAAAAATGGCTTGCTTTGGTCCACCTCTTCCTGGGACTTGACCTATTTCACCTTTTGCATCAGCTGAATGTCCAACATCAACATATGCCACTTTCTAAAACTCCCTAACTGTGCTGCCTCCCCCCCCATGGCCGGGGTCACCACCTAGCGCACGACACCGTGCGAGTGCCGTTGCCCTGGACAGGTGGGTAGGCCGACTCTTGGGCGCGGGCACTGGCACAGGGTCCTTCATAGTGCAATCAAGTGTCTCTGACGGTGGTGGTGCACACCCGCCGTCAGACACACCGCCGTACTATGAGGGGCCCAGTGCCAGTACCGACGCCCACGAAGGGGCCCCCCTTGCTTGGGCAGGGCCCCAGCATTTGCAATCTTTACCTCTCCCTGCTCCTCCGCTGTGTAGTCTGGGCCGTCAAATCCATACTGGGCCTAACACCTTCTGAGCCTGCCTCCTGATGTATAGACATATATTTTGAATGTGTACGCTATCCATACATGTTATCCGGGGATACGGTACCCTTTCTAACCTTTGTGCAATCACGTGCAATCCATACTGGGCCTAACACCGTCTGAGCCTGCCTCCTGATGTATAGACATATATTTTGAATGTGTACGCTATCCATACATGTTATCCGGGGAAACGGTACCCTTTCTAACCTTTGTGCAATCACGTGCAATCCATACTGGGCCTAACACCGTCTGAGCCTGCCTCCTGATGTATAGACATATATTTTGAATGTGTACGCTATCCATACATGTTATCCGGGGATACGGTACCCTTTCTAACCTTTGTGCAATCACGTGCAATCCATACTGGGCCTAACACCGTCTGAGCCTGCCTCCTGATGTATAGACATATATTTTGAATGTGTACGCTATCCATACATGTTATCCGGGGATACGGTACCCTTTCTAACCTTTGTGCAATCACGTGCAATCCATACTGGGCCTAACACCGTCTGAGCCTGCCTCCTGATGTATAGACATATATTTTGAATGTGTACGCTATCCATACATGTTATCCAGGGATACGGTACCCTTTCTAACCTTTGTGCAATCACGTGCAATCCATACTGGGCCTAACACCGTCTGAGCCTGCCTCCTGATGTATAGACATATATTTTGAATGTGTACGCTATCCATACATGTTATCCGGGGATACGGTACCCTTTCTAACCTTTGTGCAATCACGTGCAATCCATACTGGGCCTAACACCGTCTGAGCCTGCCTCCTGATGTATAGACATATATTTTGAATGTGTACGCTATCCATACATGTTATCTGGGGATACGGTACCCTTTCTCACCTTTGTGCAATCACGTGTAATCCATACTGGGCGTGAGAACGGCTGGCGAGCTGTTAAGCAAGCTACAGCACCTGTGGTTTGCACACGTAAGTTTTTCATTTTTTCAGGAATGACGGTTAGGCCTAATTCCAGAACTGCGGTTGACCTGCACTTACTGGGAAATCATTGTTCGCGGGTAATAATTGTAATCAGTGATCCCCATCACTAACGTTGTTCAGCGGGTTATCTGCACCTGTAAGCGACAAACGCTGGCCTTTTCAGTGTAGCGCACATGCAGCCACGGACATGTAAGGGCATGACACACCAGTTATTGGCCAATCTCATGTGCCAGAGCCTCACGTGTCCCTCTAGTAAGCCGGACTCGGACTGCGGGGCATGACGGAGTCTCGTTCGTTAACGGAATTAAGCTTGCAATGTGTGCATCTGTTCTGTAGCTGGCATGGTTGAGGTTTCCCAGGTGGAGTCGAATTTAACCGTAGGCTCCACTCCTGGTGGTGCCCTTCTGGACATTCCTTTAAGGTTCAGCTTTGCAACCATACTGCCCACGTAAAACAAACACTTTGCCTTCATGAACGCTGTTTGGAGGGTCATGACTCGTGGGAATAACGCCGCCCAATCAGTTAACCTGCTAGAGAGATCATTCGTTGCTCCCAAGCATGACATCACACTCCCTAGGAGAAAGGTAATGCCACTGTGGCGACCGTACTCCTGGGGGCGACACAAGTGCACTGATGCCCAGCCACTGCTCGATGAATCTGCTGGTACATTGACCCAGACCACTACATTCCCCTCGCACGCTACACGGCCTGAATCTGACTCTGATGAAACTCAGGTTACCCTTCCCATATACAGTTCCATCTTACACGGTGACAAAGAGGAAGCTGCAGATGAAAGTGCAGGTTCGGCCCACCCGCCATCAGACACACCACCGTACTATTAGGGGCCCTGTGCCAGTGCCGTCGCCAACGAGTGGGCCCCCCCTGCTTGCTCAGGATCACAGCACTTGCAAAGTTGAAATACTGTGCAGTGAGATGGAAGATGGGGACGACGAGGAGTCCAGACAAGTACAGGGATTCCCTAGCGAGGAGACTTATTTGATTGTTTTCAATGTTGGGACAGCAATTTTTGGGGAGCACTATACTCTGGAGAATGATAGATGGGGCCCACCATACACTGGAACATTCCAAAGGTGGACATCAGACACTGGAGCAGCATTTACAGGGCCCATTATACACTAGAGCATTAGAAATGGGGCCCATTATGTTTGGAGCATTATTTGGGCCCATAAGACAGTGGAGCTTCATCCATGGGGACCAACATATACTGTAGCATTATGTGGAGCTCATCATATACTGTTTCAAACATTATATGGGACCAATGATTCTGTATGGAGAAATAGATGGGCCTCGTCATGAGATGTAAAAAGTGAAGTATTTTTCATTGTACTATACCGCTATTTCTCTGCCGTATCGGAGCATGATGAGTTGTGGTATGTGTTAAAGGGGCGCTCTTTCGCCCAGGGCACATGAAAACCTGGAGCCAGCCCTCCCCCCCACAGTCTGTAGCCAAATAACCCCCATTTTTCAGTGCGTAACTTGTATTATGAAGTTAATTAAGGTTGACAAGCTTAAGTAAGAAGAATTGATGCTTTTGGCATTCAAATGGGCACTGTAGGTGTGTTTCCTGTCCTCCTCTCACTGCCGACTTTTATTCCCCATTGACTTACATTGGGTTTCGTGTTTCGGGACGACCCCGACTTTTCCCTATAATCGGACGATCTTGCTCGACCCGACTTTTGGAAAAGTCGGGTTTCACGAAACGAAACTCGACCCTAAAAAAACAAAAGTCGCTCAACTCTACTCCTTACCATTGTGCAACTTTTAGTTCCTTGATGGAAAGCACTAATCCTCATACAATGACTTCCTACAGAACTGTGAGCTTCTAAATGTATGACAATAGTTTGGAAAATGCCCTTTATATTTCAGTAGACAAGAGTTTGCTGACTTTGGGGAGTAATAATTTCACTGGCCTATACTTGATCCTAAGGCTATGTGCCCACGTTGCAGAAATGCTGGGGAATTGTCCGCAGCATTACCGCAACTCCCCGCCGCAGGTAAAACCCATGCGGAATTCGCATGCGTTTTCCCTTAAAACACAAGCATTTTGCCAGCGTTTTTAGCTTGCAGAATGCTTGCGCTTTTCCAAGCGATTTGAAGCATTGCTTGAAAAAGTGATTGAAATGTTGGTCACATTTGTCTATCGTGACCAACTTTTTACTATTGATGCTGCCTATGCAGCATCAATAGTAAAAGATAGAATGTTAAAACTAGTAAAAAAAAAATAAAAAATGGGGATATACTTACCCTCCGACGGCCCCCCCGGAGTCGTCCCGCCTCTCAGCCACGCTGCCGGCAACTTCCTTTCCCAGGGATGCCTTGTAACAATGACCTCTGATGACGTAGCTACCGCTACGTCATCAGAGATCATTCGCACAATGCATCCCTGGGAACGGAAGATGCTGGCAGCGAGGCTAAGAGGCGGGAGGACTCCGGGGGCCATCAGAAGGTAAGTGTTAGGCGTCGGGTTCCTGGCGCTGCCCAGCAGGAATCCCGAGCTTTGCCTTCGACGGTCTCCCATTCCTCTCCAGCCGCAGTGGAGCCTGCTCAGTAGACTCGTCAATCCCGACGCAGTGCTCACACCAGCATTGTGGGTTTGGTTGCTGCTGCCACCTCTGGTCCAGCTATAGCAACACATGCTGGCCAGCAGCGAATGATTCCAGGGACTAAGTCCTCCTTTCGGTCCACTGAGCATGCCCGTGGGACGATCTTCTATTGGAGATCGGAGGTCACATGTTCAGGTCCTTCTCCAGCTCGGATTGGACCATCATGAAGGTCCTGGAAAGACGCTGCTATACAAGGTTTGCATGGCCGCCCCGCAATGCGCTATGATAGACATTGAGTCTTTTTGCTTTAGTGGTGTGTCTGACGATGGATGTATGATTCTGGTGACTGACTAATTATGACCCCCTTCCTCGGTTGTGTATGAGATAGGGTCTCTGAGTTAGTCCCAGCAGCTAGCACTAGTACTGCTTAGCGCCGCAGTGCAGTTAGCTCAGGTTCCATTAGCGCCAGTGGACGTCAGGCAGTGCAGACACCACAACTTCGCAGTAACCGCAGCGGCTATCCATCCTGCGCCGTGTGCAGTTACTAGTGCTTTCCAGCATGGTCCTTACGCTGGTTATTGGCGACCGCCGGGGTAGTCGTAGCATCCGCTCTGTGCAGTGTACTACTCCCACTCGTGTCCTGTGACGCTTAACAGGGCACAGTTATATGCCGGCTAGTTCGGACTCCGTGTAGTAACAGAGTCCGCTCTTGCAACACCGGGTCAGTGGTTGCCCGCCGGTGTCCGGCTTTCACCCGTTTTATTGTATCCGTCATTGTGTAGCAGCAGTTTCCATCTCTGCACGGTGGACCCCGGGCTGCGAACGCTCCATATACCATCTTCTTTATCTGGTGCATTCCGCTAGCCCTTAACAGTAAGTATATCCCTATTTTTTATTTTTATTCTAATTTTCACAGGAATATGGTACTCAGGGCATGGAGGAGAGTCTCCTCTTCTCCAGACCCTGGGTACCATCCGCACATGAAGTGCTCACTTTACGCATGGTGGGCATAGCCACATGCGTAAAGTGAGCGTTTCAATGCAATCCTATGGCGGCGGAATTGCTGCGATTCCGCAGAAATAATGAACATGCGATTCCGCAGAGGTAAAATCCGCAGCATGGGCACAGCAACTGCGGAATCGCATAGGAAACGCATAAAAAACGCAACGTGAGCACACAGCCTTAGGGTGCCCATACACATTCCATTAAAGTCAGTCAAACCCGATTTCTGCTGGACCTACTACTCATTTAATGTGTATAGGACCTCCCAAAAATAACATATAGGCTGTCACCAGAGATGTCTGGCAGATGTTTATAAAATGTAGAATGTAGAAAATCATGGCCACCAATATAGATCATTGATAATGTGGCTTTCAATGTAATCCAAAGTATAAGATCATTTTGATGTTTCGGTCAACAAGACCTTTATCAGAAAAAATGCTGAAAATGCTGTTTAAAAACTGCTGTCCTTATTGAAAAAAAAACACATTTGCTTGACCAAGAGTGAATTGGCTGAAAGGTATCTAAGAGAAATAGACACCTTGGTCATCATTCTTACCAGCCATAATGCTCAAGACCCTACATGAGTGCCAAACCTGCCCTAGAAAAAAACTTGAATAACAGTAAAGCCTTCAAAACACAATTTATTAAATATTTACAGTATACAACAATTGTGATGAAATACAAATTATTGGTTATCCAAACTTTCACAAGAACTTGGCAATTTTTCCAATCATGTGCAGGTATCTATAAAGTAATTATTAATGAGTAGTTTCCAACCCATTCTATAACTGATGCCATTGGTCTCCTCCTTCACACTATAAAATAACTGTTATGTAAATAGCCTCTTCAAAGAGAAAGAGGACAGGAACTCTAGTACCACCTATTGGAAGCAGCAATCCCAAAAGTGAATACCGTCCCTTTCAAGAGCTTTGCCACATGACTTGCGATAAGGAGCAAAACCAGAAACCACAGTTGCAAACACTTGTTTCTGAGTTTTTGCCCCTCATCAGTGTAAAGCAGGAGAACTGGATGTTTGGGTTAAAGGACTCTGACAGAGTTCAAGGGGTAAAATTTCTCTTAGGGAATGTGCCAAATCAGCATAAGTGGATTTTTAACCCATGAAGTGCTCCTCTGGGTAATAAGATATGCAAATAGACCTTTTAGAGTGGAATAGGACAGGAACTCAAGTGGCCTCTATGGGCATTTTTCCTTCTTGGCGTTGCAATTTCAGTGTTGAGGAGTATATTTAGTTTTGGAGATTTTTCGTGACATTTTATGACTTAAGTAATTTATTCATAAATTAGTCTTAATTTGATCTACGTTGTGCAATATTCTGGATCATTACACTAATGATAGGTTAAACAAGCTCGACAGGAAAAGTTCCCGTTTTACACAGCCACTGAGAAAATGTCATCATCGTAGAACTATTTAAACTCTTTAGCATGTTTTAAATAAAATAATTTTTTCATAGATTCAGAAATAAAACAAAATGGGAACATTTAGACCTACAGTAATTAAAATCGGAACACAGGCTTCTCTCATGAGAAATAGAACTGTGCTTTAAGCTTAGTAACTACTAAACATGGCCACAACAGCATCCAGATGTAAGGGTCTATGGGTTACACTGACTTCAGATTATCTATGGATCAACATCAAAATCATAATCCAACATTCTCAACAGTGTTTAATTTCAAAAACCATTACACGAATGAATACTTTTACTGACTATATTCAGTGCTCTCATTTCCTGTATTTTCTGCATCTAAATTAAACCTTTTTAACACCATACAAAAAAGAGTATTGTTAAATTCGTAACAATGAATGCAAGTTATTGGCTCAATACTTGCTTATGATTTTGCTATGGAATTGTATGGTCCACAATAGCTTTATAAGAGGGTTGAACATTAAAGGGGTGGTCCGATACCTATAAATATCAAACTTTAAGCCATAACTACTTTTGTAATTTGCTTTGTTACAAAATCCCCTACCATTCCACTTATACAACTAATCTCTTTATCTACTGATGATGTACTGTTTCAAGAGGGGGGTGGCATGGAGAAGTTGCAGTGATTGCTGCCACAATTCTGCCCCCCCCTCCCTGCAACTTTAATGGTTACCACCAAAGTTCCTGCTTCTATCACTGCTTTCTCTTTCCATGAAATAAGAGGTCATCACGGGGCTTTGATAGAAGCAGGGTGAGTGACAGCAGTCCCTACAGGGAAGCATGGTGGAGGCAGTGTCCTTATGTGGGGCTACATGAGTGTTGCTGGTGTCGGGGACCTATGTTTCATTGATGGTATCATGCTATTATCGCTCCGTACCCTAAGGCCAGGGTCACACTGCGTTATGGCAGTCTGTTTAACGGACTGCATTACACCGCAGTATAATGCGGTGTAACGCAGTCCGTTAACGCTGCCATTGACCCCCATTATGTGGCGTAAAGCGGCATGCGTTTGCGATGTGCCGTCATTCACTGACGGAGCCTCGAACGCGGGCTGCAGCGTCTGAGGCTCAGTCACTGCTAGCGCTGATGAATCATCTGCGCTAGCGGTATAGCATAACACATATCGCATTATGCTATAGCGTTAACGCAGCCCGTCAACGCTATGCATTGAACGGGCTGTGTTAACGCAATGTGAACCAGGCCTTAGCAGACTAGCACTTTTACTACATGATCCAAAACACACATCTGTTGCATTTCTGAAGAAAAGAAGGGTGAAAGTGACCAAGTGTCTCCTGATCTGAACCCAATTGAACACCTATGGGGAATTCTGAAGAAAAAAAGTTGAGCATCACTCTCCATTCACCATCCAGGCTCTAAGAGAGGTAATTCTTGAAGAATGGAAAAAGATGTTGCAAAATGTCGCCAACTTATTCATTCCATGTCTAGAAGACTTGGTGATGTCCTTAAAGATCATGAAGGGCATACAAAATACTAGATGTAGTAGTTTTTATGTGGGGTGTATTCATTTTTTTCATCAACTAATATCAGTAAAACTGAAGATTTTATAATGAAAATTACATTATCAGCATTACTTTCATGGCATTTACGTGTTGAAAAAATATTCAATAATTTTGGAAATTGTTCTTGTGGCCAGTGAGATATTGACTAAAATGTTAGCTTTCAAAAAGGACTATGTATACATATAAATACTGTATATATGTTATATATATCAGGTTAGCTTTCCTTGCATGCAGTGTTCATCTTTTCATTCTGTAAACTGGTGTCCGCCTGCACAGGAATTCCCAGGTTGTGCCAGGATCTGCTGATGTTTTAACCACCTGCAATGATCTGTTTTATATAGGAGCAAAGCGTCAAAGAAAATAAAACGCTTGTGCACTTTAATTCCCAGCATCCTATTACAGCTGACATATCGAAGATGCATCAGTACAGACATTGGCTCCTACAGGGACACGATTCAGCCCATGGATTACACTTTAATTATTTTACAAGCTCTGTTAGAGGAGGTTTGCAGCGACAAGGTAATGAGGTTCACAAGCATAAGGCATGTCTGTTTGCATGAACAGGAAAGTGGAGAATAAAAATGAAGCTAGGTAATTTACCAAATATTAAAAAGATCAGCAATACATGATGGACTACAAGTAATTGGTTCATCATTAAATTTTACAGCACTGTGCACTTACAATTGCTCATTTTGTCCTTCTACCAGGTTAATTCTTCTCTTTTCCATTAGGTCTATGAGATCACAAAATTAAAGGGAACCTGTCACCCCCCAGGGCCTTTTTAAATAAAAGAGCCACCTTAAGCAGCACTAAGGCTGCATTCTGTGAAGGTGGCCCTTATGTTTCTTATTCCTAGGAAAGCGGAAATACAGACTTTTATAAATTGTCCGCCATACCTCTATTGTGTCCGGGAGGTATGTTTTCTCCCCCTGTGTCAACCGCCTCAGAGGCGCCAATCATCTCCCTCTTGCGTCTGTGCGCCGCCTCCTGTGTTCTTGTTACATGACCGGTGCCTGCGCTCTGCCAACAATTCTCAGGCATGCGCCGTGCGCGCAGCCCGGAAACTTACATCAGGCGATGATGTAATTATCTTGCTACTGCGTGGAGCGGAGGCCACAGATCCCGCCACGCAGTGTGTTATGATGTATTCTCACTGCGGGGCTGGGAATCTGGCGCCTGCGCAGTGAGGATCTCTGCGCCTGTCCCCATCTCCCTTCTCCGTAATATGTCGGCACTCGGCATCGTTTAAGTGAGCTGAAGTGCCGACGTATTGCGGTGGAGGAAAGAGGAGGAGGGAGATGGTGACCAGCGCAGAGATCCTTTGTGCTGCTGAAGGTGGCTCTTTTACTTAAAAAGGCCCTGGGGGGGGGTGACAGGCTCCCTTTAAATGGAATCAGTCACCTATTTTTTGGTATATAAGATGCGGCCTCCGCCATCAGGGGCTTATCTACAGCATTACAGAATGCTGTAGATAACCCCCGATGTAACCTGAAAGAGAAGAAAAACGAGTTATATTATACTCACCCAGGGGCGGTTCGGGTCCGGAGGGTGTCTCGGTCCAGCGCCTCCCATCTTCTAGCGATGACATCCTCTTCTTTGCTTCCCGTCGCGGCCCCGGCGCAGTGCTCTGCCCTATTGAGGGCAGAGCAGAGTACTGCAGTGCGCAGGCACCGGAAGAGGTGCACAGGCCCTGCGACGGGAAGCAAAGAAGAGGACATCATCGCTAGAAGATGCGAGGTGCCGGACCAGACCGCGACACCCTCCTGACCCAGGCCGCCCCGGGTGAGTATAATATTACTCGTTTTTCTTCTCTTTCAGGTTACATCAGGTGCTTACTTACTGCATTCTGTAATGCTGTAGATAAGCCCCTGATGGCGGTGGCCGCATCTTATATACCAAAAAATAGGTGACAGATTCCCTTTAACACCTTCACAACCTTGGGATTTGATGTTCTTGCGTTTTAGTTTTTTGCTCCCCTTCTTCCCGGATCCATAATCTTTTCATTTTTCCGTCTATATGGGCTTGTGTTTTGTGGGATGAGTTGCAGTTTTGAACACCATTAATTTTACCATGTAGTGTATTGGAAAACGGGAAATTGTACGAAAGTGAAATTTTGGTATAGATACGCTTTTTTTGATCAGTGCGATGTTGCGGTGACAAAAAACAGTAATTCTGACATTTTGATTTTTTTCTTGTTACGCCGTTTACAGATCAGATTCATTATTTTTGTATTCTGATAGATCGAGCATTTCTGAATGCAGCAATACCAAATGTGTATTTTTTATTATTGTTTTATTTTGAATGGGGCAAAAGGGAGGTGGTTTGAACTTTTACATTTTTACAATATTTTTTAAAACTTTTTTTTTTTTTTTTACACTTTTTACATGTTTTAATAGCCTCCATAGGAGACATGAAGCTGTTATCGATCGCTTGTGCTTCACAGAGCACGGCTTCAGCCCTGCTCTGTGTAGCAGAATTGATTATATGCTATGAACGCCGGTCACGCGGCGGCACTCATAGCAGATCAGCAATGACAACCAAAGGGGTCTCCTGCACCTCGTGATTATATGAGAGGGGCGCAGATAGGCGGAGCTAATGACGCGCTTATGGCGCAATGATGCTAAATGTCGCTGTCAATCTCGATTCCACACGCGGATGTCAGGGTCACATGACAGCTGTTCAGATCAGCTGACATGTGCCGGAAAACACGTGGGCTCAGCGCCGGTGCCCGCATCAAACGGGGAGTCAACCAATGATGTACCTATAAGTCATAGGTCGTGAAGGGGTTAAAAACCAACTAGCTGAATCCTTCTAACCTCTTTGCAGAAAAAGGAGGTCTCTTTTTGGTGCAAAAGTCCTCACTGCAAAAATCTCTGGGAGGGAGGAGGAGGAAGCAGCTGGGTCAGGAGGTGAAGAGGGGAATGAGTTATGGGCACAAGAGATTTCCTGTTTCTACATAGAGCAGAGCAATGCAAAATGAGAAGAATTAGCTGGGTAGAAAGTCAAAATGAGCAATTGTAAGTACACACTGCTATATAATACGATGATTACAATATGTTAAAAGGATTAAAATATGCTTGGCCGCCATAAAAAAATTAAAAAAATAAATAAACCATTCTACTTACCTTCCTACGCACCCTCGCAGAGCCCTGTACTGATGCCAGCAGCTGATTTCAGCTTTCAAGCAGTGCATGGCAGTGACGTCATGCACTGCTTACAAGCCGAGGACAGTTGCCGGAATACTCACTGCTCCCAACGCTGGGACTATAGGAGTGGAGAGCAGTGAGTATTCATTGATCTTTAATAGAGGGCACAGTGTTGGGTGCAGCCACCTTCTCTTGCAGCTGCCGGGTGATCACGTCTACCCGCTACTAAAGAGAATTAATATTCACTGTTCTCGACTCCATTGGACGTTACCCCACCTCTCCAACCACAGCCACAGTAACATCCAGACTATAAGATGCACCCCCATTTTCCTCCCAGTTTTTGGAGGAAAAAAGTTCATCTTATAGTCCGAAAAATACGGTATATATCACACTGTTCTTGGGATGGTCAGTGGGTCTGCTAATGATTAAAATATATTCATGTCTCTGATAGAGAAATGTTAACATGTTATGTGTTGACAGATATATTGTATAGAAAAATATGTGCTGTTATCACTACATAGTTTACATTTTAACCCATTGCTGTTGAGCTGCTTAGATTCCAGATTCCACGAGTTGCTCAAGGCACGCTGATATTAGGATTGCTTGTGTGAACATTAGCTAAGAGCACATATACTGGCTATGGAAATCACGCATTATGAATACATTGATTGTTAGGGTATGTTCACGCATAGCTTTTTTTTACGTGTTTTTTTTGCATGCAAATAAACTGACTTCAGCCGAAAAGGGAAAGTGACCTTGGCAGGGCAAAAGAACATGTCTTTGGTTACAGTTGGCTCATTTGCATAATAGGCTTGTGCCATGAAAAGAGGCTTTTGTCATTACTGACATATGCTTCATTAATGAGTTTTATGTCAAATCATACATTTTATCACGTCTGCTTTTAAAATAAACTACATTAAATTATTGAAATAAATAATAAAACTTTTAGTGATATGTCCTCTTTACTTTCATTTATAGAGGGCATAACATCCCCAATTAGCATTTCAGGTGATATTATAAACCTTTAAGATATTTTTACATGTATTTTCATTAAGGATTTATCTTAATAAACACAGTTATTAAATATAACTGTCAATACACATATCTCAATACTTTGAATTTAAAAAAGCAAAACAATTAACGCCATTGCGCGTCATAATTGCCTTTACATTTCTTAAAACACTGATAGGATGCACATTTACATGAAGAGCTGGACTAATCTACATTTACCGTATATTTGTTGGTCAAGTTCTACGCAACATGAATAATCCAAACAGTCAAACAAAAATCTACTCCAGTAAACAATGAAAAATGTAAAAAATTGCTAGAATCAAGTTTCAACACCCAATCCTACAACTGTGTAACATGTTGCTTGATTTATGATTGACAATTAGTGTAAATAGCCCATCAGAGCAACAAAGGATCCCCTTGGTAGCCCTAGCATTGACCCAAAAGTCCAACAAAAGGCAATCACATTTCTAACACATCAAACCTTAGTGATGGCATATGCCATGTTTGCAATTATATAAACAGATTAAAAGGGCAATTATATAAACATAGATTAAAAGGGGGATATCTAGGACTTTGTAAAAAAAAAAAGGGCATAGGCACTAACATGCAACTAGTGGCTACCACCATGACTTCGTCCAGGCTGCTCTTTTGACGGGGCGTGACTGCCGATGTCGTGCTGATTGACAGCTGACTCTCCCATTTAGGCATTCGGGAGGTATCCGTCAATCAGCATGTCGTCGGCAGTCACGCCCCGTCGATAGAGCAGAGCCCATTTTGTCTTGGGTTTTGTCTGTGTAATGGACAGTGTGAATATGTTCTTATTTTTCATGCATACCAACTTATACTCCAGGTCATTTTTTCTTTGTTAAGTTTCAGGTTTCTGCATTCAGTGCAGGTAAGGGCTGGATATAAAGTTAATATATAGCTTCCCATTTGCTGAAGATTCATTCCGGACCCAGTTCTGCTCTTATTCACATTGATGTCACTATAACACATGGTAAGAGGTAAGGAACATCCCGATTGTGGTACACCTTGACGCTGGTCCAGCGGACGACATAACTTATTCCTACAACGGGATGGAATGGGGTGAGGAAGGAACTAACCGTAGGGAATGAGGGATGGGGACACCTCCTGACTCCAACCTGAGCCTGTCTCTAAACTACCCTAATGGTAGCGGGTCCTTCCCCCCAGCAGGCGCAGAATCGTGACACATTTCAACCATAGTTAAACTTGTGCAGCCTTTATGGAATGCCTATTACCTAAGAGCGATATGTCACTTCACTGTTCCCGGGTAATCCAATTTTAAGAAACCTTGGCTTCCACCCAGGGTTGGAAAGAGGTCTATTCTATACTTAGCTCTCAGCTTACTGCTTCAGAGCATCACAATTCCTAGAAGGCTCTTCTTGGAAAATATTGTCTCCACTGCACAGAACCATTCTCCCTCTACTGCGAGCAGGTTATTCAGCTGAAGGCTCTATCTTCATACATTCTTTCCAGCACTATATGGGATTGTACATTCCAAAATTTAGTTTGAACTAATATCCATCATGCTTGACCTACATCTATAATATTCCCTCTTCTTTCTTAAATTCCCCACCTGCATTGTAAACTGGAAAAAAAAAGACTTAACTCTATGTCCCGTCACCAGAACAATATGGCAGCCTTTACCAACTTAAACATATAGTAGGTCCTCCATGTCCAGGAAGACACAAGAAGCAGGCTGTAAGCTTCTCTCCAGATGGTACAAGGTTCTCCATAAACTTCACGTCTTTGGTTTGCTCTTATTATTAGAGATATGGATCTGAGATGGGCACACTTTTTCATGTCTTCTGAAAATATTTTATCCTGGCAACATTTTTGAATATGTAGGGCATCTCCTCTAGATTTAGAGATTAATTACTCTCCTTTTCATATCTTGCTCCATCGCTGCTTATATAATTATCTCATTCTACAGGAAGCTGAAGATCTATTATTGTATCAATGCAGCATAGGCATGCATTCCCATGCCCAAACAGAACATCCAAAGCTACTGATTCCATTCACATTTCTACAACACTTTATAAAATTGTTTTCACTTAAATAAGTTTTAAAGGGAATCTGTCAACCCCAGGATGTACAGGTGCTTCTCACAAAATTAGAATATCATCAAAAAGTTAATTTATTTCAGTTCTTCAATGCAAAAAGTGAAACTCATATTATATAAAGTCATTACAAACAGTGATCTATTTCAATTGTTTATTTCTCTGAATGTTGATGATTATGACTTACAGCCAATGAAAACCCAAAAGTCATTATCTCAGTAAATTAGAATACTTTATAACACCAGCTTGAAAAATGATTTTAAAATCCAAAATGTTGGCCTACTGAAATGTATGTTCAGTAAATGCACACAATACTTGGTCGGGCTCCTTTTGCATCAATTACTGCATCAATGCGGTGTGGCATGGAGGCGATCAGTCTGTGGCACTGCTGAGGTGTTATGGAAGCCCAGGTTGCTTTGATAGCAGCCTTCAGCTCGTCTGCATTGTTGGGTCTGGTGTCTCTCATCTTCCTCTTGACAATACCCAATAGATTCTCTATGGGGTTAAGGTCAGGCGAGTTTGCTGGCCAATCAAGCACAGTGATACTGTTGCTTTTAAACCAGGTATTGGTACTTTTGGCAGTGTGGACAGGTGCCATGTCCTGCTGGAGAATGACATTTCCTTCTCCAAAAAGCTTGTTGGCAGAGGGAAGCATGAAGTGCTCTAAAATTTACTGGTAGACAGCTGCGCTGACTTTGGTCTTTATAAAACACAGTGGACCTTCACCAGCAGATGACATTGCTCCCAAACCATCACTGATTGTGGAAACCTCACACTAGACCTCAGGCATCTTGGATTGTGGCCTCTCCACTCTTCCTCCAGACTCTGGGACCTTAATTTCCAAATGAAATGCAACATTTACTTTCATCTGAAAACAACACCTTGGATCACTGAGCAACAGTCCAGTTCTTTTTCTCCTTGGCCCAGGTAAGACGCTTCTAGCGTTGTCTATTGGTCATGAGTGGCTTGACACAAGGAATGTGACACTTGCAACCCATATCCTGGATACATCTGTGTGTGGTGGCTCTTGAAGCAATGACTCCAGCAGCAGGCCACTCCTTGTGAATCTCCTCCAATTTTTTGAATGGCCTTTTCTTAACAATCCTTTCAAGGCTGCGGTTATCCCGATTACTTGTGCACCTTTTTCTACCATGCTTTTACCTTCCCCTCAAACTTCCATTAATATGCTTGGATACAGCACTCTGTGAACAGCCAGCAATGACCTTTTGTGGCTTTCCCTCCTTGTGGAGTGTGTCAATGACTGCCTTCTGGACATTTTTCAAGTCAGCAGTCTTCCCCATGATTGTGGAGCCTACTGAAATGGACTAAGGGACCTTTTTAAACACTTAGGAAGTATTTTCAGGTGTTTTTGTTAATCTAATTTACTGCCATAATGAATTTTGAGTTTTCATTGGCTGTAAGCCATAATCATCAACATTAACAGAAATAAACACGTGAAATAGATCACTCTGTAATGACTCTATATAATATACGAGTTTCACTTTTTGTATTGAAGAATTGAAATAAATTAACTTTTGATGATATTCTAATTTTGTGAGAAACACCTGTATATAACCTATTAATATGGGCATACAGGTAATAGAAAAGTTAAACTAGTTCTACCTGTATGCCTCATATTAATGATCTAGTTGTAGAAAATGTTACATTCTGTCATTCTGTGGTGCCTGGAAGAAATCTCTGCCCCCTAGTGTTATACTACTGTAGAGTCGGGCTGAGGGAGGCGATTAGGTTGTGCTGATCCAAACAGGACTGGGGGGTGACCCACTTCGTGGCGCCGGCAGACATGAGACTGAGACAAGGATTGTGTCCAACAGTTCAGATTTTATTGGCCGCTTTTTGGACGACCACCATACTTCATCACAGGATTTGTCCACAATTCACTTTTTACACAGACCCGGGTACCTTCTCTTCCTTATATGACCATTCGTGGCGTCCTCTATGGCTCTTCCCCGCTGTGGCTGCCCTAAGCACTTTCACCCCAGCGTTTCACCCTTTAGAATACGTCGTCCACCTGATACTCACAGTCTGTCTCTGTCCGCAGCCACTGTCCCTTTTGGGTCACCCCTCGCGACCATCTCCACTGTCAGTAGCTCTCTGTAGGCCTTTTCTGTCTTTCTACCTACAGCAAACTCTCCTCTCTAGTGAGCTCCCTTGGCTGACTGGAACTTTCAGAACCTTCCCTGACCTCTTATACTCCCAGTCCTAGTAGCTCCGCCCACTATCACCTGACAGTAACCTTTAACAAATGGCAGTGACCTTGACCCCTGGCAGTTACATAACCACTTTCTCCTACGCTCCCCTCCTGGCTCTATATCTAGCCTACACTGTGCTGCTTCTCTGCCTCTCTCCTTAGGCAGATCCGTCCATCAGACCAACCTCCCCACATTACCCTCCTCTCGTGCACGTCAGTTATGGCCCCAGAATCCTGCACCTGCGCCCTGCACTCCCTCAGAAATACATACCTCATCCTCCCTTCTGTGGGCGCTGCATTCAGGGATCTTCTGCACAGGAGTCGTCGACTTCCGCTCCAGTGACCTCCGGCGTGCGCACCAATAAGGTGCTCTCCCCACTTCCTCCCTGCATAGTATTTACTATGTATACATGGTTTCTAGCGATGTCTATGCAGGGAGGAAGTGGGGAGAGCGCCTTATCAGCGCGCACACCGGAGGTCACATTGACTTTCCAGCGCCTGCACAGAAGATCCCTGACTACAGGGCCCAAAGAAGGGAGGATAAGGTATGTATTGTGTAGGGATTGCAGGGGGCAGGCGTGGGATTCCAGCCCCAGAACTCATGAACATGGGAGTGGGGTAGTATTACAATGAAGACAAGAGGCAGGGATTTCTTCCAGGCACCGCACGACCCGGAGCCTGGAAGAAATCATTAACAAAGACAGAATATAACATTTCTCAGCAGCAGGACCATTAATATGAGGCATACAGGTTGGACTAGTGTAACATTTCTATTATATTACCTGTATGCCCATATTAATAGGTCATATACGTCCCGGGGGGGGGGGGGTGCCAGGTTTCATTTAAGAATATAAGGCAGCTCTCACATGAAGCCATGCACAAGTTTTCCTCCTTCAGGATCACATTTTCTTTTTCTTCTCTTCCACATGTGGTCACACTGTCTATGCTACTGTATACAAAGAATAATACCATACGGGACCTCTGTTTTCACTACATTTACCATTCTCTATTCACTGCACACTGTAGAATATCTGACCTTTCTGTATACTTATGCTGCTCTTGCAAAGAAAACTGTAAATAAAAAATAAAATCTTTGTAAAAAGTGTGAGTACCTCCGCTTATTTTCTCGGGCGTATTCAGCATGCGTATAAAATCGTAGCATGCTGTGACTGGCACCGAGACGTGCCAACGCAAGCCTATGGGTATGAGGGGAAAAAAAAAAAAAATCGCCCAGCAATCGGACCAGGCAAGTGCTGTCCGATTTTTACGCACCAGTGTCCTTTGAAAAGCCGGCAATTCATGTGCCGCATGCAGCAAAATCACAGAGTGACAGTTTAGAATAGAATAGATACAGCTATGCTTAAAAGTAAAAACACCCTGGCAGAATTTTTGCTTTCTTGGCTTTTTTTCAGAGAATATGAATGATAACACCAAGACTTTTTCTCCACTCATGGATAGTGGTTGGGTGAAGCCATTTATTGTCAAACTACTGTGTTTTCTCTTTTTAAATCATTATGACAACCCAAAACATCCAAATGATCAAAAGTTTACATACCCTGGTGATTTTGTTCTGATAATATACACAGAAGTTGATAGAAATGAGTTTGAATGCCTACTAAAGGTAAAATCTTCACCTGGGACCTATTTGCTTGTAATCAGTGTGTGTGCATAAAAGCTGAGTGAGTTTCTGGGATCCAGACAGACTCTTGCATCGTTCATCCAGCCACTGACGTTTCTGGATTGGGACTCATGGGGAAAGCAAGAGAATTGTCAATGGATCTATGGAAAAAGGTAGTTGAACTGTATAAAACAGGAAAGGAATACAAAAAGATACCCAAGGAAAGTTTGATCAGAATGTCATTTGAATAATTGACACAATTCTCTTGGATGACAGAATCTATGGTTGTTTGACCGTAGTCTAAATGCATGTATTTGAGGCTAAAAAATACTTTTTGCAATTGGATTACTTGAAAAGTTTTGCAAAATGTGCCACTTATAGACTCAGGGTTGCACTGTTAATTCATCCCGTAAGAAACAATAAACTGAGAATCTGTCAGTGAGCTTGTGTTAGGAGATTGTGTAATTATTTTGTCCCTCTTTTTTTCTGTTGTCCTCACAGCTGATTTATGACTACAGGCCACAACAAAGCTGAATGTGCTGCAGGGAAACAAAGCTTGTAAGAGTCAAAAAATGTAAGTTCTTAATCAAACTGAAAAAAGGATTTCAGGGTTGGCATACATGCATTTAAGGAAAAAAAGGTTATATTTCCAAAAGTGGACAACCCCTTGAAGTGTTTCCTGCTGCTGTTTTGAAGCAATTTGGAAGAGTTTTTTTTTTTTCAGTCATATTTTGCAGTCTTTTGATTGGCTAACGTTGTGTTTGGAGCAGATTTCATCAGGATCTATTTCAAAGACCTAATATGCACTATTGTGTTCCATTATTCATTTTTGAAAACCTCTTCAGGAACAAAAAAAATCCAAAAAACCTCATCAAATGAACAGCAAAGTTTACTTCCCATAGTAATGAATTGGAAGAATTTTCCAAATTTGAAGCCACACAAAGGCACAATTCACTTGTTGGATTAGATGGAGGGGAGCATGATCATGGATAGAAGTGTCATTCATATTCTGACATGCAGCCATAAAGTAATGTATACAGGAAACACATTCTCCAGCTGACATCTTTAACTATCAGAACAATGACTCTTTGTTTAATTGTAGCTGAAAAAAATCATATCTCACCTTCACTTTGCAGATGTAACAGGTGGTAAAATTAACTGTTGCATGGCCAGGCACCCTCTATCTTTTTCCAAAATTAACATTAGCCTGAAGCCATTAGTTTGGAGTGTCCGTCTGTCTAAATGACAAGGTCCACTTAGTACATTAAAATGAATTTTGACAAGGAATCCACATTTAGTGACAGGACGGCTGGAAAATTCCATTGTCGCACATTCCACTTGTTCACTGCAATTAAATCAGTTATTTGTTGCTAAGGCCAAGAGAACAAGCATTTAACGCTTTCACAAGCCAGAATGACTAATAGCTCTATAAAATACTAAAAACTGCAGGTAATTATGACAATGTGTAGCCAGTAATGAATTTAAAGGGGCAATATCTATAATGAATATTCAGGATTCTTCCATGTTTCATCACATATGCCTGCAGGACAAGAAAAAGAGCTATTATTAGGATGGAGTCACACTTAACGTATAAAAATACGGTCCATTTTTTATGGACGAGAATCGCAGAAATGTTCCCTGAACAGTGATACAAATGTCATCCATGTGCAATGCGAGGATGCAATTTTCTCGCATCTAAGCATCTGTGCGACATCCGTACGGCGAGATTTTCTCGCCGGCTTGCAAAATTGACATACAGTGCCTACAAGTAGTATTCAACCCCCTGCAGATTTAGCAGGTTTGATAAGATGCAAATAAGTTAGAGCCTTCAAACTTCACACAAGAGCAGGATTTATTAACAGATGCATAAATCTTACAAACCAAAAAGTTATGTTGCTCAGTTAAATTTTAATAAATTTTAAACATAAAAGTGTGGGTCAATTATTATTCAACCCCTAGGTTTAATATTTTGTGGAATAACCCTTGTTTGCAATTACAGCTAATAATCGTCTTTTATAAGACCTGATCAGGCCGGCACAGGTCTCTGGAGTTATCTTGGCCCACTCCTCCATGCAGATCTTCTCCAAGTTATCTAGGTTCTTTGGGTGTCTCATGTGGACTTTAATCTTGAGCTCCTTCCACAAGTTTTCAATTGGGTTAAGGTCAGGAGACTGACTAGGCCACTCCAACACCTTGATTTTTTCCCTCTTGAACCAGGCCTTGGTTTTCTTGGCTGTGTGCTTTGGGTCGTTGTCTTGTTGGAAGATGAAATGACGACCCATCTTAAGATCCTTGATGGAAGAGCAGAGGTTCTTGGCCAAAATCTCCAGGTAGGCCGTGCTATCCATCTTCCCATGGATGCGGACCAGATGGCCAGGCCCCTTGGCTGAGAAACAGCCCCACAGCATGATGCTGCCACCACCATGCTTGACTGTAGGGATGGTATTCTTGGGGTCGTATGCAGTGCCATCCAGTCTCCAAACGTCACGTGTGTGGTTGGCACCAAAGATATCGATCTTGGTCTCATCAGACCAGAGAACCTTGAACCAGTCTGTCTCAGAGTCCTCCAAGTGATCATGAGCAAACTGTAGACGAGCCTTGACATGACGCTTTGAAAGTAAAGGTACCTTACGGGCTCGTCTGGAACGGAGACCATTGCGGTGGAGTACGTTACTTATGGTATTGACTGAAACCAATGTCCCCACTGCCATGAGATCTTCCCGGAGCTCCTTCCTTGTTGTCCTTGGGTTAGCCTTGACTCTTCGGACAAGCCTGGCCTCGGCACGGGAGGAAACTTTCAAAGGCTGTCCAGGCCGTGGAAGGCTAACAGTAGTTCCATAAGCCTTCCACTTCCGGATGATGCTCCCAACAGTGGAGACAGGTAGGCCCAACTCCTTGGAAAGCGTTTTGTACCCCTTGCCAGCCTTGTGACCCTCCACAATCTTGTCTCTGATGGCCTTGGAATGCTCCTTTGTCTTTCCCATGTTGACCATGTATGAGTGCTGTTCACAAATTTGGCGAGGGTCTTAAATAGTCAGAAAAGGCTGGAAAAAGAGATAATTAATCCAAACATGTGAAGCTCATTGTTCTTTGTGCCTGAAATACTTCTTAATACTTTAGGGGAACCAAACAGAATTCTGGTGGTTTGAGGGGTTGAATAATAAATGACCCTCTGAATAAACTTTTCACAATTTAAAAAAAAATTAAACAAAGAAATAACATTCTTTTTTGCTGCAGTGCATTTCACACTTCCAGGCTGATCTACAGTCCAAATGTCACAATGCCAAGTTAATTCCGAATGTGTAAACCTGCTAAATCTGCAGGGGGTTGAATACTACTTGTAGGCACTGTATATATATATATATATATATATATATATATATATATATATTTATATTTCATACCGAGATAGAGAGCAGAATAGCTGATAATTCAATTGTCGGCTTCTGTAAAATCATTACAGAACCCGACAGGATATGAGACATGGTTTACATACAGTACACCATTGCATATCCATTAGATTTATATATGTCCCTCACTAATAATGTTAGTAGTGTGTGTGTGTAAAATTTTATGGAGCAGTAGGTGTTAAATTAAAGCATTTTTTCACGGAAAAAACTTGCTTGGGCTCCCGCGCAATTCTCTCTGCCAGAGAGGGCAAGCCAGTGACTGAGGGCAGAAATTAATAGCCTAGAGAGGGACCATTGTTTTTGCCCCTCCCTGGCTAAAAAAAAATCTGCCCCCAGCCACCCCAGAAAAGGCGCATCTGTAAGATGCGCCAATTCCGGCACTTACCTGCTCTCTTCCCATTGCCCTGTAGCAGGTGGCATATGATGTAATAACGGGTTAAGGTCACCATGCTATTGTAAGACACCTATCCATTATTAATCCACTAGTCTGAAAGGGTTAAAAAACAGACATTAAGAATAAAGACTTTTAATGAAATAAACACACATTTTTTCCATCTTTTTTTAACTCCCAATCCAATCGAAGCCATCGTTCTCCTGTATAAAATCCAAAATAAAAAAGCAACAATATCCCATACCTATCCGCCGTACAGTCAAGTCCCACACTGCAATCCAGTGAAGTGAAGAGGTTAAACAGTTTACAACTGGGAGTAGTGCTAATGCGACCGGCCCGGCTGTAAACCACAGAGGAATGAATGAAAAGCTGCCTGGGCAGCTTCCCCGCCAGACCGGAGATGAACTGATTAGCGTGGGAAAGTTTCTTAACATTTTCCCAGCTGTCAGTTCACCGCGTGTCAGGCGAGGGATCAGTGCAGCCTAAGTGACGTCACCTGTAGTCACTGAAGATGTGCAGACTCCCCGCCTGACCCGCGGTGAACTGATGGCGTGGGAAAATGTTCAGAAACTTTCCCATGCTAATCAGTGTGTAATCCGTTTTTTTCTCACACCCATAGATTTGCATTGGTGAGTCTTGGCCATAACACGGTGCAAATCACAGCATGCTGCAATTTCCTCCGCACGTATAATACGAGCAAGGAAAAAAACGCATGATGGGAGCTGCCCCATAGATTAACATTGGTCCGAGTGCTATGCGATTTTTTTCTCGCATAGCACTCGTCCGTTTTTCTCTCTCGTGTGACTCCGGCCTTATACTCACCTACGGGGAGGTCCGGGCTGATGGGCATCGCTGGTCTGAATCTGGCGCCTTGCTTCTTCTTGAGATCGCCGTCCTCCTTCTTTAATTGTGTACATGACGTGTCCTATGTCATCCACACAGTGTCCTGCATCGCGCTTCTGTGCAATACTGCAGTGCGCACGTGCAGGAAAAGGCCAAAGGCACATGCGCAATGCAGTACTTTACTCTGCCCTCGACAGGGTAGAGGGAAGTACACCTGCTCAGGAGCGCAATGCTGGACACTGTGAGTTATGTAGGATGCGTCATCCACATGAAGCAGAGAAGCAGGACGTCATTCAAGAAGAAGGGATCCAGCCCAGCAATGCCCATAAGGCCGGACAGCCACATTGATGAGTATAATAAAAGTTCTTTTTCTTGTCTTTCTGAAATATATACAGCAATTAGAATGCTGAATATGAGGGCTTACAGCTCCTGGCCTTACTTCACATGAGAAAAACCCGATGACAGGTTCACTTTAAGGCGCACTAAGAAAAACATCCGAGTCTTGGGATTGAGACTCTAGACTTCTGTTTAGTGTTCTCTGCCTTCTGTGCACCCTGTACTTCCATCCCTGCTGGTTTCCACGTCATCTACCCTACTGCTCCTGAGATTCCAGATTGTTCATGTCCTCATTGTTCCACATGTTGTCTAGGAAGTACCGACACCCTGGGTCTGGCGCCCACTCGGACCTGAGGCTTAGTGGGTCTGCCTCACCAGGTGAGCCTAACATTATGATTTCTTTACTGTTCTATTAAGTTTCAGAAAAGATATGAAGTTCCTGAAATGTAACCACTGAGCCTTGTAATAGGATTTGTGTCTAACCATCATCTAGTTTGGCCCTCATTGTGTCGTTGCCATTATCATGACTCTGAGTTGCTTAAATAGAACCTGTCATTAGGATTCTATACTGTATGGTATGTATGTAACGCTTCTTTACGGGTGTGTGCACACGCTGCGGATTCTGCTGCGGTTCCGCAGCGGATTTGGCCGCTGCGGGTCCGCAGCAGTTTTTGCTGCGGTGTACAGTACCATTATTCCCTATGGGAATAAAAAAACGCAGTGCAGACGGTGCGGATTTTTCCGCGCGGTTTTCCTGCGGTTTTCAAACCGCAGAAAGAATTGACATGTCAATTCTTTCTGCGGATTCCGCAGCCGTTTGCCATCTCCTCTATTGAGGAGATGAAAAACCGCAGGGCAAAACCGCAGAGCAATCCGCAGGTAAAACCGCAGGTCTTTTGACCTGCAGATTTACCTGCGGATTTTACAAAATCCGCGCGGCCAAATCCGCAGCGTGTGCACGTAGCTTTATTCTGAGTAAAACTTTACATTTCTTGTAGAAATCTGTTTTGCTGTTTTAGAAAAATCCATTGTTGAAATTGTTTCCTAAGAGTAGCAAGTACAGTGGGCGGACGCTGCCATTACTGCTCTCCTGCCTCTCTCAAGTCACTGCCGGCCTCCAGTCACTGACTTCCAAGTCTCTGAAACATGAGTGACCTGTCAGTCAGAGACAGAAGGCAGGCCGAGGGCGGGAACAAGGAAAAAGGCAGGAAAGCTGAAAGTACAATGTCCCAACCCCACTGCATTTTCACCTCATTAGCATACAATTTAATTTCATTAAAGCACCGTTATATACATGCCAATGGGTTATAAAATCATGATGATGTTGATGACAGGTTCTCTTTAATCGTGAGTAATACCTGTACCAGGTAAGCCAGCCTTCAGTAGCTGTGCTATCCTTGAGTGGAGGGCCGTAAGCATAGGTTCAAAGACCACAGGTTAAAAACTGACCGGTGTACACATGTAGAGTCAGTGATGTATAGGTATGTGATATGAAACTCAACACATACTGTACGAATGATACATGGCAGATCCAGCAGCAGTGGAGGTCATCTGTTTGCTAGAAATCAGAGAAATAAAAGGGACACACAGAGCTGTCAATTGACAGTGTCATGATGCCCTAAATTAAGTTCACCACATCTCCTTTCAAAAAACTTGCATTAAAGAGGTTGTCCACTGCTTTCCTTAGGATTGGCCATCAATGTGCTATTGGTGGGGGTGCGACACCCGCCACCCCCGCCAATCAGCTGCTCTCAGTGTCGGCGGCAGCTACGGAGCTGCTCCATTTGCTGATAGCGGCCACAGCGAGGAACTGCACATCCGCCCACTAATCAAATCAATCAGTAACCCAAGGATGGGTCAAAAAGCCAAGTAGTGGACAACTCCTTTTAAAAATGTATTTGCATTAGTTATGGTCCCTAACTTTGTCAGTTTTCTCTATAATAATGCACAATAGGCCAGGAGAAATGACAAATATACTACACAGGTGGCTGCACAGGGTTGGCATATGAATGCCGGGCGTTTCCCTGAGAAAGACAATTTGGCTCCTTGCCCCAAGAATGTTTTTCAAAGACTGAAGACTGTCTAGATTATTACAAAATGATTTACTAAGGCTTTACCATTATATAATGTAATCTAGACAGATTTATCATATGTTATTTTATTTCATCACTGTGTGTAATTTAAAGAGGACCAAATATACTATTAGAAATTATGTTACATTTATAAAAATCACCAAAAATTATATGAAATGCAGAAAGAATGCCTACAGTTATTCCTGTAAGTGTCCGCAGTCTTGGCCCCCATTCCCAACTGTTTTTTTTAATGGTTAGCACATGGACACCTTATAGCCACCCCAGGAATGGGTGAAAAATGCAGAAGTGGTGCAACGCTTTTCCTCTGACCGTTCCACTCCTGGTTTTGGCTTATAAATACTGGGGTAAAAAACTCACCAAATACTGGATGTGTGCATGTGACCGAAGTCAGAGATTCAAATGTTTAAATAGGTGACAGCCCTGCTCAGGAATCTCATGGAGGAGTAATCAAAAACAAACAAAAATTAACCCAAAGCTCCCTGATTTAGCAGCCCCAAAATCCCCAGGCATTAAACAGGAGTTTTGCTGTCATGCTTAGCTGACAACAAAGGTGCAGCACCAGCCAGAGTCCAAAGCAGAGACAGACGAACAAAGGGGACAGTCACTGGCACAGATGAAACACAGGGTTACAAAAACTGACACACTGATCAAAACTCACACACTGATCAAACCAGGACACCGCACCCGACTTGCTTTTGGCACCTTGCTTCTGGGTCGCCCTCCCAGGGCTGTGGGGTACTCGGTATCGGGCCGGTGACAGCAGGATGTGTCACAGCAGCGGTGACCTGGTCCGTGACCCTGGGCGCCCAAATCAATGGTGGAATGTAGTTAATGGAATAGTTTGTGACGCCACCTGTGGTGTTCGGCAAGTAGGATGTTAGGCCGACGCTGCATGCAGATCCTCTGGGGCTGGTGGTGTGTTGCAGCCTAGATGTTGTAGCTCCCCACAGATAAAGTTGTAGCCCCAGGGCAGCGTGGATGCAATGGAAGAGGAGAGGTGCAGGCGGTGTGGAGAATGGTACCCAGCTATAGCGGTGCTGAATGTGTTAGCGCACAAATGAATGGAGGACACCGGGGCTTGTAGTTCCAAAGCTTTACTCACAGTCCGTTGTACACACACACACAGGTGCCTGCCTCCGGGCCGTGTCCTCCGGGTCAGAGACTCCATCAACCTCCGGGCAAGTTAGGATTCTCCCCTCCAACACTCCGCCAACATGTACCTTTCTGAACAACTCCTCTATAGCGCCTTAAAGTGTGAAGATCTCCTAGTACTGAGTTACACTGGAGTTCCTCCTGTCAGATGTTCCCAAGAACTCTACTTGTATGGCAGACAGCTGTAGCCTGCTTCGGGGACTCCCTTCTCCTGAGTCCCGGCTCTCTATCCAATTGCTGTTGTGCCCCAAGTCTTAGATGGGAGTAGTGAATTTACAGCCAACTACTCCACCGGTGTCTGCTGCAGAACCATAAGTGTCCATACAACCTCGGGGACCGGGCCCCGGCCTTGCGCTGAGAACCTATAGGCAGGGTTCCTCCGCTAACCCACGTCCTGTTCTCTCTACTCCTTCGTTCCGTACTTGTCTTTCTTTCTTATGGAAGCTTAGATTTCAGTTCTACGTCTTTCTCCTTCCTTTCCTTTCCCATGCCAGCTGGCTCAGATCGTTGAGGCAGCTGCAGCACTCCTTCCTCCATCCATTCTTCCAGGATACTCAGTCCTGTCTGAGTGACTTCCTACCCGACTGACCTGTCAGACTGACCTGTCCTTCTACACTTTCCCACTCTTTTATGTATCTTAACTCCACCCACCTCCCAGCACGTCCAGTGTTCCAAGCAGGGAACCATCAAAGGTGCTCTGCTACCCTCTGAGCAAGGAGCCGCAATGTGGTTATGCAGAACTACCCTGTTGTGTGGGGTGCGAGCGTTGGAGTGTGGAAAGGAGTTCCCACCTTACCCGGATGGTGGGGTACCACACCTTAGGAAAGAAGAAGGTGGGTGTAGTACCCCTGTGGCGACTGAGCCTCAGGGGCGCCACACTTCCTCAAGCGGTCTTGAACTTTCTCTCTATAGGTTTCCCTTATGCTAGTGTCCTTATTGTGTCCATTTACCAAATGGTCAATATACAAATGTAGGCTTAATCATATAACCATAGTAAAAATGAAAAAAGCCCCCAATTATCTTGCATTACCCATCGCAGACTTTAAACTACTGCAATCTACAATTGGTAATGTATTCTAAAACAAACTGGACAATTTCAATATATTTAAAGTGTATAGTGTTTAGCATCACATAAAATCTGTATTACAGATAATGGATGGTAAGTGAATACTGGAAAAAAAATAATTCCTGGTTAGATCTAAGGTACATAAATCCTGCAAGTGAGCTGCAACGCCGATTGTTCTCAATTCTGTGAGACTATAACAATGAACACTTCTTCTGTATTCCATCTATGTCCAAAAATAATCACAAAGTGCTCAAACAACATAAAAAATGTATCAGACGTTCGGAACATATCACTTTTTGTTTCCATGATATATCATAAATACTAAATATAAACTATTACACTGTTTCTTTGGGAATATAAAAGTCATCAGTGGAGCGCCCTCAGTCACCAGGGCAATGGGGTACTCGGTATCGGGCCCGTTGATCTCAATGGGGGGGGGATGTCACGGCAGCTGTGACCCGGCCCGTGGCCCTGGGCTCCATTGTAAAAGGGGAATAAAGTCAATTGATGATTCGTGACGCCAACTGTGGTGTTCGGCAAGGGAGGTGTTAAGCCGACGATGCATGCAGATCCTCTGGGATTGATGGTGTGGTGCAGCAAAGATGTTGTAGCCCTCCACAGACAGGGCTGTAGTCCCAGGGCAGTGTAGTAAATTAATTGGCAGGGAATTGGCGCAGACAGAGTAGTGGATGGCACCGAGATGTAGCCGTGCTGAATGTGTTGGTGCAGGAATAAGTGGAGGACACCAGGGGATGTAGTTCCAAAGCTTTACTCACAGTCTGTTGTGCAAACAGGTGCCCGCTTCCGTGCCGTGTCCTCCGGGTCAGGGACTCAGTCAACCTCCAGGCCCGATGAAACACTCCTTTCCAACACTCCGCCAACATGTGCCTTCTCTGAACGTCTCCTCTTATAGCGCCTAAGAATGAAGTACTCCCAGTACTGAGTTACACTGGAGTGCCTCCTGTCAGATGTTCCTATGAACTCTACTTGTACGGCAGACAGCTGTAGCCTGCTTCGGGGACTCCTTGCTACTAAGTCCCGGCTCACTTCTCTGATGCTGTTGTGCCCCCAAGTCTTGTGTGGGGATAAAGTGGTCACGACTCACTACTTCTATTCCTCCGGTGTCTGCTGCAGGACCATTAGTATCCATACAGTTGTGGCCAAAAGTATTGACACCCCTGCAATTCTGTCAGATAATACTCAGTTTTTTCCTGAAAATGATTGCAAACACAAATTCTTTGGTATTATTATCTTCATTTAATTTGTCTTAAATGAAAAAACACAAAAAGAATTGTCCTAAAGCCAAATTGGATATAATTCCACACCAAACATAAAAAAGAGGGTGGACAAAAGTATTGGCACTGTTCGAAAAATCATGTGATGCTTCTCTAATTTGTGTAATTAACAGCACCTGTAACTTACCTGTGGCACCTAACAGGTGTTGGCAATAACTAAATCACACTTGCAGCCAGTTAACATGGATTAAAGTTGACTCAACCTCTGTCCTGTGTCCTTGTGTGTACCACATTGAGCATGGAGAAAAGAAAGAAGACCAAAGAACTGTCTGAGGACTTGAGAAACCAAATTGTGAGGAAGCATGAGCAATCTCAAGGCTACAAGTCCATCTCCAAAGACCTGAATGTTCCTGTGTCTACCGTGCGCAGTGTCATCAAGAAGTTTAAAGCCCATGGCACTGTGGCTAACCTCCCTAGATGTGGACGGAAAAGAAAAATTGACAAGAGATTTCAACGCAAGATTGTGCGGATGTTGGATAAAGAACCTCGACAAACATCCAAACAAGTTCAAGCTGCCCTGCAGTCCGAGAGTACAACAGTGTCAACCCGTACTATCCGTCAGCGTCTGAATGAAAAGGGACTGTATGGTAGGAGACCCAGGAAGAGCCCACTTCTTACCCCGAGACATAAAAAAGCCAGGCTGGAGTTTGCCAAAACTTACCTGAAAAAGCCTAAAACATTTTGGCAGAATGTTCTCTGGTCAGATGAGACAAAAGTAGAGCTTTTTGGCCAAAAGGCATCAACATAGAGATTACAGGAGAAAAAAAGAGGCATTCAAAGAAAAGAACACGGTCCCTACAGTCAAACATGGCGGAGGTTCCCTGATGTTTTGGGGTTGCTTTGCTGCCTCTGGCACTGGACTGCTTGACCGTGTGCATGGCATTGTGAAGTCTGAAGACTACCAACAAATTTTTCAGCATAATGTAGGGCCCAGTGTGAGAAAGCTGGGTCTCCCTCAGATGTCATGGGTCTTCCAGCAGGACAATGACCCAAAACACACTTCAAAAAGCACTAGAAAATGGTTTGAGAGAAAGCACTGGAGACCTCTAAGGTGGCCAGCAATGAGTCCAGACCTGAATCCCATAGAACACCTGTGGAGAGATCTAAAAATGGCAGTTTGGAGAAGGCACCCTTCAAATATCAGGGACCTGGAGCACTTTGCCAAAGAAGAATGGTCTAAAATTCCAGCAGAGCATTGTAAGAAACTCATTGATGGTTACCGGAAGCGGTTGTTGGCAGATATTTTGGCTAAAGGTTGTGCAACCAAGTATTAGGCTGAGGGTGCCAATACTTTTGTCTGGCCCATTTTTGGAGTTTTGTGTGAAATGATCAATGTTTTGCTTTTTGCTTCATTCTCTTTTGTGTTTTTTCATTTATGACAAATTAAATGAAGATAATAATACCAAAGAATTTGTGTTTGCAATCATTTTCAGGAAGAAACTGAGTATTATCTGACAGAATTGCAGGGGTGTCAATACTTTTGGCCACAACTGTACATCCTCGGGGACCAGCCACGGCCTTGCGCTTAGAAGTTCTAGGAAGGGTTCTCCTCTAACCCAATTCCTCTGTTCTCTTTTCTCCTCACGTTACGAACTAATCTTTCCTTCCCATGGAGGATTAGGCTTTCAGTCTTTGTCGTTCTCTCACTCTTCCTTTCCTGTGCCAGCAGACCCAGGTCACTGGGATCTGCTGCAGCACTTCCATCCATCCATCCCTCTCTTCAGGGATCCACTCAGCCGCGCTCGTTGTCTGACTGCTCACTCTCCAACTCAGACTACCAAAAGACCCCTAAACTTCCCGCTTTTTCAATATATACTAACTCCACCCACCTCCCAGCACGTTTCGTGTTCCAAGCAGGGAGCCACCAATGGGTGCTTTGCTATACTCTAAGCAGGGAGCCGCCGAAGGTGCTTTGCTACACTACTTTGTGGTGTGGGGGTGCAGGTGTTGGAGTGTGGTCTGGAGTCTCCATCTTACCTGGATGGTGGGGTACCACACCTCAGGAGGAGATGCAGTACCTCTGAGGCGACTGAAGCCTCAGGGGCGCCACATCAGTAAAATAGCAGAGCACAAATAGGACTGTTGCTTTATAAGCGCAGGGATTGTACCTTTGTGTTCTGAGTACCTTTAGACCTCATTCACACATCAGTATTTTTGATCATTATTTCATCAGTATTTGTATGCCAAAACCAGGGGTGTCTCCAAAACAAAGAACAGGAGTCATTCTTTCAATTATATTTTTTCTCGGTAAGTTCCATTCCTGGCTTTGGCATACAAATACTGATGCAAAATACTGACGTGTGAATGAGCCTTTAGACTGTATGTTCTGTGTGAACAGCAGCAAGCGCTTTGGAAGACAAATGCCACCATGTCCGATCACTAATCCAAGGATGTGCAAAAGAGGGTCCTTTTAAGCTTTGTTTGGCTGCTATGTGTTTTACCTGTACTAGGATTTGCTCACATCAGCATTTAAACTCGGCGAGTGCAATGTGAGAAAACCTCACATTGCACTCTCAACAATGTTATTCAATTAGGCAGTGCTCATCTGCGAGTTTTTCCTAACCTGGAATTGGGGTGAGGAAAAATTCACAACATGCTCCAGATGGCTGTGTGAAACAACCAAGACTCAGCAATGAAACTCAATAGGTGCAAGAGAAAATTGAACAGCACAAAAACCATGCTTAGCTGTGCACTTTTTATACACCCATCTAATAGGAAAGTCGAAATTTCATCAGCCAAGTTGAATAAATTCACAGTGTGAACCATTAGAATAGATATATAGATAGAATAAAAGGAAAAAATGGCGTGGGTTCCCCATATTTTTCTTAACCTGCTGAGGCAAAGTAGACAGCTAGGGAAAGTTTATAGTCTGGTAATGAGGTAATAAACATGAATCTTCCCAGGCTATTAATATCAGCTCACAGATGTCTACTTATCCGTTACTGGTTATTTCACAAGGGGTGACCCCCGAAAAAAATTACGTGGGGTCCCCCCTATTATTAATAACCAGCAAAGGCTAGGCAGACAGATTCTGGCTGATATTAATAGCCTAGGAAGGGGCCATGGATATTGTCACCCTCCCAGACTAAGAAAATCAGCCCCTCAGCTGCCCCAGAAATGGCACATTCATTAGATGCACCAACTCTGGCACTTAGCCTCCGCTATTCCCATTTGCACTGGTGCAGTGGCCCCATGCCAATTTTTTATTTGACTTATTTAATTATTAAATGCATGTACTATGCACTGCACTGATTATATATCTCAATTACATATATCTATATATATATGATTGTATTATTAGTTAGTAAACTACTGTAGCTTTAAATGACAGAGAATTACTGCATGTAAAAGCTGATGTTAAAGCGAACCTGTCAGCAGGATTGGATTGTGCACAGTAACTTACAGACAGTGTCAGGTCAGATGTCAGCGATCAGGCTGCAGCCCAGGTGCAACCGCCGACACTTGCCTGCAGAAGGGTTTTTTTTCCTAAGAAATATATAATATTCATTATGTAAACTAGGGGGCAGGTCTGTGTGGGATCAGTGACCAGTCAGAAGCCATACTGATGAATACCTAAGCAGAGCACCACATGAAGACACCCCCCCACAGGCCTCCCCAGAGCACGAGCATATCCTTAAGGCCTGGTTCACATAGCGTTAACACAGCCCATTCAACGCATAGCGTTGACAGTCTGCGGTAACGCTATAGCATAACACGATATGCGGACGGGCTGCAGCTCATGTTTGAGGCTCCGTCAGAGAATGACGGCACATCGCGAACGCATGCCACTTTACGGCGTGCGTCACGATGCGCCACATAATGGAGGTCTATGGCACTGTTGGCGGACTGCGTTACACCGCGTTATACTGCGGTGTAACGCAGTCCGTTAAACGGACTGCCACAACGCAGTGTGACCCCAGCCTAACTCAAAACTGAACATAAAGAAGGTTTGTGGGGCTCCATCCGGAGGGCGCTGGACCCGGGTATGGCCAATCAGTTCACTCATCTGCAGAGTACTGTATCCGCAGAAGAATAGTTTTCTCATTCCCAATTCATTTCCAAACGAACGTATCAGAAAACCAAAAATTATTTCAAAGTAAAACTTTAGCTCTTTGTAAGGCCTGTTTCACACATCAGTTTTTTCAAATCAGTCAAGATCCGCTGTTTTGCAAAAAAAATGGATCCGCCATTTTGTTTGGCGGATCCGTTTTTTTTCCCATTGAGTTGCATTACCGGCGGATCTTGACGGATGGCCATCCGTTGGATCCGTTTTTTTTGCGGATCCGCCAAAATTTTGGCGTCCGCCGACATGTCTGGACGGACCATGCAATGTTTTTTCGGGCGGCTGGATCCACATTTTACATTGCACATGCCCGGAGGATTTGCTTCGGCCGCAAATTTAACCCTGTTCTGGTGGCTGAAAAAAAATTCTCTCTCTGCAGCGGTTCCTTCAAAATTCTTCCTTCGACGGATCCGTTAAAACAACGGTCCGGTGCCAAACATTGTGGTCAGTACAGGAAAGGATCCGTTGTCCGCCATTTTAGCGGATTTTAACAAAAACTGATGTGTGAAACAGGCCTAACCAGGGAGCCTGTTGTCTCAAGCTGCTGTGGTTTGGGGAACATGAACCTCATGCCAGCTTCCTTTTACAGCTTCGCACAACTTTGATGCTTATGGTGTCACAACATTAATGAACCTCTTGATTGCGTGTGTATTAGGAAAGATCAGGTCTGAAAGTAAAATAGGGGAAAGTTCATCCGTACCTTTTGGATGGTGCTGCAAAGAAAAGTGTGATACATTTTTTCGGGTGATGCAATATTGACATAGTCTGTTAGCTGTGTATATACCAGTGGTTGATTGTGCAATCTTCTATTTTTTCCTGACTAAAATGCAGTGTAAGTGTATTGTACATCTGCTCAGAAGTTGAGGAAGTTGGATTTTATTTAATTGGTTTCAATATTATACTGAATTACTCAGACCTGAGGAATGCACAGTCAGCACACATATGCTTTACATATAAAAACAGAATGCTCTTCACCATTAGTATTCCTAAAATACATGTAGAATGATAATACTTAAAGGGAACAGTCATGTGAAAAAAAACACTATTAACCAACAGATACGGGGGTTAATCTGCAAGTAAATAGTGTTCTGATGCCGCACTGCCAGCCCGGCGAGAGGGTGGAAAGGCACTTTATTCCTCCCTGCAGCCTCCGGCTTTCAGTCATAGGGTTGAGGCCAGCGCGGTATCGGTTACCGCTTAGTACATAGCTGCAGTCAATGCTCACTATGTACTGAGCATTGAATTAAGTTAATTTCCTCCCGGCAACGGAGCTTTCAGGGCGGGAACTTAACACTATTAACTTGCAGACTATCCCCAAATCTGCAGCGTAATAGTGTTTTTTCACATAACAGGTCCCCCCTTTAAATTTACTGAGCAAAAGAGACACGTGAATTAAAGAAGCACAAGCGCTCCCAATAATTTTTTTCATAGCTTAACTTGTGTAAATGTATATAGTGTAGTAATATACACACCAATCACTGTCTTATCCCAGTATCCAGCACCGCTCCGATCCTCTTCTAGGCCATGTGACTTCTATTCTCACTTACCACCAGATAACACCAGGGTCTCTGTGCCAGCTGGAAGTTGCTTTTACAATGTAAGCCTATGGACCTTCGTTCTGACGCTCCATTGACTCACATTGTAAAAGTGACTTTCGGTTCACGCATAGACCCCAGTGTCATCCGTCAAATCGAAATAGAAGTCACAGGAGTGAGAAAAGGACTGCAACATTACTGGAAATTGGGGAAGACGCCGATCAGTAAGTATATTAGCATGCTTACACTATATGAGACCCACATTTACATAGGGTTAGCTAATAAAAAACAATATCGGGAGCTCTTCTTTAAGGGTACACGTAAACACCATGCTCAGTTCCCATGATTTGGAAATTGCTGATGTTTACTAAAATGGAAACTTCTTGACTTTTTGTAATATTTTTTTTCCTTGTTGTTCAAATTTGATTGTCTAATAAAAGTTTAATTTTTTTTATGCGCCAGGATTTTTGGGAGTGCATCATCTTTGTCTTTTTTTTCCAAGTATACACCCTTTCCTGTGCTCTCCTTCTATGTGCATCATTTTTCACGGCACCCACCTAATCCTCTTCATCTATTGATATTTAATCTTAGAATATAATATTCTATGACTTCGATATTACCGGGCGTGCTTGAGAATGTCACAGAACACAATATTGTTCACACGCGAGGCTTTTTTTTTTTTTGTGAAGGCAGTGGATCCAAAAAGAAGAAAGACTTTAATAGAAATACCCGTGCTTCTTTCTTTAGTTTCTATTCCTGTGTTTTGCGCAAAAAAAAAAAAAAAAAAATCCACAAAAACAGCAATTGTTATTCGGGCCATACGTATTTATCTTGTTCCGTAGATGGGAAAATCACAGCATGATCAGCAGCAAGTTATAACCTGGTGTCGGTACGATACTGTCCCGTGTCGTTCACTCTTCCCTGGATTGTGATACTCCATAGAATAAGGCTTTACATAATAAAGTGATAACCGATTCCCATCTAAAAAATGTCCAACTTTCCGGCAGCGAGGATGCTATATAGGATCTTATATAAGGGATCTGGACTAGTTTAGTGGCAGCAGCTGAAATGCATGGAAGGCAGCTTCTTGCAAAACTACAAATTTCAACACTCACCATTTATTGCGTAATGCGAATCTAGAGATACAGGATCTGGCCGATGTCCAACAAATGTGGAAAGCGGTGTCTGAAGAGACCGGTGTTTTGCCTATGCTTGCAACAGCAATGCGACTGATATACTGTGACAACTGCTGGCGTCCTCTGATTTCAGGGCGGACACAAGCAATAGCTTGTATGCTAACTTTAGTATCATCTACCACAATGAGCGCCGCAGACCACCTTCTGCACGGTCTTAATGGGACGTACAGTTTTTTGGGAATTCCCTCATGTTACCAGACTTACATTTTTGCTCTCCATACTTTATTATAAAGACCAGAAGCAACCGCACTCTAAATTGTGGAGTTAGCAATCAAGCACAAATGGATCATCAATTCCAACTATGGCTAGAAAATAAAAATATATTAAAATTGATCTATTATTAAATGCATGGCTTTTGTATATTTATTAAAGTATTGCTGGAATTTAGGAAAGTTTAGAAGTTTCAAACATATTAGTTATGTTGCATCAACATAAGAGGCTGTTCACACACTGCGTTTTTGCCCCCCCTTTCTTTTCCCAAGGATAAAAAACACTGCATTTTATAGTACCAGCAATATGAATGAGATTTCTTCAATCTCGTGCACAGGCTGCTTATTTTTTCCTTGCAGATTTGAACCACAAAAGTTTTTTGGGTTTTTTTTCAAATCTGCAGCGCCTCAATTCACAATTTTTGCAGTTTTTACCCATTCAAATGACTGGTAAAAAATGAAGGTATAAAAATGCATAAAAAACAAGTGTAAAAAAGTGTCAAATACACGTGTATTTGATATCACCCAGAACAGCTGCGTCCACATACTGTAAAGTGCACGTAAGGTTGACGACGAGGATTCTCAGAGACTGAGATCTATTTTAGACCTGCATTCTGATGGAGGTTTTTGCTTCATCATACTTACGGTAGTTCTTCACACACACTTTTTTTTTAGCTTTTTTTATTAGGGTGGGTGAGGGGTAAAAAAGTGTTTTTCAATGCAATTTTTACATATTTTTTGATGATTTTATTTTGTAACATATTTTTCTCTAACATTTTAACCCCTTCACCCACAAGTCTGTTTTCAACTTCCTGACCAGGCCAATTTTTACAATTCTGACCACTGTCACTTTATGAGGTAATAACTCTGGAACGCTTCAATGGATCCAGGTGACTCTGAGAATGTTTTATCGTGATATATTGTACTTCATGACAGTGGTAAAATTTGTCACATGACTTGTGTTTATTTGTTAAAAAAAATAAAAATTTGACAAAAGTTTTGAAAATTTTGCAATTTTCAAACTTTTCATTTTTATGCCCTTAAATCAGAGAGTCATATCACACAAAATAGTTAATAAATAACATTTCCCACTCTTTACATCAGCACAATTTTGGAAACATATTTTTTTTTGTTAGGAAGTTATAAGGGCTAAAAGTAGATCAGCGATTTCTCAGTTTTACGACAAAATTTGCAAAACCATTTTTTTAGGGACCACCTCACATTTGAAGTCACTTTGAGGCTATGTGCCCACAGAAGCGTTTTAAGCCTGACACAAAACCGGACTCCTTCCCAGAAACTGCGCATTTTTTTGCGGGTTTTCTGCGTGTTTTTCTGGTTAAAAAAAAAGCGCGTTTTTGATGCGTTTTTTTCCGCGCGTCTTCTGGACCATAGGAAATAGCTAAAAACGCGGACTAAGCCGCAAAACTAATGAACATGCTGCGTTTTTAGCCGCTAAGCGTTTCCTTAGCGGTAAAAAACGCATCCATTGGCACAAAGGCCAAAAAACATTAAAATTATTGGGAATTTTCTTTTAAGCATTTTTTAAGCAGTTTGACCCCTAAAAACGCTTCAAAAACGCTTAAAAACGCTACTGTGGGCACACAGCCTGAGGGGTCTGTATGATAGATAATACACAAAAATGACACCATTCTAAAAACTGCACCCCTCAAGGTGCCCAAAAAATTTGAGAAGTTTGTTAACCCTTCAGGTGCTTCACAGGAATTTTTGGAATGTGGAAGAAAAAAATAAACATTTACTTCTCTTTCACAAAAATGTTCCTTTATGCCTATTTTTTTTTTTTTTTTTTACTTTCGCAAGGGTAATAGGAGAAACATTTTGTTGTGCAATTTCTCCTGAGCATGCCAATACCCCATATGTGGGGGAAATCTACTGTTTTGGCGCACGGCAGGGCTCAGAAGGGAAGGAGCACCATTTCACTTTTTGAATGTAAAATTTGCTGGCATAATTAGCGGACGCCATGTCCTGTTTGGAGAGCCTCTGATGTGTCTAAACAGTGGAAACCCCCCACAAGTGACCCCATTTTGGAAACTAGACCCCACAAGGAACTTATCTAGATGTGTATTGAGCACCTTGAACCCCCATGTACTTCACAGAAGTTTATAACGTTAAGCCGTGAAAATAAAAAATAAAAAAATCACATTTTTCCCCAGATATTTTTTACTTCCAAATTTTGTCTTTGCATAAGGGTAACAGGAGAAATTGCTCCATACAATTTGTTCAATTTCTCCTGAGTGCGCAGATACCCCATATGTGAAGGAAAACAACTATTTGGGCACTGCACCGCAGAGTATCAGATCAGGATCTGACAGGTAGGGAAGGAGACATGTCAGCGCCTGCTTTCAGCAGACGCTCACAAGCCACCTTCCCTGCAGGACCCGGAAGGACCCCGTGGCTATCTTGGTGACCATTAAGACAACTTGATCGCGATGCTCTTCAATGTCGCTGTCACATACAGCTGACAACCGCACCAGATTGCTGCGGCACTCAGCATGAGGCCGCGCAATCGGTGCGCTGTACTAGTACTGCTGTTTGCGGAGACGCAATTCCGCAGAGCAGTAATAGTACAGTGCATGTTGGAAGGGGTTAAAGTCCCGCAGAGAAGCCCTGAATCTGTCAGCAGGTTTTTGCTATGTAACCTGAGAACACCACATGGTTAGGTGTTGTGAATTCGCTTTCTGGCCTACCTCTGGTTACTACTGAAGGTAGTGGAGCTGGTCAAATTGACAGAGGGGTTGCGAGTTCTCTTTCTGGGCTCCCTCTGGTGGTTACTGGAGGTAATGGAGCTGATCTGATTAACAGAGGCTTGCCACCTGATAATGAGGATGACGATTGGAGATCTGGGGTTTCAGACGGGGATTTAAGACAGCCGACTCCCTCTATCCCTGCTGGTGATTTTCTTCCTGCCTCTTGATGTCTTAGTTTCCAGCTCAGTCCCTGCATGTTCAGCTAAGTGTTCATTTGTTATTCTGTTTACATTTGATCTGGTTTTGTCTATTTCAGTTTTGTGTGGGCCAGCCAGCTCCGGGTGAGGCTGTGCTGAATCACCATCCATATGTTACTGCTTGTGCCAGTTTGTTTTTGTCCCTTTTTAGATTGGCCTCTTTTTGCTCTGCTTTCAGAATATACCAGAGTGCTGATATAGTGGGCAAAGTCGTGCAACTTCAGTATTTTTTGCATCAGACGTGTTGGACTTTTTTGCAGGGTTTTTTTGCGTGATTGCAGACAGTGTCTTTCCTTTCCTGTCCTGTCTAGTCAGTGTTGGCCCCATCGTTTGCTCAGTCTATTTTCCTACCTGCGTTTGTGTTTTCATCTTGTCTCACCGACAATATATGTTTGGGGGCCATCTATTCCTTTGGGGTCTGCTCTGGGGCAGTTTAGATTTCCCCTTTCTTGCTTTAGGCTTAGTTAGCTCTCCGGCTGTGCCGAGGTGTCTAGGATCATCATAGGCACGCTCCACGGCTACTGCTAGTTGTGTGGATAGGATCAGGGGTCTGCAATCCGCTTAGTTACCAACCTCTCTGGTTTTCTGTGGCTTAGCTTGGGCTTGCTCTCCTCCTCGGTGACCCAATCATAACAGTTGGGACTCAGACACTGATTTCAGCGATGTGTCACTTATTAGTCTGTATGGTGTAGTTTCAATACTTCCAGTGTTTTATCAGAAGAAGATTATCACAGCCTGACTAGCTATTTACTGTCACTATACAATGTGCATAAAAGCTGCTAATCAGTGGGGTGAGTGAGGTTAGCTTTTGAGCACTGCTACATCAAGGGTATGTTTCCACGGTTCGTAATCGGCAGTGCTTTAGACGCAGCACATGCCCGCTCCGTCCAAAGCGCTGCTGGCTTTTGTACGCGCGGTGATTCCGCATGTGTTCATTTAACCGTGCGGAATCACTGCGTCCTGTACATAGGATGGTGATATTTATCTTGCGGAGACTGAGCGTCTCCACAATATAGATAGACATGCTGCGGTCTAGAAAGAGGCGGCGTATGTCCGGTTATGCAGGGAAGCCTGAGGCGTCCCTGCACGCATAGTGGAGGTGGGATTTCATAAAATCCCCTACACTATGCTGTAACATCTGGATGCTGGGGCTGTACGCAGCGTCCAATCGGCAGCATTTACTGACTGGGAAACATACCCTTACACTGGAGAAACCTGATTGCATCACAACTACTGCACCCAGTAAAGTAAGTGATACATTGCTGAAATAAGGGTCTCAACCCCTACATTATGCTGCGCTCAGCAAGAAATTCCCTTTAAGAAACACCTAAAAAATGTCATAGTTAGAACATGTAAGCATATTACCCAAGCCCAATTTCCTTTACAAAAGGAGTGGGCAACACTCTGAATTAATTACAACCATTTTGATCCTGCAACAATTATGCAGCATAAAAATAGTGTTTAAACAATAATAAGAAAATGAAAATACTTTATTTCAACATGGGGTTAAAAATACATATTTGAAAATGCCCATGTAGGTATATGGGGGTGCAGAATTGCAATAACCCCAAAACAGGAATCCCTCTCCAAAAAATTGGGTCACACTGACAATGACTGAAAAAATCAATAGTATCACCTAGTTAAATGTAAACATGCTTGAATAGAGTGCAGGGCATATACAGAAATTCTACTGGGGTTAAAAAATACCCCTATTTGAAACATAGATCCAATGCAGTGGACCGTAATCAAACTTCCTTTGCAAAGATAAAACCAGGCTATGCCTCATACATATTACCTGTTGTACTGCTGAACTTGTGAATAACGAGTGGCACACTGTCTCTCCTCCACCCCAATCAAAATAAAACAAAAACAAATATTAAAATGTCACAAGAAAAATTTGTAAAATCTGGCCACACCAAAAATAGTCTTAAGTTTTAAATGGCATCTGTAAGTAAAATCAACACTGATAAGCCATCCATGTGGACATGTAAGTCACAGAAAGTTCCTTAATATGTGTGATCCGAAAATCTATTGTTCTCAATCTGTAAATGAGCTGTAATTCCATTGAGCGATGGCGTTTACTGGGAACCAAATGGCGACTTCGCATCATTTAGGCTGCCGTTTTTGACACCGTGAATCCAGCAGGAAGAAGACATCTATGTCCGTCCTTTATATTTTGAATTTTTTAGGATCCATTTCTGACTTTGGCTAAATATAAGCAGCAGAGGTCTTTTTCCCAAAAATGCTGTGCATGAAACCAGCCATAAAAGGATCATTGCTAGAATCATTTGTGTTACAGATTACTCATTCAGACCCTGTATCTGCCTTCTCTACCTCATGGCTGGTATAAGGACCCAGATATCATTGCCTCTGGACAGGCAGATACCATAAGAGTGTCCCTCCCGGTAATATAGGCTGGATGTGAGGTCTATGTAACTAGAGAGCTGCTGTCTTTGTTTGCTTTCATGTATCCACACATTTTGAATGCTGCACTTATTTCCTCAATTCTCCATGTGCTTTTCTATAGCTTGTTTTCTCTTCTCCCCATAAGAATTGAGATACTATCTTTCTTTAGTCTCCACTACAGATTTGTGTTCAACCTTCTGCTTCCTCTAAGGGTATGTGCACACGCTGCGGATTCCGCTGCGTTTCCGCAGCGGTTTTGGCCGCTGCGGACCCTCAGCAGTTTTAGCTGCGGTGTACAGTACCATTCAAATGAATGGTAAAAAAAAAAAACGCTGTGTAGACGTTGCGGAAAAATCCGCGCGGATTTGCTGCGGTTTTGAAACCGCAGAAAGAAGTGACATGTCAATTCTTTCTGCGGAATCCGCAGCGGGTTCCTATCTCCACCATTGTGGAGATGGGTGAATCCGCAGGACCAAACCGCAGGCAAAACCGCAGATAATCCGCAGGTCTTTTGACCTGCGGATTATCTGCGTTTTTTGCAAAATCCGTGCGGATTAATCCGCAGCGGATTCCGCAGCGTCTGCACACACCTTAGCGATGCACCAGCGAGCCCGACAACCATATGGATCGCTGGTGCATCGCTAAGTGGTCGCTAGTGAGCTGCCAAACAGGCAAATCTCCCCAGCGACATCGCAGGGGTCGGGGGTCGCTACTTACCTGTCAGACGCGGCGATCCTGACGTCCTCCCGCCCGCGTCCACGCGTCGCTCGTCGGCGCCACAGGAAGCCCAGCAGGAAGCGCCCGATGAGAAATGGTCCAGGACGTTCTCGCGCGACCAGCGATAATCAGCGGGGGAGCCGGTCGGAGGTAAGTATCACACATTGCGATATCGCTAGCAATATCGCTGCTACATCACAAAATCGGTGACTTTACAGCGATATTGCTAGCGATATCGCTATGTGTAATGGGGGCTTAACATTAATGTCTCATTCAAGTCTGATTTTTTTTATCGTACACGAGAAATTCGGAGCAACTATTTCTATCGGATTCTGATCAGAGTGTGCTATGAGTGTCATAATTTTCTGGTACGTGGAGAAAATAGAAAATAAAAAATTTTTGGGAAAGTCTGTGAAAGTCGGACTGCAATGTGATGTCATCTGAATGCAGTCCATTTTTTAACAGACCCATTGACATAAATTGCTGATTTTCATCAGAATCTCGAATCAAAATTGGTCATGTGCTACGCTGTGATGGTCCTCTGTAAGGGAGAGGGGCCTCAAACTGTCCTGGGAACTGGGAACAAAACTAAGGGCTCATCCCCATTTGAGAGAAAAAAAACGGTCTGTTTTCTGGATGAAAAAAAACGGACCGATTCTATGCAATTGTCATGCGAGTGTCATGCGAGTGTAATGCGATTTCAGTGCAATTTTTCAATATGACATGCGTATGACATCCGTATTCAATGCGATTTTAACATGAGGTTTTACATAGAACAGTTCTCTCCATGTAAAAACTCATGTTAAAATAGCATTGTAAACTAACACTACACATCGTTTTAAAAAAAAACAAAAAACCTTCAAAACACACACACACATATATATATGTGTGATTGTGGCCATTTGGTGGCTGAAGCTAGCAGACATTTCATTTCATATATATTTATCTCTGGCTGGGATAGCACGCGTGCAGGCTCACGCGTGCAACAGATATTAAGCGCAGCAGGATAAAGTGCTTTGCAGTTAGACAATGCAGTTGGACAGGGCAGGAGACAGGTAAGGTGCATAACTTTTTCATACAAACATGCATCTTGGTCAGTCGTACTACATTATGCATTGATCATATCAACCTGCTGCTTATTTGTCTTAACTTCTGCTTTCTCACAACTCGCCCGCCCGCCCTTTTACACATTCTGTGCACTCTCTGCATATCCACCCCTCCCTTCTCCCCTCTCCCATGTATAACTCTGAGGCTCTACTGACATTTCTTACCCACTCCAAACCATCCAATACCTCCATGCAGCACTCAAAACGTTCATACAAATCATCCCACCACCTGCTCTTTCTGTTTTTTCTCCTTTTGTCAGAGACACCGCACTACACTTGCTCATAGAGCCAGTGCGCGTGTCCTGAGTACAGAAGCAGTGCTAAGAGTTACCTGGGGAGCAGGGCAGCAGAGGTGACAATGCGTGCTTCAAGCTAATAGTGTCAGGGTCCAGTCAGCGCTGGAAAGTAAGGAGGCACGGGACCTGCGGACACTGACAATGAACAAGCTTGCACGGGACCTATGGTCATGTGACTGCAAGGGGGCGTGGCTTAGCGTCCTGCTTTCAGATATGACAGTACAACTCAGAGTCAGGCAAAACGGAGGTCACAACAGTACGGGCAAACGGAGTACAGGAGGGACAAACAGACGGGAGGTCAGACAAAGCCAAAGGTCATACACAGGATCACAGTACAGTACCAGGGATGAGACAGAGCGGATAATCAGGGCCAAGCAGAGATCAAAACCAAACAGACATAGGAGGTACCAGGCAGAATCCAAAGTGATATCCAGGGAACAGACTGAGTCATACACAGAGAATCAAGTAACCAGAACACAGCACTAACACACTCAGGGGTCACCACACAATGCCAAGGGCAACAGTATAACTGACAGGGATGGGAGCGTCTTGAAGCTATAAGAAGCCTCCCCAGAACCAGGGAGAGGCCACAATCATAGCCCCAGGTGTGCAGGTAAGCCTGCATCAGGATCACAAACTTTAACCCCAGAAATGCCAGTCATCAGCACTAGTTCCAAACATTAACCCCACGTGTGCGAGTCAAACCCGCACTGAGATCATGACAGTACCCCCCTCTCAACGGGGGGCCTCTGGACCCCCAGGCTTGCCCGGGTACTTAGCATGGAAAGCCCGTACCAGGCGATCAGCATGCATCAACCAGGCCGGTACCCAGGACCTGTCCTCCGGTCCATACCCCTTCCAATGGACCAGGTACTGTACCGACCGCCGTACCAACCTGGAATCTACGATATGACCAACCTCGTACTCCACCTGCCCCTCGACCAAAACAGGAGAAGCAGCAGACTCTGAGTCTCCCCGGACTGCTTCAAAAGGTTTCAGTAGAGATTTGTGGAAGACGTTAGGGATCTTGAAAGAGGGTGGAAGGCACAGCCTATACGCCACTGGATTGATTTTTTCCACAATCTTGTACGGGCCAATGAATTTGGGTCCTAACTTGGCTGACGGAATCTTTAACTTAATGTTTCGCGTGGAGAGCCAAACTTTCTCTCCAACCTGAAACGTGGGACCAGGTGTTCGTTTCCTGTCCGCGAAAAACTTATACCTGCCTTGAGACCTGGATATACGCCGCTGGACTTCTGCTCATGTATCTTTTAACCGCTGAACAGAGTCCTCAGCCCCGGGGCACCCCGAATCCAGACGAGAAAACTCACCAAAATGAGGACTGAACCCATAGTTAATCAAGAAAGGGGACCTACCAGTGGATTGACTCACCCGACTATTGAAGGCAAATTCAGCCAACGGCAGTGCATCGCACGAGTCACTCTGTCTAGCAGAGGTTAGGCACCTGAGGATCTGTTCCAGGGACTGGTTAGTGCGCTCCGTCTGCCCATTGCTCTCAGGATGGTATGCAGACGAAAAGGACAGAGACATACCTAATTTTTTGCAGAAAGCACGCCAAAACATAGCCACAAACTGCACACCACGATCAGACACCACATTCAGGGGTAGCCCATGCAACCGGATCACATGCTGCACAAACAACCTGGACAAAGTCTCAGCTGACGGTAGTGCGGACAGGGGTACGAAATGAGCCTGCTTAGAAAACCTGTCCACCACTACCCATACCACTGTATTACCCTTAGATGGAGGGAGATTGGTAACAAAATCCATGGACAAGTGAGTTCATGGCCTCTCGGGCACTGCCAAGGGTATCAGTTCCCCTGCCGGCCGGCTATGAGAGCTTTTAGAACGAGCGCAGACCCCACAACCAGCAATGAATTTTTTTATGTCCGAACCAAGGGTAGGCCACCAAAAGCTCCTAGCCACCGCCAGACGTGTGGCTGAAATACCAGGGTGAGCACTAAGCTTGGATTCATGGAACTCCTGCAAGAGTTTCAGGCGAAGTTGCTCTGGGACAAACAACTTCCCCTCTGGCTTGGCCACCGAGGCCTGCGACTGGGCCCCCTGAATCTCCCGTTCCAATTCAGATGAGACCTCTGCTATCACAACCCCAGGGTGAAGAATGGAGGACGGTGGCTCAGGGGGCGACACCGGCTGAAAACTGCGTGATAAGGCGTCAGCCTTGACATTCTTAGACCCTGGACGAAATGTAATCGTAAACTGAAAACGGGAAAAAAAAAGTGACCAACGGGCTTGTCTGGGCGTTAGTCTTTTAGCAGATTCAATGTACGACAAATTTTTGTGATCCGTGATCACCATAACCGGGTGACTGGCCCCCTCCAAAAAGTGCCTCCATTCTTCAAACGCCAGTTTGACCGCAAGAAGCTCTCTATTGCCTACGTCGTAATTTCTTTCCGCAGCAGAGAACTTCTTGGAAAAGAAAGCACATGGCCTGAGGTTGGTTAGAGTGGCAGGTCCTTGGGACAACACCGCCCCCACCCCCACCTCAGAGGCGTCCACTTCCACGACGAATGGTTTGGACGGATCTGGCTGCACTAACACAGGAGCAGACATAAAACATTTTTTCAGCGTCGCAAAGGCCTTTTTTGCGAGCGAGGACCAATTTCTCACATCCGCACCTTTGCATGTTAGATCTGTGAGAGGTTTGACCACTTGCGAAAACCCCCGGATAAATTTGCGGTAATAATTGGTGAACCCCAAGAAGCGCTGAAGACTCTTAAGATCTCGGGGTTGCACCCAATCCACAATGGCCTGCACCTTCTTGGGGTCCATGCGAAAACCCTCACCGGATACAATTAACCCCAAAAAGGACAACTCTTGTACACAGAATACACATTTTTCCAATTTGCATACAAATGATTTTCTCTCAGCCTTTGGAGCACAGTTCGTACATGTTCCAAATGAGAATACTTGTCAGGGGAATATATCAAAATATCATCTAAGTAGATAACGACAAAACGACCAATGAGATCCGAGAATACCACGTTGATGAAATTCTGAAATATGGCAGGGGCGTTGGTAAGACCAAACGGCATGACTAAATTTTCAAATAGTCCCTCGGTCGTGAGGAACGCGGTTTTCCATTCATCCCCCTCACGGACCCTTATCAAATTATATGCCCCCCGAAGGTCCAGTTTAGAAAACCACTTTGCCCCTGATAGTTGGTTACATAAATCGGGAATCAACGGAAGGGGGTACGTATTCCGTACAGTAATTTGATTAAGCTCCCGGAAGTCGAGACAGGGACGTAACCCGCCATCTTTTTTCTTTACAAAAAAGAAACCTGCCGCCACAGGTGAGACTGAAGGACGCATGTGTCCTTTGCGCAGACTTTCAGTAATGTACTCCTTCAAAGCCAAGCGCTCAGGACCGGACAAATTAAACAGACAGGCTTTGGGTAATTTAGCCCCCGGGACCAGCTCAATAGCGCAGTCAAAGGGTCTATGTGGCGGTAACGTCTCGGCCTCGCTTTCGGAGAATACATCTTCGAAGTCCTTCAGGCATTCCGGAATACCTTCCAGCTCGACAGATGATACAGACACAGATTGAACAGGTTCAACCAGCAGTGCGGATTTATCATACAACTCAAAATCATTAAACCCCCATTGTACAATCTCCCCCGTTTTCCAGTTAATAACTGGGTTATGGTGTTGTAACCAGGGCATGCCCAACACCAACCCTGCAGGTAGATTGTCCAGCACAAAACAACTTATGTTTTCCACATGAGTAGCGCCCACTCTGAGCGAAAACACATCAGACATAAAGCGAATTCCCTCCTTAGTGAGGGGAGATGAGTCAATGGCCATCACCTTGATCGGAACCTTGAGCCTAACTGTCCCTATCTTGCAGTGTGTGACCAATTGGGAGTCAATAAGATTAATAGATGATCCGCAGTCCACGAAGGCTGTAGAGGAAAAAGAACTACCATCCACAAACAGTTCCACAGGCAGTACTACTTTAGAAAACGAGGAAAATGGTACCTGAGGGTCTGAGCAGCCTCCCCGTTGACTACCCAGACCTAGTCGTTTCCCGCCGACCGGGTTTGAAGACGGGCAATTCGGGCACTCCCTTTTCCAATGTCCCGTTTTACCGCAGTAAAAGCATAACTGCATTTCCTTCCGGCGTTTCCTCTCCGTATCCTTCAGGGAGAGGGCGCCTACATCCATGGGCTCAGGGGCAGTCTCTTTTCCACTGGGGAATAATGGAGTATCCACCTGCATCACCCCTCTGGCCCGCAGCCTGCGGTCCATCCGGACGGCCTGGGTCATGGCATCCTCGAGAGAGTTAGGTGGGGGATGTAACGCCAAGGCATCCTGCAGCCGCTCGGACAAGCCTCTGCGAAAGAGTCCTCGGAGTGCGGCGTTGCTCCAAGAGACCTCTGCCGCCCAGCAGCGGAACTCAGAACAAAACCACTCAGCTGAGTGTTTCCCCTGACAGACACTCATCAACATGTCCTCTGCCAATCGCACTCGGTCAGGTTCATCATAAATGTGCCCGAGGGCCTCAAAGAATGCGTTCACTGACATACGTTCAGGAGCAGAGGAAGACAGAGAGAAAGCCCATGCTTGCGGAGCCCCCCGAAGTAGGGAAATAATGACCCCCACCCTCTGGAACTCATCTCCGGAGGAGCGGGGCCTTAGAGAAAAAAAAAGCTTGCATCCTTCTCTGAAAGACCTGAACTCCTTTTTATCCCCGAGAAAAGGTCTGGTAATTTGACCGGAGATTCAGGGGACGCTAATGACACATCCCTACCCCCAGCACCAGAAGCCCCTGCATCGACAGCCCCCTGCACAGTAACCACCAACTGTTGCTGGGTCTGGGCCATCGTGCGTTGTTCCACATTGAGCTTATGGAACATTTGGGTCAGGTGCTTGACCTGATCAGACAAGGCTTGTATGGGATCCATGAGGATAACACACTTTTTTTTTTTTTTTCCTTCAGAAAAAAAAAATAAAAAATGAAATGGTCAGTTATAATGTCAGAGACACCGCACTACACTTGCTCATAGAGCCAGTGCGCGTGTCCTGAGTACAGAAGCAGTGCTAAGAGTTACCTGGGGAGCAGGGCAGCAGAGGTGACAATGCGTGCTTCAAGCTAATAGTGTCAGGGTCCAGTCAGCGCTGGAAAGTAAGGAGGCACGGGACCTGCGGACACTGACAATGAACAAGCTTGCACGGGACCTATGGTCATGTGACTGCAAGGGGGCGTGGCTTAGCGTCCTGCTTTCAGATATGACAGTACAACTCAGAGTCAGGCAAAACGGAGGTCACAACAGAACGGGCAAACGGAGTACAGGAGGGACAAACAGACGGGAGGTCAGACAAAGCCAAAGGTCATACACAGGATCACAGTACAGTACCAGGGATGAGACAGAGCGGATAATCAGGGCCAAGCAGAGATCAAAACCAAACAGACATAGGAGGTACCAGGCAGAATCCAAAGTGATATCCAGGGAACAGACTGAGTCATACACAGAGAATCAAGTAACCAGAACACAGCACTAACACACTCAGGGGTCACCACACAATGCCAAGGGCAAGAGTATAACTGACAGGGATGGGAGCGTCCTGAAGCTATAAGAAGCCTCCCCAGAACCAGGGAGAGGCCACAATCATAGCCCCAGGTGTGCAGGTAAGCCTGCATCAGGATCACAACCTTTAACCCCAGAAATGCCAGTCATCAGCACTGGTTCCAAACATTAACCCCACGTGTGCGAGTCAAACCCACACTGAGATCATGACACTTTTACTAGTTGCAGGCGACATCTCCCCCAACCCTGGGACTCCCTCCACCAGCATACATTACTCTCCTCCAGCTGCATATAGAAACCCTGCTAATCTTATTAACATTCAGTGCATGCCTTCTCCTATCGCTTTCCAATGTGCTCTCTGGAATGCACGATCTGTGTGTGACAAACTGACTTACATTCACGATTTTTTTCTCTCTAATTCCCTTAACCTTTCGGGCTATTACAGAAACCTGGATCCAGCATTCAGACACCACCGCTGCTGCCGCCCTCTCGTTTGGTGGGCTGAAATTTTCACATACCGCCAGACCTGAGAACAGACAGGGTGGAGGTGTTGGTTTGCTCCTTTCATCACAATGTGCTTTCCAGGTCATCCCCTCCGGTTCCCTCACTTACATTTCCTTCCTTTGAAGTCCACGCCGTCAGACTCCTTAAGCCCTTCTCCTCACGAGTGGCGGTTGTCTATCGCTCCCCAGGCTCCTCCTGCCAGTTTCTAGACCACTTCACCACCTGGCTTACTCACTTTCTATCCTGTGACATCCCCAGCCTCATCATGGGAGACTTTAACATCCCCATCAATGATCCCCTCTCCCAATCTGCCTCTCATCTTCTTTCTCTAACTTCTTCACTCGGCCTCTCACAGTTTACTAATTCTCCTACACATGAAGACGGGAATACTCTGGACCTGGTTTTCTCCCGTCCCGGCTCACTGCACGACTTTACTAACTCCCCTCTCCCGCTCTCGGACCACAACCTTCTTTCCTTCTCAGTCAAGAATTGTCTTCTCACCCGGGACACCACCACTTACCACACTTATCGTAATACACGTACCATTAATAACCAGCAACTTATGGACAATCTCCACATATCTTTAGCCCCCATCTCCTCCGTCTCCTGTCCAGACTTAGCATTGTCACACTTCAATAATACACTGAAGAATGCCCTAGATCAAGCAGCACCTTCTACACGCAGAAAGACCCGACACAGACAACGGCAGCCCTGGCACACAATGCAAACACGCTTTCTTCGCTCAAGGTGTGCAGAGCGGCAGTAGAGAAAATCTCTCTTAGCAGAAGACTTCATCCACTATAGGTTCATGCTCAAAACCTAAAACTCTGCCCTTCATTTGGCCAAACAATCCTACTTCACCACCCTCATCACCTCACCATCCAACAACCCAAAACGACTTTTTGAAACCTTAAACTCCCTCCTGAAACCTAAAGTACAGGCCCCATCACCAACTTCTGCGGTGAGGATCTGGCCACTTATTTCCTAGAAAAAAATCAACCACATCCATCAGGATATCTCAGCCCAATTTCCTCAGTGCCTGGACCCCCTTCCCTGCCGCACCTCAAGCTCACTAGGTATCTTTGAGCCTGTTTCAGAAGAAGAAGTTTCCAAGCTCCTCGCTTCCGCTCAGCCTACAACCTGCAACAGTGACCCCTTTCCTTCACAGCTCCTGCAGTCTCTCTCACCAGTGGTCACCACTCACCTGACTAAAATATTTAACCTCTCTCTTTCTTCAGGTATATTTCCCTCCTCATTTAAACAAGCCATCATAATCTCTTTACTTAAAAAGCCATCCCTGGACCAGAACTGCACTGCTAACTACAGACCTGTCTCTAACCTTTCCTTCATCTCTAAACTCCTGGAACGCTTGGTCCACTCCCGTCTAATCCGCTATCTCTCGGATAACTCTCTTCTCAACCCCTTACAATCTGGTTTCCGCTCTTTACACTCTACTGAAACTAAGTCTAAAGTCTCTAATGATCTAATAACAGCTAAATCAAAAGGTCATTGCTCCCTGCTGTTTCTCCTGGATCTCTCTGCCGCATTTGACACACTGGATCACCAGCTCCTCTTCACTATGCTCCGCTCTATAGGCCTCAAGGACACAGCCCTCTCCTGGTTCTCCTCCTACCTCTCTGACCGCTCCTTCACTGTATCTTTTGCCGGCTCCTCTTCCTCTCCTCGTCCCCTTACTATCAGGGTCCCACAGGGCTCAGTCCTAGGCCCCCTCCTCTTCTCTATATACACTGCCCCTATTTGACAAACAATCAGCAGATGTGGGTTCCAGTATCATCTCTATGCTGATGACACCCAATTATACACTTCTTCCCCTGACATCACCCCTACCCTAATTCAAAATACCAAGGATTGTCTGTCTGCTGTCTCTAACATCATGTCCTCCCTCTATCTGAAACTAAATCTCTCCAAAACTGAACTTCTTGTGTTTCTCCCCTCTACTAACCTCAATCTACCTAACATCGAAATAACCCTGGAGGGTTCAACCATAACTCCCAAGCAGCATGCCCGCTGTCTTGGGGTCATATTCGACACTGAACTTTCCTTTACTCCCTATATCCGATCACTCACTCGCTCTTGTCACCTGCATCTTAAAAACATCTCCAGAATCCGACCTTTTCTCACCTCTGAAACTGCTAAGACTCTTACTGTCACTCTTATTCATTCTCGTCTGGACTACTGCAACTCTCTTCTGATCGGTCTCCCTCTTACCAAACTTTCTCCTCTCCAATCCATCTTGAATGCGGCAGCCAGGGTCATATTTCTGTCCAGCCGCTTCACCGATGCCTCCAGCTTGTGCCAGTCATTACACTGGCTACCTATTTGCTACAAGGTCCAGTATAAACTCATCTCTCTCACCCACAAAGCTCTCCACTGTTCTGCACCGCCTTATATCTCCTCTCTATCGCCCTACACGTGCCCTCCGTTCTACAAATGACCTAAGACTAACATCCCCTGTAATCCGAACCTCGCACCTCTGTCTCCAAGACTTCTCTCGTGCTGCTCCAGCTCTCTGGAATGCACTTCCCCAGACAATCAGACTGATACCTAGCCCCGACCTATTCAAGTGCGCTTTGAAAACCCATCTCTTCAAACAAGCCTACCACATCAACTACTCAGTAAACTAACTTTGGCCTGTTCCCTCCTTCCAAATATTATTCTGAATCTGCACCCTACTATTCATCTGTCTCCACACCCTCCATGCACACGATAACTGCACTTGATACTTGACTATTGCACTTAAACACACGGGCTGATGACCGGATCATAGCAGCTTTATATGAAAATCCCTATTTATTATAATTGCCAGACCTGAAATAACAAGCACTTTTCACCTACTGTGTTCCCCCCATTTCCTTGTAGATTGTAAGCCTGTGAGCAGGGACCTCACTCCTAATGTCACTGTTTAAATTGTCTTAACTTGTATTGAATTTATTGTCTGTACATGTCCCCGCTTAATTGTAAAGTGCTGCGGAATATGTTGGCGCTATATAAATAAAAACTATATATATATATATATATATATTTATATATATAAATATATATGAGAGAGAAAGATGGCAGAATAGCCGTTAATTCATTTGTTGGCTTTTGTAAAATAATTGCAAAAGCCGACAGGATATGAGACATGGTTTACATACAGTAAACCATTTTATTTCATTTAGTTTTTTATATGTAAATATATACACATAGAGTACATAGTGTGTGTGTGTGTGTGTGTGTGTGTGTGTGTGTGTGTGTGTATATATATATATATATATATATATATATATATATATATATACACATGTTAGTGACAAATACAATTATTCTAATGTTGGTTCTAAATTATAGACATGTATTTATTTAATACATGATTATTTCAAGGAACAAAATGGTGTGGGGTCCCCCTATTATTTAAAACACAGCAACACTATACCTATACTACGGTAATTGTATATGTCTCTGACATATAAAATATATATATGTATAGATTATATATATATATTATGTATCTTATACATGAAATGAATGTATGTGTGTGTATGTGTATATACACCCTCCACGATCTTGTCTCTGATGGCCTTGGAATGCTCCTTTGTCTTTCCCATGTTGACCATGTATAAGTGCTGTTCACAAGTTTGGGGAGGGTCTTAAATGGTCAGAAAAGGCTGGAAAAAGAGATAATTAATCCAAACATGTGAAGCTCATTGTTCTTTGTGCCTGAAATACTTCTTAATACTTTAGGGGAACCAAACAGAATTCTGGTGGTTTGAGGGGTTGAATAATAAATGACCCTCTGAATAAACTTTTCACAATTTAAAAAAAAATTAAACAAAGAAATAACATTCTTTTTTGCTGCAGTGCATTTCACACTTCCAGGCTGATCTACAGTCCAAATTTCACAATGCCAAGTTAATTCCGAATGTGTAAACCTGCTAAATCTGCAGGGGGTTGAATACTACTTGTAGGCACTGTATATATATATATATATATATATATATATATATATATATATTGCATGGTAAGATTGAACAAAAGCCGCTAATTCAATTGCCGGCTTCTGTAAAATCAAAACAAAACCCGACATGAAGTGACACATGGTTTACATACAGTAAACCATTTCACTTCATGTATTTTTTTTATATGTCCCTGACTAATAATTAGATTAGGGATTGTGTGTAAAATTTGGGAAGCCGGCAATTGAATTAACGGCTTTTGTTCAAACTTACTGTGCAATATAAATATATATATATCTGTAAAAGTGACACATTGTCAGTGACAAATACAATTAGTATAGTGTTGCTGTCTATAAATTATAGGGGGACCCTATGCCATTTTGTTCCTGGAAATAATCATTTATTTAGTAAATACATGCCCGTAATTTAGAACAAGACTAGACTAATTGTATTTGGCACTAACGTGTGTGTGTGTGTGTATATATATACATATATCATATTTTTAGTATATTTATATTATATATGATATGTATATATAAAATATTAAATATATAATATATATATACAGTTGTGGCCAAAAGTATTGACACCCCTGCAATTCTGTCAGATAATACTCAGTTTCTTCCTGAAAATGATTGCAAACACAAATTCTTTGTTATTATTATCTTCATTTAATTTGTCTTAAATGAAAAAACACAAAAAGAATTGTCCTAAAGCCAAATGTGATATAATTCCACACCAAACATAAAAAAGAGGGTGGACAAAAGTATTGGCACTGTTCGAAAAAATCATGTGATGCTTCTCTAAGGCTAGTTTCACACTTGCTTTTTTTTGCAGCGCGTTTTTCTCGCAAAAAAACGCATTGAAAAAACGCATACATAAGCATACAACTGCTGCGATTTTTTCAAGCATTTTTATGAGCATGCATGAAAAAAACGCAGCGTTTTTATGCGTTTGTATGCGTTTTTAGCGCGTTTTTACCGCGTTTGCGTTTTTTTCCAACATTTTTAGGTGGCCCCTCACACTACCCAAACCATGACTTTACTAACCCTAACCCTGACCCTAACCCTAACCCTGACCCTAACCCTAACCCTGACCCTAACCCTTAACCAAATCATACTTAACCCTAACCCAAACCCTAAACCCTAACTAACCCTAACCCTAACCCTGACCCTAACCCTAACCCTAACCCTGACCCTAACCCTAACCCTGACCCTAACCCTTAACAAAACCATACTTAACCCTAACCCTGACCCTAACCCTAACCCTAACCCTGACCCTAACCCTTAACCAAACCATACTTAACCCTAATCCTGACCCTAACCCTGACCCTAACCCTAACCCTGACCCTAACCCTTAACAAAACCATACTTAACCCTAATCCTGACCCTAACCCTGACCCTAATCCTTAACAAAACCATACTTAACCCTAACCCTGACCCTAACCCTAACCCTGACCCTAACCCTAACCCTAACCCTAACCCTGACCCTAACCCTTAACAAAACCATACTTAACCCTAATCCTGACCCTAACCCTGACCCTAATCCTTAACAAAACCATACTTAACCCTAATCCTGACCCTAACCCTGACCCTAACCCTAACCCTGACCCTAACCCTAACCCTAACCCTGACCCTAACCCTTAACAAAACCATACTTAACCCTAATCCTGACCCTAACCATGACCCTAATCCTTAACAAAACCATACTTAACCCTAACCCTGACCCAAACCCCAACCCTAACCCTGACCCTGACCATAACCCTAACCCTAAACCCCCTTAACTAACCCTAACTCTAACCCAAACCCCTAAATTCCATGGTTTAAAAAAAAAAAGCATATGCAAAAAAACGCATACATGAGCATGCCAGTGCGCACATATGCGCATCCATAGGCTATAATGGCCATTTTTAGCGCAAAACGTGCGCATATGTGCGCATGCGCTTTTTTGCAGGGCCAAAAAATGCAACATGCTGCGTCTGGAAAATCCTAACGCACACCCCAAAAAAACGCAGCGCATGAAAATCGCATACATGCGCTGACCAGTGCGCAGGTATGCGCACCCATGTTAAATATAGGGGAAAAAACGCATGCGCAGGTGTGCGTTTTTTTCCAGCGCTAAAAAACGCAAATGTGAAACCAGCCTAATTTGTGTAATTAACAGCACCTGTAACTTACCTGTGGCACCTAACAGGTGTTGGCAATAACTAAATCACACTTGCAGCCAGCTGACATGGATTAAAGTTGACTCAACCTCTGTCCTGTGTCCTTGTGTGTAACACATTGAGCATGGAGAAAAGAAAGAAGACCAAAGAACTGTCTGAGGACTTGAGAAACCAAATTATGAGGAAGCATGAGCAATCTCAAGGCTACAAGTTCATCTCCAAAGACCTGAATGTTCCTGTGTCTACCGTGCGCAGTGTCATCAAGAAGTTTAAAGCCCATGGCACTGTGGCTAACCTCCCTAGATGTGGACGGAAAAGAAAAATTGACAAGAGATTTCATCACAAGATTGTGCAGATGTTGGATAAAGAACCTCGACTAACATCCAAACAAGTTCAAGCTGCCCTGCAGTCCGAGGGTACAACAGTGTCAACCCGTCAACTATCCGTCGGCAACTGAATAAAAAGGGACTGTATGGTAGGAGACCCAGGAAGACCCCACTTCTTACCCCGAGACATAATAAAGCCAGGCTGGAGTTTGCCAAAACTTACCTGAAAAAGCCTAAAACGTTTTGGAAGAATGTTCTCTGGTCAGATAAGACAAAAGTAGAGCTTTTTGGGCAAAGGCATCAACATAGAGTTTACAGGAGAAAAAAAGAGGCATTCAAAGAAAAGAACACGGTCCCTACAGTCAAACATGGCGGAGGTTCCCTGATGTTTTGGGGTTGCTTTGCTGCCTCTGGCACTGGACTGCTTGACCGTGTGCATGGCATTATGAAGTCTGAAGTCTACCAACAAATTTTGCAGCATAATGTAGGGCCCAGTGTGAGAAAGCTGGGTCTCCCTCAGAGGTCATGGGTCTGGGTCTTCCAGCAGGACAATGACCCAAAACACACTTCAAAAAGCACTAGAAAATGGTTTGAGAGAAAGCACTGGAGACTTCTAAGGTGGCCAGCAATGAGTCCAGACCTGAATCCCATAGAACACCTGTGGAGAGATCTAAAAATGGCAGTTTGGAGAAGGCACCCTTCAAATATCAGGGACCTGGAGCAGTTTGCCAAAGAAGAATGGTCTAAAATTCCAGCAGAGCATTGTAAGAAACTCATTGATGGTTACCGGAAGCGGTTGGTCGCAGTTATTTTGGCTAAAGGTTGTGCAACCAAGTATTAGGCTGAGGGTGCCAATACTTTTGTCTTGCCCATTTTTGGAGTTTTGTGTGAAATGATCAATGTTTTGCTTCATTCTCTTTTGTGTTTTTTCATTAAAGACAAATTAAATGAAGATAATAATACCAAAGAATTTGTGTTTGCAATCATTTTCAGGAAGAAACTGAGTATTATCTGACAGAATTGCAGGGTGTCAATACTTTTGGCCACAACTGTATAGCCGCATATGAATTACTGACTTTTCTCCTATCTATTATCTATCTATCTAATATAAATATATATATGTGTTGGTGCCACTGACATGTATATATCTGTGTATTCTATGTGTATATATCTATTCTATCTATTCTTTTCTGAGCTGTCAGTGTGATGTTACTGTACATCGCATATGAATTGTCGGCTTTTCTCCTATCTATCTATGTATCTATGTATCTATCTATCTAATATAAATACATATATACATGTCAGTGACACACACACACATATATATGTATTTATATTAGATAGATAGATAAGCCGGCAATTCATATGCGGCTATAATCACACTGACAGCTCAAAAAAGAATAGATAGAATAGATATATACACATAGAATACAAGGGTATATACATGTCAGTGACAGACACATATATATCTGTGTATTCTATGTGTATATATCTATTCTATTCTAACATGTCAGTGTGATTGTACAGTAGCCGCATATGAATTGTCGGCTTTTTTCAAAGGACACTGGTGCGTATAAATCGGACAGCACTTGCATGGTGCGAGTGCTGTCAGATATTTTATCGCACCCATTGACTTGCACTGGTGATTTTCACCTGAAAATTGCAGCAAATCGCAGCATGCTGCAATTTTTTTCTAAGTCCGATTTCAGCTGAGAAAAAAATCGCAAATGAGTTGTCACACATTGCCTAACATTGGTCAGAGTGCAATCCGATTTTTAATTGGATTGCACTCATCTGATTTTCGCACCAGTGAGTATGAGCCTTAACCCGGCACTCTTGAAAGTAGAGAGGCCTGGGTCTCCAACCTTACTATACTCCTGTTAAACCATGATTTTTCCCCTCCTCAACCGCCATGAGGCATGGGACATGGAAGAAGTTATCTTACAGTTATAGTTATAATCATTTCCCTGTTTGAGCATGGGAATTTTGCAATCTTCTTAAAGAAATGGGAATTATAAGAACAATTTTACCTGATAAAATAAAAGGGGAGAAGGAAGAGGGGGAAAAAAAAAATCCCACATAGAAAATGAGTTTTTTTTATTAGATTCCAAGTAATATAGATTCCACCTACAACTAGCCTCCCAACACTTTGGGGTGGTGTGCATGTGTTTTTAATCGATGATAATTGATTGAAGGGTGGAACTTTTTTTTTCTTCCCCCATATAAATGTGTCTTTTAAAGATATATCTATAATAATAATTGCCCTAAGCAGCTTCCGGTTGTAACAACTTCCGTCCAGTTGTAACCGGTGACGTCACCGCACACCTCTTTCCATGTTAACCCTCAACACACACACTCCACTCACCTTTCACCATCTCCACTCACGTCCACTCACTCTTTCACTCCACATACGACCCTTTCTCTCACTCCGTCTCTCATACTCACGCCGTCATCGCCGCTGATCCACGATCCCCGACATCATCTTCCGCCGGCGCCATCCTGGATCCAGACGTCCTCCACGCCGGCGACATGTTCTTGCGGCGACGCCATTTTGGATCGGGGAAATCCTGCGATAGTCAAGATGGCGTCGCCGCAAGAACATGTCGCCGGCGAGGACGACGTCGGGATCCAAAATGGCGTCGGCGAAAACTCGCGAGATTTCGTCGACGCCATTTTGGATCCCGACGTCGTCCACGCCGGCGACATGTTCTTCCGGCGACGCCATCTTGACTATCACAGGATTTCACGATACTCAAGATGGACAACGTCTGGATCCAGGATGGCGCCGGTGGAAGAAGATGTCGGGGATCGTGGAGCAGCGGCGATGACGGCGTGAGTATGAGAGACGGAGTGAGAGAAGGGGTCGTATGTGGAGTGAAAGAGTGAGTGGAGATGGTGAAAGGTGAGAGGAGTGTGTGTTGAGGAGTGTGTGTGTTGAGGGTTAACATGGCAAGAGGTGTGATGCTAACGCATCCTCCCGATGCGATAGCATCGGGCCATAATCTACTATATATATATATATATATATGATTTTACCTGATGAAGGCTAATTTTATGTATAGCCGAAACGCGTTGTGCTTTTATGTCTAATAATAAACTGGATATTCCTTGAAATATTCGGAGTAATTAATGAATCAGCCGGAAGCGCTCTTTGACAAACTGGAAATCCTTTTCTGCATGAGGCATGGGACAGAAACGTAAGATAAACAAGACACAAAGACAAAACAAGGATAACAGAAAACCTCTGTCATACAAAAGCAATCACCCACCATAGGGAGGTGGATAGGGACAGGGATGAATACCGTAATCTAAACAGGAATAGGGAGGGACCAGAAGAAACTCTCAGGAATAAACAGCAAACAACAGATCACTATTACAGCAACTCCACTCCAACTACTCAGCACTAGCACAGGAAGACAAATCTTTCACCTGCAAGGACTAAACGCCCAGAGCCAGTATAGAGGGAGTAAATTATAAGCAGTTGCAGCTATGAACAACCAGGCTGTATGGTCTCAGCCAGCATAGAAAGAGTCCTTAACCCTCTCAGCACTTTAGGAAAGGAAATCCATTTAAAATAGGATATGAATCACATCATCTCTAAAGAGGACTGCGATTCATTACCCGACATGACCTTCTAACTTCAGGTCTTCCAGGGGGACGTGACACCCTCGTGATAACGTCACTGATATTTTTCACAGACCACTCCGTCCGAGGGAAAAAATCAGACATGTGACTGGATCCATAGACTATCACAGGTGCGAGTGCTATCCATGAAAAACATGAATAGAAATTGTATGCGAAAAACAGACGTCTGAATGAGGCTTACATTGGATAGTGAGCATAGTGAGCAGAGTTTTCAGGAGCAGAGATGGATTTTTATCAGTTTTGCAAAAGTACTTAGCAAGTTAAAGAATTTACATAAATTATGAAACACAAAATCGCACCTCCCAACTTCCCGTATCCAGCAAATAGAAAGAGAATAGACTTTACCGTCCCCTTAAAAATAAGTCTCTCTTATATAATAATTTACATGATGACTCAAAGAGAACAATCCTGGTTTCCATGACATTAAACCTACTGTGCCAGGAAAGACAGAAACCCGTGGCGTTACTATATGATATTTATGGTGGTTATTTTTATAGTGGTCATATATTTTTTCCACTTTCCATGATCCTTCATCTTATCAGTGTATTCACGAGAAGTGTTTACTGCCTCAAGGCACAAATCACTATATAAAAATATTGTAATGTAAAAACAATAAGATAATGAAATAACAATAAATAGTTTCTACTGAGACACATGAATATAATCAATAAGCCCAGGTCCCTATTCTATTCTTATCAATAAGATGAGTAAAACTTGCAGCAAATTAAAAAGCGATTCAGACCACGGATATTTCTGTAGTTGTAGGAAAAAGGGAAGTTGGGCGTTTGCCAAAGTTCTACTTGGCCGGTCAGATGCAGCAGTTCCTCATAGAAAAACTTATAATATCAGGTTGTGCTGGACTTGAACTGCAAGATATCTATCAGGGAGAAGGTCGCTGGCTGCTTTAATCGACTGTCGATTTGCTAAATGATATGAAACTGCTCATTCTACACTCAAAATTCTTCACCAAGTATTTTTTCGTGCACATAAAAGATTTGTCAGATAAAAATAAAAATTCTGTATGATTTCAGCCTTCAATGGAATCTGTCAGCAGCTTTTTGTTATGTAATCTGAGGTAGGGGATAACACACAGATTTCAGCCATGTGTCACTTATCAGGCTGTGTGCTGTTGTTTACTTACAATGAAGGTTTTATCACTAGGAGATTATCCCTTCTGTGACTGGCAAGGTTCTGGCCTGTCTCCACCCCCTCCTCTGATGAGCGGCTCACTGTCAATATATATGGTACACTCCCCCTTTGATAAAGCAAGAATGCGAAACGCGCGTCAGGGGTTGTGGGGAAGGCTGTCTTTGGTCCAGACTTACTATGAGTAAGCAGGCATCCTATCCTATGACTTTACATTATGGTGGAATATAGGTATACTTTACAACCATCCACAGCATCTGCCAGTCTACACCTACTTGTCCAAGTCTTATTCTGATCTACAGTCTCTCTTTTGCCTACCTTCATGTCTCCTCCTTTTCCCTTACATGCATTTGTATTATGTCAAGTTTGATTTTATGTGATTATTCAATAAAAGGTATTTATTTATTTGGCAATTTTTTGCTACTCTTTTTTCTTTTGTTTTGAATGTACATAGAAAGCTGTGGTGTGGATGGGGCTAGCTTCCTGAGCTCTGCTTCATGTTACATCTAAGAACTCTGATTGTGTCACAACCGCTTCACCCAGTAACCTATGTGATACATCACTGGAATCAGGGTCTCTTTGCCTACATCATGCTGCTCTCAAATGAGGTAGCAGCAACCTGCTGACAGATTCCCTTTAATGGTGCTGTCCAGGTTATCATGAAAGTCTGATATTTCCCTCGTATGGAGCAAAGCCGCACATGTCTAGTCGAAATGTGGCATATCGCAAACTTTCAGTCACATGTCCACTCAGTCTCGCCACTAACACCGGAGAATGCTCACAGCACACGCTGAGTGTTTTATGTCAAAACTTGCTTACCTCACTTTTTTGGCTCAACATGATTAGAGATTGTTTCTCTTTGAAATGGGTTCTGTTTTCTAACTGCTCCGTGTTGTGTTATATATGACAGTTTAGAGGGAATCTGTCACCAGGTTTGTCCTACCCCATCTGACAGCAGTATGATGTAGGGTCAGAGGCCCTGATTCCGGTGAAGTGTCACTTTACTGGTTGCTGCAGTTTTGATTAAGGCTGCCTTCACACGTACCTTTTTTTTCACGTTTCCGCTGTGTTTTTTTAACGCGCGATTTTGCTGCGAAAACGCAAAAAAAGCATCCCATGCAATCCTATGGGATTCCGCAATGCTGTGCTAATGCTGCGGATTTTTCCGCGGCGGAATGGCATCGCAGAAAAATACGCAGCATGCCACTTAATTTTGCGGAATCGCGAGAAAATCCAGAAAATCCGCACACATAGGAATGCATTGTTCTGCTTACTTTCCTCATGTGGCTGTGCCCACCATGCGAAAAGTAAGCAGAACATTTGCGGATGGTACTCAGGGTCTGGAGGAGAGAAGACTGTCCTCCAGGCTGTGGGTACCATATCCCTGTTAGAAATAGAATTAAAATAAAAAATCATCATATTCTCACCTTCCGACGTCCCTCACAGCATCAGCAGGCTTCAGTGATTGTCCCGGCAGGTCCCGTTCCCAGTGATGCATTGCGACAATGACCTTTCATACCGTAGCGGTCTCGCGATGCCGTAGCAGTTTCGCGAGACCGCGGCGTTATCAAAGGTCATTGTCGCAAGGCATCGCTGGGAACGGGACCAGCCGGCAGCATCGCGATGATCGGGGACGCTGCGCGGGACGTCGGAAGGTAAGAAAAACACGATTTTTTATATTTTTTATTATTTTTAACATTAGATCTTTTTACTACTGATGCCGCATAGGCAGCCTCAATAGTAAAAAGTTGGTCACACTCATCAAACACTATGTTTGATGAGTGTGACCAACCTGTCAATCAGTTTTCCAAGCGATGCTACAGATCGCTTGGAAAACGCTAGCATTCTGCAATTACGCTTGCAAATCGCTAGTTTTTCCGCTGGAAATTCGTGGGAATTTAAATGCGGTTTTCTCGCATATTTCCTCTACTGATAATCTCCTGCTGATAAAACAATGATGTTATGAGAGCTACACTAAGCAGGCCAGTAAGTGATACATCACTGGCATCAGAGTTTCTGCCCCGACATTATTCTGCTCACATATTAGATGGCAAAAACCTGGTGAAAGATTCCCTTCAAAAGGTATTGATGACCTATGTGTTAGATAGGTCATCAATATCAGATCGGTGGTGGTCCAACGCCCTGCACCCTCACCGATCAGCTGCTACAAGCTCCGGTTGTGGCCGAATGTGAACACATTCAATGTGTAGCGACTGCTATTCAAGAGTATAGAAGCAGTTCTGCAGTACTTGGCAGCAGCTGCTACACATTGAATAGAACTGCGCAGCTCCTCTGATCTATGTGTTTAAGTCTGGCTAGGAGCTTATAGCAGCCACTCAATGGGGGACACTTTTTTTAGGTGTCTTTTTTTTCGAATTGAATGGAAACATGTCTAAAACTTTCACCTTCTGATCTGTCTTCTGCTGTGAATAAACTATGTCTATAAGAGATTTCCAACTCATTGCATTCTAGTTTTCGTTACATTTTGCACAACGTTACAACTTTTTTGAAATTGGGCTTGTACATCAACATTTTTTAACAAATAATTTAACAGAAAAACTTCACTTAAACAATGTCCTTCTATAATGACTTCTTCCCTTTGAGTTTCCATGAGGTTTTCTATCACTGAAGAAGTGAAAACGACCAGAGGTATTTTTGTTTTTGCGTTTTCATTTTTTGCTCCCTTTCTTCCCAGAGCCATAACTTTTTTATTTTTTGGTCAAAATGGCCAAGTGAGGGCTTGTTTTTTGCGGGACGAGTTGTAGTTTTGAATGACATCATTAGTTTTACCTTGTCATGCACCTGAAAACGGGAAAAAAAAATCCAAGTGTGGTGAAATTGCAAAAAAAGTTAAATCCCACAGTTGATTTTTGGGGTTTTTTCCACCATGTTCACTAAATGCTAAAACTAACTTGACATTATGATTCTCCAGGTCATTATGAGTTCATAGACACCAAACATGTCTAGGTTCTTTTTTATTTAACTGGTGAAAAAAAAATCCAAAGTTTGTTAAAAAAAATAAATAAAAAATTGCGCCATTTTCTGATACCCGTAGCGTCTGGCCGGAGCTCATAGCAATCCGGCAGTGACAACCATAGAGATCTGCAGGACACCTTTGGTTGTCATGCCAACCCATTGGTGACTTGCAATCACGCGACGGGGGTCACCGGTGGGCGGATTTCCAGAGCGATTGTCAGAAGCGCATGTTAGATGCCGCTGTCAGAGTTCAACAACGGCATTTAAAGGGTTAAACGCGTTCAAAACAGCTGACATGTCCCGGGAAAGACGTGGGCTCACCGCCGGAGCCCACATCAAAAGGAGGGTGTCCGACATCGACGTACTATTATGCCCAATGTTGGAAAGGGGTTAATGCACTTTTCTTTCAAATCTTTAGCATTTTGAATTTCACGATAAGTGAATGAGAACATTGAAAATCCAGGACACGCCGAGTCCTACTCTCAGCGCAGAGTTTAGGCTCTGAGAGAATTACACAGGAGCAACTCATAATTTGCTACAATGTGTCAGATTCCACACTAGACCGGCCTAGCCTGGATGTCACTGTCTGCATGGCTCAGCGACAGCAGGACTAGGTGTGTGCACGCTGAGGGCCTCTGAGTGTAAGCAGTGGCGCTCTCATTCTCTGACAGCAAACAACTGATTGACATGGAGCGACTGACACCCAAAATACTTTTGTTATATAGTTGTAATGCTTTTCCTCTTTATGCAATTATTAAAGGGGTTGTCCAAAAACAACAACCTATGTCCATATACCCTATAAGGAAACCCTCTGGACATCCTACATTAACCAGAGCACTGGCTGACTTCCATCATATAATACCATATCTGCTTCATGGAGATTAATGTAGTATTCCCATCTCCTAGACCCCCTATCCCAATATGCAGTTGGCGTAGTAATAATAATATCAAATACCCCCAATTAGAAATATAGTATAGTTTTTCTGATTCGCTATGTCTCATTCCTCATGTGCAGGCATTGCAGGACCTCCAGTATCCATGGTTACGTCCACTGATGAAGTGACAGTTAACTAATTGCTAGTGGTTGTAACCATGGATACCTAGTCCTGCAATACCTGCACATGAGGAAAGAGACATAGCAAATCAGAAAAACTATACTACATTTCTAACTGGAGGTATTTGCTAATATTATTATTATTACACCTGCTACATATTGGGATAGGATCATGGAGCTGGGAATACCCCTTTAAGCATCTGACTCAATGCACACAGGGTATTAAACTGCTTTCAGAAAATCTTGGGTGGCTTTTAGATATTGGCCGGTGTCACACTACAGCGAGATACGGCCGAGTCTCGCGGGTTAAAACCAAGCTCTGGCACCAGCACCCCGGAGCGCAGCGTGCAGCTCCATGTATTGCTGTGCGGCTGCACACTCCGCTCCAGAGTGCCGGTGCCAGAGCTTGGTTTTAACCCGCGAGACTCGGCCGTATCTCACTGTAGTGTGACTCCGGCTTAAGGGTATGTTCACATGTCGTGTTTTTGCCATGTTTTTCCAGCGTTTTTCCCCCCGGTGCTAATTATTGATCCAGCAAAGTGAATGACATTTTCTGAAATCTCATACATACGTTGTTTGCTTTTTTTTTCCATGCAGATTCGAAGTAGTTTTAAGTCTGCGGCGTGTCAGTTCTTAGGACGCATTCAATTGGTGATCTAAATAGGTGATCTAAATCGGAACAAGATGGCAACACATATAAATCGGACTGATTGGCGGCTCTCCCGGCCAGCGAGTGACAGCTTCTGATATTTCTATGCAGCTGTTATTCAGGTAGGGAGAGCCGCCAACGGTCCGAGCATTGTGTTCCGTTCTTGCTCAGATTTAGACGGCTGACTGACTGCGCCTTTACAGCATTTTTTAAGAGTTTTTTTAAGACATTCTACTAAATGAGAAAAAAAACCTTTTCTTTTTGCAAAGAGAGACATTTTTATGCAGAAAGGTCTGCGGCAAATAACGTGTGCACATACCCTAAAGCTTTTTTTGTTGTTAAAGAATCCTTTAAAGAAAAAAAACAGCTTTATATACCCTAAATTAAAATTCTAAATTAATAGAATGGGGTCTCGTATTCAAGACCTTCATCTCTTGATCAGGAAAGATAGTGGTTACAAAGACAATCTTTCTCCGGAGGGCCCAACATGTCCCTTCATTAAACAGACAAGCTATTGATTGGAATGGTTATTGTGTAATTCCCAATGTGCCCTGAGGTGGCACCGCAGGGAAAATGAGCAGCTTACTGTCAGATTTCTCTATACATTATCATTATATAATACACAATATATATTTGCTGACAGATCGGGACAAGCTTGCTTGGATCAATGTTTATCCACCTCCCCCCAGGAACAAGCGCAATTAGCTATGTTGAAAGTTTATGTTTATGGGGAAATGACAGGATCAAAGTTGTCCCCCAAATGATTGTGGAAATGATCCAGTAATAACATGGAGAGTATAACACTCCTCTTGGTCGCCCTTCAGATCCAAAGCCAAAACGCAACAGGTTCCAATCAGCACAAACATCACAGAAGGGGATGTGTCTGTGGATCTCTAGCTTTGATGATCGGGGTTCAGTTTGCGGACATGAGATGAACACCACTGTAGACCACCAGTGTCTCCCGATCTCCAGCCCTCCCGGCCCCCAACAGATCAAGTTTTCAGGATTTCTTAGAGCAGTTGATGGAATTATTATAAAAACATCAGAAATTTCCACAAGTTCTCTCACCTGTGCAATCCTAAGGAAATCCTGAAAGGATGGTCTGTTGGGGGCGCCGTGAGGACAGGAGTTTGGGAAACGTCAGGTTTTCAAAATTAAAGGGCCATTTAGATTTCGGCCCATTATTATTGAGCGCTGATTGGCGCTCCTTTATTACGATCTTTCTCTATATAGCCTCATGTTTTCGAGAACACCTCTCCTCTTTACACAGGGCGATGTGCTGCCGACAACGGTGATTTTTATGCCTGCAGTAATGACCCAATCACCCAGCAGATGAGTATCTGACTTGTTCCTCGGGTAATTGATATAACAATAATTGGGAAAGAATGTCCTTATGAAAGCTCGCTCACCGATTACCGGTCCTGTAGAAAGGCACAAAACTGCAACATTGCATTGATTTGAAGCAATAATGCCCATTCTTTTGAGAACATCAAAGCAAAAAGAAGCACCACATCCTTTGTTTTTGATCCTAAATGATGCAGTGCTACACTATTAATTTTGATATGCAATGTTTTGAATAAAAAAAAATCTTTTTAGAAGAGTATTAAAGGGAACCTGTCAAATGAAAATAATTAAAAAAAAAAAACGCTATTAACCTGCGATATAGGGTTAATCTGCAGGTTGATAGCATTGTGAACATGCCTGGCACTGAGAGCCCCACTGCCAGGAGTAAATTACTGGCAGCATTCGGCATTTAGTCATGGGGGTGTCACCGATGCGACTTCAGTCACCACTCTGTGTACAGAGAGCGGCAGATGTAACCGCTACCTCGGCACTGAGTGACAGCTGGGTCTAATGAAATGCTGTCCGCCAGTGCCAGGATGCGCGGTTTCAGACGCTGCTCTCAATACACACAGTAGTGACTGAAGTCGCACCAGCGACACCCCCATGACTGAACACCGAACACTGTCGGGGGGAATAAAGTTAATTTCCTGCCAGCATCGGGGCTGTGAGTGCCAGCGCTGGGCAGGTACAGAATGCTATTAACCTGTAGTTTAACCCCATATCTGCAGGTTAACAGCGTTTTTTTTCATGTGACAGGTTCCCTTTAAAGTTCTGGAGTGCTGTTCCTTCTATTTAGGACCCAGAGTAAAGGCCCCGTCACACACAGCGATCTCGCCAGCGAGATCGCTTTGTGTGACGGGGATCAGCGACCGGCCTCCCTGCTAGGTATCGCTGATCACGCTTCATCGTCCTGGCCCATTTTTTGATCGCTGGTCTCCCGCTGGCCAGCGCGCATCGATGCGTTTGGCAGCGAGAGATCAGCGACGCTGGTTTCTAATGTAAACATCGGATATCTAAGAGCCGAAGAGCCGCGCAGCAATTAGATACCCGATGTTTACATTGGAAACCAGCTTGCTCGCTGGTCCTGATCGCTGGAGGGGCTGTCTATGTGACAACTCACCAGCAATCAGTCTAACGATGTCCCAGCGATCCCATCCATGTCGGATCGTTGGTGGGATCGCTGGGACATCGTTATGTGTAACGGGGCCTTAACACTAAAACAACTTCAGAGGCACATGTGGCCATTGGATAGATGACTTGTGCTATGACATTTTGGAGTGGATTCCAATACTGGTGGATTAAGTTGACTTATAATTGGTTCATCAAGGTAACTATGTAGTCTTCATCTTCCTTGCAGTCAAGCAAATTATTACAATGTGAACAAAACCTATTTTGTTTTATACAGCACCCAAAATAATATATTCCTGCAATTTACAGAAAGTCTATACTCTGCAAAGACACAAAACTACCGTATATTAAAATAGTCAACAGTGGCTTGAGACAGTATTCACCTCCCCTGGCATTTTTTGTGTTTTGCTACCTCACAACCTGGAATTTCACTGGTGTTTTTTTTTTTTTGAGGGTTTGCACATACCTACATCTGTGAACATTTGGCTTTCTTTTTATTGTGAAGAAAACAAGAAATAGGACAAAATAACTGAAAACTTCACCCCCCTAAAGTGAGTACTTTGTAGAGCCTCCTTTTTCAGCAATTACAGCTGCAAGTCGCTTTGGATAAGTCTCTGTGAGCTTTTCACATCTTGCCACTGGGATTTTTGCCCATTCCTCAAGGTAAAACTGCTGCAGCTCCTTCAAGTTAGGCCACTTTCACATTTGCGTTTAAGGCAGCAGCGACGGCCTGCGCACGGCCGCCGCTATGCCCCGCCCCCTGTCAAGCCTCCTCCGGTAGCTCCGCCTACCGGGGCATGACGCTGCATGCGTCCCCTATCTTTAGCACTGGGGGAGCAGGCCATGTGCAGTATGCGTTTGGCGGCGCATGCGTCCTTTTGACGGTGCGCCAAGCGCAACCAAATTGCTACAGGTTGCATTTGGCGCTGGTCGGCGCACCGTCAAAAGGACGCATGCGCCGCCAAACGCATACTGCGCACGGCCTGCGTCCCCAGTGCTAAAGATAGGGGACGCAGGACACATGCAGCGGCAGGGGGCGGGGCTTAGCGGTGGCCGTGCGCAGGCCGTCGCTGCGGCCTTAAACGCAAATGTGAAAGTGGCCTTAGATGGTTTCCTCTGGTGAACAGCAATCTTTAAGTCTGGCCACAGATTCTCAATTGGTTTCAGGTCTGAGTTTTGACTAGGTCACTCCAAAACATTTAAACTTTTCTTCTTAAATCACTCAAGTGTTACTTTAGCAGTATGCTTTGGGTCATTGTCATTTTGGAATGTGAACCTCCATCCCAGTATCAAATCACAGGCCAAAACAGATTTTGCTCAAGAATATCCCTATATTTCGCACCATCCATCTTCTCCTGGAGTTGGACCATTTCCTGTCCCTGTTGCTGAAAAACATCCCCGTGGATGCCACCATGCCACGATGCCACCATGTTTCAGTGTAGGGATGGTGTTCTTGGGGTGATGAGCTGTGTTGGTTTGACACCAGACCTTTGTGGCTAAAAAGTTCAATTTTGTTCTCATCTGACCACAGCACCTTCCTCCATACATAAGGGGAGTCTCCCACATGTCTTGTGGTAAACTCAAATTGAACCTTACAATTTTTTCTAAGTAAAGGCTTTTTTTGCTCACTGTTCCATAAAGGTCACCTCTATGGAGTGTACAGCTTATTGGCTTAGTGCGGTCATATTGAAAGATACTCCAGTCTCTGCTTGGGAACTCTGCAGCTCCTTCGGGGTTACCCTTGGTCTCTGTGCTGTCTCTCTGATTAATGCCCTCCTTGCCCAGGCGGAGAGTTTTGGTGGGTGGCCCTCTCTTGGTAGGTTGCTGTGATAACATATTCTTTACATTTGATGATAATGGATTTGATGGTGCTCAGGGGGATCATCAGAGATTGGGATATTTTTTTTCATAACGCAACCCTGACTTGTACTTTTGAACAACTTTGTCCCTGACTTGTCTGGAGATTTCCTTGGGTTCATGGTGTTTGGTTAGTGGTGCCTCTTGCGGTGTTGCAGCCTCTGTGGCCTTTCAGAAAAAGTGTATACACTGACAGACCATGTGACACTTAGATTGCACACAGGTGGACGTCCTGTCACTAAGCATGTGATTTATGAAGGTAATTGCATGCACAAGAAATTTTTAGTGGCTTCTTTGCAATCGGGGTGAATACATATGGCCATGCCAATTTTTAGTTATTTGATCCCATAAATTTAATTTATGCCTATATTTTTCTCACTTCACCAACTTAGACTATTTAGTGCTGATGCATGACACACAGATCGGATTATAATAAGATTTAAACAAGGTTGTAATGTAACAAAATAAATAAAAAGCTAAGGGGGTGAATACTTTCGCAAGCCACTGTGCATCCTGCTGATATACTGGTAAGCAAGGCCTTGATACCAAATCATGCAATCACATCAGTCCTTCTGGAAGTGGGATGTTTTCTTGATTGCAATATATTATTGCATTGCACGTACCCTCTACAAGATCCATAAACAGCACTGTACTTCTGTGTCAGGAAAAAACAAGACCTACCGTGCCTCGTCTTTGCTGATATTCTGAATTCAGAAATGAAAAAACCAAACTGTCGGATGAGTCATAGTCCACTTCAGACCTGTTAGATCCTCATTTTTGTGATGAATTGTGGCCACCTGTGACGGCGGCCCAGAGGATCCGGACAGGGCCAGATGTGCGCAGACCCATGCAGAAGCCTCACACATGTGCAAGGAGATACTTACAGGTATATGCACCCTCAGCATCCTCCGCTTCTGGCTGCCGGGCTTTTTGGGAAGCTCCTTCTTCTTCTTCGTATCCATGGCTGTGCTTCCCATTCTTTGATCAATCTCCACAGAACTTGTCGCTTGTTCCTGATGCCAGCACAGATGTGGAGCCACAACCAGAGTCCAGAGCTAAAGCCGGAGAGTCCAGGGGACTAGAGAAGTCCATAACCCTTCATGTTCTAGGGAGCACACATGCTGGCTGCAGCTCAGGCCCCTCTGTGGGGTCCGTGGACCTCACCCCTGGCCAGCTGTGACAGTTTATGGACTCAGCAGCCCTGGGGGGATCAGCCTGCACTGATCAGCTCAGGACTGTCACTTCCAGTGTGTACAAATCAGCAGCACAACCCTGCAAACCCGTCCCTCTCGCTGAGGAGGGTGGTGCCACACATTTCCTACATCTGACAGGAGCCAAAACACGCAGCGCAGCCATGAGCCCCATCACACAGGAAGTGAAGGCGACTTTCACCTCTGTAGACGCAGAGCAGTAGCCTGGGATCAGAGTTTATCACTTCCAGTAATGAGTGCCTTCCATCTGCTGCGTCACCGTAGACTCCAGCACAATCCGTTTTGCTTTAACCCTATAGTTTCCTTTATGAGCCGGACATCGATATCATTGTCAAAAAGAACATTTCTACAGATTTTTTAAAAATTTAAAGGGAATCTATCACCACCATCAGGGGCTTATCTACAGCATTCTGTAATGCATTCTGTAATGCTGTAGATAAGCCCCCGATGTAACCTGAAAGAGAAGAAAAACGAGTTATATTATACTCACCCGGGGGCGGTCCGGGTCCAGTTTTGGTCCGATGGGTGTCACGGTCTGGTCCGGCGCCTCCCATCTTGTAGCAATGACGTCCTCTTCTTTGCTTCCCGTCGCGGCTCCGGCACAGGCACACTGCTCTGCCCCGTTGAGGGCAGAGCAGAGTACTGCAGTGTGCAGGCACCGGGAAAGGTCAGAGAGGTTCGGCGCCTGCGCACTGCAGTACTTTACTCTGCTCTCAACAGGGCAGAGCAGTGCACCTGCGCCGGAGCCGCGACGGGAAGCAAAGAAGAGGCTGTCACCGCTACAAGATGGGAGGCGCCGGACCGGACCACGACACCCTCCGGACATGGGGTGAATATAATCAAACTCATTTTTGTCATGATCCAGTGTTGGATCTGGCGGTATTAAAAGCACAAAGTGAACTTTTTTTACTTTTGTTGAGTTCAAAGGTGTTTTGACTGTCCCCGGTGGTGGTTAGCGGTATCGCACCTTAGGTTTAGGTTAATGTTCACTTAATTATGGTTCAGGTTGACACTCTATAAATGGGTCTCAGGGTGTTCACTCACTGCTGGTGATATTCCTTGCTTAGTTGTTGGAGAGCCTGGTGGAAGGATGGAGCTGGATAGGAGTCCTGCGCAGTCAGCCAGAGAGAACGAGTGCCAGCTAATGGTGTCTGCAGGAAGGACTGGCATGGCCTGGTGGAGTCGCAGTTTATGGTGTCGGCGGGAAGTGTGGGCATGGCTTAGAGGAGTGGCAACTTGGAAGAGAGTTGCACTCAGCATGTTCGACTTGGTTGCTGAGAACTGGACTCGAGCATGCTTGGATTCTTGGCAGAGGCTGGACTCATCTTGGGACTCTGTGTACTGGACTGCTGCAAGTGGTGATGGACTCTGCTCCCAGGCTGCACGATGGTGACGGATCCAGTTGTGGTGATGGATCCAGGTGGAGGGGAAGATGCACGCAGGTGGTGGGCTCTGTTGCTAGGAGCGCACGCAACAGAGCAAAGCTAAGTGGTGTTCCCCCTGTATTGTCTCTTTCCTCATTTGTGTTATTAGTGCAGTGGTGGGATTAGTCTCCGCACCAACCCATTCCCTAGTGAGGGTTTAGGGTCAGGGTGAGCAAGGGCGTAAAGGTACGCGTGCGGCGACAGGTGCGGAGCCTGTTTAGGGAATGTAAGGAGTGCAGGGACACTGGCTCAGGGGAGCTTAGGAGGTCTCCATATCCCCATTCCCTATCGCAGGGCCCACCATTGTTAAAGTTTCCCAGGTTCCCCCCTTATTATTTAAATGCGCCTTACTGGAGGCGGTGTTTCCAGAAATATATTTATAACGTGTAATACCTAAATTCGCCAGGTGGAGGCGGCGTATCCACCTGCACGTTTTATTATTTAAATGCGCCCCACTGGAGGCGGTGTTTCCAGGGTCACGTGTGTTATGGGTTCACCTTGCGGTATCATCTGCGTCCTGACACACGTGACCATGACAATTTTTCTTCTCTTTCAGGTTACATCGGGGGCTTATCTACAGCATTACAGAATGCTGTAGATAAGCCCCTGATGGAGGTGCTGGCAGCTGATAGTCCAAAAATGGGGTGACAGATTCCCTTTAAAGCAAAGCACCTCTTCCTATTACCGCTGGTTCACTGATTAAGGAACAGTTTTTGTTTCTCTTCTGTGCTGTTATGAATAGGTCACCGAGGAGGATAGCAGGAATAGGCTAGGCCACCAGGAAACCAGAAAAGTTGGTAAATAAGCGGATTGCAGACCCCTAATCCTAACAACACAACTAGCAGTAGCTGTGGGGCGTACCTACGATGCCCTCGATGCCTCGGCACAGCTGGAGAACTAACTAAGCTTAAAGCAAGAAAGGTGAAATCTAAACTGCCCCGGAGTGGAACCCCAAAGAAATAGCCCCCAAACATATATTGTTGGTGAGACAAGATGAGGCACAAACACAGGCAGAAAATAGACTAAGCAAGCGATGGGGCCCAAACTGTCTAGATAGGATAGGAAAGGAAAGACACTGTCTGCAATCATGAAAAAACCCTAAAAAATCCAACACGTCTGATGTACAAAAAACACTGAGGTCTCACGACCTCTCCCCCACTATATCAGCATTCTGGTGTGAACTGGCAGCAAAGCAAAAGAGACTAATATAACAGGGGACTGAACAAACGGATACAAGCTGTAACATATGGAGCGGGGTCCAGCATTGCCCCAGCAGTGAGCACGCTGAACCCTCACAGCAAAGCAGAAAGAGACAAAACCAGATCAGATGCAAAGGATTAGCAAATGAGCAACTTAACTGAAAAATGCAGGATCAGGCAGGAGACAGCAGACCTCAAAATGCACAGGAAGAAACCAATCACGAGCAGCAAATGAGGGAAGCCTGCTCACTTATATCCTCCCAGTCAGTAACCCCTGATTTCAAATCATCGTCGTCAGGTGGCAGACTTCTGTCAACCCGGCCAGCTCCACTACCCACAGTAACCACCAGAGGGAGCCCCGACTCAAGTCAGATCAAGATAATTCACAACAGTACCCCCCCTTGAGGAGGGGCCACCGAACCCTCATCCACGCCACCAGGTCGATCAGGATGGGCCCGGTGAAAAGCATGAACCAATCTCTCGGCATGAATGTCAGAAGCAGAGACCCAAGAATTATCCTCCTGACCATAACCTTTCCACTTGACCAAGTACTGGAGTCTCCATCTAGCCAGACGAGAATCCAATATCTTCTCTACCTCATACACCAAATTACCCTTAACAAATATAGGGTCAGGGGCGCCGCCATGGGAACTACTGGCTCCACAAACCTTTTCAACAAAGATTTATGAAAAATGTTATGAATCTTAAACATAACTGGAAGAGCCAAACTGAAAGAAACGGGGTTAAGGATTAACAAAATCTTATAAGGTCCAATGAACCTTGGCTTGAATTTTAGAGACGCAACCTTCATAGGAATATTTTTTGAGAACAACCAAACCATATCACCCACGTTAAACCGGGGACCAATGGTCCTATGCCGGTTGGAAAACCGTTGGGCCTTTTCCTGAGAGTGGGACAACTTATCCACTACTTGGTCCCAAATCTGCTGCATTCTCTGTACCACAGAATCCACACTTGGGCAGGCCGAAGCTTCCACCTGCCCCAAAGAAAATCGAGGATGAAACCCAAAGTTACAGAAAAAAAAGACATCAAAGTGGCAGAACTAGCCCTATTGTTTAGCGCAAATTCGGCCAAGGGCAAAAATGAGACCCAGTCATCTTGATCAGCAGATATAAAACATCTCAGATAGGATTCCAAAGTCTGGTTTGTTCTCTCAGTCAGCCCAATTGTCTGAGGATGAAATGCAGAGGAGAAAGATAACTGAATTCCCAGTTTGGAACAAAAAGCTCTCCAAAATCTGGAAACAAACTGGACTCCTCTGTCCGACACAATGTTCTCAGGAATCCTGTGCAAACGAACCACCTGTTGTAAAAACAAGGGCACCAACTCAGAAGAAGATGGCAACTTTGGGAGTGGTACAAAATGGACCATCTTAGAAAATCTGTCACAGATCACCCAGATAACAGTCATTCTCTGAGAGACAGGGAGATCAGAAATAAAATCCATTGAGATATTGATCCATGGCCTCCTGGGCATCGGCAGGGGCATCAACAAACCACTAGAACGAGAACAGGGCTTGGACCGAGAACAAGTCCCACAGGACTGCACAAAATTTCTGACATCACGAGATAAGGCAGGCCACCAAAAAGACCGACTCACCAAATCTCTGGTGCCAAAAATACCTGGATGACCAGCTAACGCGGAGCAATGAATTTCAGACATTACTCTTCTCCTCCACTGGTCAGGGACATACAATTTTCCCATAGGGCATCGTTCAGGTTTGTCCTCCTGAAATTCCTCCAGGGCACGTCTCAAATCGGTTGACATGGCGGAAAGAACTACACCCTCATTTAGAATGGTAGTAGGCTCGGTCACATCAAGAGAATCCGCAAAGAAACTCCTAGAAGGGGCGTCTGTCTTAACATTCTTAGTGCCCGGAAGAAAGGAGACCACAAAATTAAAACTCGTGAAAAACAAGGCCCACCTAGCCTGTCTAGGATTCAAGCACTTGGCTGATTCAAGATAAATCAAATTCTTGTGATCGGTGAGAACCACAACTTGATGTCTAGCTCCCTCCAACCAATGTCTCCACTCTTCAAATGCCCACTTCATGGCCAACAATTCCCGATTCCCTACGTCATAATTACGTTCAGATGGGGAAAATTTTCGAGAAAAGAAGGCACAGGGATTCATCTTAGAGGTTAACGGATCTCTTTGAGACAAAACGGCTCCTGCACCAATCTCAGAAACATCTATCTCCACCTGAAATGGGAGTGAAACATCAGGTTGCCGTAGAACCGGAGCAGAAGTGAATCTCCGCTTAAGCTCCTGAAATGCTGAGACAGCCTCTGGAGACCAATTCACCACATCAGTGCCCTTTTTGGTCAAATCCGTCAGTGGTTTAACGATACCAGAAAAATTACTTATAAATTTACGGTAGAAATTAGCAAAACCCGAAAACTTCTGGAGAGCCTTCAGAGAAGTGGGCTGAACCCAATCATAAATGGCCTGTACCTTGGCCGGGTCCATTTCAATAGCAAACGGGACAAAATGAATCCCAAAAACGAAATCCTCTGTACACCAAAGAGACATTTCGATCCCTTAACATGCAGAGTATTTTCCCTCAAAATCCAGAACACAGTCTGGACATGTTCCACATGAGAATCCCAATCACTGGAAAAGATCAAAACATCATCCAGATAAATGATCAAAAACTTATCCACAAAGTCCCGAAAATATCGTTCATAAAAGATTGGAAGACGGAAGATTGGAAGACGGAAAGGGCATTAGTGAGCCCAAAAGGCATCACAAGGTACTCAAAATGTCCCTCCGGAGTATTAACCGCCATCTTCCATTCATCCCCGTGCTTGATGCGAATAAGATTATACGCCCCCCTGAGGTCAAGTTTGGTAAACCAACAAGCACTTTTAACTCTGGAAAATAAATCAGAAATCAGGGGTAACGGGTACTGATATTTAACAGAGATTTTGTTAAGGGAACGATAGTTAATACATGGCCTTAATGAGCCATCTTTCTTGGCCACAAAAAAAACCCAGCACCTAAAGGTGAAGAGGATGGTCTGATAACCCTTCTCCAATGACTCCTTGATATAAGATCGCATAGCATCATGTTCAGGTACCGATAAGTTGAAAAGTCAACCCTTGGGAAATTTACACCCGGGCATTAACTCAACTGCGCAGTCATAACTCGAGGCTTGTAGGTTGGTAAATCAGCGGATTGCAGACCCCTAATCCTAACAACACAACTAGCAGTAGCTGTGGGGCGTACCTACGATGCCCTCGATGCCTCGGCACAGCTGGAGAACTAACTAAGCTTAAAGCAAGAAAGGTGAAATCTAAACTGCCCCGGAGTGGAACCCCAAAGAAATAGCCCCCAAACATATATTGTTGGTGAGACAAGATGAGGCACAAACACAGGCAGAAAATAGACTGAGCAAGCGATGGGGCCCAAACTGTCTAGATAGGATAGGAAAGGAAAGACACTGTCTGCAATCATGAAAAAACCCTAAAAAATCTAACACGTCTGATGTACAAACAACTGAGATCTCACGACCTCTCCCCCACTATATCAGCATTCTGGTGTGAACTGGCAGCAAAGCAAAAGAGACTAATATAACAGGGGACTGAACAAACTGACACACGCTGTAACATATGGAGCCGGGTCCAGCACTGCCCCAGCAGGGAGCATGCTGAAACCTCACAACAAAGCAGAAAGAGACAAAACCAGATCAGATGCAAAGGATTAGCAAATGAACAACTTAACTGAAAAATGCAGGATCAGGCAGGAGACAGCAGACCTCAAAATGCACAGGAAGAAACCAATCACCAGCAGAAACTGAGGGAAGCCTGCTCACTTATATCCTCCCAGTCAGTAAGCCCTGATTTCCAATCATCGTCGTCAGGTGGCAGACTTCTGTCAATCCGGCCTGCTCCACTACCCACAGTAACCACCAGAGGGAGCCCAGACTCAGAAGTCAGATCAAGAGGATTCACAACACCCCTCGGTTCCAAAGTTATACCCCCACCCTGTAATAATGGTGCAGATTTTCCCTTCAATTAGCTCGGCATGTACCGCAGAACATCGCTGTGGGCACGGCCGTGTTTTGATTGGCCAGCATCCAGGAGAAGTTCGGTGGTGCATGCACAGTTGGTTGAAGAGGAAATGGGTATCTTTATTACCAGAGGGGGCATAACATTAGAAAGGAGAGGCGCAGAGAAAAAAATGTGTTATCCATAATCAGTGGCTCAGCACCAGTTAGAAGAGGTGCTAAGGATAAATGAAAAAAATCCAGTGAAAAATCCTCTTTATTGGGACTCTGTGAGCCCAGAACGACTGTTCATCATGGCATGACCAAACAATTAAATGCACCTTCCCATCTGCTTTTTCTCCCTCTATCTCCACCACCCCTTCTTTGATTGACTTTGCTCTGGCTTTCTAGAGCCAGAGAAGGGGATAGATGGAAACCAATCATAAAATGTTAGAGTTGGAACGGACCTCCAGGGCCATCGTGTCCAACCCCCTGCTCAATGCAGGATTCACTAAACTATCCCAGACTGATGTCTGTCCAGCCTTTGATTGAAGACTTCCTGTCACGATTTCCCAGGGCAATGGGTTCTTTCCTTGTCCCTCAAGCTAGGAGGACCCTATTTTATCCCTGTTCCTCATATTACCCCTGATAGTGAAGATGCTGGGGTCTCATACCTTGCTGTGCTCCTATATGCACGCTGATCTGTTTCCTCCCCCACACAGGGATGTATGGGACATGAGTGTATAGGATAACACAAACCTGAAATGAAGGGAACAGTAGGAAAGACAAACCAAATGGGAAAGAGAAATAGGATAAACACGCAATACCAAATCCACGCAGATATCTACTGTAAACACCACCATCCATCTGCTACTAATTCATAAGTTGACCTCTCCTCCACCAAACCAGGAAGTTGTAAACTATCACCAGCAATTTCCTAGTGCAAGAGGTGAGCATACATACCTGAAAGGAGTTACCAACAGAGAACAGCTGAGACAGTTCAGGATGGGGAGCACCAGGAGATAGACCTGATTAACCCTTGCTATAACAGAGCAAGGAAAACCTGTACTATTAAAATGAGGGTGAAGCAGATCTAATAGAGGTCTCTGTAACCCGACTCCACAATCTGTAAGGGACGGTACTGTACATAACAAGAGAGGCCACTGTATAAGGGACAGCAATATACATAATAAAGGAGACTATGTAATACATATACATGTATGTGTGTGTGGCTATATATATATATATGTAGCTTTGTCGCCATAAAAGGAAGGGGGCGTAGACACATTTCTTGCACAGGGGCCCTAAGCTGTCAGTGTCCCCTGGTGTAGACTAAATGTGCTTGGGACCTCTCAACAGAGGGTCTGTGACAGTCAAAGGTTAAACAACAGGAAACTAATTATTTAGAATCTGTCCACTTTTGAATGGGAACCGACTGTGGCAGATTGAATAGACTTGGTTGTAGAGTTTTCCTAAAAATTAAGTGTCTTAAAATAACACATGGGATGGATAGGATTCATAACTATTTAAGATTTTTACCAACTTATCAATATCCACGTATTTTACCTTTCCCTCCTACTTATCTGTGAGATAATGTTACACTATTAATGCCTCGACTTAGAGGAAGTGAAGGGAACCTGCTTACAGTATTTGCATCACAACTGCAGATTATCTCAGAGTCTGGAGCGATCATGAGGATTATTGCAACTCAACTGAATAAATACGTCTGCATTTTTTCTGCTGAGGACACCGGTTGCGCAATAGCAAATCCTTCCAGTTCGAACGTGCACATCTTCATGCTGCCAGTGTGTGGCGCTGGAGTGAATATGTTTTCTTTACTGTCATGATTTTTTCTGCTCGTCGTCCTTAACCCAGTCATCACCAAAGAGGTGTTTTATAATTTACAGGGATTTTGGTTATACAGACACATTATATAGTAATATAGAGAGGTGCAGAAGTCTCATTGACAGTTACAGGTATCGTTTGATTGCAGTGATTGCCTCAAAAGGTCGTGCAACAAAATATTAAGTTAAATGTACCATCATTTCTGTCCAGGCCTATTTCACGAGTTTTATTTTTGTTTAAATTCTGTGGAAGCATGGTTGAAAATGAAAAATATTCAAAAATAAGCACATATAAACTAGAATAAATGCTGAAGATGATAACTTCAATCCAAAAGGTAAGGCCAAGGCCTACCAATAGTAGGAAATGGAAATGCTCCCATTAGGAATAGACACAAAAAAAGCGGAGCAGAGAACACCATCCAATAAAAAACATCAGTTTATTAAGTCAAATGATTAAGGCTGGTTTCACATTCGCGCTTTTTAAGCGCACGCACGGCCGGGGGTAGCTCCGCCCCCGAGCCGGCTCTCTGCCCGGCGTGCCCGCCCCTTCCTTGTAGCGCCGCCTCCTAGCGCACAGCGGCGCCTGCGATCGGCGCACCCTATCTTTAGCATAGGGTGCGCAGATCGTGCGCAGGCCGTGCGCTAGTTGCACTTTGACCTGCGCTGCGCACTTTTGACGGTGCGCCGTGCGCGCCAAAATCCGAAAAGTTTGATTTTGGCGCGCACGGCGCACCGTCAAAAGTGCGCAGCGCAGGTCAAAGCGCAACTAGCGCACGGCCTGCGCACGATCTGCGCACCCTATGCTAAAGATAGGGTGCGCCGATCGCAGGCGCCGCTGTGCGCTAGGAGGCGGCGCTACAAGGAAGGGGCGGGCACGCCGGGCAGAGAGCCGGCTCGGGGGCGGAGCTACCCCCGGCCGTGCGTGCGCTTAAAAAGCGCGAATGTGAAACCAGCCTAACAATACAAAAGTATACATACCAATAATGGCTTATATAGTAAAAAGGAAAAGGAGGAATACTAAGGCCAAAACAGAGGAACACATGGTAATCCTGTGACCAAGGGTTATAAAGTGTATAAAGCGACAATATGGTACAACATAATCATTCCCGGGTAAAATACCCATACAAGGTGTAATGGATATTGTCTAGAGCATTAATCAAATCAAAAGCCCTTCAGTATCTAAATGATGTCACTTACCCATGATCACCAGTGCACCAATGTGCCCCTCTGTGACCCTCTGACGCGCGTTTCGCGTTGAATGCTTTCTCAAAAGGGGTACCTATATAAGCCATTATTGGTATGTATACTTTTGTATTGTTAATCATTTGACTTAATAAACTGATGTTTTTTATTGGATGGTGTTCTCTGCTCCGCTTTTTTTGTGTCTATGGTTGAAAAGTAATGTCTGACTTTCATTTGTTCATTTTCCTAGATTTTTTATTTATTATTACTTTCGTGAGATTTAAGTTATTTCCGTCACCATTGTGGGTTTTTCGTTAGGTCCTGATGTAATGGGTTCTCCATGTCCCCTGGACCTCTGGTTTGCACCTACTCTGGTCATGTTTTTTGAGTTGCTGCTATTCCTATGTCCTATTACGGTTTGCAGTGTCTTGCTATCGGGCTTTTGATGCCCCTTGGACCTCTGGTATTCACGTCATTTTCCTGGAGCTGCTGTTACCCCCTTCTTTTCTATTAGGGTGTGTGCACATGTTGCGGATTGCTGCGCGGAATCTGTATCTCTTAGCAGAATCCGCAGGTCAAAATCCACATGTTTTTTAGACAGATTTCCTGCGGATTTGGCCTGCGTTTTTACACCTGTGGATTTCTATAATGGAATGGGTGTAAAAACGCTGCGGAATCCACACAAAGAATTGACATGCTGCGGAAAATAAACCCCTGCGGATTCCGTGCGGATTTTTCCACAGCATGTGTACAGCAATTTTTTTTTCCCCATAGAACAACACTGTACCGTAAATCACTTGCGGATCTGCAGTGGATCCGCAGCAAATCCGCAACGTGTGCACATACCCTAACAGTTTGTAATATATAACCATCTGCTGCATGTCTTTATTATTCTTAATTGATTCTTGGCTACATCAGGCTTCATGCCTTCTGGTCATCTGATTCAGGCACGCTGTATATTGCATCGTACTTTGGCATTTTGTTCACGGATACTATTTATGAGATCTTATTGAGATCTTTTTCTTGGGTTACTTGCTTTGAGTACGCTATATGCTGCGCCAGGTGTTGCATCGGTAGTGCTCTCGCATATATTATACATAGGATTACACTATTGAATGATATTGTTCATATATTTAGATTATTAGAGCCTTTTACTTCATTCAGGTCTTTGGGAACTTATATTTGTGGGCATTCTTGAGTGTTATTTGCTACTAGCAACCCCCTGCTTGTATCACCTGACCGGTTCATGTGTTTTACTGGACATTTTTTTTAACCCTATTGTTATACAACAATATAAGAGGTTTTGATATACACTATTTTTTGTCTTCCATCCTTGTTTGTGATACATTTCTTTATTAAGTTTTATTCTTATTCCAGTATTGCACACAACATAACTCCAAGATACAGGCTTATATTTCAAAGGTGGTGCCATATTCTTTGCATGCCCAGAGTGACTTGATTTAGTGATATTATTCTTCCATTTGTTAAGACTCTGTATGTAATAGGTGCCTTTAGTCCAGGGGGTACAACCCCAACATGGGGTATGTGTCACTTGCTTTGAAATGTTTTTCATTATTTGGTGTGGTTTTGCACTCTAATAAAATTTGTTATTGAATACTTCTTTGGGTGTCCCTGGAATCTAGTATGTTTATTTCTTTTTTATTTACATACATATTTGACATACTCCAGGTGGATCCCATAAGCTGATCTCGGTTGATGGTGCCCTCCGTTTTCCCTTTTTCTGCCTTGTTGTAATGGGGAACTATTTTTATTTAGAGACTGAACCTGTTGGATGATCCATTTGTATACTGGTGGGTCAGTGCATCCTTAGTTTTAGCGCACTGTTACCTTGTATCTAAATTAATGGGGAGTACGTTTGAGAACTACAAGAAAAAATTTAGAGCAGTTTCTAAAAAAAATGCATATATCATATACAAAACATTACAAACAGTATAATGTTAGGGGATTTATGATAAGGGGATGCATCCGCACAAGGACCCAGGAATTTAGGGAGGTCCAAAAAGTCCCTTTGAATCGTACGAGAAGACCAGTACCAGGTACGGAGTGAAATTCAGCCCTGACATTTGAAATCACAAAGGCCCCTGTTGTCCCCGTCCCCAAGCTCCAGATGGGATATATTACTAATATTACCCTGGATGGAGGAAAGCAAGATTTACTACAAGACCAATATTAATGATACCCGTGACCTGCTGGGGTAAGTGAGGGAGTCAGTGATATTAGGCTCCGTCACAACTCTTAACAGTATGGGTGTCTTGAGAACACAGGTTCGGCTAACATCGTAGCAGACAAGGTGGCCCACGACTAGACAGGCCCTTCTGGCAATTGCCAGATGGCCAGTCTGGCCCTGACCAGTACTATTAAAGACCTGTGACAGTTGAGGGGCTCCGATAAAGATTCTTGTATTGCAAGTTACCCCACTGTATAATGTGTTGTGAACTTCCAGGAAATATTTCATTATTCATCATTTAATAAAATCGCTCCCACTGAATTACAGAGCCCCATCTAGAATTTAATAACAGAATAGGCGCTGGAAGAATCACTGGTTAAATTGCCCACAGGTCACTAAACGGCAACAAAAGAAGTCAGCTGCAAACTGTCACAACAAGTCTGTTTTTCCTGTGAACGATTTCACTGTTTTCTAATATCCATGAAGCGGAAAATGGAAAAGATACACAGAAGTTTACAGTGAGAGAGAATCAGAAAAATGTGTTTACTATGAGGATCGAAAACTAGGAGTGTGAAAGGAATCAGGTTTCCGGTTATTAAATTGCTGACAGTATGCCATGTACCTTCTTATTAGGACCCTAATCATGTGTATCACATGCCCCTGCAGCCTGAAATACCTACTAGTTACAGGGCACAGTAAGTGGTCGCCTGGCAGCTCTAAAAGGGGCTACAATGGACAGGCTTTGTGCTGGCTGCTCCAGCTATCAGGTCCCAGGGAACCCTGGCTGGCATTCAACCGTTACCTCCAAGAATGTGGACTTACACAGGTGTTCTGGAATGAGACCTTAGAGATGCTGCTGGCCGGTGGTGCAGGATGGCAGAAAGAGTTGCCAGAAGAAGTTTACTGCATCATTTTTATTGCAAACAACATCAAAATAATAAAGCACTAAATAAACTGAGGTTAGGAGAATTGGTTTTAATTTAACCCCTTTATGATCTATAACGTATAGGTACGTCAGAGGTCGCCTCTCCCTCTCCGGCGCGTGACATCTGATCTCATGAACCAAAGTATGTACTGTCCAAATTTCAGTACGGTCGACCGTTTAGAAGTTACAGCAATTTTTAGGAGTAAAGTAGCAAGTGAATCGCCCTGTATTAGCAAATACCTCCCATTAGAAATGTAGTAAAGTTCTTCTAATTCGCTATGTTGCTTATCCCATGTGCAGGGCATTGCAGTAGCTTAGGCATCCACCACTGACAGCTAACTTTCACATGTAAAGTGCAATGGAATAAATGGCGCTGTAATAATAAATAATAATAATAATAACTAACTGTCACTATAGGAGTCCAAAAACAAATATATTCAGCTCACTTTTTTTACTTGTCACGTTGGAGGCAGTTCTTTGATGAAGGTGCTAGGAAGTGTCACAAGCTGACATAAATGCAAAGATCCAAATATTCCAGCACATCTTCCTACATAAAAATAGAATCTTTATTGAGAAATCTTCATTAAAAATCCAAAAGCAGGATACAGGTTAAAAAACCATGGTAAAGGCAGGCATTTACGCGTTTCAACTCAACAGAGTCTTACTAATAATGTTATCTATTTAATTAATTGTGAAATTTGCAACAAACAGTATGTAGGTTGCACTATGAATACTTTAAAAAAAAAATGGATCAGAAAACATCTTTCTGATGCAGTTAATTTGCCACCAAAAGGAGCCTCTGTAGTTTCCCGACATTTTTCACAAATACATGGGGGTGATGTCAAGGGTTTTTCTTTTATAGGCATTGAACAGGTTCAAAAAACAGAATGAGGGGGGAATTATCACAAAAAAATTCTTGCAAGAGAAAGCAAATGGATGTTTCTTTTAGATACAAGATCACCGCATGGATTCAATAATTGAATGGATCTAGCAATACATTATAAATAATTTCTGATATAATGTTTTTCCAAGTAGTGCTATTATATCTCAGTCATAATGCTTTCATTATATAACACCGTTGTATTAATGTAATAATGTGTGTTTTTAATTATTTCTTTATCCTGGTCAGATAACTTTGTTAGCGCAGGTACTATTCACACTGATGCTTTTTTTCTCTACTTGTTTCCGGAAGCTATAGAGTTAACATTGAAGGATGTTATCCACACCTGTTACTACTTCTTGATTATGAGGTTAAGAAATGTTTTTTCTACTTAAGAATGTTGGAGTATTCCAGAAGCAGTTTGAGACCGTGAAGAAGGCGGCAGTTGTTACTGCCGAAACGCGTAGTCTGTTCAGCATTATGTCTGCATCTTGTTACTGAACTCTGGATTTTTTAAATTTTCTGCAATAAAAATTCTTGGATTTTATTATACCACCTGAAGTTTCCGCTTGCTGGACTTTTCTGCCTTGATTTCTATAGTATTGTTATATATATCAATTTAAATACACCAAAAACCAAGTCCTGAGTGCAGATATTTACGAGTATACATGGGGGAAACAAAGGTGTACGAAACACACAGTGTGTATAATATGCTCAGCCCTATACAGAAAAAATCTAAATGTATAATGTTGATAAATACATCAATTTAGGTACATCAAAAATCATGTCCTGAGTGCAGATGTTTAAGAATATGTATAGGGGGAGCAGAGATGTAAGAAACACACAGTGGGATTGTGGCAGAACACCTCAAGGTAAAGAATTGTGGCATAAAATATTAGTCCAGTATGATAAACTGTAATATGGACCACTATATTGACCAATGTTCAGTAGATAAAAGAACACTATAGGGTTAAGAAGGCCAAAACGCTTGTCAAACAAGCCAAAAATGAATCTCCCTTCCCATATACTTTACCACCCAAGACAGCAGGCTGATGAGATTATGACGGACATGCTCACTGAATACAAATGACCATTATACATGAATAGGTGCGAGAGGACCACGTATTGCTCCCATAACCCGACGCGTGTCGTCACAATTGTGACTTCATCAGGGGCAAAGTGAGGTGGTAGTGCTTGTAGATCCACTGAGTTTAAATATGCACAGTAATATCATTGAGTTATAACAGCTGCGGAGACTCACCGCATGGAGAACGCTCCAGGTGATAGCGCGTAGTCCCTGAGGCGGAAGCCACAATGGCGCATGAGCTGGACTGATGCCATAGAGACCATAGACGCTGTATGATAGTCATGAATGCGCATGACAGAAAAGAAAATAATGAGTCACAATGACTCTTACTTCCGCGCCTGCGCAGTAGTGCTGGAAGGTCCTATCCTTATCCCTTAGGACGTGGTCATGTGACCCATTTGGCAGGTCCTAATGCTGAAATGTAGCGCTACTTACGCCATTAACTCCTTCTATTATAACCACAAAATAGAGAGACTAAACTTATATAACAGCGATCTAGTACATACAATTATAGTACCATATTAGGTATATAGTAGTTTAGCGCTACTTTGACAAATAGGTCTTTCTCATATAACTATAAACGGACGGTCAAAAAGAATAAACACAGATAGCGGGGGCTTAATAGATTCATCTAAGAATTAGAGCATGATTATATTAGCGCACATGATTGGATTTGGAACATATACATGCCCCATTAAGGCTGGTTTCACATTAGCGCTTTTTAAGCGCACGCACGGCCGGGGGTAGCTCCGCCCCTGAGCCGGCTCTCTGCCCGGCGTGCCCGCCCCTTGCTTGTAGCGCCGCCTCCTAGCGCACAGCGGCACCTGCGATCGGCGCACCCTATCTTTAGCATAAATTCACCAAATCCAAATAATGAACATGTCAGTCTATAAATTCCCTAGAGACTCACAACACTTATACAGTATCAAAATAATTTAAGGCATTTATTCGTAGTGCAGAGCATAGTACTGTTGGCACACACGGAGAAGTGTTGTGGCATATAGACATCGGATTGAAATACCAAAAACGGGGCAAGTCACCGAAGTGGTATGATTTTAATTCACATTTAGTTCACTAAAAGCGCGTAACATAGTAACTAGAGTTGAGCGACTTTTGGTTTTTTAGGGTCGCGTTTCGTTTCGTGAAACCCGACTTTTCCAAAAGTCGGGTCGAGCAAGATCGTCCGATTATAGGGGAAAGTCGGGGTCGTCCCGAAACACGAAACCCAATGTAAGTCAATGGGGAATAAAAGTCGTCAGTGAGAGGAGGACAGGAAACACACCAACAGTGCCCATTTGAATGCCAAAAGCATCAATTCTTCTTTCTTAAGCTTGTCACCCTTAATTAACTTCATAATACAAGTTACGCACTGAAAAATGGGGGTTATTTGGCTACAAACTGTGGGGGGGAGGGCTGGCTCCAGGTTTTCATGTGCCCTGGGCGAAAGAGCGCCCCTTTAACACATACCACAACTCATCATGCTCCGATACGGCAGAGAAATAGCGGTATAGTACAATGAAAAATACCTCACTTTTTACATCTCATGACGAGGCCCATCTATTTCTCCATACAGAATCATTGGTCCCATATAATGTTTGAAACAGTATATGATGAGCTCCACATAATGCTACAGTATATGTTGGTCCCCATGGATGAAGCTCCAAACATAATGGGCCCCATTTCTAATGCTCTAGTGTATAATGGGCCCTGTAAATGCTGCTCCAGTGTCTGATGTCCACCTTTGGAATGTTCCAGTGTATGGTGGGCCCCATCTATCATTCTCCAGAGTATAGTGCTCCCCAAAAATTGCTGTCCCAACATTGAAAACAATCAAATAAGTCTCCTCGCTAGGGAATCCCTGTACTTGTCTGGACAGGTGCTGTAGCTTGCTTAACAGCTCGCCAGCCGTTCTCACGCCCAGTATGGATTACACGTGATTGCGCAAAGGTGAGAAAGGGTACCGTATCCCCAGATAACATGTATGGATAGCGTACACATTCAAAATATATGTCTCAGGAGGCAGGCTCAGACGGTGTTAGGCCCAGTATGGATTGCACGTGATTGCACAAAGGTTAGAAAGGGTACCGTATCCCCGGATAACATGTATGGATAGCGTGCACATTCAAAATATATGTCTATACAGCATGAGGCAGGCTCAGACGGTGTTAGGCCCAGTATGGATTGCACGTGATTGCACAAAGGTTAGAAAGGGTACCGTATCCCTGGATAACATGTATGGATAGCGTACACATTCAAAATATATGTCTATACAGCATGAGGCAGGCTCAGACGGTGTTAGGCCCAGTATGGATTGCACGTGATTGCACAAAGGTTAGAAAGGGTACCGTATCCCTGGATAACATGTATGGATAGCGTACACATTCAAAATATATGTCTCAGGAGGCAGGCTCAGACGGTGTTAGGCCCAGTATGGATTGCACGTGATTGCACAAAGGTTAGAAAGGGTACCGTATCCCCGGATAACATGTATGGATAGCGTACACATTCAAAATATATGTCTATACAGCATGAGGCAGGCTCAGACGGTGTTAGGCCCAGTATGGATTGCACGTGATTGCACAAAGGTTAGAAAGGGTACCGTATCCCTGGATAACATGTATGGATAGCGTACACATTCAAAATATATGTCTATACAGCATGAGGCAGGCTCAGACGGTGTTAGGCCCAGTATGGATTGCACGTGATTGCACAAAGGTTAGAAAGGGTACCGTATCCCTGGATAACATGTATGGATAGTGTACACATTCAAAATATATGTCTCAGGAGGCAGGCTCAGACGGTGTTAGGCCCAGTATGGATTGCACGTGATTGCACAAAGGTTAGAAAGGGTACCGTATCCCCGGATAACATGTATGGATAGCGTACACATTCAAAATATATGTCTATACAGCATGAGGCAGGCTCAGACGGTGTTAGGCCCAGTATGGATTGCACGTGATTGCACAAAGGTTAGAAAGGGTACCGTATCCCTGGATAACATGTATGGATAGCGTACACATTCAAAATATATGTCTATACAGCATGAGGCAGGCTCAGACGGTGTTAGGCCCAGTATGGATTGCACGTGATTGCACAAAGGTTAGAAAGGGTACCGTATCCCTGGATAACATGTATGGATAGCGTACACATTCAAAATATATGTCTCAGGAGGCAGGCTCAGACGGTGTCAGGCACAGTATGGATTTGACGGCCCAGATTACTCAGCGGAGGAGCAGGGAGAGGTAAAGATTGCAAATGCTGGGGCCCTGCCCAAGCAAGGGGGGCCCACTCGTGGGCGTCGGTACTGGCACTGGGCCCCGCATAGTACAGCGGTGTGTCTGACGGCGGGTGTGCACCACCACCGTCAGAGACACTTGATTGCACTATGAGGGACCCTGTGCTAGTGCCCGCGCCCAAGAGTCGGCCTACCCACCTGTCCAGGGCAACGGCACTCGCACGGTGTCGTGCGGTAGGTGGTGACCCCGGCCATGGGGGGGAGGCAGCACAGTTAGGGAGTTTTAGAAAGTGGCATATGTTGATGTTGGACATTCAGCTGATGCAAAAGGCTAAATAGGTGAAGTACCAGGAAGAGGTGGACCAAAGCAAGCCATTTTTCTGTCACCCTATGTGTCATCAGGGGAAGGTGGGACAAAATCCTTGGAAACCCATGCGTGGTTCATTTTAATGAAGGTTAGATCATCCACATTTTGGGTTGACAGATGGGTCCTTTTTTCTGTCAGGATTGATCCAGCTGCACTGAAGACTCTTTCCGATAGCACACTTGCAGCTGGGCAAGCGAGCTCCTGTAAGGCATATTGGGCCAATTCAGGCCAGGTGTCCAGTTTAGCGGCCCAATAGTCAAAGGGGAATGACCTGTGTGGGAGAACATCGATATGGGAGGAAAAGTAGTTTGTTACCATAGTTGACAACTGCTGTCTCCTGTCACTTTCCATCGATGCAGTATTACCAGTTGTGTGAGCGGTATTTGAAAAATCAGTCCACAACATTGTCATGAAACCCCTGTCTCCAACGCCACTTCTGCTGTGTGCACCACGAACACCTCTGCCAAGCTGCCCCCGGCCCGTACGGCTCGTGTGAGAACCATCACCGCTGCTGTGTGCTGGGAATGCCTCAAGCAACCGATTTACCAGAGTTGCTTGTTTATTAGCCAATATTAGGTCAAGGTTCTCCTGTGGCATGATGTTTTGTAATTTGCCTTTATAGCGTGGATCCAGGATGCTGGCCAACCAGTAGTCGTCATCGTTCATCATTTTGGCAATGCGGGGGTCCCTTTTTAGGATCCGCAAGGCATAATCTGACATGTGGGCCAATGTTCCCGGTGTCAATGATGCACTGCGAGTGCTGGGTGGAGGAGCACTTTCTGGCAAATCCACATCCCTCCAGTCACGCACAAACCCTGTACCAGACCTTGCCACGCCAACATTTTCACTTGCCCCACGAGATGCATCCTCCTCCCCTAAGTAATCATCCCCATCATCCTCCTCCTCCTCCTCTTCTTCCTCCACCTCGTCCAGGAGAGGTCCCTGAGCAGACAATGGCTGAATGTCATCAAGGATTCCCTCCTCCTCTTCCTCCTCATCAACATTGGCTGCAGACGCCTGCTCCTTAAGGTGCGTCAAAGTTTGCATGAGCAGACGCATAAGTGGGATGCTCATGCTTAGGATGGCGTCGTCTGCGCTTACCAGCCGTGTGCATTCCTCAAAACACTGAAGGACTTTACAAAGGTCTTTCAGCTTCGACCACTGCACACCTGTCAACTCCATGTCTGCTCTCAAAGTCCTGGCCGTGTATCCTCCCACAAATGCATTATGGCCTGCCTCTGCTCGCACAGCCGCTCCACCATGTGCAGGGTGGAGTTCCACCTTGTTGCAATGTCGATAATGAGGCGGTGGTTGGGAAGGTGGAGCAATCGCTGCAGCTTCTGCATACGAACGGAGTGTACAGGCGACCGGCGGATGTGCGCGCACAGTCTTCGCACCTTCTGGAGCAGGGCTGTTAACTCCGGATAATTTTTGAGGAAGCACTGCACCACCAGGTTCAAGGTGTGAGCCAAGCAAGGTATGTGGCTGAGTTTTGAAAGGGCTATGGCTGCCACAAAATTACGGCCGTTATCACTAACTACCTTGCCTGCCTCAAGATGTACACTGCCCAGCCATGACTCAGTTTGTCGCTTCAAGTACTCGGCCAGCACCTCGGCGGTGTGTCTGTCGCCCAAACACATCATCTGCAACACAGCCTGCTGACGCTTTCCACTAGCTGCTCGATAGGGGGACACATCGTGTGCAACAGTGGCAGCTGCAGATGGAGTGCTCGTACGACTGCGCTCTGTGGACGAGCTTTCGCTTCTGGAGGAGGTGGAGGAGGAGGATGGTCGAACGCCTACAGCCAACTGTTTCCTATACCGTGGGCTAGGCAGCACTGTCCCACCACCGCTGTCCCCTGTGGACCCTGCATCCACCACATTAACCCAGTGCGCAGTGATGGACACGTAACGGCCCTGGCCATGCCGACTGGACCATGCATCAGTTGTGAGGTGCACCTTTCCGCTCACTGACTGCTTGAGTGCATGGACAATGCGGTCTTTCACATGATGGTGGAGGGCTGGGATGGCTTTGCGAGAGAAGAAGTGGCGACTGGGTAGGTCATAGCGTGGTACTGCATAGGCCATGAGTTCGCGGAAAGCTGTGCTTTCCACCAACCGAAAGGGCATCATCTCAAACGAGATTAGTTTGGCAATGTGGGCGTTCAAACCCAGTGTACGCGGATGAGAGACTGAGTACTTTCTTGACCTACTCATAATGTCTGGGAGGGTGAGCTGGACTTGAGAGCTGCATATGGTGGAAGTAGCGGTGGACAGGGCGGACTGAGAGAGGGTTGATGATGGTGATGGAGTTGGTGTTCTTTCTGATGGCCTAGAATCAGTATTTCGTTGATATAACAGTGGGATTCCCTGACTGCTGTGGTCTTGCAACGACACCTCAACATTTGCTGCTGTGCTAACCGGTGGGCTTACAGTGGGGGAAACAATGTAGCGTTGCTGACTACCTTCGTTGTGATCAGTTGCACATGTGGCACTTGAGGTTTGGTGTTGTGTCCACGCTTGCAAGTGCATGCTGGTTAAATGTCTAAGCATGCAACTGGTATTCAAATTTTTCAGATTTTTCCCTCGGCTAAAGGTCTTTGCGCACTTCTTACAGATAACCTTGGCCTGATCATGAGGATTTTGGTCAAAAAAGTGCCACACTGAACTCTTCCTACTTTGGCAGACATTTTGCGGCCTAGCACGCTGTGATCTTTTGACCCTCTGGACAAGCTGTCCAGCAACTCTTTTGATGTTTGGAACCTGTCTTTGGAGTGCTCCGGGCCTGCCAGATAACAGCTGTTGCGATGTCGATGTCTGCTGTGGATGCTCCTCATCTGAGCTATTGGAAGCAGCACCCTCTTCCCCCAATGGATGCCAATCTGGGTCAACAACTGGGTCATCCATCACCTCCTCTTCTATGTCATGTGCACCTTCCTCTGTGTCACCGTGTATGGTGGTATAGTGTGCGGGAAGGGGCACCTGAGTCTCATCAGGGTCAGAATCTGGCTCTGTACACTGCGAGGACAATGTAGTGCTCTGAGTGAATGTACCAGCAGAATCATCCATCAGCGGCTGTGCATCAGTGCACTCCATGTCAGATTCATCTTGGCCTGGGTAATTCACCATTTCACTTGATAATCCAGGCATGGTATGTGAAAACAGCTCCATGGAGTAATCAGTAGTATGGCCTGCGTCATCCTTCAATCTTGGTTGGGGTGAAGGACACAAGGAAAGGTGTGGTTCATGAACATGAGCCTCCAATGACGACTCAGTGCTTTTACTTTTTACAACTGAAGAAGAGGAGGCGATAGAGCTGGAGGCTGAGTCAGCAATGTAAGACAAAACTTTTTCCTGATGCTCTGGCTTTAAAAGCGGTTTGCCAACTCCTAGAAAACTAAGCATTCGAGGCCTTATGTAGCCAGACGATGACGCAGGGTCAGCACCTCCTGCATTCGGTCCTATTTTGCTCTTGCCACTACCATCAGATCCACCACCAACACCATCATTACCAGCTGCCAACCCCCGCCCAATTCCACGGCCTCTTCCACCAGCCTTCCTCATTTTTGGTAGAAATGTAGACAAAATCCAACAAACTATATAGTAATGTAAAACAAGGTACAAGGTGTCTATAGGACAGGGGAGATTTTGAATTTCTGCACACTTGTGGACAGTGGACACTTTTGGATTGTGTGAGGCCCACTGATATCTGAGCGCTATGTGACAGGCTCAATGGCACTGCTGTGACAAAAGTGACTAGAGGATAAGGGAGATTTTGAATATCTGCACACACTTTTGGACACTGGACACTTTTGGATTGTGTGAGGCCCACTGATATCTGAGCGCTATGTGACAGGCTCGATGGCACTGCTGTGACAAAAGTGACTAGAGGATAAGGGAGATTTTGAATATCTGTACACACTTTTGGACAGTGGACACTTTTGGATTGTGTGAGGCCCACTGATATCTGAGCGCTGTGTGACAGGCTCGATGGCACAGCTGTGACAAAAGTGACTAGAGGATAAGGGAGATTTTGAATTTCTGCACACACTTGTGGACAGTGGACACTTTTGGATTGTGTGAGGCCCACTGATATCTGAGCGCTATGTGACAGGCTCGATCGCACTGCTGTGACAAAAGTGACTAGAGGATAAGGGAGATTTTGAATATCTGCACACACTTTTGGACACTGGACACTTTTGGATTGTGTGAGGCCCACTGATATCTGAGCGCTATGTGACAGGCTCGATGGCACTGCTGTGACAAAAGTGACTAGAGGATAAGGGAGATTTTGAATATCTGCACACACTTTTGGACACTGGACACTTTTGGATTGTGTGAGGCCCACTGATATCTGAGCGCTATGTGACAGGCTCGATGGCACAGCTGTGACAAAAGTGACTAGAGGATAAGGGAGATTTTGAATTTCTGCACACACTTGTGGACAGTGGACACTTTTGGATTGTGTGAGGCCCACTGATATCTGAGCGCTATGTGACAGGCTCGATGGCACTGCTGTGACAAAAGTGACTAGAGGATAAGGGAGATTTTGAATATCTGCACACACTTTTGGACACTGGACACTTTTGGATTGTGTGAGGCCCACTGATATCTGAGCGCTATGTGACAGGCTCGATGGCACTGCTGTGACAAAAGTGACTAGAGGATAAGGGAGATTTTGAATTTCTGCACACACTTGTGGACAGTGGATACTTTTGGATTGTGTGAGGCCCACTGATATCTGAGCGCTATGTGACAGGCTCGATGGCACAGCTGTGACAAAAGTGACTAGAGGATAAGGGAGATTTTGAATTTCTGCACACACTTGTGGACAGTGGACACTTTTGGATTGTGTGAGGCCCACTGATATTTGAGCGCTATGTAACAGGCTCGATGGCACTGCTGTGACAAAAGTGACTAGAGGATAAGGGAGATTTTGAATATCTGCACACACTTTTGGACACTGGACAATTTTGGATTGTGTGAGGCCCACTGATATCTGAGCGCTATGTGACATGCTCGATGGCACAGGCTCGATGGCACAGCTGTGACAAAAGTGACTAGAGGATAAGGGAGATTTTGAATATCTGCACACACTTTTGGACACTGGACACTTTTGGATTGTGTGAGGCCCACTGATATCTGAGCGCTATGTGACAGGCTCGATGGCACAGCTGTGACAAAAGTGACTAGAGGATAAGAGAGATTTTGAATTTCTGCACACACTTGTGGACAGTGGACACTTTTGGATTGTGTGAGGCCCACTGATATCTGAGCGCTATGTGACAGGCTCGATGGCACTGCTGTGACAAAAGTGACTAGAGGATAAGGGAGATTTTGAATATCTGCACACACTTTTGGACACTGGACACTTTTGGATTGTGTGAGGCCCACTGATATCTGAGCGCTATGTGACAGGCTCGATGGCACAGCTGTGACAAAAGTGACTAGAGGATAAGGGAGATTTTGAATTTCTGCACACACTTGTGGACAGTGGACACTTTTGGATTGTGTGAGGCCCACTGATATCTGAGCGCTATGTGACAGGCTCGATGGCACAGCTGTGACAAAAGTGACTAGAGGATAAGGGAGATTTTGAATTTCTGCACACACTTGTGGACAGTGGACACTTTTGGATTGTGTGAGGCCCACTGATATCTGAGCGCTATGTGACAGGCTCGATGGCACTGCTGTGACAAAAGTGACTAGAGGATAAGGGAGATTTTGAATATCTGCACACACTTTTGGACACTGGACACTTTTGGATTGTGTGAGGCCCACTGATATCTGAGCGCTATGTGACAGGCTCGATGGCACTGCTGTGACAAAAGTGACTAGAGGATAAGGGAGATTTTGAATATCTGCACACACTTTTGGACACTGGACACTTTTGGATTGTGTGAGGCCCGCTGATATCTGAGCGCTATGTGACAGGCTCGATGGCACAGCTGTGACAAAAGTGACTAGAGGATAAGGGAGATTTTGAATTTCTGCACACACTTGTGGACAGTGGACACTTTTGGATTGTGTGAGGCCCACTGATATCTGAGCGCTATGTGACAGGCTCGATGGCACTGCTGTGACAAAAGTGACTAGAGGATAAGGGAGATTTTGAATATTTGCACACACTTTTGGACACTGGACACTTTTGGATTGTGTGAGGCCCACTGATATCTGAGCGCTATGTGACAGGCTCGATGGCACTGCTGTGACAAAAGTGACTAGAGGATAAGGGAGATTTTGAATTTCTGCACACACTTGTGGACAGTGGACACTTTTGGATTGTGTGAGGCCCACTGATATCTGAGCGCTATGTGACAGGCTCGATGGCACAGCTGTGACAAAAGTGACTAGAGGATAAGGGAGATTTTGAATTTCTGCACACACTTGTGGACAGTGGACACTTTTGGATTGTGTGAGGCCCACTGATATCTGAGCGCTATGTGACAGGCTCGATGGCACTGCTGTGACAAAAGTGACTAGAGGATAAGGGAGATTTTGAATTTCTGCACACACTTGTGGACAGTGGACACTTTTGGATTGTGTGAGGCCCACTGATATCTGAGCGCTATGTGACAGGCTCGATGGCACAGCTGTGACAAAAGTGACTAGAGGATAAGGGAGATTTTGAATTTCTGCACACACTTGTGGACAGTGGACACTTTTGGATTGTGTGAGGCCCACTGATATCTGAGCGGTATGTGACAGGCTCGATGGCACTGCTGTGACAAAAGTGACTAGAGGATAAGGGAGATTTTGAATTTCTGCACACACTTGTGGACAGTGGACACTTTTGGATTGTGTGAGGCCCACTGATATCTGAGCGCTATGTGACAGGCTCGATGGCACAGCTGTGACAAAAGTGACTAGAGGATAAGGGAGATTTTGAATTTTTGCACACACTTGTGGACAGTGGACACTTTTGGATTGTGTGAGGCCCACTGATATCTGAGCGCTATGTGACAGGCTCGATGGCACAGCTGTGACAAAAGTGACTAGAGGATAAGGGAGATTTTGAATTTCTGCACACACTTGTGGACAGTGGACACTTTTGGATTGTGTGAGGCCCACTGATATCTGAGCGCTATGTGACAGGCTCGATGGCACAGCTGTGACAAAAGTGACTAGAGGATAAGGGAGATTTTGAATTTCTGCACACACTTGTGGACAGTGGACACTTTTGGATTGTGTGAGGCCCACTGATATCTGAGCGCTATGTGACAGGCTCGATGGCACAGCTGTGACCAAAGTGACTAGAGGATAAGGGAGATTTTGAATCTCTGCACACACTTTTGGACACTGGACACTTTTGGATTGTGTGAGGCCCAATGAATATCTGAGCGCTATGTGACAGGCTCGATGGCACAGCTGTGACAAAAGTGACTAGAGGATAAGGGAGATTGGATTGCTTTTAAAAAAGCAGTTTGCGGAGCAGTGGGTAAACAGCAATGCCAGCCTGTCAGGAAGCCTTAGAAGGCAGCCCAACAACCAACACCACTGATACACCACTATATAGCCTCCCCTTGCACTGCACACACAGTGACTGGTGTGTTGTGCAGGCCAAATTGCTAGCAGCAGAAGCAGTTTTTTTTTCTTCTCAGCAGGACAAAAAAAAAAAATTGGGATTGCTTTTAAAAAAGCAGTTTGCGGAGCAGTGGGTAAACAGCAATGCCAGCCTGTCAGGAAGCCTTAAAAGGCAGCCCAACAACCAACACCACTGATACACCACTATATAGCCTCCCCTTGCACTGCACACACAGTGACTGGTGTGTTGTGCAGGCCAAATCGCTAGCAGCAGAAGCAGTTTTTTCGTCTTCTTCCCTGCCTAACGCTCTCCCTACAGAATCAGCAGCAACCTCTCCCTATACTAAGATCGGCAGAAGTAAGATGGCGGTCGGCGTGCACACCCTTTTATTCCCCCTGTGACGCCCACCAAAGCAAGCCAATCACTTGCATGCCCTTCTGAAAGATGGTGGTGACCCGTGCCTATGTCATCACGTTGCCCACAGTGTCCGTGGATCCTGATTGGCTGAAAAAGAGCGCAAAACAAACTTTTGAAACGCGACTTTGGCGCGTAAGTCGCCGACCTCGTGGCCGACCTCATCCTAGGGTCGGGTTTCGTTTCATGAAACCCGACTTTGCCAAAAGTCGGCGACTTTTGAATTTTTTCGACCCCGTTTCGCTCAACTCTAATAGTAACATAGTTATTAAGGTTGAAGGGAGACTTTAAGTCCATCTAGTTCAACCCATATCCTATCCTAACTTGCCCTAACATGTTGATCCAGAGGAAGGCAAAAAAACCCATGTGGCAAACAGTAAGCTCCACATTGGGGAAAAAAATTCCTTCCCGATTCCACATACGGCAATCAGACTAGCTCCCTGGATCAACGCAATATTAAGAAAACTAGTGTATATACCCTGTAATATTATACTTTTCAAGAAAGGCATCCAGTCCCTTCTTAAATTTTAGTAGGGAATCACTCATTACAACATCATATGGCAGAGAGTTCCATAGTCTCACTGCTCTTACAGTAAAGAATCCGCATCTGTGAGTATGCTTAAACCTTCTTTCCTCCAGACGTAGAGGATGCCCCCTTGTCCCCGTCACAGGTCTAAGAGTAAAAAGATCATTAGAAAGGTCTTTGTACTGTCCCTGCATATATTTATACATTGTAATAAGATCACCCCTAAGCCTTCGATTCTCCAAACTAAATAACCCCAAGTGTAATAACCTGTTTTGGTATTGCAGACCCCCTAGTTCCCTAATAACCTTGGTCGCTCTTCTCTGCACCCGCTCCAGTTCAGCTATGTCTTTCTTATACACCGGAGACCAGAACTGTACACAGTATTCTAAGTGTGGTCGCACTAGTGACTTATATAGAGGTAAAATGATGTTCTCCTCATGAGCATCTATGCCTCTTTTAATGCATCCCACTATTTTATTTGCCTTTGCAGCAGCTGCCTGACACTGGCCACTAAATGTGAGTTTGTCGTCCACCCATACACCCAGGTCTTTTTCAGTGACAGTTTTGCCCAGTGTTTTACAATTAAGCACATAATTATACATCTTATTCGTTCTACCCAAGTGCATGACCTTACATTTATCCCCATTAAAGCTCATTTGCCATTTATCAGCCCAAGCTTCTAGTTTACATAAATCCTCCTGTAATATAAAATTGTCCTTATCTGTATTGATTACCCTGCAGAGTTTAGTGTCATCTGCAAATATTGAAATTCTACTCTCTATGCCCCCTACAAGGTCATTAATAAATATGTTAAAAAGCAGGCCGAAAACTGGCCCCTGTGGTACCCCACTGCTAACCATGACCCAGTCCGAGTGTGCTCCATTAATAACCACCCTTTGTTTCCTATCCCTGAGCCAGCTCTTAACCCACCTACACATATTTTCCCCTATCCCCATTGTTCTCATTTTATGTATCAACCTTTTGTGTGGCACCGTATCAAAAGCTTTTGAAAAGTCCATGTACACCACGTCCACTGCATTCCCTTGGTCCAGTCCGGAACTTACCTCTTCATAAAAGCTTATCAGATTAGTCTGACAGGAACGGTCCCTTGTAAACCCATGTTGATATTAGGTCATGAGGTTATTCTTCTCCAGATACTCCAGTATAGTATCTCTTAGAAGACCCTCCAGGATTTTACCCACAGTTGAGGTTAAACTTACTGGCCTATAATTTCCAAGTTCAGTTTTTGTCCCCTTTTTGAATATTGGCACCACATTTGCTATACGCCAGTTCTGTGGTACAGACCCTGTTATTATGGAATCTTTAAAGATTAAAAATAATGGTCTATCTATGACTGTGCTTAATTCCTGCAGTACTCGGGGGTGTATCCCATCCGGGCCCGGGGATTTGTCAATTTTAGTGATTTTTAGACGCCGCCGTACTTCCTGCTGGGTTAAGCAGGTGACATTTAATGGAGAATTTTTATCCCTGATCATGTTATCCGTCATGGGATTTTCTTGTGTAAATACTGTTGAAAAAAAGTCATTTAGCATATTGGCTTTTTCCTCATCCTCATCCACCATTTCACCCAGACTATTTTTAAGGGGACCAACACTATCATTTTTTAGCATCTTACTATTTATGTAGTTAAAGAATATTTTGGGATTATTTTTACTTTCTCTGGCAGTGAGTCTCGCTGTCTTAATCTTTGCTGTCTTGATTTGCTTTTTACAGAATTTATTTAATCTTCTGTATTTAGTTAATGCCTCATCACTACCTACTTGCTTTAATTCTCTAAATGCTTTATTTTTATCTCTTACTAGCTGAAGAGCCCGGCGCTGCCCGGGCATAGTAACTAACTGTGGTTAGTTATAGCAAATTATAATTATCCTCCATCCCATAGTCCCGCGCCCATATACCCAACATACATATCCACGATCCCATAGGCCCGTGCCCATATACCCATCATACATATCCTCCATCCCATAGTCGAGTGCCCATATACCCATCACACATCCTCCATCCCATAGTCCCATGCCCATATACCCATCATACATATTCTCCATCCCATAGTCCCATGCCCATATACCCATCATACATATTCGCCATCCCATAATCGAGCTCCCATATACCCATCACACGTCCTTCATCTCATAGTCCCATGCCCATATACCCATCATACATATCCTCCATCCCATAGTCCCGTGCCCATATACCCATCATACATATCTGCCATCCCATAGTCCCGTGCCCATATACCTGTCATACATATCCTCCATCCCATTGTCCAGTGCCCATATACCCATCATACATATCCGCCGTCCCGTGCCCATATACCCATCATACATATCCTCCATCCCATGGTCAACCATTATGACATCATAATGAGTGGCGGGGCTTGCAACCTATGATGACATCAGCGTCGCCATGGCAACCATTACGACATCACAATGAGGGGCGGGGCTTGATGCGCACACACTTTTTCCCCCTGTATGTAGATAGGGGCAAAATTGTTTGGTGAATTGGAACGCGCGGGGTTAAAATTTCGCCTCACAACATAGCTTAGGACGCTCTCGGGGTCCAGACGTGTGACTGTGCCAAATTTTGTGACTGTAGCTGCGACGGTGCGGATGCCTATCCCGGACTTACACACACACACACATACACACACACACACATACACACTTTGAGCTTTATATATTAGATTGCTCCCCTTACAGCTCTATTTAGCCATAGTGGTTTCCTCCTATTTCTCACATGTTTATTCCCATACGGTATATATTGTGCACAGGTCCTATTCAGAATGCTAATAAACGTCTCCCATTTTCTTGGTGTATTTTTATGTCTCAGGATATCGTCCCAGTTAATTGCACCAAGATCATCTCTCATCCGTTGGAAATTTGCCTTCCTGAAGTTTAGTGTCCTTGTAACCCCTCTACTACACATCTTATTAAAGGATACATGAAAACGTATTAATTTGTGATCACTATTACCCAAGTGACCCCAACCCTTACATTTGATATGCGGTCTGGCCTGTTGGTTAATATTAGGTCTAGCAGTGTCCCCCCTCTTGTTGGGTCCTGAACCAGTTGTGAAAGGTAATTGTCTCTCATTGTTGTCAGAAACCTATTACCTTTGCTGGAACTGCAGGTTTCGGTTCCCCAATGTATTTCAGGGTAGTTGAAGTCCCCCATAATAATGACTTCTCCTTGAGTCGCTGATTCATCTATTTGCTTTATGAGGATATTCTCTGTTGCTTCCATTATTTTTGGAGACTTATAACAAACCCCTATCAGTAATTTATTATTTTTCCCCCCTCCCCTTATCTCTACCCACAGGGACTCTACATTTTCATTAGATTCATATATATTATCACAAAGGATGGGTTTTAAGGATGATTTTACATATAAACATACGCCTCCCCCTCGCTTATTTGTTCGGTCATTTCTGAACAGACTATAGCCCTGTAAATTAACCCCCCAGTCATGGCTCTCGTCCAGCCATGTCTCAGATATCCCCACCATGTCATAATTATGTTCCAACAACATTAACTCCAATTCCTCCATTTTGATGGCGAGGCTTCTGGCATTAGTATACATGCACTTTATGTATCTCTCTGTACCTCTATTCTTTCTTAAATTATTAACTGTTCTAACCCCACCCCCCATGCCACCCCAACCCCCAATTTCATTATTTGTGCCCAGGTCTCTATCTGCACTGTCTTCCCCTCCTATAAAAGGAATACCCTCCCTCCCCGTCCCTAGTTTAAACACTCCTCCAACCTTCTAGCCATTTTCTCCCCCAGCACAGCTGCACCCTCCCCATTGAGGTGCAGCCCGTCCCTAGCGTAGAACCTGTAGCCAACTGAGAAGCCGGCCCAGTTCTGCAGGAACCCAAACCCCTCCTTCCTACACCAATTCCTGAGCCACTTAATAACCTTCTAATCTCCCGTTGCCTCTCTGGCGTGGCACGTGGTACAGGAAGTATTTCCAAAAATACCACCTTGGAGGTCCTTGCTTTAAGCTTACAGCCTAATTCCCTGAAATCATCTTTAAGGACCTTCCACCTACCTCTAACTTTGTCATTTGTGCCAATGTGCACCATGAACTTAGACAAATAGGTTCATCTATTATAATCATATGAAAACGGTCAAATAGACAAGTTCAAGTAATGGCGGCCTAATAGCTATCCAAAAAGTAAAGCATGATTATATTGACGCACATAATTAGGTTTAAAGCATGTAAATGCCACATTAGGATATCAAAAAAGGGGCACATCCAAAAAGTAATAAGCTTTTTGTTCACCAAGAGCATAAACTCACCACATCCAAAAGATGAGCATGTCGATCTATAAGTTCCCTAGAGAATCTCAATACTTATACAGTATCAACATGGTTTAAGGCATTTATTCATAGTGCAGAGCAAAATACTGTTGGCACAAATGGATAAAGATTAAGGCTATGTGCCCACGGTGCGTGTTAAAACGCACACCAAAAACCGGACTCCTTCCCAGAAATCGCACGTTTTTTTCAGCGCGATTTCACCGCGATTTTACCGCGATTTTCGTGTGCGATATTCAAGCACTTTCCAAGCGATTTGAAGCATCGCTTGGAAAGTGATTGACAGGTTGGTCACACTCGTCACACATAGTGTTTGACAAGTGAGACCAGGTTTTTACTATTGAGGCCGCCTATGTGGCATCAATAGTAAAAGATAGAATGTTAAAATGCTAAAAAAATAAAAAAATCCGGGTATATTTACCTTCCGATGTTCCGCGCTGCCATCCCGGGCCTCAGCGTTCCCAGTAATGCCTTGCGAGACCTGTGATGACGTAGTCTCGCGTTGCTATAGTGATCTCGCGAGACCGCTAGAGTCACGCGAGACTAGGTCATCACTGGACCGTGCCGCAAGGCATTACTGGGAACGCTTAGGCCGGGAATGCAGCGCAGGACGCCGGAAGGTAAATATACCCCGATTTTTTATTTTTTATTCTTTTTTTTTACAGGGGTATGGTACCCAGGGCCTGGAGGACAGTCTCCTCTCCTCCACACCGTGGGTACCAACCGCACATGAGACGCTTAACTTCCCGAATGGTGGGCATAGCCACATGCGGGAAGTAAGCGATTCTCATGCATTCCTATGGGTGTGGAATCGCGGCAATTCTTTGCGATTCCCCAAAAAAGAATGAGCATGCTGCGATTTTTTCCGCGATGCGATTCCGCCGCGGAAAAAAGCGCAGCATTAGCACAGCATGTGCGGAATGCCATAGGAATGCATGGGGGGCGTTCTGTACACGATTTTTAAATGTTTTCGCTGCGTTTTCGCGCCGAAAATCGCGGCAAAAACGCTTAAAAATCGCTACGTGGGCACACAGCCTAAGGCATATGGATACCAAAGGAGGCAAGTCACCAAACTCATGTGATTTCACTTCACATTTAGTTCACTAAAAGCGTCTATTCATCAAATGCATAAAGTGGACATGTTAGTCTATGAGTTCCATATAGGAGCCCAACACTTATAGAATATATCAGCACAATTTGAGAGATTCACTTGCAATACAGAGAATAATTATACTGACGCACTCAAATGAATTTAAAGCATATAAATGCCACGTTGGAGTACCATAAGAAGTAAATCACCAGAGTAGTATAATTTACATCCATTAAAGGCATATATTCACCACATCCATAAAGTGAGTCCAACAGCCTATGAGTTCCATAAAAAATGTGGTGGTGGTACACAGAGGTCTATGGTAGTAATCCCTCAATATAGATATCATTTAGTCTTAAAGAAGAAAAAGAGACTTCCTACTTATACAGATGAATTGCGCATGGACTATATATAAAGGGCTGTTCAACCTGAAAAGCAAATATATAATAGATGGATACCATCATATGCTCATCCCAGATGGTAGATTACATACAAACTAAATTTGTCTTTCAGCCCGTATGAAAATGCAGATCATGGCTGAATACCTTCCTACACAAATCCAAGATGGCAAATTTATAGCCCAACCCAATATTTTGTGCACGGCAAGTAGTTACATCACATTCCGAATCATATAATGATGGAAAAGGTACATCACCAATCAGCCATAAATTATATAATATAAATTGGGTAAGGTACATCAAATCAGAACATCAATATTCAATAAACAGATTATCCAATGAAATAGAGGGACCATATTTGATGCCAGCAATACAAAGTGAAGTATGGATGGTCGATATAGTCATATTTTTTCAAAAACATGTGGTAGTATCGACGGAAGGCAAAAGCCAGTCATACAATCACTACATAAGATGAATCCCTAGGAATTGCATAACTATTTCTTCAAAATACTAAAGAGAGATAGAATACAGAGAAAATTATAGTCCTAAGACAATAGATGACCTTATCACATTTAGAATGATGTATTAGTACCAGAGGGGGATATAGCTAAGTTATGGGTATGATTTATACCATTAGATTTAGATAGGACAGAGCCTAACAAACCATTAGTATTCAGTAAGCAACCTATCATCAAACATAGGAAGACTATATTTAATGCCAACAACACCAAAATATATAAAAAGTCAAGTCTAGAGTAAATGGGTCAGGGGCGGACACTGACAGCTTGGGGCCCTGTGCAAAAAAATGTGTCTGGGCCCCCCTCCTTTTATGGCGTGAAAGCTACATGTGTATATACATATATATATATATATTGACATTATATAGCCACACGCACATACATGTATATATATTACATAGTCTCCTTTATTATGTATATTGCTGTCCCTTACACAGTGCCCTCTCTTATGTACAGTACTGTCCCTTACATATTGAATTATATAGAGCCCTGTTTTTTATTACATATCGTCCTGTCTTGTTAGCTGTATAATGCAATGATGGCTGATGGAGCATGGGAAAGCTTCCTTTCTAATGGAGGAGATGATGGACTGGTAGTTTGGTCACCGGCTGCTCCATCAGCAGTCATTTTATATCTAACAAGAGAAGGGACTATGTAATAAAAGAGGGCACTGTAAATAACAAAATTAACAAGAATACACTATGGAAGAGACAGCACTATACATAACAGCAGAGGAAGCTATATAATAAGGGACAGCACCATATATAACTAGAGAGGATGGTACGTAATAAGGGACGTGTTATCTAATATATAAAGCTCAAGTGTGTGTATGTATGTATGCATATATGTCCGGAATTGGCACCCGCACCGTCGCAGCTACAGCCACAAAATTTGGCACAGTCACACGTCTGGACCCCGAGAGTGTCCTAGGCTATGTTGTGAGGCGAAATTTTAACCCCACGCGTTCCAATTCACCAAACAATTTTGCCCCTATCTACATAATGAGGAAAAAGTCTGTGTATCAAGCCCCGCCCCTCATTATGATGTCATAATGGTTGCCATGGCGACGTTGATGTCATAGGTTACAAGCTCCGCCCGCTCATTATGATGTCATAATGGGTGACTATGGGAAGGAGGATGTGTGATGGGTATATGGGCACTGGACTATGGGATGGAGGATATGTATGTCGGGTATATGGGCACGGGACTATGGGATGGAGGATGTGTGATGGGTATATGGGCACGGGACTATGGGATGGAGGATATGTATGATAGGTATATGGGCATGGGACTATGGGATGGAGGATGTGTGATGGGTATATGGGCACTCGACTATGGGATGGAGATTATGTATGATGGGTATATGGGCACGGGCCTATGGGATCGTGGATATGTATGATGGGTATATGGGCACGGGACTATGAGATGGAGGATAATTATAATTTGCTATAACTAACCACAGTTAGTTACTATGCCCGGGCAGCGCCGGGCTCTTCAGCTAGTACATAATAAAAGAGGAAACTATGTAACTAAGGGTGGTGTTATACAGAATTAGTGAGTCCACTATATACTAAGGGACTGTGTTAGACATAGTGAGTACACTATATACTAAGGGACTGTGTTAGACATAATAAGCGATAACGTCTTCCTCCACCTCCCCCTGTTCCTAAGGCCATTATAAGTCCCCCTTCCTAACATCCCAATCCCCCACACGAATCATTGTCCTCCTCCCCTCGCATCCCATTATTGTCCTCTCCCCCACCCCATCATTGCCCTCTTCACCACCTCCATCATTTTCTTCTCCCCCACCACTATCTTTGCTTTCTCCGCCACCACTCCCATCATTGCCCATTCCACCACCTCCATCATTTCCTCCACCACCACCCCCATTATTGCCCTTTCCACTACCACCAGTGCATTCTCCCCCATCACCCCATCATCATTTATTTTTCCCCCACCACCCCATCATTGCCCTCTCCATCACCCCCATCATTGCCTTCTCTCCATCACTCCCATCATTGCCTTCTCCATCACCCCATCACTGCCTTCTCCCCATCACTCCCATCATTGCATTCCCCCATCACTCCCATCATTGCCTGCTCCATCACCCCATCACAGCCTTCTCCCCATCACTCCCATCATTGCCTGCTCCATCACCCCCATCATTGCCTGCTCCATCACCCCATCACTCCCATCATTGCCTTCTCCCCATCATTGCCTGCTCCATCACTCCATCACTCCCATCATTACCTTCTCTCCATCACTCCCTTCTCTCCATCACTCCCATCATTGCCTTCTCCCCATCACTCCCTTCTCTCCATCACTCCCATGATCCCATCAATGCCTTCTTTCCATCACCCCTCATGGCCTTCTCCCATTACCCCTCATGGCCTTCTCCCATCACCCCGGGCATCATGGCCTTCTCTCCTCATCACAGTCTTCTCCTCATGTCCGCATCTCCTCCAAGGCCAGGCTCCACCTACACACACACACACACACACACAGACACACACACACACACATACATACACACAGACATACATACATACACACATACATTCACAGATACACACATACACAGACATACACATATACATACACACACAGACATACAGTACATACACACAGACAGACATACATACACACACACACATACATACATACACACAGACATACACACATACATACTGTGAGAATCATGTGGGAATAGTGGATGAGGGCAGGTATATCTCGCCAAGATACCTTTCCTATGTGGCCTAGTCTGGTCAGTATCTCACCTGGTGACTAATGAATAATGGGAGGCGGATATAAAAGGATGCCAGGTGGTTGTGTGTGTGTCTCAGCCTGGGGACACAGAGAGCCTGTCTGTGTGAGAGACACACGTGAGTGAAAGCAGTGCCCACCGCAACTGTGGTTTGGCTGGACGGGAGAAGCCCGCCAGTTGGTAGTTAGGTTGTACCTTGCTTAGTTAGTGCCGGACAGGCAAGGATTTGTTTTATGTTTTTTTTCTTTATGCATTGCTTTCACCGTTAATAAATCTGACACATTGTCAGTTATACCCGAATTCCAGCTCTGCGCCTGAGTTTCATGCTGAACGCACGTGGCCTTTGACCCCAGCAAAGGCGATCCCGGAGTGTATTATCACAATACACACACACATATACATACATACACACATACACAGACATATACATATACACAGACATACACACACATACATACACACATACACAGACATGCATACACACAGACACACAGACATACACACACAGACATACACACACAGACATACACACACAGACACACACACAGACACATACAGACACACATACATAGGCATACAGATACACATACATACATAGACATACACAGACATACATACACACACACAGACATACACACAGACACAGACATACACACACACACAGACATACACACATACACAAAGACACACACACATACATACACACATACACAAAGACACACACACATACATACACACACACAAGTGACTGACTGACCTGCGCCTGCAGCCACCGTCCAGCCGGTGCCACAGGCACAGTGAGTGAGACAGTCTGTCTCCTCTCCTCCCCCACAGCAGCAGCGCAGCACAGCGTGACTGACGCTGATATCTCACCTCAGGGCTGGCTCCTCTCCTCCTTGCGCCTGGTGATCCACATTGCTAATTTGAATAATTAGCCATGCGGTGCAGGAGGCTGGAGGGGCCCCCTCTCCCCCGGGGCCCCCGTGCAGTGCACGGGCTGCACGGGCGGTAGGTCCGCCCCTGAAATGGGTCGAAAACCGGCCCCATCTCAAAGATTTCTAGTGACGATAATAAGAAACAACCAGAATGACCTGACATTGTAATCACACAAAAAAGGTAAGCAAGTCATGGTGATTGTATAGCTTCAAATGATTATAGTTGCTTGTAGAAGCTGGAAAATAATAATTCCTCATTTATGCCCAGCGCAGCCAGACTGCGCAAGTCAAAAATCCATTTAGATTCACATCTCAAAAGTTTGGGGAAAATATTTCCTCCTCTAATATTTATGTTGACTAGTTCTAGGCCCATAACTTTTATTCCTTTTGTACTGCTTCCATGTGAGTCCAAAAAATCAAAAAATGGGCCGCAACAGATGAGATTGCTTTATTTTTCTCACGATCCTTTTTAGCAGTGGAGATGTTAGATAGATGTTGCTGGGCGCGTCTTCTTAGCTCCTGGGTTGTTTGGCCCACATATGGTATCGGGCATCCACAGATCCAAAGGTATACCAGGTTCCTTGACCTACAATTGAAGAAGAATTTAGATCTTATTGGAAATTGCACCGAAGGGATGGAATAGCCATCTTGTGAAATCATGTATTGGCATACATTGCACCCACCGCATGCATAAGTCCCATAGACCCTAGTACCCCTCCCAATGTGGGCTTTTGGTCTCTGATAGTGGCTGTGGCACAGTTAATCTTTCAAATTTTGTGCACGTCTAGCCACTATTCTGGGGGTTGGGGGAATATAATTAGAGAGTCTAGGCTCACTCAACAAAATGTTCCAATTATTCGAAAGAATTTTGTGGACATCAGTCCACTGATTGTTGTATGTTGTGATAATAGTGAGATCCCTCCTAGTATCACGTGTCCGTTTCTGTAATAAAGCTGATCTCTCTACACTGTTGGCATATTGGTAGGCACTGGCTACTATCTTTCTTGGGTAGTTTCTCTTTATAAAACGGGAAGAGAGATCTTTAGCATACATACGGAAATCTTCCTGGGAGCTGCAGATTCTACGAAGTCTCAGAAACTGACCTTTTGGTATTTCATTTCTAAGGTGTCTTGGGTGGAAGCTGTCATAATGTAGGAGACTATTGGTTGCAGTTGCCTTACGGTACAGGCAAGACTTGATCTTATTGCCCTGGACCATAAGAAAAAAAATTGATGTCTAAAAACCACTAGCTCCTCCCACCAGCCCAAAAATAGGTTCGCATATGAGGGTGCACATCTCGCCCCCATAGCCGTGCCAGAGATCTGCCTCCAGAACTTTCTGTCAAAAGAAAAGTAGTTTTTATCCAGAACGAAGTATAACAATTCTAAGAGGAATTTGTTATGCTTACCATCAGCCATAGGTTGCTTGTCAAGAAAAAAGGAGACGGCTTCTATTCCATGATCATGTGCGATGTTGGTATATAAAGATTCCACATCTAAACCAACCAGAATGGTATTCTCCGGAATAATGAGCTCCTCCAAAGAGGACATAAGATGTGCCGAATCCCTGACAAAAGAATTCAAAGAGGAGGCCAATGGTTGAAGAAAGTGGTCAATGTATATGCAGGGCCGCTCCATCAAGCCCCCAATACCTGACACTATTGGCCTACCTGGAGGGTTTGTGTCCGACTTATGCACCTTCCGTAGAATGTAAAATGTTGGAGTTAACGGATGATGGGTAGGCAAAAAGTCAGCCTCTTTCTTATTTAGGACGTTGTTATCAAACGCTCTCCATATCAGTAGGTCCATTCTGTCCTTAAAATTGTTGGTGGGGTCTAAAGGTAAAATCAAATAGTGATTAGTGTTATTCAGATGTTTAAACACCTCACTAGTATATAGGTCATGAGGCCAAAGCACAATATTGCCACCTTTGTCAGCTTCTCTTATGATAAACTCATTGTTATACCGTAAATTCCTTAAAGCCTTTTTTTCTTCAGGATTTAGATTATTTTGCCTGTTTTTATCCAACTTCAATTTATCTAAATCTCTACAGACACTATCAAAAAATATCTGTATTACGAGAAACAATGATAACGAGGGAGATGCCTGTGAGGGAGATCTTCTTGTAAATCCTCTATTATCAGAAGGGCATTCATTTTCTTGCAAAAGTTCCAGTAAGTCTCTAAACACTTGCTTCTCATTGTCCGGGAAAGAGTCAACTAGAGACGGTTGGTGGTAGAGAAGTTTAAAAGTCATCTGTCGGCAAAACAAATATAGATCCTTTACCAGAATGAACTTATTCAAGGCATTTGTGGGGGCAAAAGTGAGGCCTCTGGTCAGTACAGAAATTTCAACATCTGAGAGAACATAAGAGGAGAAATTTAAAATTTGAAGATTACCTGTAGAGGGCAGAGTATCAGAGAGATGATGTGAATTTATCGTTTCCGGTTGTACCTGGTTTCCCTCTGATATAACGGGGACCAGTTCTTGTAATTTCTGCCTTTTCTCTTTTTAGTTGTGCTTTTTCCGTCTCCCCCGCCTCCCCCTTCTGCATCGCTCGGTTCTGAAGACAAAAAATCACTTGATGATAATAATTGGTTTTGAAATCTCCAACATATCAATTTCTCTTGGGGTAAACATGCATTTAACTTGTGTATTTTCCCCATGGACTTGAATGAGATCAGGAAAATAACAGACGGATATGCATTTTTCCTTTTTTTCTGCGGAGGAAAAGCAATTGACATGCTTGTAATCCACACATGACTTAATCACTAAAATTTTAGCAAAGCAAAGTAAGAGGAAGAATCCCAAACAAAGTAGCTTTATTCAAAATGTGACACATACCAAAAGCAGACCAAAAAATGCAGATGAAAACAAGCAAAACCCCATGTAAAAAAATCACTTAAAAATGCAATGAAACAACAGAAGTAACCTAATTTAGATAATGGGTGCAGAAATGCCACAGAGCTGCAACATCAAAAACATACCAAATACTCATTGTGGTAATTGAGCCTTAATTTAGCACTAGATTGTTGTCACCTAATCTGAAATCAGAATAATGTAGAGACAGAGACTCTGATTACAGTGATGTGTCACTTACAGGGCTGCTTGCTGCATTTGTGATAAAATCGCTGTTTGGTTTCATCAGCAGGAGATTAGCACTACTGATAATCTACTGATTGATTAGTAGCTTTCAGCCTATGCACAGTGTACACAGAAAGCAGCCAATCAGTGATGTGGGTGGGATTATACAAAGCTCAGCATTTAGATTACTGCTAGACCTGCAGCAGATAAAGCTGTTATTTTATCAAAACGTCAGAAAGCTGCCCAGTAAGTGATATATTGTTGGAATGAGGGTCTCTGACCCTAAATCATACTACTCTCTGATGGGGCAGGAAAAAAGGTGCATTATTCCTTTTAGCTGATATAAACAGTTGAACCCATAGAACATTTATGGTGTTTCCTCTTTTTTTATGATGCAGCTCCACTTTTATGTATCTATGCACATACATCCAGTAAATGCCAGGCGGTGTATAACAGTTAAGCATTATGTTTTTACATCTCCCTACAAATCTTCACAATCATTTATCACAGACAATTAATCTTTTCTTCAAACCACATAAAAGTACAAGAACAAAACATTCATCATTTGAAGAATATAGAACTGATTGTTTACATCCCCACACTTAATGCCTCGGACATCTGTCAGTTTATAGATAAAATCGCATTGTAAATGGGTAAGTGGGAACCTAATAAAAAGTGCATTTTCCAGCAATTAACTGTGCAGCCAGATAGGACAGGCTCTGGTGACCTAATTCTACGACATACTCCGGTACCACATAATGTGCATGGAGCGCCCTCACACCCAGGGCTGTGGGGTACTCGGTACCGGGCCCGATGAGCTTCAATGTGAGATGTCACGGCAGCTGGGACCCGGCCCGTGGCCCTGGGGCTCCATTGTAAAAGGGGGTTGTTTCAGTGTGCTGATGGTAGTGAAAGTTTATAAGTGATTCGTGACGTCACCTGTGGTGTTCGGCAACAGAGGTGTAAGCCGATGCTGCAGACAGATCCTCTGGGACAGATGGTGTGGTGCAGCAGTGATGTTATAGCCCTCCACAGGCAGGGCTGTAGTCCCAGGGAAGTGTAGGTGAAGTGACACTTAGATGATGTAGTGTCAGGCGCGAGGGATGTAGCGGTGCTGGGCAGGTTGGCGCAGGAATAAGTGGATTAGACCAGGGCATGTAGTTCCAAAGCTTTACTCACAGTCTGTTGTGCAAACAGGTGCCCGCTTCCGCGCCGTGTCCTCCGGGTCAGGGACTCAGTCAACCTCCAGGCCAGATGGAATACTCCCTCCCAACACTCCGCCAACATATGTGCCTTTTCTGAACGTCTCCTCTTATAGCGCCTTTGAGTGAAGTACTCCTAGTACTGAGTTACACTGGAGTTCCTCCTGTCAGATGTTCCTATGAACTCTACTTGTATGGCAGACAGCTGTAGCCTGCTTCGGGGACTCCTTGCTATTAAGTCCCGGCTCACTAGTATGTTGCTGTTGTGCCCCCAAGTTTTGTGTGGGAATAAAGTGGTCACTACTTCTATTCCTCCGGTGTCTGCTGCAGGGCCATTAGTATCCGTACAACCTCGGGGACCGGGCCCCGGCCTTGCGCTTAGAACTTGAAAAGGGTTCTCCTCTAACCCTGGTCCTTGTTCTCTTATTCTCCTCACGTTCCGTGCTAATCCTTCTTCCCAATGGAGAATCAAGCTTCCTTCCTCTGTCTCTTTCCTGTGACAGCAGACCCAGATCACTGTGGCCTGCTGCAACACTTCCCTCTTCCATCCCTCTCCCGGGGATCTTCTCTGTCTCACACTCTGTCCTTCTACATCTTCACTCACTCACTGAATGAAAGACTGACTGACTGACTCAACTCTTCCCGCTCTTTTGGTGCAAACTAAACTCCACCCACCTCCCAGCACATTTCGTGTTCCAAGCAGGGAGCCATCAAGGGGTGCTTTGCTATACTCCAAGCAGGGAGCCGCCGAAGGTGCTTTGCTACACTACTTTGTGGTGTGGGGTGCAGGTGTTGGAGTGTGGTCAGGTGTCTCCACCTTACCTGGTTGGTGGGGTACCACACCTCAGGAGGAGGTGCAGTACCTCTGTGGCGACTGATACTCAGGGGCGCCACATGCAGAGTAGCAGTAAAGTTGAACACTGACATCTATAATAGTCTCCAATACAGTGCAGAAGATCTGATGAGCTCTGTGGGTTGTAGACTAGTACTACTGGCTCAGCAGGTAAAGGAAAACTCTTGGCTCATATAAAGGTTGACCTATTTGCTTAGAACCTATGGAAATGCATGTCACAGGTGTGCAGAGAGGTTTAGAAAAATGATTCCTTCCCAAGTGTGTTAATTTAAGCTTTTAAAGTGGTTCTCCAGTGCCATAGCAGTATGATCATGGTCATTCCTCCTAACTTTTGAAGAAGGGAAAGAGGGACAAAGGCTGCGGGGCGCATCATCATGTGACTCCTGACTCCTCTCCTCCTGTGACCTCATCACAGGTCCTGTGCACACAAAAGAGAACTGCAGCCTAGCCACATCATTGCAGACTGTGAGTGGCTGCGGTGATCAGGAGCCTTGGTGTATGCAGGACTCTCTCTGCTGTGCTGGTCGTTATGGTGCTGGATGAGGGAAGTTTATGTGTGGGGTCAGAAGGGGTTTACAAGGTGTATGGAGCAGAGCCGTGTGTGTATGGAGCGAAGCCGTGTGTACGGAGCGGAGCCACGTGTGTACGAGGTGTACAGAGCAGCGATGCGTATGGAGCGGAGCCGCGTGTGTACGAGGTGTACGAAGCAAAGCTGCGTGTGTACAAGGTGTACAGAGCAGAGATGTGTATGGAGCGGAGCCATGTGTGTACGAGGTGTACGAAGCAAGGCCACGTGTGTAGGAGGTGTATGGAGCAGAGATGCATATGGAGCGGAGCCGCGTGTGTATGTAGCGGAGCCGTGTGTGTAGGAGGTGTACGGAGTGGAGCCGCGTGTGTATGGAGCGGAGCCGCGTGTGTACGAGGTGTACAGAGCGGAGCCACGTGTGTACGAGGTGTACAGAGCGGAGACGCATGTGTACGAGGTGTAGGGAACAGAGCCCTGTGTGTACAAAGTGTACGGAGCTGAGCTGTGTGTTTAAAGAGCTGAGCCGAGCCGTGTGTGTACTGGGTGTACCGAGTGGAGCTGCGTGTGTGCGGGGTGTACGAAACGGAACTCTGTGTGTATGAAGTGTACAGAGCTGAGCCGTGTGTGTACAGAGCGTTGCCACGTGTATACGAGCTGTACGGAGTGGAACTGCATGTGTACAAGGTTTACAGAGTGGAGCCATGTGTGTACAAGGTGTACAGAGTGTGGCCGTATGTGTACAAGGTGTCCAGGGCAGAGCCACATGTGTACGAGGTTTACGTAGTGGAGCTATGTGTGTCCTGAGTGGAGCTGTGTGTGCGCGAGGTATATGGAGCAGAGCCGTATGTGTATGAGGTGTGCAGAACCATGCGTGTACAAGGTGTATGGTGGGGAGCATTTATACCTCCCAACCGTCCCGGATCCAGCAGGACAGTCCCGATTTTGAGACTGCCCCGGCCGGGAGGTTACGTTTCCCGCGGACACAGGAGTACACGGTAGAGCCCCGAGGAGCACTTTAAAATTCGCAAGTGACGTTCCACTGGAAATGACGTGCTGGAAGTTGACTGGAAATTAGGTAATTTCGGGAAGAGATTGTGACGGAACCATGGAGGCACTTCAGGGAATGCTTCAGATCCATCACTGTGTCCTCCTCCGACAGCGCGGACAGCGGGATCGCCTTGGACTCGGGGATGTTGGCCATGTAGTGGATCATGATATGTCCTACATCAGGAGGCTCAGGTGGGCATTAAAATGTGAGCCAGGCTGCTATAGTATCTTTATAGAATCTTTATTTTTTTCTCTGTTTCTTTCTCCCTCTTCTTTCTTTCTTTCCCCTATTCCTTTCTCTCTCTCTGTTCTTTCTTTCTCTGTTCTCTTTCTTTCCCCTCTTTCTTTCTCTCTCTCTTTTCTTTCTTTCCTCTCTCTGTTCTTTCTTTTTCTTCTTTTTCTTTCTTTCTCTTCTTTTTCTTTCTTTCTCTCTGTTCTTTCGTTCCCCTCTTTCTTTCTTTCTCTCTGTTCTTTATTTCTTCCCCCTCTTTATTTTTCTCTCTGTTCTTTCTTTCCCCTCTTTCTTTCTCTCTGTTCTTTCCCCTCTTTCTTTCTCTCTCTAATCTTTATTTCTCTCTCTAATCTTTATTTCTCTGTTCTTTCTTTCTCTCTGTTCTTTCTTTCTCTTTTTTTCTCTCTCTGTTCTTTCTTTCTCTCTGTGTGTGTTCTATCTTTCCCCTCTTTCTTTTTTCTCTCTCTGTTTTTTTCTGTCCCTTCATTCTTTCTCTCTATTCTTTCTTTCTCTCTTTCTCTCTCTGTTCTTTTTTCCCCTCTTTCTTTCTCATTCTCTTTTCTTTCTTTTGCTCTGTTCTTTCTGTCTCTTTCTTTCCCCGCTTTCTTTCTCTCTCTAATCTTTCTTTCTCTCTCATCTTTCTTTCTTTCTCTCTCTGTTCTTCCTTTCTTTCTCTCTCTATGTTCTCTTTCTTTCCCCCTCTTTCTTTCTCTCTCTGTTCTCTTTATTTCTATTTCTTTCTCACTCTCTCGTCTTTCTTTCCCCTCTTTCTCTCTCCCTCTCTGTTCTTTCTTCCTCTATTTCTTTTTTCCTCTCTGTTCTTTTTTCTGTCCCCTCTTTCTTTCTCTCTGTTCCTTCTCTCTCTTTCTTTCCCTTCTTTCTTTCTTTCTTTCTTTCTTTCTTTCTCTCTCTCTGTTCTCTCTTTCCCCTCTTTCTTTCTCTGTTCTTTCTTTTGCTCTGTTCTTTCTTTCTCTTTCTCTGTCCTTCCTTTCTTTTTCTCTGTTCTTTCTTTCTCTCTCTGTTCTCTTTCTTTCCCCTCTTTCTTTCTTTCTCTTTCTTTCTCTCTCTGTTCTTTTTTCTGTCCCCTCTTTCTCTCTTTTTTCTTTCTTTCTTCTTTGTTTACCCTCTTTCTTCCTCTTTCTCTGTTCTCTCTTTCTTTCCCCTCTTTCTTTCTTTGTTTCTTTCTCTCTCTGTTCTTTTTCCCCTTCTTTCTTTCCCTCTCTGTTCTTTCTTTCTTTCCCTGTTTTCTTTTTTCTCTCTCTGTTCTTTCTTTTCCTCAGTACCAGTCAGTGTGCCAACAGTACCAGCCACTGTGCCCATAATGCCAGCCACTGAACCCATAATGCTAGCCACTGTGCCCTCGGTACCAGTCAGTGTGATCAGCAGTGCTAAATGGGTGCGGTTGGGGCGTGGACATGGGTGTGAATAGTTGTGAAATGGGTGTGGTTGGGGGTGTGGCCTAAATTTTGCGGCGTCGCGCTGTGAGCGCCGCAGCCTTTGTCCCTCTTTCCCTCCTTCAAAAGTTGGGAGGTATGTATAAACATAGAAACTCTACAAATGTATGAACATGGGGTCACCGCAGATATATAAACATGGAGACTCTACAGATGTATGAACATGGAGACACCACAGCTATATAAACATGGAGACTCTACAAAACATGGGGACCCTACAGCCATAAAAACATGGAGACTCTGCAGATGTATGAACATGGGGACTCCACAGATATATAAACATGGAGACTCTGCAGATGTATGAACATGGGGACACCACAGATATATAAACATGGAGACTCTACAGATGTATGAACATGGAGACGCCACAGCTATAGTATATAAATATGGAGACTCTACAGATGTATGAACATGGGGACACCACAGATATACAAACATGGAGACTCTGCAGATGTATGAACATGGGAACTCTATAGATGATTGAACATGGGGACACCACAGATATATAAACATGGAGACTCTGCAGATGTGTGAACATGGAGACACCACAGCTATATAAATATGGAGACTCTACAGATGTATGAACATGGAGACTCTGCAGATGTATGAACATGGTGACACCACAGATGTATAAACATGGAGACTCTACAGATGTATGAACATGGAGACAATACAGCTATATAAATATGGAGACTCTACAGATGTATGAACATGTGGACACCACAGATATACAAACATGGAGACTCTGCAGATGTATGAACATGGGGACACCACAGATGTATAAACATGGAGACTCTACAGATGTATGAACATGGGGACACCACAGCTATATAAACTTGAAGACTCTACAGATGTATGAACATGGAGACTCTACAGATATATAAACATGAAGACTCTACAGATGTATGAACATGGGGACACCACAGATAGATAAACATGGAGACTATAGATGTAAGAACATGAGGACACCATGAATATACAGCTCTGGCAAAAATTAAGAGACCACTTCCAAATGTTCAGTTTATTAATTCCATGGTGCTGTACATGGGAGGGGGGGTTACATACAAAGTTATAGATATCGTTACATACAAAGTTATAGATATCGTTAACAGTAAACAAATTTACAATGATGGACTGGTACAGAGGGGTGAGGACCCTGTTCTTGCGGACTTACATTCTACGAGATAGTGGGGAAGAGACAGAAGGTCGGGGGTGCAGCAGCGCAGGCGGTGGTGAGGCGGCAGAATGGTTATTACAGGATGTAAGCTAACCTGAAATGATGGGTTTTCAGGTTCCGTTTGAACGATCCGAGGGTGGTGGATAATCGGACGTGTTGAGGCATGGTATTCCAGAGGATAGGGGATATTCGGGAGAAATCTTGGAGGCGGTTGTGTGAGGAACAAATAAGTGTGGAGGAGAGTAGGAGGTCTTGGGAGGATCGAAGAGTACGTGAGGGAAGATATTGGGAGATTAGTTCAGAGATATAGGGAGGGGAAAGGTTGTGGATTGCTTTGTAGGTCAGTGTTAGTAGTTTGAATTGGATTCGTTGGGGAATTGGGAGCCAATGGAGGGATTTGCAGAGGGGAGAGACAGGCGAGTAGCGAGGAGAGATGTGGATTAGTCGGGCAGCAGAATTGAGGACAGACTGGAGTGGTGCAAGAGAGTTGGCAGGGAGGCCACAGAGGAGAGTGTTGCAGTAGTCAAGGTGGGAGATGATGAGGGCATGTACAAGAGTTTTAGTAGATTGAGGACTGAGGAAGGGAAGGATTCTGGAAATATTTTTGAGTTGGAGGCGACAGGAGGTGGCAAGAGTTTGGATGTGTGGTTTGAAGGACAGGGCGTTACTCCGAGGCAGCGGATTTCAGGTGCGGGAGAGAGCGTGATGTTGTTTACCATAATAGATAGATCGGGTAGGGAAGATATGTGAAATGGAGGAAAGATAATGAGTTCAGTTTTGTCTACGTTGAGTTTTAGGAAGCGAGATGTGAAAAAAGAGGATATGACTGATAGACACTCCAGGATTCTGGACAGCAGAGAGGTGACATCTGGGCCAGAGAGGTAGATCTGAGTGTCATCTGCATACAGGTGGCACTGGAAGCCATGGGACTTTATGAGTTGTCCTAGGCCAAGAGTATAAATGGAAAAAAGTACGGGCCCCAGGCCAGAGCCTTGGGGGACTCCAACAGAGAGAGGGCTAGATGAGGAGATAGTGTGAGTGGGAAACGCTGAATGTGCGGTCAGAAAGGTATGAGGAAATCCAGGACAGGGCAAGGTCTTTTATACCAAGGGAAGAAAGAATCTGTAGCAGTAGGCAGTGGTCAACTGTGTCAAAGGCAGAGGACAGGTCAAGAAGGAGGAGGATGGAGAACTGTCTGTTAGCTTTGGCTGTAAGTCATTAGTAATTTTGGTCAGGGCAGTTTCAGTGGAGTGTTGGGGTGGAAGCCAGATTGCAGAATGTCAAGGAGGGAGTTAGATGAGAGGTGGGAGGAAAGTTGAGCATGGACATGCTGTTCTGTGGAATAACCTTGATTTATAAAAACACTGCTTCTGGAGCAAAAATGTAAGCAGTTCTTTGTTTGATGGCTTGTTTTGATGGCTTGTGACTATCCATCTTCCTCTTGATTACATTCCAGAGGGTTTTCAATGGGGTTCAGGTCTGGAGAATGGGCTGCCCATGACAGGGTTTTGATGTGGTGGTCTTTTAATTTTTGCCAGAGCTGTAGAAACATGGAGACTCTACAGATGTATGAACACGAGGACACCACAGATATATAAACATGGAGACTCTACAGATGGGGACACCACAGAATATGCAAATGGGGACACCAGAGATGAATAAACATGGGGATGCTACAGTTGCATGAAAATGGGGGCACCACAATTGTATGATCAGAACATGGGGACGCCTTAGATGTGTGAACATTGGGAAGCTACAGCTGTATAAACATGGGGACAACACAGCTGTATGAACATGGAGAAACCATTCATGTGTTAATATAGAAACACTACATCTATATTGTACGGTAGCGTTCACCGAGTGTATTGGGGGACACTCACTTGGCAGCAGATTCCCGTCACACAGGAGCACTTTCTGTTAAACAGTCTATGTGGCTTATTGAACGGCATAAACCATATAAAGCAACACAAAGAAAACCGTCTTGTATCAGATAGATCAGTGTTCACATTAGAGCTTCGCTCTCTCAGTTCTGAGGCCACACAAACTGTGCCATGTCCAGTACCAGGCTCTATAGCCTCAACACAGTTATTTCCCCCTTTTGGGGGTTACCTCTGAGGAGCTCCTGCTCCAGACGCCGACTCTTGGTTAGTCCTTTTTCCCAGGGAAGCGGCCACACTGGACTCACCGATCCGGACAGTGCCTTATTCACTAGGCCCCCCCACGGTTCCAGAACCACAGCCGGGCAGTGGCTTCCCCAAACGCAGGCCGTCACAGACTCTGCTCACACATGTGGCCTGTCCGGGTGCTGTTGAGGGATCCGACCCTACTCCCTGGGTCTCCTAACACACCGGCCTCACCAGTTCCAGGGCCTCAGCGGGTGCTATTCAGGACATCCGTCCCCTCCAGAGACCGTCCAACACTCACGCTTCACCGGGTGCTATTCAGGGATCTGTCCCTACTCCCAGGGACTCCCAACACACCGGCCTCACCAGGTCCAAGGTCGCAGCAGGTGCTATTCAAGAAGGCAGCACACCTTCCAACACCTAGACCCTCCAGGACCTTCCACCTTGAATCATTCAGGTGCACACTCTCTCACCCTGTGACCAGACCTCAGGCCCCTTATATGGTCCGTAGCCACACCCACAGGTGATCACATGGCTATGACCTCATTGCAGGTCCTTTTCAGACACCAAACCATACACACATATACTTTGGGCATTCAGACACATGCCCCTGGGTGTGTTGGTAGGTGACTGGTTCCGCCCATCTCACCCAGCCACCTGAAAGCCTTCCCTGATACATAGTAACAAACACTCAGCATTACCTCTGCTGATTACCACATATTTCAGCTTCCATCCCAGGGCCTCCCACCCTGGGATACATAACAGTCATTTACCATCCTGCCGTTCATCCTATCTCCATCACAATAATGGAGATGTCTGTGTGCATGACCCAGACAGCGCCCCCTAGCTGTCACAGCGGTCACTGCATCACAATATGAACATGTCGACACCACAATTGTATGAACATGAAGACATCATAGATGTGTGAATATGAGGAAACCACAGCTTTTGTGAACATAGGGATACCATAGATGTGAGAACATGCGGACACTATCGATATATGAAAATGGGGATACTACAGCTGTGCGTATATGGGCACACCACAGATGTATTCACATGTGGAAACCCTAGATGTATGAGCATGGGGACATGCCAACTGTAAGAATATGCAGACTCCACAGCTGTATAAGCATGGGAACACAGAAGCTGTATTAACATGGGGAAACAATAGATGTGTGAACACTGGAGTACCATGGACGTGTGAACATTAAGGGTATGTACACACGTTGCGGATTCCTGTGCGGATTTTTCCGCGCAGAATCTGCAGAATCCGCAGGTAAAATGACCTGTGTTTTACCTGCGGATTTAGTGCGGATTTCCTAATTTCCAAATTTTGTGCGTATTTTGCTTGCGTTTTTACACCTGCGGATTCCTATAATGGAACAGGTTGTAAAAACGCTGCGGAATTTGCACAAAGAACTGACATGCTGCGGAAAATAAACCGCTGCGTTTCCGTGCGGAATTTTCCGCAGCATGTGCACAACGGTTTTTGTTTTCCATAGGTTTACATGGTACTGTACACCGCATGGAAAACTGCTGCGGATCCGCGGGGCCAAATCCGCAACGTGTGCACATACCCTTAGAGTCACTACTACTGTAGGAACATAGGGACATCACAGCTGTATGAACATTAAAATATAATGCATGTGACCGGATGCAACGCACTAATGGACACGAGGCAGAAACAGACAATGAACTATTTATTTCTTCCAATATGAAGGGAACTTACAATGGTTAGGAAACAGTTAACAAAATGAAACAGCATAAAACACCAGTAAATCATACGATAAGAAACATACAATAGGTCTTAGAGTTCAACTTAAATAACAGAGAAATCTCTTAGGGATTATACTTGTGTTCCTGTGACAAGAGCGGTACACCCGTTCCTGGGAGAGCTATTTCATTAGCTCCTTCTCCCGCAATGGCCCTAGCAGGGGTCACTGGGTTTTCCCACTAGGCCGCAAGTCTTCCTAACAAAGTCTATCACTGAATGTTGAGCTTCCTGTGCTCCAACTGGCCCCCACCCTGCCTGTTGTCCTAGACTAGGCTAACTCTTGTACTATAAGTTTTTGCTGGCTCACTCATGTCTTCCTTTTGTCACAACAAGCGTCCTCTGGTTGAAGTCTCCTCACAGATCTTCAGTGCTTGATCAACAGCAGTTCCTCCTGTGGGGGTATTTCTGGAGCATTCCGAAGCCCAGTCACCTGGGGCTGTAGATTGTCCCCTGATTCAATTTCTATTTCCTTCAAGAGTGGTATTGATAACTCTGGTGATCTAAAAGGCACAGTGATCTAGTCCTCCTCATCTCCTAGGACTTCTCTTAGGGTGGTCTCAGGCAGTTCTCTTGAGGACCTCGTTTCAGTAGACCCTCCACTTCAGAAGAACAGGGCTGTAGCATATTCTGATGTAACACTCAAGATGATGCCCCCTTGTCACCTTCAGGCCAGACTTCATATACTGGATTATCTGGATGAATCTTCCTTACTACTTGGTAGGGCATTGTTTCTCAAAGGTGATGCAGCTTATTCTTGGACTGCTTGGCTGCATTACCACATGGTCTCCTGGCTGGAGTTTTTCGCCCGATGTTAGGAACTGACCTGAATTTTCCACCTCCCGAAACTTCCGCTCTTCTACCAGACACCGCACTGTCTGTACTCTGTGGTCTCGGATTAGGGTACTTGGACTACCACCCGGATTGGGGGCTTCCCGATCAAACTCGATCTCAGTAATCTCACGTCTATTCCTTCCGAAACAGCAGCATACATGGCGTGTAGCCAGTAGGCGTGTGAACTTGATTATTGTAGAGCCACTCAATTCGGAGATGAACTCGAGCCACTTCATGTTTTTGTCTTCTTCCAAGGTTCATAACATTTGTAACAAGGTCCAATTGAAGCGCTCATAGCCCCCCTTCCCCTGTGGGTGATATGGTGTGGTATGAGACTTATCGGTTCCGTAGAGACAGTGCAGCTCTTTCATTACTCTTACTTGGAACCAGGCCCCTTAGTTGGAATGAATCCTTTTCAGACACCCATATACGCTAATGAAGTCCTGACAGATGGCTCTGGCCACCACTTCTGCTGTCTTATCTAGAGTCGAAGTTATCACTGCAAATTTGGTGAAGTGGTCAGTCATCACCAAGCAATATTCATACCCATCATGAGACTTCCCTTTCATTAGGTAGTCGATCATCAGCTCTTCCAAGGGTGCAGAGGTTTGGATGGCTGTTCTGGAAGTGTGTTCAGCTTGCACTGGCGACAGCTTCAGCAAGCCTCTTCAACCACCTGTCACAGTTGAGGCCAATATACCAGCTACTGCAACAATCAAAAGGACTTTTCAGCACAAAAGGTAGCATCTCTCTCTCATGGGCTTCTTTAGCTAAGTGAACCACCATCCCCTCTGGGTCCACCACTTGCCAGGTGACATCAAATTCACAAGGGAGCTGGATCCTTGGACAAAGTAAGTAATCTCTCATGAAGAGTCATTCCCATTGGTCTAAGATCTCCAGGATGTTTGCTGGTAAAGTAGTCCTTGCCTCCCGGTTGGGCCTCAGTCCCAGAGCAACCAATTTCCTCAGCTCAGCTAATTCAGAATCAGACTGCTGTAGGTGCACCCATTCATCTCTGGGATGACCTAAGAGCTGGGTGGGTGAAGATTCTTCCCTAGTCTCTTGGGCGGCCATTATAGCCGTGGCAAACTGCTTAAAGTCCGGAACCTCATCGCCTTCAAGTTCTTCATACACATCTCTCCTTGCACCCACTTAGGTGCTTCCGTATAGAGTGTCTGCATGCATGTTCTGAGATTTTGACTGGTAGGAAATCTTATATTGATATTTGGACATTCTTGTGACCCATCTCTTCTTCAGTGCGCCTAGTTTCGCAATCTCTATGTGAGCCAGGGGATTAATATCCGTTCGCACGTGTTTCTGACCCCAATAAGTATTTTGCAAGTATTTTGATAATGACCCACACCAATGCCAGCAACTCCAGTTGAAATGAATTTTAGTTGTCTAGGTTTTTGTCAGTCTCTCTCAGAGATTGGCTGGCATAGGCGATCAACTTTCTCTTTCTTCCTTCACTTGAGCCAGCACAGCTCCTAGTCCATTCAGGCTTCCGTCAGTTTACAGCACGAAGGGCTGGGAGAAAACAACTTAAGCCAAAATGGGAGTGTCAGACAGCGCCATCTTCAATACTTGAAATGCTTCCTCTTGGATTGGCTGCGGTTTAGCTCCCCCTGTAGTTCCTCATAACAACCCATTGAGTGGTGGCGTGAATTAGCAAAATTTTTGATAAATCTGCTGTAATATCCAGCCAGCTCCAGGAGCATACTCAGTTCTCTCAAGTTGGTAGGAGTGGACCACTTTTGCATGGCAACCACCGTCTCCTTGGTGCGGTTGACTTTGGCGCTGGAAACAGTGTGCCCCAGATAGTCAATCTCCCTCTTAAACAACTGACACTTCCGGTGTTTGACATTTAACTCGTGTCTTTGACGCCGCTCCAACACTTTTTCTAACCAGATAAGATTATGATATCATCCAGAAATATCTAGGTCGCTTCAAAATTCAGATCCTCCAAGCATCTTTCCATCAGGTGCAGAAACGTTCCTGGTGCATTTTTCAGCGCATTCGGTTAAATTCAAACAGGCCCATAGGGAGGATGAAGGCCATCTTCGGGCAGTCTTCGGCAGCCACCGGGACCTGCCAGTAACCGCTGACAAGGTCATGGGAGGAGAAGTACTTGGCCTTTCCTAAAGCTGATAGGGATTCCTCAGTCCTGGGTAAAGGGTAGGAATCTTGCTCAGTGCAAGCATTAAGCCGTTGATAGACTACACAGAATCTCGGCGTACCATTTTTTTTCCGAACTAACACAATGGGTGCTGCCCAGGGGCTCTGGCTTTCACCGATCACTCCATTACGTAACATGTGCAACAATTCTTTCACCTCTTAGTACATCTGGGGTGGGATTTGCCGATACCCCTCTCGAATGGGAGCAGTGGACCCTCTGGGAATCACGTGTTGTATAACCTGGGTACATCCAAATTCATATTCGTTCAGTGCAAACACTTATCGATATTATTGCAACAACTATTGAAACTGCCCTACTTGCTTCGGTCCGATGCCGTGAGATTGGGCTCCATTTGTTCCAAGAGGTGGTGGCTGGCCTGTGTCTCACCTATATATTTTTGACCATCGTGTGATACCGCCAAGGTCAACGGATCCCCTACTACATAGCATGGGCCCTGGTAAGACTGTACTTATCTCCCATTGAGCACATCTGGGAATCCATTGGTCGGCAATTGCATAGGAAGCTGCCAGCAGCAGATCTGGATGATTTGCCCAAGTGCATTCAGCATCACAGAACATTCCTCAGGCAACCATTAATAACCTCAATGGCAGCATCCAAGTTGTGTAAGTGTGGGGATTTCTGAGCATGGTGCTGATACTCAATACTGAATGATTCAAGATTTTTGTTAAAATTTTGCTTCCATTTTCTCATCATTTGGATTTCATTCTATCAATCCTGTGATTTTCATAATCCCATTACCTTTCCTTCTTTGTGTTGCAATTTCAATGTCAAAGAGAGTAATACAATAAAATACTTCTGTAGTGCAGTATACTATGCTTGTAGGAATGACAGGCCACCTATTAGTCGGTGCCTCGGGCAGAGCTTTTAAGGATCATGTACATTGTATTACTAAAGAATGTGATCGGCAATTTAGGGTAGTAATTTGTTTTTGTTTTACATTTTTGCAACCCTGCGATGGTCTCATTGCTTAACAAACTATCTTTTCTGCTGAACCACACAGGGTGCGGACTTTACCATTTCTGGGAGGCAATAAGCTTATGTTAGGTCAGGGTGTCAGCTGCAGGGTGTGGAATGTGACCTTGATCGTGAGACAGAAGATAAGCCTCAGCCTGTAAGCAAGTGTAAAGCTGAACCTTTATTACCAGATTTTGTTCTATGACAGGTGGATTTTGTCACCTATTCTGGGCCTCTTACTTGTATGATGTCTTCCATCCTTTGCCCCTTCTAGTAATAATGTTCAACATCCTAGGCCCCTTTCTGCTCTAATATCGTCCATTCTGGTGTAATTTATTTGATTTATTTTACTCAATTATATAGCTCCATTAATTCCACAGCGCTTTACAGACATTATTATCATTTCTGCCCTCATTAGGGCTCACAATCTGAATTCCCTATCAGTATGTCTTTGGAGTGTTGGAGGAAACTGGAGAACCCAGAAGAAGCCTTCGCAAACATGAGGAGAACATGCAAACTCCTTACAGATGTTGCCCTTGGTGGGATTTGAACCCTGGACTCAAGAGCTGCAAGGCTGCTGTGCTAACCACTAACCCATTGTGTGGCTCTGTGATCAGGGTCGGTTTCAGCACCTGGTACACACTGACAAGTGCTGGGGCCCTGAGCAAGCGGGGATAGTGGCTCGCCCACCAGGGCAGTGGGGTACTCGGTACCGGGCCGGTATCTCAGAGGGAAGTGTCACAGTAGCGGTGACCCGGTCCGTGGCCCTGGGCATCCATGTAAAAGGGGTTAGAAGCATGGCTGGTTAAAGTTTATAAGTGGATGATACGTGACGCCACCTGTGGTGCTCGGCAATGAGGGGGTTAAGCCGACGCTGCAGGCAGATACTCTGGGACAGATGGTATAAGGCAGCAAGATGTAATAGCTCCCCACAGGAGCTGTAGTCCCAGGGCAGTGAGAATAGGTGTTGAGGAAGAGGGTGCAGTGTTAGGCACAGAGATGTAGCAGTGCTGAAGGGGTTGCAGGAAGAAGGCAAAGACACAACAGGGTGCAGTTTCCTTTACATTTACTTTGCTTTGCAAGTGCAGTCCAGGATCCAGATTACAGATGGAACAGGAGTTGGCCAGCCTGGAAGCAACTCAGGGATCTCTCTATGCAGATGGGTTGTGAAGTCTCCTTTCGAGCGCTTATTTGAGGTACATGCAGTACTAAGTTACACTGAAGTTCCTCCTTCTTGATATTGCTCAAACTCCACTCGCATGGCAGACAGCTGTAGCCTCCTTCTTCTGGCTCACACGTTGCTGTTGTGCCTCCGAGTCTTATGTGGGAAAAGAGCATTTACAGCTTCTTATTCCTCTGGTTTCTGCTGCAGGAACATCAGTATCCATACAACCTCGGATACCGGAATCCAGAACCATGCGCCACGCTAGAAGTGAGCCTGAACTCTGCTCAATCCTCCAGCTCTTCTCCTCTCGTCCACACACTTCGCCCTCCTCACACAAACTAACTAAACTTCCACTTCCTGGCCCCCAGAGAACAGCTCTTCCCCAAGTTTTGGTTCAGAGCTTCCTCTGCTGGCCTGGAGTGGGAACTGTGCTGTGTTGTGTTTACCTGATAGAGAGACCCTTTATTGCTTCCAAGCATGACATCACACTCCCTAGGAGGAAGGTAATGCCACTGTGGCGACCATACTCATGGGGGGCGCTACAATAGCACACCACACAGGGATAGGATACAGCACAGGGATAGCGCTCCACACAGTGATAGAGCGCATAGCCAAGGGATAGAGCGCACAGCCAAGGGATAGAGCGCACAGCCAAGGGATAGAGCACACAGCACAGGGATAGAACATACTGCACAGGGATAGAGCACATAGCATAGGGACAGAGCACACAACACAGGGATAGCGCACAGGTGGACCACTTGATCAGTAAAAACACTGATGTGTGAACAGCCACATAGACTGTAAAGGGTACATGTTCTATAGTTGGAAAACACGGATAACACATATGTGAAAAAGGACGTTGGAATGAGGCCATTCTCCGGTATCCTGGCAAATTGGCTGAGCAGAGTTGATTTTGTGATTGAATTTGTCAGAATAGAGTTTGTATAGCGTTTGATTGTCTGTGTTCTGCTGCCAGGCATATTACACCATTACTTTCTGTTATTAATGCTAGAGAATAGCTTTGACATATTTTGGTAATTGTGTTCTGGGATTAACATATTAGGCTTGTTTTGTGCCAGTTCCACTAGGTCGTAATTCTGTATACTTAGCAAAATGAGCTGTGACCTGTTTCTTCTGTTTTGTTGGAAATCAGAGGAAAGGAGCTATGAAAAAAGAAATGTCAGACAGAATTACCAATAATGACCCTGTGTGAGTAGAAAATAATAATATCCTGCATTCGCTCCACCTATTATAACCTCTCAATGTAGTGCGGCGTCACTCTGCGATCACCTATGAACCATGCTGAAATACAGTTAGGTCATAGATCTTCAGGGCCAGGATGAGAGAAGGTGAAGGTGGAGGAGACAAGGTCCAGCTTATGAACTTGGAGAAAAAAAACTAAAAAATGCAGGAACAATGTGCATTGGTGGGGGAGCAGCGCCTGTCATTTCTTGCTGCAAAACTGGTACCTAGTGTACTAAACTATCTGCTATAGGAGGAAGTGGGTAATTGCAGAGAGATGGGTAGGAATGTATAAATTGGACTGAAAACTATGAAAACTAGAGCTTAGTGGAGAAGATGTGCGTCAGGGGAAAAGAGGGGGAAAATATTAATTATTGGGAAACAAGCAAACATTTGTATTTCCGTTTTCGCACAATGGACTCAAAGCGCAGGTGGTGACAGTGTGAAATTAAACTGATGATTAACAAGTCAAATGCTTTCATTCTGAATTTTAAAGCACCACTACAGCAGGTTTTTTTTTTATTGCACTGCTGGAGTGGTGCTATAAATTTAAGAGCCCCCTGCCCCCAGTCTGATAGTCAGCTTCTGAAGTCTTCATCTGTTTTTGCCACTGCTCCCGTCGGTCTCCGGCGAAAAATGACCTGCCTGCAGCTCCAGTGTTTCATGGAGCAACGTGGAGGTCACTTTTCAATAAAAGTCTATGAGAGCATGGGACGTAACTTCTGAATTCCAGCTAGTCAGAATCTGCGGCCATAAGATGGCGCCGCGGGACCGGAAAAGCGGTGAAGACGTCGGAGCATGAGTATATGATAGAGCCATGGGGCTTACATTTAAAGCGCCACTCCATCGCTGAAAAAAAAATAATGCTGGAGTGGTGCTTTAAGGCCCAAAGGGAAATAGCATATTCTGAAACCCCTGCCTTGTGCACCAAGAGATCTTAACACAGTTCTACATAAGAAAGAAAAATAGCAATACTACTGTACAATCAGGAAAGTACAGGGGAACTTATTGGGTTCACCTTGTCGCGGTGGGATGTGTTTTACACTTTTTTGATCAAAATTGTGTCAACTAAGTACTTTGTGTTATTTTCATATATTTTTATTTACTTACTGCATGGTATTTGCTCATTGAATTTTATGTTCGGTTTTATCTGTTAATGGCCACAGTGAGAATGCTCACCTACACATTGCACTTATATCAACAGGTGCGACGACTCATTTTTTTTAGTTTTCCTTTAGTTACTTGTACTTTGCACACATGGGAGAGTGTCCTTAGCTTCCTTTTGGGCTGTTTATCTTGTGTATATAGCAGGTGTAAAACAGTCAGGCTCAGGTCTTGCTCTGCAGGCTTGCTGGCACATAGCATGGTAAGATGCAAGAGTTAAGAACCATCCTAATCGCGTACACCTTTTTGCGGTGGGATGACTTTTACACTTTTTGGGACAAAATAGTGTGAACTAAGTACCTTATGCTATTTACATGTACTATGACTATTTAATTTACTTACTTCAGGGTATTTACTTGCTGTTTTTTATCCTGGTTTTTGTCTGTCAATAGCCACTGTGTGAATGCACTACAAAATGCACATATACCAACAGCTGTGCTGTTCCATTTTTTTCAGATTACCTTATTGCCTAGGGCTAATTACTTTACAAAAAAGGTCAACATCAAGAATTTCCAAATCTGAAACATGCAAAAATGGCAGTAAGGCACTATATACAGTGGGGCAAAAAAGTATTTAGTCAGTCAGCAATAGTGCAAGTTCCACCACTTAAAAAGATGAGAGGCGTCTGTAATTTACATCATAGGTAGACCTCAGCTATGGGAGACAAACTGAGAAAAAAAATCCAGAAAATCACATTGTCTGGTTTTTTTTCATTTTATTTGCATATTATGGTGGAAAATAAGTATTTGGTCAGAAACAAGCAATCAAGATTTCTGGCTCTCACAGACCTGTAACTTCTTCTTTAAGAGTCTCCTCTTTCCTCCACTCATTACCTGTAGTAATGGCACCTGTTTAAACTTGTTATCAGTATAAAAAGACACCTGTGCACACCCTCAAACAGTCTGACTCCAAACTCCACTATGGTGAAGACCAAAGAGCTGTCAAAGGACACCAGAAACAAAATTGTAGCCCTGCACCAGGCTGGGAAGACTGAATCTGCAATAGCCAACCAGCTTGGAGTGAAGAAATCAACTGTGGGAGCAATAATTAGAAAATGGAAGACATACAAGACCACTGATAATCTCCCTCGATCTGGTGCTCCACGCAAAATCCCACCCCGCGGGGTCAGAATGATCACAAGAACGGTGAGCAAAAATCCCAGAACCACGCGAGGGGACCTAGTGAATGAACTGCAGAGAGCTGGGACCAATGTAACAAGGCCTACCATAAGTAACACACTACGCCACCATGGACTCAGATCCTGCAGTGCCAGACGTGTCCCACTGCTTAAGCCTGTACATGTCCGGGCCCGTCTGAAGTTTGCTAGAGAGCATTTGGATGATCCAGAGGAGTTTTGGGATAATGTCCTATGGTCTGATGAAACCAAACTGGAACTGTTTGGTAGAAACACAACTTGTCGTGTTTGGAGGAAAAAGAATACTGAGTTGCATCCATCAAAAACCATACCTACTGTAAAGCATGGTGGTGGAAAAATCTTGCTTTGGGGCTGTTTCTCTGCAAAGAGGCCAGGACGACTGATCCGGGTACATGAAAGAATGAATGGGGCCATGTATCGTGAGATTTTGAGTGCAAACCTCCTTCCATCAGCAAGGGCATTGAAGATGAAACGTGGCTGGGTCTTTCAACATGACAATGATCCAAAGCACACCGCCAGGGCAACGAAGGAGTGGCTTCGTAAGAAGCATTTCAAGGTCCTGGAGTGGCCTAGCCAGTCTCCAGATCTCAACCCTATAGAAAACCTTTGGAGGGAGTTGAAAGTCCGTGTTGCCAAGCGAAAAGCCAAAAACATCACTGCTCTAGAGGAGATCTGCATGGAGGAATGGGCCAACATACCAACAACAGTGTGTGGCAACCTTGTGAAGACTTACAGAAAACGTTTGACCTCTGTCATTGCCAACAAAGGATATATCACAAAGTATTGAGATGAAATTTTGTTTCTGACCAAATACTTATTTTCCACCATAATATGCAAATAAAATGAAAAAAAAACAGACAATGTGATTTTCTGGATTTTTTTTTCTCAGTTTGTCTCCCATAGTTGAGGTCTACCTATGATGTAAATTACAGACGCCTCTCATCTTTTTAAGTGGTGGAACTTGCACTATTGCTGACTGACTAAATACTTTTTTGCCCCACTGTATGTACAGAGCAAATTTTGTTGCCATTTTTAGCTCCAGATTTTCAATAAATAGTTGCAATAGTTTGAATGTAAGGGCTGAGATTATTACTATTATGCTTCATATTATACAGTTATGATCTCATTATGGGTGTGGTATCAACATGAAAAGAAGGAGCCAATTGGAAAAATTGTGCTTGTCTACCTGTTAATAGAAATTACCACTGATTATTATTTTTTCTACATTATTTGGGATTTTTCTATAAAGCCTTTAAATCTTTAATTTATGAAAACTGTATTTGCGCACTAAAAAGTTTCTCTGACTTAGACCACCCCTGTTCCCCACTCACTAAGTACTTCTTTCCAATTAGCCATTGCTCAGACATTGAAAAGAATTGATCTCCCTCCAGAAGACCCAGCTTCTCAATGTGTAGTGAGGTCTGCGAGTAAAATCCCCTCCTGGGGAGGTGACGAGGTCTGCATTCTACATTCTTTACAATGAGTGAACACACTTTAGGGTTAAAGCTTCTGCACATTTGCATCCCGTCTTTATGTAATGGCACCTATGTACAAGCTGATTGGACCCTGTATTCATCATGGGTAATTATTGAGACCCCCTACGTTTTACTATATACCATCCTTATGGGTCTTGGACAATGCATATTTATTTTTGGTCCACTCTGCTTTTGTTTATTGGGCTTTTAATGTTGGCTTTTTTGATCGGTCACTGGAGTTTAATTGCTGATTTTATGTCCTTCTATTTACATATTTGGACCTTCACATTATTTTTCCGCGTTTCCATCCAAATTTGGGCATCAGTGACTGCGTTTCTTGAGTGGGGATGACTGCCATGGTTAGCAACTGTTTGCTTTAAAGGGGATCTGTCACCCTCTTTTTGCCCTATCAGCTGCCGGCATTGACATCAGGGGCTTATCTACAGCATTCTGTAATGCTGTAGATAAGCCCCCAATGTAACCTGAAAGATAAGAAAAACACGTTAGATTATACTCACCGGAGGGGGCGGTCCGGTCCCATGGGTGTCGCGGTCCGGTCCGGCTCCTCCCATCTTCATACAATGCCGTCCTCTTCTTCCCTTCCTGTATTAGCTCCAGCGCAGGTGCACTGCTCTGCCCTGTTGAGGGCAGAGCAGAGTCCTGCAGTGCGCAGGCGTGGGGAGAGGTCCGGCGCCTATGCACTGCAGGGCAAAAAAGGGTGACAGATCCCGTTTAACAATTTTTCTTTTACCCTGGCATTTTCACCCCCCTCCTCCTTCTCAGGACCGTATGCCTTAGACCTCGTTGCCATATTGTTACACATGGATTAATTATTGACAGAATGGATATGTGAATGTCTTGATTACTTCATACCGCCCAGCCATTGTCTTTGGATAGTTGTCACTGCTTTTCCCCTCATCCATTTATTACTCCAAATTATTGTTCTACATGTGTCTGTTCCTACATGTGCCTGCTTTTTTGTAAAGCTATATTTTTAGTAGATATGACCCAATTTCTCTCCTGTTTTCAAATGTTTAATAAGGAGTCTACCCTATACCTTTTGGGGTTTTACTAATTAATCTTTTGCAACATGATTTGTATTAGGTATAATTGGGTATTTTTCTTATGACAATGCCCCCATATGGTTGCCTAAACGGTGGTTCCGTACAATAAATTCTATATTTAGGGATCTTGGGTGGGGGAAAAAACAGCCAAGGATTAGAATGCAAATATTACAGAGGCCCAAAGATGAGGGGGGCTGGCACTCCCGAGCCCTTGGATTTATTATCTAGCAGCTCAGGGCCAACAGCTGAGGGGATGGAGACAGTGGGCATGGGTTCGACGTGGAGGATATTAACTCAGGTGCTGGGGAGAGATTCATTGGTTCAAGGACTGGAGGCAGGTAGTTTTAGGAAACTGGGACTGTCATTCCCCACACTAGCCCTGGTACACAAGGCGTGGGAGTAGATTAAAAGGATGAGGGGAGTGGAGGCCCTGACGAATTATTCCCCTATATGGCAAAATGAAAAACTGCCGGAGTTTGACAAAATGGGGGAATTTAAAAACTGGATGAGGAAAGGAATTCATTACATGGCCCAATTACAGGACTCGCAACGATTAGTGACTTTTGAGAAACTACAGGAGGAATATGAGTTATCTGAGATCTGTGGGTTCCAGTATAGAGAGGTCTGTCACGCTTACATAGCATAGAGTAAGATGGTTTTTATGAGGGTTCAAAAAGACATATTGGTGGACTATGTGTGTAGTGATGGGGGAACAAAAGGAATTATGTCAGGTATTTATAAGGACTTACTGCACACCTTTTTAATTAATTACCCGATTAAGGCTAAAGAGAATTGGGAACATGAATTGGGCCGATAGAAGAGGATAAGTGGGAGGCGATTATGGATTATATACCCCAATTGTCACTGAGTGACAGGTTCACACTAAGCACATGTGACAGACGATGATGATGATGATGATGGCCACTCATTTTTCTTTACTTCGCTGTTTTTTCTTGCCATAATACAAATTCTAACAGTCTATTCAGTAGGACTATCAGCTGTGTATCCACCAGACTTCTGCACAACACAACTGATGGTGCCAACCCCATTTATAAGGCAAGAAATCCCACTTATTAAACCTGACAGGGCACACCTGTGAAGTGAAAACCATTTCCGGTGACTACCTCTTGAAGCTCATCAAGAGAATGCCAAGAGTGTGCAAAGTAGTAATCAAAGCAAAAGGTGGCTACTTTGAAACACCTAGAATATAAGACATATTTTCAGTTGTTTCATACTTTTTTGTTAATTATATAATTCCACATGTGTTAATTCATAGTTTTTATGCCTTCAGAGTGAATCTACAATTTTCATAGTCATGAAAATAAAGAAAACGCTTTGAATGAGAAGGTGTGTCCAAACTTTTGGTCTGTACTGTATATATGTAACTAAAAATATATAATAATAATAATTAAGTGTGTGAAAGAGCACCCGGAGAAAAAATTAAGCATGTTTTTAAACGTTTATGTTGGCTGTCCAAATGTTTTATGCTACTGTAGGGGTGGAGGGCCGGACTGGGGGGTGGTCCCTCTTTATACCGCAAAGACATCACAGACACCAGATGGAGGCAGATGTCGGGTACAACAGGTCCAAGTTTATTTCCAGCTGTCCATCTGACGGCCCCAGCAATACACCGCAATTCTTTAACGGCCCTCCGTTTCCAGGCCCCGGTACACACACCGTACTTTCACTTGAGACGTGGATACACACTCCATCCCTTTTTCAGCTTAGTCACATTCCTGCCAGTTTGGTCACTGTGGCCGCCTTATGCCTCCACACCAACAGTAATTTTACTGGTCAGCTGTCGTCGTCAAATTCGGTATGCTTTCCCCCGGGACCTCATCTGTACTGCAGTATTTCGTGTCAGGACCACCCCCCTGACTTCTTTCCTCCTCAGTCCCCTGGTTTAGCTCTCCTCACAGCACACAATTTGTCACAGACTTTTCGTCTCTTGAGCTCCTCCCGGGGACTGGAACTTTCTGGAACCCTCCTGTCAAATTTATTACTTTCCCAGTTCCCTGTAACTCCGCCCCCCATGACCAACAGTTTCTAAAGCCCTAAGCTGCTGTCAAATCCTGAACTCACACTCCCCACTGCCATCTTGTGGTCATCCAGGGTACTGCACTTCGTCTACACTGTTCAGCTGTTTCCCTTCTATCATAACTGACAAGTCCGTCCATCCGTCAGGTCACCTTCCCTACACTCCCCCTTCCTTTGTCTATTGTCGTCCTCGACAATCAGAGTCCCTGCCTTCGTCGTTCTGAAGCTTCCCCTACTATCTGTTGTTGGACCGGTGGTTGGGCCAAACCCACCTTTTGCGGGGGCCGAACCACACCGGGAGCACCATGCTCCGAGCAGCCTACCGTCACTGGCCAGCGCGCACGCCACATGACAACTCCTTTCAAATTGGGCCAGGTACACCTGGATTTTCTCTACAGCGTGTACCTTCCCCTACTCTCCCCTTCTGTCACCTTCCACTATCCGGTACGCCCTGACCGAGGCCTTACGCCTACCAGATCATTGTCAGCGTCTGCCTTCTTTCTTCTGGGATGTCCGTGGTGTCAGAGACCTGATTTTGGACTGCTGTCTGTTTCCATATCTTCCATCTCTTTGCCTTTCTCTCAGTAACAAGTCATGGTCGGCGTCCCGGTCACACAGACCCTCTTATCTCATAGTCCCTTTGGTCACACAGACCCCCGTACCCGGACAATTATTGTTGCAATTATCTTATGCATATTATACATTAAACCAACTTTATAATAGCACAAGTACCCCTTTTTTTTTCCATTTACTGTTTCTTTTAGCCAACACACAAAAAAACATAACAGGTTTACTCCCCTTTCCTTGGACATTGACACTCCCCTTTTTTCTGTATTTGCATCCCCGCTATGTCAGGCAAAACATTTTAACTCTCATATAGGAGTAAGAGGGAAAAAAAACAACACACAAAAAAATTTTTCCTTTAACCAGGACGCAAACTGTCCCCATGATCTGCATAACAATGCAGCGGTTTCCCGACAGTCCAAACCATCTTCTGGTGGCTGGTAGCAAGGGGCCCCACAGCCGTGGAGCTCCCAGGATGCAGGGAGTGTCCTTAGAGTCCTCTCTACGGGGGTTCATGTTCCTCGGGTTCAGCGAGCACGGCTACCGCATAGTAGCCTCGGAGACAATACTCCTTATAGTAGGATACCAAATCCCCCTCTTGCAAGGCCCGGCCATGACGTATAGAGGTCACATTAATATACACTTTCTGGCCGGTAGCGAGGTCTTGAACCCGTACCCTTTTTGTAAGTTAGTATACATGATCCGTCCCAAGGATCGTGTAGCCGCCATACCAGCCTCTCCCCTCTCATGGAGCAGGTTCCACACTTTCTGCTCCCTGGCCTTCTTTTTGATGACCTCCGTGACCCACTTCGTCTACACTGTTCAGCTGTTTCTCTTCTATCATAACTGACAAGTCCGTCCATCCGTCAGGTCACCTTCCCTACTCTACATTTATCAGCTAGTCTCTGCTTTTTTCTTCTCTTTCCCTTATTCTAGTTCTTTGATGGTCATCATTTATTTCCATAGATTGCAGTAAAGTCTCCATTTTACACAAGCTCATTTTCATATGTGTGTTTATCCAAGAACAAAAAATATCCAATTCCTCTTGACAGAATGTAACTTTATATTCATAACAATTTGGGAGATGTGTCAGATAGTGAAGAAAGAGATGAAACAACGGATTTAAGAAGTTGATAGAGATTTAGTGCGTGGGATTACAGGATTTTTGATACTTGGTGGATATTTCTGCAAGTATGTAGATAATTTATGATGGGTTTAGAGAACAACTCGCCCCAACCTTTATTATGTTTTACAGTCCAAGTCATGTCACCCCTTTAAATTTATCTACTGGGTTTCAAGTGGATCTGTCGGGTTTCTTATGCTACTTTATGTCGGGGCAATATGGAGTAAAGAAGGATATCCTAAGCTCGAGGGCAGATGAAAGATTCTGCAACTAATCCGATTCAGTTTTTTTATGTAAAAAGCTGTTTAAATGCTTCCAACACTTGTGGAGAAAGCCTAGAAAGCCAACACACGACAGCATCCATGTAGGCATAGATTTCTTTTCTTTATGAATCACATATCGCGTAATCACTTATCACGTAGACTCCAAAAAGAAGTAACTGGCCAACAAGTTCAGAACGTAACTGCTTAGAAATAAGTAGTGTGTCCAAGTAATATGGGAGAAGATGTGCAACAAATGGGCAACAATGATCCAATAATTTAATTAAATAAACATGGGTCATGTAGATGTCAAGCAGTGTCATCAGAAGAACTTACTAACATTCCTGGGGTAGTTCAGATATGTCAGTCCAATACCTTACCCAAGAGACAGTGGGGCTGAGCTACAAAGCTAAATGGGTCTTAGGGTCCCGTTACATTTAGCGATGCCCAGCAATTCCGATAATGATACGACCCGGTCAAGATCGCTGGTGCATCGCTAAATGGTCGCTAGTGAGCTGCCAAACAGGCAGATCTCACCAGCGATGCAGCAGCGGTCGGCGGTCGATACTTACCTGTCACACGCAGCGATGATAAAGTCCTCCGCCCGCGTCCAAGCGTCGCTCGTCGGCGCCAGCAGGAAGCCGCTGACGAGAAACGGCCCAGGACGTTCTCACGCGATCAGCGATTGCCAGCGGGGGAGCCGGTCGGAGGTAAGTGTCACACATAGCGATATCGCTAGCAATATCGCTGCTACGTCACAAAATCGGTGACGCTTTAGCGATATTGCTAGCGATATTGCTATGTGTGACGCCCCCTTTACACGCAGAGCATGTCATTATGTGCTTTAGACACTTTTTTCAATAAACAACAAAGAGATGTGGTTTGATGGGGAAAGGGTTATGGTCACATTTGTTATTCTTTGCATCTAAACTGAAATTTGATGGAAATTTCAGGACCAAAGTAAATAAAATAATAGGTAGTGTGAAGTTAGACAAGGCTAACAATATACCAAATTTATCAAACAGCACAATATACTTTAATTTTAAGACTTTCTAGTTCTAGTTTGCACTGTCTAAAAGACAGTTTAAGTAAGTCAACCCCAAAGTGTAGAGCCATCCATGGAGTAGGATAGATAGACAGCTGCTGAAGATAATGGCGCACTTGGATGACATTGTAATATGAGATGTAATAAGTCCAAGAACCCATTGAAGCCATTAGAAGTATTAATGCACTTATCATTTAAAGGGTTGTACGGTGTTAAGAGACAAGTAGGCAGTTACTTGTGAAGTCTGCAGACTTATGAATCTTCTCATTACTGCACGCTGTAGGGATTCTTGGTGCTGACCAGAGGCGTAGATAGGATTTTGGTGCTGACGCTGGAAGTGGGTGGTTATGTGACTGCAAGTATACAGTATTCCTACTCCTAGACACATCCTGTCTAAATGGACGCCGCCTCGCTCAACACAAGTGTATTAATTGAGGCTAGAAACAGACTAATCGGAATGTGGCTGTGAGTATGCATATCCCATACTTATGGTCACATGACTGCCCGCTCTTGGCGCTGGCACTGATAATCCTCACAGCAAAGCAAAAGAATATATAGACATTACAGCAACGGATCACAGCTGATTCTTTCTTTGAGGTACAACATTGCTTAAAAACAGTCAGTGAAATGATTTATCTCACAAAAGAAGGAGTTGTGAAATCCCGTACTGTCCTGTCTGTATACTCTCTATTGCTTTCTCTCCTACTCAGGAGCTGTGGTATGAACAGACCATGTTCCTGCACAGTCAGACACAACCATTACACAGTACACAGCAGGGGCACATGTATAAGATTATCTCAGCACAGGAACAATTTTTTTAACACCTCCAATTGTGGAACTTACTTTTATTCCAATACCTATTAATTAAAATGCACTTTGTTTCTGGGGAAAACCCCTTTTAGTTATTTGATTAGATACAATAAGGATGTGCGCCATATTTTTTTCCTATTTGTGTAAAAAATATAGCTGTCACAATGTTTTCGTGCACACGTGCTGTGAACGTTCATCTGTCCTCATGCCAAAAAGTACAAGAGAACATAAAGGCAGCTATAAAATATTTTTTAGACAGTGCAAATTTAGACTAGACTATCATAAAATGTGCCAATTTTATCAAAGAGGCTCATACTAAAATGCAAAGGAAATGTGTCATCTTTAGCTTTAGGTCTTTTAGAGATCATTTCATCTTCAACTTGCTTAACTGTTCACAATAACAGTAATTTTGACCAGGGGTGCCCAAAACTTTTACATGCCACTCTCTATGTATAAATATAAATAAATTTATATATATAAAATTGAATGTATGTGTGTATGTGTGTATCACCAACCAATCACGAAGTATCTTTCATTTCACCAGAGCTGTTTAAAAAAACTGAGCTGTGATTGGTTGCTTTCTCACTCCACGACAATACCTCTGCAGACACTGACCAGGTGGGAGAAATCTAGCATCTCCGGAAACATAAGCTCCCAGCCATTGTCTGCCCCCCAGAAAGGAGCAGAGAGCACATGACAAAAATGAATCACCCCCTCCCGTGCCCATCACACATCCTCCATCCCATAGGCACATCTTCCCTGATTCTGACCCCAGGCTTCCATTAAAGGGATCTCCGGTATGGAAGTTAGGGCAAATCCCTCAGCGCTCTGGTTCTGACCCCAGGCCCCTCTTAAAGGGATCCCCGGTATGGAAGTGAGGGAAAATCCACTCTGTGCTTTGGTACTGACCCCAGGTCTCTCTTAAAGGGATCTCCGGTATAGAAGTTAGGTTAAATCCCTTAGCACTCTGATTCTCACCCCAGGCTTCTATTAAAGGGATCATTGGTATGGAAGTCAGGGCAAATTCACTCAGCGCTCTGGTTCCTGTGCCAGGCCTCTCTTAAAGGGATCCCTGGTATGGAAGTTACGACCATTCCACTCAGTGCTCTGGTTCTGACCCCAGGCTGATGGGATGATTTGGGTTATTAGGGGTAGTAATCCGGTGGCTCTGGCTGATGGGATGATGTGGGATATTAGGGGTAGTAGTCCGGTGGCTCTAGCTGACGGGATGATGTGGGATATTAGGGGTAGTAGTCCGGTGGCTCTGACGGAATGATGTGGGATATTAGGGGTAGTAGTCCGGTGGCTCTGACGGAATGATGTGGTATATGTGGGATGTGTTCCTCAAGGCTCTGTCCTAGGACCCCTACTATTCTCCATCTACTCCTTCGGCTTGGGACAGCTCATAGAATCCCACGGTTTGCAGTATCACCTCTATGCCGATGACACGCAGATCTACCTATCTGGACCCAACCTCGCCTCCTTACTGACTGAAATCCCACAATGTCTGTCTGCTATCTCAGCCTTCTTCCCTGCTTGCTTTCTCAAACTGAACGTGGACAAAACAGAATTCATCATCTTTCCCCCATCTCACTCTACCCTTCCACCAGACCTATCCATCAATGTCAATGGCTGCTCTCTTTCCCCAGTCCCGCACTCTCGGTGTCTTGGGGTGATCCTCGACTCTGCGCTCTCTTTCAAACCACATATCCAAACCCTCGCCTCCTCCTGCCGCCTCAAACTCAAAAATATTTCACGGATCCGCTCATTCCTCAATCACGAAACCACAAAAACACTAGTGCATGCTCTTATCATCTCCCGCCTTGACTACTGCAACTTCCTACTCTCTAGCCTCCCCTGTAGCACTCTGGCATCGCTCCAGTCCATCCTACACTCTGCTGCCCGACTAATCCACCTGTCTCCCCGCTATTCCCCAGCCTCCCCCCTATGCCAGGCCCTTCACTGGCTTTCTATTGCCCAGAGGCTCCAATTCAAAACCCTAACCATGACATACAATGCCATCCACAACCTGTCTCCTCCATACATTTGTGACATGGTCTCTAGGTACCTACCTGCACGCAACCTTCGATCATCTCAAGATCTCCTTCTCTACTCCCCCCTTATCTCTTCTTCCCACAACCGCATACAAGACTTCTCCCGTGCTTCCCCCATCTCTGGAACTGTCTGCTGTAACATATCAGACTCTCACCATCAACGTAAACCTTCAAGAAGAACCTGAAGACCCACCTGTTCCGACAAGCCTACAGCCTGCAATGATCCTCGGTCTACTGAACCACCGCACGACCTGCTCTACCCTCTCCTACTGTATCCTCACCCATCCCTGTAGACTGTGAGCCCTTGCGGGCAGGGTCCCCTCTCCTTATGTACTTGTGTGTCCCTTGTCTAACACATGTTTATTATACTTGTCTATATTTCCCCTTTTCACATGGAATAAATGGCGCTATATAAATGCATAATAATAATAATACTAGGCGTAGTAGTCCGGTGGCTCTGACGGGATGATGTGGGATATTAGGGGTAGTAGTCCGGTGGCTTTGAGGGGATGATGTGGGATATTAGGGATAGTAGTCCGGTGGCTCTGGCTGATGGGATGATGTGGGATATTAGGGGTAGTAGTCCGGTATCTCTGGGTGACGGAATGATGTGGGATATTAGGGGTAGTAGTCCAGTAGCTCTGGCTGACGGAATGATGTAGGATATTATAGTGAATGTGGCTATGCGGAGTGGGTGGGGCTATACACTCAGCTTTATATATATAGATATAATCATTATAATTTGTTATAACTAACCGTAGTTAGTTACTTTGCCTGGGCAACGCCGGGCTCTTCAGCTAGTATATATATATATATAGATATAGATATGTATATCTATATCTATACATATATACGTAATATATGCATAACTACAGTAAATATTATGTATATCGTGTGTAACAAAAACATCCAAATTCTGAAAGTTTACAATGGCCGATAATATACAAATACACAGAAAACCTCTTAATCCAGGCTCATCTTATATTGCCATTTTATATTACCAGTGATATATTTTTCATGAGATGCACTTCCGAGTACTTCTCGTTAACTACAGCACCAGTGTCCGTACTCAGATCAACGATGTGGCTTCTTTATCTGAAGAACTCTTTCTGTATGGGATTCTTTTAGACTAGATTCATACATAACATTCAACAATATAAGTATGATGTCCAAATAAGAATGAAGAAATGGCACTTCACATCTTTGGGAGTTGGCACGATCCTTCTGTGAGAGGCATTCTGCTTTTTTATTCTTTGTCATTTTTTGTTTTAACGTTTATTTAAATAAAAATTATACTTTTATGGATCTCTTCGTTTCCCGTCTTTTATTGTAAGTAGGGATTGAGTAATTTATCATGCATAGCATTGTATACTTATGTAAAGCACCATAACAAAAGCATGTTTCATTAATTAATGAACAGTTCTTGTCTATTTTGCAGAAGAAAAAACAATGCCAATTTCAATTTTGCTGTATGACTCCTAGCTCCTGTGCCCAATCCGGACAAGATGATGGCGCTGCACAGGTGCACAGTCATGTATGCGATTTGCAGGCGGGTCAGGCATGTGAATCGCCACATTCACCTGAGGCCAGAAGCAAACAATGATTGCAGAAGCCATACCAATTATTAATTATAGAACTGATCACTAAAAAGTTCAAATATTGAGAATTCATTAGGGATTCTAATGCTATAAATGTAATTTGTCATTGAATCACTTTGTTCCCATTAGTGCTGTCACCATCTGCCTACAAAGTAGAAAGCATTTTGTACTAATTACTAAGTATTACGGTAATTATCTATTGCATTTCAGTCTGTCAATAGAACTATAGTATTTTGTCAGTAAAGTAAAAGTATCAGGGAAATTTACTCTCCAAGGAAACAATAAAATTAACCTTTTTTTTTAACAATGAATCATATAATATTTACATCCAGGTGTTATTGACATGCACACTAAATCAGACAGAATTAGGGAGAAGTGAGAGCTGTTAGGACAAGGCCAGATGGAGCGTCCGTATCAGAGCCAAAAACCACAGTGACGTGCAGCCGTCGCATTTTTAATTGTTTGTTAAAAAATTCCTTGATTTTGTAGCACGGCTGCTTCATCCACAAACCTGTGCAACTGGATTTTAGCAATGAAGTAGTTGTAAAAGGTGACATTACGTTAACTTTACAATCAATGCATCAGCTACAGAACTTAGGGCTCCTGCATATGGGTGCTTTATGGCCTTACACTTCCAAACTTTATGGACATGTGGGGTATGTTTACTTGGGGTGGATAGAGTAGACTTTAGAGTAGATTTTAAATCTGGATTTTCCAAGATTAAAATCTGAAGTTTATTACTTTATCTTCAAAGTGGACACAATTCTTACAGATATCATCCGCGCGTGGAATCGTAAGGTAAGTTACCTGTGGGGCGTGTTCCTAATTCACAGTGTGTCAATTTATGTTGTGGATTTTCACCACAGATTTTCTATATGTTTCCGCTATACCACGTAGACATTTAGGCTCCAATTCATCAGTTTAGTTTTTTAAAGTCACTTTACTTTTTTTTGCCTTGTAGTAGTAGTTTCCATTTTAGCGGCAAATTCTTCAAAATGGTGCAAATAATTCAAGAATTTGACACAACGTAAAAATGGTCTTTTTTCTGTCTTGAACTGTTTTTCTGCCTCTTTAACGCAAAAAGTCGCACGTTTTACAAAATGGTGCAAAAATTGAGCTAAAACACTGGCGCACTCAACAAATACACCATGGGGAAACTGTAGTTGCTAAATCAGCCAAACACATCTCAAATTGCTAAATTCTGCCCACAAAGCAGAACACCGAAGAATAAAAACCAAGTGCTCACATATAGAATAGAATTTAAAACAAAGGCACAAATAGAAAAATGCATTGAGTGCAAACAAAATAAAAGAACAAAACACACAAAAATATATAAAATACAAGCACATTGGGGCGCCAGTTTTTACTGAAGTACATACCAGGAAAAGAAAGTCATGCTGTATCAGATTTTGCATTAGCAGAAATTCCCCTTCGGCTGCCTTTGTAGGGCTCAGGCAGGAGTAAACTATTTTAAATGATTTGTCCAAATTTTGTACAAAATAATAAGCATACGCTTCAGGTCGGTCATCAATTGTTATGTCCTGGACAACCCTTTTAAGGCAGAGAGCACTTTAGTTCTGAGGCAGGTATGTGTAGAGTGCGCATGATCAACTTTCACATGGTGCCAAGGTACCTGCTTTTAGTCTGTGTGAGAGTAGATGGGCGTTAGACCAATGGTCATGCCAGTAGGCTGGAAGCTGTAAACAAGGATGGTGAGTCAAAGGGATTACTGCATAGTGTGGCCATAAAGTAACAACCTGGAGATCGTTTTGTAGTACCCTGAAGATGAGGACCTTCAGATTTAGTGTTGCCAAACAGAAAAGTGATGGAAGGCAAGATTCCGAGCCTGTTAAGATGCTGGCAAGGATAATGTGTCGTATAGACTATGTGGGCTGTGGGAGACTCTAGCTTTGATAATAGCTGTAGTTGTAAGAGTGATGGCTGTGCTACACCTTACCCCAGGAGTGGATCTATGATTAGGTCAGAGTAGATTGTGTTAGACCTCCGTCTGGAGAGAAGTAGCAATCCGTAAAGAGTGGAAGACTGGCTGTTCTTTGACCTTTAAAGTGTCCCAGTTTGATCCTGTCCTGTAGTACTAGCGGACTGGTGGCACAAAATGGTTCAGAAATTAAGACTTAGGCCTAGGAAGAAGTTCTTTGGAGTAAGTGGACTGGTTAACAACTGATGGACAAGTTAGAAAATAAACTCTCCTCCTGCTTACAGTGAAGGATTAAGTGGTATGTTGTATGATAAAAGGTGGCCTATGTGTAATTAACAAGAACTGTTTAAAGGATCATATGTACTAATTTTGAAAGATAAGAAAGAGGGACACATACTGCCACATTTACGGTAAACCAACTTCCCTAACTTTTCAGTCCTTCCTATATGCTCAAATATTGCTCATAGTGAAGCCTGTTAGTGTTCCCACACAGTATGATAGACCTTTCATGGCTCGAACATTGATTATTATTAATCATAATAATAATAATAATAATCTTTATTTATATAGAGGCAACATTTTCTGCAGCTCTTTACAGTTTAACAGTTTCATACACAACAGTTATAAGTAACACCATAAACAATAATACAATAATTAAAGCAAAATAAGATGACCCTGCTCGTGAGAGCTTACAATCTACAATGAGGTGGGGGAGACACAAAGTTCAAGTGCGTATTTACAGTGATGGTCCAGCCATTTTGGGGAGTGGGGGAAAGATAAAGGCCGCATGAGTTGGTCACCAGCCAGTATTTGTGTTGCTGTTGGGTGCTGTGGAGTTTAATGGAGAGTTATTCTCAGATGAAAAATGACTTTGATTAGGGAACGTGATAGGCCGCTCTAAACAATCGTGTTTTGAGTGAGCGCCTAAAACTGTGCAAGTTGTGGATAGTCCCAATTTCTTGGGGTAGAGAATTCCAGAGGATTGCCGCAACGCGGGAGAAGTCTTCGAGCCAGGAGTGGGAGGTACGGATTAGTGCAGAGGTTAGTCGAAAGTCGTTTGCAGAGCGTAACGAGTGGGTAGGCCAATAAACAGAAATGAGCGAGGGGATGTAAGGGGGTGCTGCACTGTGGAGAGCTTTGTGGGTGAGAACAAGCAGTTTGAATTGGATCCTATAATGAATGGGCAGCCAGTGTAATGACCGGCGAAGAGCAGACACGTCCGAGTCCTAATTAGCCTGATGGAAGACTCTGGCTGCTGCATTAAGGATGGACTAGAGAGGGGAAAGTTGAGTGAGGGGGAGGGCAATTAATAGAGAATTACATTAGTCCAGTCCAGGGCGTTATTATGGTGCCACCCACAGAGAGGGAGATGTCAGATTTAGGGAGGTTAGTAGATGGTGGGAGCAAAAGAAGTTCAGTTTTGGAAAGGTTGAGTTTCAGATAGAGAGTGGACATGATGCTGGAGACAGCAGACAGACAGTTACTGGCATTCTGTAGTACAGCGGGGGTAAGGTCAGGGGTTGATGTGTATAGTTGTGTGTCATTGGCATAAAGATGGTACTGAAAGCCAAATCTGCTGATGGTCTGTCCAATTGGAGCCGTGTAGAGAGAGAAGAGAAGGGGGTCAAAGACTGAGACCTGAGGGACCCCAACAGTGGAGCCAGCAAACTATACACTGAAGGAGCGGTCAGAAAGATAGGAAGAGAACCAGGAGAGAGCAGTGTCCTTAATGCCTATTGACTGGAGCATAGAAAATAGGAGATGGTGGTAAACAGTGTCGAAAGCTGCAGAGAGGTCGAGAAGAATGAGCAGAGAGTTGTCACCGTTACATTTTGCTGTCACTTTGATGAGTGCAGATTCTGTTGAATGTAGGGGGAGGAAGGCAGACTGTGAAGGATCTAGGAGTGAGTGAGTGGAGAGGTAATGGGTAAGGCAGGAGTTGACCAGACACTCCAAGAGTTTAGAAATGAAGGGGAGATTGGAGACTGGGCTGTAGTTACTTGTGCAGGATGAGTCGAGAGAGGGTTTTTTTTAATAATGGAGTAATGATAGAGTGTTTGAAGGAGGAGGAGAAAATGCCAGAGGAGAGGGAGAGATTAAAGATTGTAGTTAGGTGAGTAGTGACGACTGGAGAGAGAGAGGAGGAGATGTGAGGGAATGGGGTCGGTAGTGCATGTAGTCGGACAAGAAGAAGAGAGGAGTCTGGAGATTTCTTCTTCTGTGATGGGATCAAATGCAGAGAGTGAGTCAGAGGAGATATGGGGAGGGATTGGAGTCACAGCACTTGGTGGCTGGGAGAGGATTTCCTGACGGATATTATCTATTTTCCCTATAAAGTGGGAGGCCAGATCATCAGCACAGATGTCTGTGATAGGGGCCTGTGCTTTCCAACTGAGGAGGGAGTGAAAGGTTTCAAAAAGTTTGATTGCATTGTATTGATTCCTATACAGCTCCCACCTCTAAAGTAAAATACTCCAACACACAGTATAACATCCCTACAGTACCCTCACCGAGTCTGATGCCCCCACACATTATGATGGTCCCATATAGCATAATGATACTGTCACGTCACTGTCAGACTCGGGGCCTGCTGTCCTGGCCTCGGCCACTAGGAGGCCCTGGACTGTCACGTCGCCGTCTTACTCGGGACCTGCTGTTTCTACCTTGGCCACTGGGAGGCGCCATGGTTCGCCCCCGAGTGATGGCGGCGACAGAGAAGGGGCTCCTGCGAAGGCATCTGGTGGACGCAGGCTCCGCTCCTCTGTCAGTCATGAAGGGGTTGGTGCATCATCATCTGGCCTGGTCCTGGGGGCGGTCCTGATGACATCATCAGTCCGGGAACCTGTGAGGGATGACCTGATCCCTGAAATACCTTGGGACTGGTCTTGCAAGCCGCTGGATATATTCTTGGTTCCCCTGTATGCTACGGTGTGATTTGCTATTGTTTGACTCTGACCTCAGCCTGGATTTCTGACCCCTCTACTGCCTGACGATTTAGTACCTCTGCTACTCTCCTGGTTTGTGACCTTGGCCTGGATACTCGACTCTGCTACTGCCTGCCGTTTTTGTACCGTTGCCACTCTCCCGTTTTTGTGACCTTGGCCTGGACTGTTTACTCTGCCACTGCCTGCCTATTCGGTACCTCCGATGCTCTCCCGATTTCTGTCTACATTTTTGAATCCCTGCCTTTTTCCCTTGGCGACCGTCCTGCTCTGGCCCACTGCTCCTCTAGACAGCCACCCCCTGGGCATGGCTACAATTCCAGATCCCTGTATAGGGGTTAAGGGTCTCGGGGTTTCCCGGGGTGCTGTCCCTATTGCAGCCCAGATTCGCGGACGGACGTCACAGATACCACACAGATTGTGATGCTCCCCACACAGTTATGATGCCCCCACCACATACTATGATAATGCTAAGTGTCCCCACATGGTATGATGCCCCTTCCAGTCTCCTCTAGGTCTCCATCACAATATTATACCCATACTGCGATGCCTTCACGTAGTATGATGTGCCTCACAGTAACCCCCACATTATAATGCCCCCCACACTGTTTTCAGCACATAGAAGAATGCTTACACAGTCCCCCCACAAACACAAAATGATACACAGTCCGTTCACACATAGTATGATGCCCCCCACATTTTTCCACAAAGTATGATGTCCACCACACTCAGTTGAAGTCCTTGTCTGAGTACTCTCACTTCTCTGCTCCTCTACTACTAAGTTGGCCTCAGTTAAGAATGTCATGTGACTTGAAGGTCCCTACAGTTCTTTTAGCCTCTAACCAGATGACATTATGGAGCGGGGATCTGATGAGATACAATTGAAGTCACACAAACTCTTGACCTTATGGGACAGTGAGTTAACTCCCCAAATTTGGGACTTTATAGCTGGATTCAGAATGGTTGGGAGATACGAAAGTACTTTTGAAATTACATCTGTTTTGCCGTTACTAGAAGTTAAGTAAGCAGTCTTGTAAGAGGTCGTTATTTATTAAATTGTTCATGTAAAAATTGTATGCCCATGGATGAAAAAATGGGCCCACAGATGGCATGCAGTTAACAATACAGATGAAAAATCCTCATTTTTTTCTGGATGAAGATTTTACTATTTTGCTTATACTCATTTGTTGTTGAGAATAAAGCACCTTAATTCTTTCAGGTACCAAACATTGTTTAAGACATCTCAGCGCAGCATTATCTCTGTGTTTTAGACATTAATGGTGGGAGATCTTCCAACTATGCAATGTAATCTGTGTTCATCCGCTTTAATCTGTATATAAGGAACCTACCATGGATCATTTGGAGAAGGGCCAACACAGGAAATGAGGGGGCAGAGCACTTTATTAGTGACACCAGAGTCAAAGCACAACCAGACAATAACATTTCATAGTGATAAGCCACCAATGTTTATTCTGAGATAATCCATTTCAGTAGCATTTGAAAAAAGGGAATTTAGTAGTGATTATTATTTTTCGAATAAAGTAGATGTCGATAATTTTTAATAATAAGTGCCATAATGTGAATGTTTTCTCAAGGTTTGATGTTGCTTCCATCTAGTGGAACATAAAAGAAATTTCATTGTATTTGTTTTTCCAATATTCTTTCTTTGCACTAGAGAAATTGCAGTGTCAAGGTGTTACATGACTGAACTGGATTTGTGAACTTTTACAATGGAAAATAATTCACTAATTCACTGCAGTCATTTTATAATGTCTGGTATTGAGTTTGTTCTAGTTTTCAAGTAATTTTTCTTAACCTCTTGACAAACAGGTCAATTTGGGCCTCAGGCCACGATCAGTGGTCCATGTGTCATGAATGTGTTCTATCTGCATTGTTCATGGAGACCTCAGAAAGAGGTCGCCATACTGGCGTCTTTATCAAGTGTAAAAAAAACACTGTAACGCATATTAGCATAAGTATAGAATCTGCATAATATTACGGTAACTTAGGTAATTAGTAAAAGTATGATCCGGAATCTAAACCCACAACAGGGTTAACAGTAAGAATAGGTGCAGATGGCTCTGTAGTCACTCACCTGAGAGAATCTGGATGATTATGCAAATCACACTCTGATCAAAGTGTCAGCACAGTGTGATTAGATTCTTTTGGATGAGGAAAAGATGGAGAAAAAAATGTCTTCATCTTCTTCATTCTGTTGGTCCGTGGAGTGTAGTCCAATATTTGACATGCACTCATTGATTTTCATGGCCGAGCGTGAATCCAAATATCTTATCAAGCTCGGGTATATGTAGACGTGTGCATGGCCCCATAGCATAATTTTGGTCTGAACAGGGCCGCCATCAGGGCACTACTGCCCTGACTGGTGTATGAGGCCCGGTGGGCAGAGGGGGCCCGCATCAGGCCCCGTCTCATCTGCTCACCGGGCCCTACCGGTAGGCTAAACTGGGCCCTAGCAGCAGTTCAACTCTATTGACGTGCAGCTCCGGGCCCGCACGTCAATAGTTAATAGCCATCAGCCAATCGGAGGCTGGCAGCTGACGTCAGTTGCAGCGCGCACGTCGCCGGCGTCTGACGTAATTGTCACTTGCCGGCGAGTGCACGCTTCAGCTGCGTGCAGGGAGCTTCACCGCAGGAGCGCGGCAAGGTAAGTAGATCATGTTTTTTTTCTTCTTTTTCATTGAAAGCGGAAAGCCGCGGGCAGAATGGGCACAAGGGCAGAATGGGCACAAGGGCAGAATGGACATGGGGCAGAATGTGAGACACGGGGGCACAATGTGAGACACGGGGGCAGAATGTGAGATGCGGGGGGAGAATGTGAGACGCGGGGGCAGAATGTGACAGTGAGACACAGGAGGGGGCAGAATGTGAGACATGGGGGCAGAATGTGAGACATGGGGGCAGAATGTGAGACACAGGGTAGAATGTGAGACATGGGGGCAGAATGTGAGACATGGGGGAAGAATGTGAGACACGGGTGCAGAATGTGAGACATGGAGCAGAATGTGAGACACGGGGGGCAGAATGTGAGACACGGGGGCAGAATGTGACAGTGAGACACGGGGGCAGAGAATGTGAGACACGGGGCAGAATGTGAGACACGGGGTCAGGATGTGACAGTGAGACACAGGAGGGGGCAGAATGTGAGACATGGGGGCAAAATGTGACAGTGAGACACAGGAGGAGCAGAATGGACACAGGGCAGAATGTGAGATACAGGAGGGAGAAGAATGTGACAGTGAGATACAGGAGGGGGCAGAATGTGAGACGCAGGAGGGGCAGGATGCAAGACACAGGGGGCAGGATGGGAGACGCATGGTGTAGGATCATGGGGAAGGATGGATACGATGTAGACAGATGGGGCAGGATCGGGAGATCATATGGGGGCAAAATGGATACTCATGAGGGCAGGATGAGAGAACATATGGCTGGAACCAGGAATGAGACACACACGGGCCAGGATGGGGGATATTATTACCATAGGGCTAATTAAGGGATATTATTACTGCAGTAATGTATTTATTTTATTTTTGGGGGGATACTGTTTTAAATGAGGGGGAGGTCCTGTTACTGTGCAGAGCAACACTATGTCGCCTTTTTTTCTTCATCTTATGTAGTGTAGAAGTTGGTAAAAAATTAAGTAATGTGTTCTGCAACTGGAGCTCTAAATAACTGTGTTATTTCCTGCAGAGACGAGCCCTGGCTGGAAGACGTGATGGTGGTCTGTGTTGGATGAAAGATGAAAAGCGAAGCTGAGGGACTTCACCTAGAGACGTCACTGGTGAGTCAGTGTGTTACCTGTACACTGACACTATACACTGTATACAGAGTGCCTGTGTACAATGTCACCAGTAATCACTGTATTACCATTGCACTGACACTATACACTATATTCAGAGTTTCTGTGTACAATGTCACCAGTGATCACTGTATTACCTGTACACTGACACTATACAGAGCTCCTGCGTATAATGTCACTGGTGATCACTGTATTACCTGTACACAAACACTGCATACTAAGTACAGATCTCCTGTGTATAATGGCACTTATGGTGATAGTATTATGGTTTTTTTTTTAATAATGATCAGTATTGTAGTATTCAGTCACCATGTGGTGGTAATATGTGGTCTGGGCATGATGCGGTGGTATTTGTCCCTTGTATGTGCTATTATTCTGTCACTGTGGTGGTAATATGTGGTCTGGTCATGGTGTGGCTGTATTTGTTCCTTGTATGTGGTATTATTGGTCACCATGTGGTGGTAATATGGTGTCTGGTCATGGTGCGGTAGTATTTGTCTCTTGTATGTGCTATTATTCTGTCACTGTGGTGGTAATATGTGGTCTGGTCATGGTGTGGCTGTATTTGTTCCTTGTATGTGGTATTATTGGTCACCATGTGGTGGTAATATGGTGTCTGGTCATGGTGCGGTGGTATTTGTCTCTTGTATGTGCTATTATTCTGTCACTGTGGTGGTAATATGTGGTCTGGTCATGGTGTGGCTGTATTTGTTCCTTGTATGTGGTATTATTGGTCATCATGTGGTGGAAATATGGTGTCTGGTCATGGTGCGGCGGTATTTGTCCCTTTTGGATATTATTGGTTATATTAAAAATTGAAAAATAAATAAAAAATATACCTAAATTGTATTGGATATTTTAACAAATGTTTAGTAGGTTGTCGTGGTGGCAGATTTAAAAAATCTTTTGGCCAAAACAAGAGCTGCTGGCTATGTGTGTGATCTGGAGAGGAGATGGGAACTATTAATGTGTGATTGGTGAGAGGTGGAATTTTTCCAAGAGAGAGCGGTGGGACTGTGGACAGTTCAAGGGGTTGAGGGCGGGGCTGGTGTGGAGCCTGGGCAGAGTCTCAAGGGGGGCCTAAAAATTTTGCCAGTATAGGGCCCCGAAATTCCTAGTGGCAGCCCTGGGTCTGAATATGATCTGATGTTTTGTCGGATAGCACTCAAAATGATAATACGGTCTTCTGCATGAGTTCTACCCCATAGCAATCAGTGAAAGATATCACAGTCTTGGACAGTTATGAACCTACCAAAGGTAAATTGTGTGGCACAAGTCCCTAATTTCTGTAAGAGGACTGCAGTCCTATCTTCATCCCACTTACATGCTGTGCCTAGTGATTGCCTGCAGCAGTCAAATTTTGTAGTCGAGATATCTCTGCCACAACAAAGCATAGCAGAACGAGGCCTCAGAAAGACAGTGCTGGAGTGGCAGGGGCCTTGGCTGATAAGTAGCGCTTATTTTGTTATTTTTCTGGTGTTGGTCCAAATTTTTTATGAAAATGGGGAACGCTTTTACAATTATGAATATTTATTAGTACCATCCATGCTAATAGGAAATTCAAGAGGATTTTTCACCAGATTTTACAATGCAAACTGAATGCATTATTAAATAGATTTTGCAAAGCTGATGAGGCTGGTGTATTTGCTTTGAAATTCCATGTAAGAATGGTTGTATTGTAATGAAGTATACATTTATACAGCATGGCTGTCACAACTCTGTTGTTGGGTGTCCTGGAGTAACAGGCCAAATTAACCCCCCGCCCAGAATATACCCGGGGTTAAAGTGGCCTAGGCCAGATTATACCCCAGGTATATTCTGGCCTAGGCCAAACTATACTCCGGGGGAAAAAATTGGGCTAGGCCAGTTAATACCACTCTGGGCCAGAATATAACGCAGGTATTTTATGGCCTAGGCCAAACTATACCCAGGGGTATAAATTGGCCTAGGCCAGATTATACTCCTCCGGGTCAGAATATACCCCAGCTGCTGTAGATCAGATTTTTCACGCTTTTGAGAACCATCAAAAACAGGACCCCAGGCAGCACACAAGGGGGCAGAGACAGCAAACAGGGTCCCAGGCAGCACACGGGGGCCCCAGGCAGCACACAGGGGGTAGAGAGAGTGAACGGGATCCCAGGCAGCACATGGGGCCCCAGGCAGCACGCGGGGCCCCCAGGCAGTGCACAGGGCCCCAGGCATCGCACAGGAGCCCCAGGCAGCGCACAGGAGTCCCAGGCAGCACACAGGAGCCCCAGTCAGCGCACAGGGGCCCCAGGCAGTGCACAGGATTGAGTGATATACTCAAGAACGGGGCCCGAGACATCGCACAGGGGGTCCCAAACAGCATACAGGGGGTCCAAGACAGCGCACAAGGGGGCAGAGACAGCGCACAGGGGCCCTGACCGCTGTCTCTTCCCCCCTTGCGCGCTGTCTCTGCACCCCTGTGCGTTGTCTGGGGCCCTGGGCGCTGTCTCTGCCCCCGTATGCTGCTTGGGGTCCCAAGTGCTGCCTGGGACCCCGTTTGCTCTCTCTGCCCCCTTGTGTGCTGCCTGGGGCCCCTGTGTGCAGCCTGGAGCCCTGTGCACTGCCTGGGCCCCCCGTGTGCTGCCTGGGAACCCGTTCGCTGTCTCTGTCCCCTCGTGTGCTGCTTGGGACCCCATGTGCTGCCTGGGGCCCCATTTTTTATGGTTCTCAAAAGCGTGAAAAATTTGATCTACAGCAGCTGGGGTACATTCTGAGCCGGAGGGGTATAATCTGGCCTAGGCCAATTTATACCCTGGGATATAGTTAGGCCTAGGCCATAATATACCCAGGGTATATTCTGGCCCAGAGGGGTATAAAGTGGCCTAGGCCAATTAATACAACGGGGTATAGTTTGGCCTAGACCAGAATATACCAGGGGTATAATCTGGCCTAGGCCACTTTAACCCCAGGTATATTCTGGGGTGGGGGGTTAATCTGGCCTGTTACACCTGTATGATTGTCCCCCATCCCGGTCCTGGTATGATTAGTCCCATCCTTATTCTGGTATGATTGGCCCCCAACCCCATATTGGTATGCATGGCCCCATCCTTATCCTGATATGATCCTTTCCTTATCCTGGTATGCATAACCCCATCCCTATCCTGGTATGCAGGGCCCCATCTCATCATGGTATGCATGGCCCTCATCCTCATCATGGTATGCATGACTCCTCATCCCTGGCATACCAGGATAAGGATGGGACCAGGCATACCAGGACTTGTATGGGCGTGAATCATAATAGGTAAAGGATGGAGCCATGCATACCAGAATAGGGATGGAGCCATGCATACTTGGACGAGATGGGGACCCTGCAAACCAGGATAGGGATGGGGCCCTGCTTACCAGGATAGGGCTGGGGCCCTGCTTACCAGGATAGGGATGGGGCCATGCATACTAGGATGAGATGGGGACCCTGCATATCAGTATAGGGATGAGGGCCATCATTCATGCCAGGCCAGGGATGAGGAGGCATGCATACCATGATGAGGATGAGGGCCATGCATACCAGGATAGGGATGAGGAGGCCATGCATACCAGGATAGGGATGAGGAGGCCATATGTATCAGGATGGGGATGAGGGGATCATATTTATCAGGATAGGGGATATTAAGTACAGAATTGACCACATTTTTTGCTTCAGTTTTTTTCCCCTAATTTCCTCCTCTAAAACCTAGGTGCATCTTATAGTCCAAAAAATACGGTGTATATATTGAAAAACCCATTTAAATGGATTATGCCAAGTAATCCCCTATCATGAGTCTCCGGTGTCCGACCACTGGGACCCCCATGATCCCGAGAACCGGCGCTCTAAAGAAGCGGTTGATCATGTGCACTCACACATGGCTCTTCAAATAACGAGTTTAAGATGAGTGTTGAAGGGCACGACAAAATATAGCAAATTCCACTGATCGGGTGTGGGGGGAGTGTTATAGTATGTGGGCTGGTGGGATTTGTGTGGCAGGGCTGCTTTTTTGTCCCAGTCCGGCCCTGCGGATGCGTCAGCGTGCGTCATTTTGACGTGCCCGCAGAACGCAAGAAAATGCAACATGTTGCCTTCGGGGGGCACTTCAAAACGACGCACACGGACGCATCCGCATACAACGAGTAAGTGATGGAAAAAAAATATTGTAAAATAAAATGCAATGTATCCTTGTACTAATTGATCCTACCATCAGAGGGCAGTGTTGTTTAGCTCTAAAATAATAAGGTGTAATTAAAATAATGTCTTTACATAAAACAAATATCAAATTATGAAAATGAGTTAATTGCATAATTCACATAATTATACAAATTAGTTAGTAGACCAGAATAATACACTTCAAGACTTTCCTTCACATTTTTTGTTTGCTTGTTTTTTTTGCTACTACATTCTTTCACGTTTGTAAAAACTACCTTGATTTATAAATGTTTCAAGCTTTTTTTTTTTTTAAATACACTTTTTTTTCCAAATAAAATGGCACTATTTTGGAGAAACTAAAACACGAGGGTCCAGGGATGAAAAGATAGGTTGCACCCAACAAAATAGAATTCCAAAAAATGCAAAGAAAAATGGTGCAAAAAATACAAACCAACCGTAAGGGGGTTATTCAGTACTTCAACAATCCCTTCTTAAATGGTTTAGTCCTCAGAGTAGAATAAAAAAAGTACAGAAACTCACCTCCCACATTGTTCCAGTGCTGTTCCAGTGATGTCAGAGTCAGGTCTCAAAGCACTCACGAGACATTGGCATGTGACGGGAGCGCTGCGGCCAATAAGCTGTCGCTAATTGATTGTATCTCTCACATGTTCCTTGGACAAAACTCGGGCATGTGGGGGAGATTTCAACGCACCGATCCATCAGCAGCCACTTAGAGGTTGCAGCACTCACATGTAATAATAATGTCATGCGAGCTCTGGGAAACCCAGAACTAACATCATTCAAATGGTGGTAGAGGTGAGTATAAGGTTTTTTTCATTTTAAAAGGGGGACGTCAGCATTACATAGGGGTTGTCTAGGTAGTGGACAACATTTTTAAAGAGGACTTAACACTTCAAAAAAAAAAGTGACAGAAGATGAGATTATGAGTAGGGATGAGCGTACCAGTGGAAGTTCAGTTTCGTCGGGTTCGACTGAACCGTAATTCAAAATTGGTTTATGTGCCAGAACTGAACCTGCACTCAAAGTTGGTACCCGAACGTTGGAGCTGGAAAATGTCTCTCTCTTTCTCTCGCTCATCTCTAATTACAAGGCTTATTTGAAACACAAATAATTATAACAAAACAGTGGACTTTCCTCAGTATTAGGGAAGAGTCGGACGGCCGTATAATTCGGACAAGGATCGCAACACTGTGCTTGGACTGGCCGGCGGCTCTCCCGACCCGAGCATGACAGCTGTATAGATATATATGTTGTCACTCTCCAGTCAGGAGAGCCAACAGTCAGTCCAAGCACACCGTTACGATCCTCGTCCGAGTCATACGGCCATCTGACTCTTCCCTTATAAGGACACAATATCTGGTGAGAGTCTCTTTCCTGGGGGTTACCATCTGCAAGGGGGGTAAACTGATTCTATACAGCATCCGAATGGTCAATGTAGCCTTGTGTTCAAATCTGGCAGGATTTGCCCTGTTTCTCCATTTCATCAAGTTGTTGTTTTATAGAAAATAATAGGAAAATTAATTCATCTATTTTTCTCATAAAATCACCAAAAGCAAATTTTATTGGTAAATGAGTTCACCAATTCATCCCAAAGTTCTGTGAATCAGCAAACCGCAAACCAGATGAAAGTTTACCTCCGCTTCAGGCAGTACCCTAAACTTTAGTACATACTGAATATTGTTACCGTATTTATCTACCACATATTAAGATGACCCTGTGCATTATACAGCTAAGATTAAAGGATGTGGATACAGTTGTTTCTAAAGAGTTAATTGGAAAGAGGAGGACATGACTGCTTCTGAAGGGTTACTCTACCAGAGAGGAAACAGGTAGATTGCCCCCTTGAAAAAGCTGACGCAAAACATGCATTAGGGGTGGTCCAGATCCTATGATATCCACTTTGGTAATATTATTCAATGTTTTCATCCTGTGGTGCATCTAACACTATCTTTCACTATGGGTTTAAGCTGCTTATACTTAATTTTGAAATTCCCATATGACAGGCTTTGTTCATGTCAGTCTTATTGACTGCACATGTAAATTATTTCATGATAAATGGAGCTATGGTTGATGCTTTTTTTGTCCTACGAGGCCTCTTGGGAATTACTCTTTTAGTATTTGACATCACGAAACAATCACTGACCTCAGGGAGACCAGTCAAAGAAAACACTGTGGCAGCCGGCAAAGGCGCTCAATCAGTGAAATCCTAAGTTCATTGCTCCCTGCAAAATACGAATATGCAAATAAAGTCCATGGAGCCTCATTTAAGAGTCTCAAAGACGGGACTAGCCAGATCTTACTCCAGGGAAGGACCCAGCCAAGGGGTGGCTCCTTTCGGAAACCACCATTATTAAGTGGCCCTTTAAGTCAATATCCAGCTCTTTACGAGTTTACAGATATGACAAGGGAAATACGAAGGCCAGGTATCCATCCACAGACAGCTGTTTCAGGGTGTTGCCCCTAATCAGTGTGGAGTAGGATTCTGGCTAGGTGGGAGCAATGCCTAGTAGACCAACATCACAAAACAATCACTGACCTCAGGGAGACCAGTCAAAGAAAACACTGCGGCAGCCGGCAAAGACGCTCAATCAGTGAAATCCTAAGTGCATTGCTCCCTGGGAAATACGAATATGCAAATAAAGTACGTGGAGCCTGATTTAAGAGTCTCAAACATGGGACCAGCCAGAACTTCCTCCAATGCACTTAGCATCATCAGCAGCAGCCCACCTGCCCAGATACAGGGCTCCCCACAGCCTGCTGGACCATCCCGGCTAGGAAGAAGAAGGTGCCAGATCCCTGCCCAAGATACCCGTACCAATGTTGACACAGGGGTACTGAACTATCTTGCTCGAGTTAATAATGATGATGGCGAGGAGGCATACTCACGCAGCCTGGCCCGTTATCTTCGGGCCCTTTCCTGTGAGGTGAGGCTACATATTTGAGGATGTTTTCAGATCCTGCTTGATGCAAGCACACACCCCAATACCCCATATGAGTTATTTGAATATCTGGAGAGGTGGCAGCTTTTCCCAAGGAATCTGATGCGCCTTAGATATCCCACACACATACTTGCTCAAGCAGGCTCTGAGGATCCTCAAACACGTGGACCTACACCTCACCCCCTTCCTCCCCCTACCCAACCTTGCCCACCGCAGCCACATATGTCTGCCTCTAGCCAACCTTACCAATATGGCCACTTGTTCCCACCCAGTGTTGGAGGCTGGTCCCAATCTGGTTGGGGACGACATGGCTATTTTGGTGGGTATGAGCCACAGGCCTACCAGCCCCAACAAGAGGCCCCGCTCCAATTTCAGTCAGCTCAGTACCCACAACAATCACAGGAGGCAGTACACTACCCACATCATGGGCAACAATATGCCCCCACACAGGGCAATGGCCAAGTTGGGCAAAGTAGCCAGCAGCAAACACAGGCTGGTCTTCCGCCTTCTCCTCCCCCGACCTACCAACATTTGTAATGTAGGAATATTGGTCTTGCATAATTGTTTTTTTCCTTTTTTCTGGGTTCTGAAAATGTGTTGCTTGTAACTTTGCAAATCTGCAAAAAGGCCACTTTGGGCCATTGCCACATTTACCATATGGCAATAGTATTTGTTTCAAAAAAACAAAAAAAGGCAAAAGTAAAAATTTGTCTACAAAATTTTATGTCTGTCTCAATTATGAAAAAAGTTATTAGCATACTACCATACGCTTACCAATGCAATTAAACAGTCAGAGAATCATAAGAGGCTGAAATATACAGTTATGGCCAAAAGTATTGACACCCCTGCAATTTTGTCAGATAGTACTCAGTTTCTTCCTGAAAATGATTGCAATCACAAATTCTTTGGTATTATTATCTTCATTTAATTTATGTTAAATGAAAAAACACAAAAGAGAATGAAGCAAAAAGCAAAACATTGATCATTTCACACAAAACTCCAAAAATGGGCCAGACAAAAGTATTGGCACCCTCAGCCTAATACTTGGTTGCACAACCTTTAGCCAAAATAACTGCAACCAACCGCTTCCGGTAACCATCAATGAGTTTCTTACAATGGTCTGCTGGAATTTTAGACCATTCTTCTTTGGCAAACTGCTCCAGGTCCCTGATATTAGAAGGGTGCCTTCTCCAAACTGCCATTTTAGATCTCTCCACAGGTGTTCTATGGGATTCAGGTCTGGACTCATTGCTGGCCACCTTAGAAGTCTCCAGTGCTTTCTCTCAAACCATTTTCTAGTGCTTTTTGAAGTGTGTTTTGGGTCATTGTCCTGCTGACCTCTGAGAGAGACCCAGCTTTCACACAATGGGCCCTACATTATGCTGCAAAATTTGTTGGTAGTTTTCAGACTTCATAATGCCATGCACACGGTCAAGCAGTCCAGTGCCAGAGGCAGCAAAGCAACCCCAAAACATCAGGGAACCTCCGCCATGTTTGACTGTAGGGACCGTGTTTTTTTTCTTTGAATGCCTCTTTTTTTCTCCTGTAAACTATATGTTGATGCCTTTGCCCAAAAAGCTCTACTTTTGTCTCATCTGACCAGAGAACATTCTTCCAAAACGTTTTAGGCTTTTTCAGGTAAGTTTTGGCAAACTCCAGCCTGGCTTTTTTATGTCTCGGGGTAAGAAGTGGGGTCTTCCTGGGTCTCCTACCATACAGTCCCTTTTCATTCAGATGCCGACGGATAGTACGGGTTGACACTGTTGGACCCTTAGACTGCAGGGCAGCTTGAACTTGTTTGGATGTTAGTCGAGGTTTTTTATCCAACATCCGCACAATCTTGTGTTGAAATCTCTTGTCAATATTTCTTTTCTGTCCACACCTAGGGAGGTTAGTCACAGTGCCATGGGCTTTAAACTTCTTGATGACACTGCGCACGGTAGACACAGGAACATTCAGGTCTTTGAAGATGGACTTGTAGCCTTGAGATTGCTCATGCTTCCTCACAATTTGGTTTCTCAAGTCCTCAGACAGTTCTTTGGTCTTCTTTCTTTTCTCCATGCTCAATGTGGTACACACAAGGACATAGGACAGAGGTTGAGTCAACTTTAATCCATGTCAACTGGCTGCAAGTGTGATTTAGTTATTGCCAACACCTGTTAGGTGACACAGGTAAGTTACAGGTGCTGTTAATTACACAAATTAGAGAAGCATCACATGATTTTTCGAACAGTGCCAATACTTTTGTCCACCCTCTTTTTTATGTTTGGTGTGGAATTATATCCAATTTGGCTTTAGGACAATTCTTTTTGTGTTTTTTCATTTAAGACAAATTAAATGAAGATAATAATAACAAAGAATTTGTGTTTGCAATAATTTTCAGGAAGAAACTGAGTATTATCTGACAAAATTGCAGGGGTGTCAATACTTTTGGCCACAACTGTATATATTTATACAGACAGAAATCAAAAATTTATAACATAGACACAGCATGCTCTTGCCAAGAAGTTGCCCCCTCAGGTGACATAAAATAATTTGTGAAAATATCACGGACTTTGAGACCAGAGAACGGTCTATGTTGAGGGTTGATATGTGGCCTCGCCCTACGCACATTGTCCGACCCACGCACAACACCAGCAGAGGAGGAACAATCATGTATCCTGGTGAAGTTATGAAGAATGACACATGCTTTGATAACTTCATTCACATTTTGTTCACTCAGCTGAATGGCAGACTGGAGGACCCGCCATTTGGCTCAAAGAATGCCAAAGGAACACTCCACCAGTTGCCGAGCACGTGATAGGCGCAAGTTAAAAATTCTGCGCCAGTGGTCCAAGTTGCGCCGAGGATATGGCCTCAAGACATTGCGCGTTAACTGAACCGCCTCATCTGCCACAAGGACATAACATAAGGGACTGATTCTTGAGTGGAGCCTGGTAGCTGGCATGGTGGGGGTAGATCCAACTGGTTGGTGCGCAGCCGCCGACCCATAATGGAAGTATTGAAGACTCTAGAGTCTCCCGTCCTTCCATAGGCCCCAATGTCGACAATTAAAAACTTGTATTGAGGGTCGGCCAGAGCCAACAACACAACAGAAAAGTATTGCTTATATTTGAAGAATTGGGAGCCAGAGTTTGGCCGCTTACGCACCCTGATATGTTTGCCATCAAGGGCCCCAATACAATTAGGAAACTGGCATTCCTCCTCAATGTCCCTTGAGATCCTCAACCAGTCTTCCATCCTGGACTTGGGCATGACGAGTTGATGGAGTCTTGACCATATTTCACTACATGTCGACCTGAGTATGCCAGAAATGGTAGATCTTCCAATGAAAAACTCATGGTGGAGGGCGGCATAAGACAGGCCAGTGGACAGGAAGCTGAAGAACAACAGAAAAGGAACATTTTAGAAGGCAAAAATGATAAAAAGACCAGCTACAGACATACCAAACTTTTTATTGTTTCATATCTACTAACACACATTTTTTCTAGCATAATGACTATGTGGTATTCAGTACATATTACACATAACTTTCTGGTATGTAATTTTTAATATATCTGGACTAAGATGAGGGCAAAAAAATTATTCCAAAACCAAAAATACACATACTTTGGGCAACACATCATGAACATAGAGAATGTGGTTGTGTAGTACATACCTTAATGTGAGTAGAAGTTTCTCCTCTGCAGATATAGCTTTGCACATCCTTGTGTCCTGAAAGGTTATCCCTGGGTGCACTGTCTCCAAGAGTAGATCAAATGTTGCAAGGCTCATGCGACAGTATTGGAAAAATTTTCTAGATAATCCCGCAGAGAAGAATAGGGCCGGTGAAAATGACCTCTTGTGAGTCGTTGCCTCAAAAGTGGATGGACCCACATGCGTCTCCTCCTCCACGGATCCACTATCACTGGGTATGGGTGACCAAAGCCGTGTGACAAAAGCCAGTTGAAGAGAACCTGCTCAGTTGTGTTGAAACTCAGACTGTCTGCCATGTTGCACATACAACACCAACACACCTAGTCAAGGCAAAGTCACAAATGGACAGAATGGAGGCAGCCACCTGTTCCAGAGCCAATAAATAGGGTGTAGGCTAATGATTTAAATAGTTAGCAGGCCTCAAAACCGTTAAATGTCCATTTTGCAAGCCTGCGAGAAAATCTCGCCATATGGATGCCATACGGATTACATACGGATGCTTACATGCGCAAAATACGCGACCACACCTTGCTTCCGGATGACACAAGGAGCACTATTTAGGGGACATTTCTCCGTATTACGCATGTAAAATACGGACCGTATTTTGCGTCGGTTAGTATGACCCCCGCCTTAAACCACTTTCCCTGTTAGGCCGGGGTCAGATTTGTGAGTGTGATGCGAGAAACTCGCGCATCAATACCCGGCACTGCCGCCGGCACTCAGACCGGAGTGTGCAGCTGTATGTATTTCTGGTTGTTCTATGTAGTTTGTGTTTGAAAAAGAGCTTGGTGCAAAACGTGTAAAAATAAAAACTACAAAATTGCTATTCCACTTTGGAACTGCTTCCTTTATACAGCAGCGCGGTCTACGCTTTAGACATTTTTTTATGTATTTTATGGTTTAATTATGACATAATAAAATTTGATATCTTCGATTATACTACTTTGGAATAGTCTCTCATTATAGGTTTATATGTAGTTAAATAGTTGCATATATCAGGGGTAACATCCATGTCTGTCTGCATGGATCTTATAAGCTGTTCGTAATAAAGAATGGAATCTGTATGTAATACTTACTGCTTTAGATCTGTGACTGGGGCCTTTCTAGATCTTATCAGGTGGAAGGTGCTATAGCATTTTGCCACATCTTGGTCTAGTGCCTTTGATCATCTAACCATCCCCTGGTGTGCTGGCCCCAGCTGCCAAATTATACCCAACCATCTCCCACAATCCCTCTCTCCTGACCCTGTAGTGTGGCCTATATATGTAGTAGTTGCTAAGGGGAAGCACGCAGTGTGGGGTACAGCACGCAAGCATCCCATAAGCAAAGCATCACAGAAGATAAGCATCCAGCAAAACGGCAGTTATACATGGCAGTTAGTCAGGGCAGGAGTCAGGTAACCCACACCTTGCCTTCCCCTTTAACCATGTGCTTTATTTTCATCCTCCTGTGTTCCCTTGCCATCCACATTCATCACCCTATCCTCCCTCCATCACGACTCATACACATCAGCCCCTCTATACTTCCCTCTCCCATGTACAGCTCCCACACACTCCTCACCTTCCTGAGAAACCTCAGCCCATCTTGCCCAAACACATCGCAGAAAAAAACTACTTACAATTCCAACAACTATTGGCTCTTTATCTTCCTTCTCCTACTGATTTCAGGGGACATCTCCCCCAACCCTGGTCCACCATCCCCCAACCTCGACCCCTACCCTACCTCATATCGAAACCACAATAATCTGATTAACATTACTTGCACTCCCTCATCTCAATCTTTTAATTGTGCCCTCTGGAATCCACGGTCTGCTTGTAACAAGCTTCCTTTCCTACACAACTACTTTCTGAACAACTCTCTTAATCTGTTGGCCCTCACTGAAACCTGGATTCAGGATTCTGACACTGTCTCTCCTGCTGCCATTTCCTACGGTGGCTTACAATTCTCTCACTCCCCGAGACCCACAAACAGACCTGGTGGTGGAGTTGGCATACTCCTGTCCCCACAATGCACTTTCCAGGTCATCCCCCCAGTCCCATCACTCTTATTCCCTTCTTTTGAGGTCCACACTATCAGGCTCTTCCGTCCCCTCTCCCTCAGGGTAGCGGTCATATACCGGCCCCCAGGCTCACCCACCCTCTTCCTTGACCACTTTTCAGCCTGGCTGCCACACTTCATGTCCTCAGAACTACCAACCCTCATCCTGGGAGACTTCAACATCCCCATTAACAGCCCTAATTCCACATCTGCATCCCAGCTTCTATCACTAACCACCTCTCTAGGCCTCTCACAGCTTTCAACCTCTGAGACACATAAGGACGGTAACACCCTTGATCTGGTCTTCTGCCGGCTCTGTTCAATCTCCCACCTAAACAACTCACCGCTTCCACTCTCTGACCACAACATTCTCTCCTTCAAGCTCACAAATCCTCGCCCACCCCAGCTCATTCCTACCTACCACACAGTTAGAAATCTACAAGCTATTAACCCTCAGACACTTTCAGATTCCCTACACTCATCTCTGTCCCCAATCTCCTCTCTTTCCTGTCCTAATCTGGCTGTTCATCACTACAATGACACTCTTAGAAGCACCCTTGACCAAGTAGCTCCCCTCACCCTCAGAACCTCCAAACACAGAGTAAAAGAGCCCTGGCTCACATCGCAAACTCAACTTCTCCAGCGATGCTCCAGGAGTGCTGAACGCCTATGGAGAAAAACCCGCACACCAGAAGACTTCATCCACTTCAAATTTATGTTAAGAACCTATAACGCTGCCCTTCACCTTGCCAAACAGACCTACTTCACCACCCTGATCTCCTCACTAGCCAACAACCCCAAGAAACTTTTTGACACTTTTCACTCCCTCCTCAGGCCAAAAGCACAAGCCCCTATCACAGACATTTGTGCTGATGACCTGGCCTCCCACTTTACAGAAAAAATAGATAATATCCGTCAAGAAATCTGCTCCCAACCACCAAGTGCTGTGACTCCCATTCCTTCCTACATCTCCCCTGGCTCACTCTCCACATTTGATCCCATAACAGAAGAAGAAGTCTCCAGACTCCTCTCTTCTTCTCGTCCGACTACATGCACTACCGACCCCATTCCCTCACATCTCCTCCAGTCTCTCTCTCCAGTCGTCACAACCCACCTAACTACAATCTTTAATCTCTCCCTCTCCTCGGGCATTTTCCCATCCTCCTTCAAACACGCCATCGTTACTCCACTACTAAAGAAACCTGCTCTCGACCCATCCTGCACAAACAACTACAGACCAGTCTCCAATCTCCCCTTCATCTCTAAACTTTTGGAACGCCTAGTTTACTCCCGCCTTACCCGTTACCTCTCCATTCACTCCCTTCTAGACCCTTCACAGTCCGGCTTCCGCCCCCTACATTCGACTGAAACTGCACTCATCAAAGTGACCAATGACCTTCTGACAGCAAAACGTAACGGTGACCACTCTCTGCTCATTCTTCTTGACCTATCTGCAGCTTTCGATACTGTTGACCACCATCTCCTACTCTCTAGGCTCCAGTCACTAGGCATTAAGGACACTGCACTCTCCTGGTTCTCTTCCTATCTCTCTGACCGCTCCTTCAGTGTTTTGTTCTCTGGCTCCACGTCATCTCCTCTTCCTCTTGCTGTCGGGGTACCTCAGGGCTCAGTCCTTGGCCCCCTTCTTTTCTCTCTCTACACAGCCCCAATTGGACAGACCATCAGCAGATTTGGCTTTCAGTACCATCTTTATGCTGATGACACACAACTATACACGTCTTCCCCCGACCTTACCCCCGCTGTACTACAGAACGCCAGTGACTGTCTGTCCGCAGTCTCCAATATCATGTCCGCTCTCTATCTGAAACTCAACCTCTCCAAAACTGAACTTCTTCTGCTCCCGCCGTCTACTAACCTCCCTAAATCTGACATTTCCTTCTCCGTGGGTGGTACCACAATAACACCCCGGCAGCAGGTGCGCTGTCTGGGTGTTATGTTTGACACCAATCTCTCCTTTACATCCCATATACAATCCCTTGCCCGCTCTTGCCGCTTACACCTAAAGAACATCTCTAGAATCCGCCCTTTTCTCACTATGGAAACAACAAAAACCCTCACTGTTGCATTGATCCACTCTCGCCTGGATTACTGCAACGCTCTATTAATTGGCCTCCCCGTCACTCGACTATCCCCTCTCCAGTCCATACTCAATGCAGCAGCCAGGATCGTCCATCTGGGTAATCGGTACTCGGACGCGTCCGCTCTTCGCCAGTACTTACATTGGCTGCCCATTCATTATAGGATCCAATTCAAAGTACTTGTTCTCACCCACAATGCTCTCCACAGTGCGGCACCCCCTTACATCTCTTCTCTCATTTCTGTCTATCGGCCTAGCCGATCGCTGCGCTCTGCAAACGACTTTCGACTAACCTCTGCACTAATCCGTACCTCCCACTCCCGACTCCAAGACTTCTCCCGTGCTGCTCCTATCCTCTGGAATGCTCTACCCCAAGAAATCAGGACTATCCACAATTTGCATAGTTTTTTGCGCTCCCTCAAAACACACCTGTTCAGAGCGGCCTATCACATTCACTAATCAAAGTCATTCTCTGTGTAAGTGTGCGTGCGTAGCCCATTCACTATCTCCATCCATCCTTCACTCCTGCAAGATGGCTGGATCTTCATTGTAAATACACCATTGTAAATACACACCTGTACTCTGTATCTCCCTCACCTCATTGTAGATTGTACGCTCGCACGAGCAGGGTCGTCTTATTTTGTCTTATTTTGCTTTAATTATTGTATTGTTAGCGTTGTTACTTATGACTTGTGTTTTGAAACTGTTAAACTGTAAAGCGCTGCGGAATATGTTGGCGCTATATAAATAAAGATTATTATTATTATTATTATTATTATTATTAATGGAAGATTTTTGCTTTCTAAACGAGCTGTATCGTATTTCCTAATTCATTGCTTTATGGTTTGCCAGGACTCATCTGTGCACGTTCGCTCCAGTGAGCCGGTAATTGCTTTTTCTTCTGTATAGTTAAATAGTTACATATAGTTATATAGTAACATAGGTTGAAAAAAAGGCAAAAGTCCATGAAGTTCAGCCTTGCTTAACCAGCTGTTATACATTCTCTATTGCTAGATCATTTATAACCCACTATGCCATTTGTTGTGAGAAAAGCATCCAGACCTTTTTTAAAATACTGATAATGTATCTGCCATAACTACCTTTTGTGGTCGGGCATTCCACCATCTGACTACTCTAACTGTAAAGAACCTTTTCCTATTTAGCATCCGGAATCCTCTTTCCTCCACATATAATGAATGTCCCCAGCTCCTTTGTAAGGTCCTTAGAAGGAATTTGTCATGTGCAAGGCTTTTGTATTGACCACACATGTGAATATTGTACATGAGATCGCCTCGGAGGAGTCTTTTTTCTAAACTAAATACGTTCAACTTTTCAACCTTCCATGTCTTGTAATAATCTATTTGCTCATCCTTGAACTGACTCTAACTTCCTAATATCTTTTTTAAAACTTGAAGTAAAAAATGGATTTCATATTCAAGAAGTGACTCACAAGTGATTTATAGATGGAAACAATACATTGGGATCAGTAGAGTTTATCTCCTTTTCTATACACCCTAAAATCTTGTTTGCTTTTGCAGATGCTGCTTGACTTTAAGTACTGCTGCTCAGCTTACTGGTATCCAGAATACCAAGTCCATCTGTTCTGTAGTCCCAAATATATTTCCATTGAATGCATATATAGCAAAGGGATTACTCCTTTCTAGGGGCATCACATTTAAAAATATTAAACTTCATCTTTCATGTATTTACCAGAAGGAGAAGTGGGGGGGGGGATTGTCAAAATGGCAGTATGGAGAGTGAGCAGGACCTGTGAGGAGACAGTATGGCAGTATGGGCCGCAAGGGGGGGTCTGTGAGGATACAGTGTGGGGAGTGTGGAATATGTGAAGAAACAATATGAGGAGTCGGGGTAATGGGTGCAGAAATAGTATGGTGTGTGGGGATGTTTGAGGAGACAGTATGGAGAGTGAGGGGGTGAAATGTGTGAGAAGACAGTATGAAAAGAGTTCGGGGAAATGTATGAAGAGACTATAAAGGGGAATAGTATGAAGGGACAACCAGGGCCGCAGCTATAATGAGGCAAGTTGAGCCAGGTGCTGAAGCGGCAGGCAACAGGGGGCAGCATTATGGGCTCCTCTACCCGCAGCACCTACAATTTAGCCTCTGCACGCTGGTGCTGCAGTCGTGCAAGAGCCTGTAATTGATGAGATCACTGAAGGGAAGGAGTCAGGGCCCCTTGATCATGTGACCCCTTTCTCCTCCCCTCCTGTGACCTCATCTCAGGTCCTGTAGTCGCTACTCTGCTCATCTGTAGCGTCTTTACTCCGGATATCATGTGACCCCTGACTCCTCCCCTCCTATGACCTCATCACAGGTCCTGTGCACATCAGCCCTTGTTCTATGCAGGACTCTGCTGTCTGTGCTGGCTGTCATCATCCTGGATGAGGGAAGTTTATTTGTGGGGTCAGGGGGGTTTATAGGGTGGATGTAGCAGAGCCGTGAGTGTGTGAGGTGTACGGAGCAGAGCTGCACGTGTACGAGGTGTACGGAGCAGAGATGTGTACGGAGTGGAACTGTGTGTGTACGAGGTGTACAGAGCAGAGATGTGTGTGTGTGTACTAGGTGTACGGAGCAGAGATGTGATGTGTGCGGAGTGGAGCTGTGTGTGTACACGAAGTGGAGCCGTGTGTGTGTACGAGGTGTAAGGAGCGAATCCGCGTGTGTACGAGGTGTAAGGAGCGAAGCCGCGTGTGTACGAGGTGTAAGGAGCGGAGCCGCGTGTGTACGAGGTGTAAGGAGCGGAGCCGCGTGTGTACGAGGTGTAAGGAGCGGAGCCGCGTGTGTACGAGGTGTAAGGAGCGGAGCCTCGTGTGTACGAGTTGTAAGGAGCGGAGCCGCGTGTGTACGAGGTGTAAGGAGCGGAGCCGCGTGTGTACGAGGGACGAGGTGTACGGAGCAGAGCCACGTGTGTGGGAGGTGCACGGAGCAGAGCTGCACGTGTACGAGGTGTACGGAGCGGAGCCGTGTGTGTGCGAGGTGTAAGGAGCGGAGCCGCGTGTGTACGAGGTGTAAGGAGCGGAGCCGCGTGTGTACGAGGTGTACGGAGCGGAGCCGCACGTGTACGTGGTGTACGGAGCGGAGCCGAGTGTGTGTACGAGGTGTACGGAGCAGAGCCTCGAGTGTGTGAGGTGTAAGGAGCGGAGCCGCGTGTGCACGAGGTGTAAGGAGCGGAGCCGCACGTGTGGGAGGTGCACGGAGCAGAGCTGCACGTGTACGAGGTGTACGGAACAGGGATGTGTACGGAGTGGAGCTGTGTGTGTGTATGGAGCGGAGCCATGTGTGTGTACGAGGTGTACGGAGCAGAGATGTGTACGGAGCAGAGCCGTGTGTGTACGAGGTCTACGGAGCAGAGATGTGTACGGAGCGGAGCCGTGTGTACGGAGCGGAACAGCGCGTGTGCGAGGTGTACAGAGCAGAGCAGCGCATGTGCGAGGTGTATGGAGCAGAGCCGCACGTGTACAAGGTGTATGGAGCAGACTCACACATGTGTGTATGGAGCAGAGCCGCATGTGTGTGAGGTGTATCGAGCGGAACCGCGTGTGTACGAGGTGTATGGAGCAAAGCCGCTTGTGTACAAGGTTTACGGAGTGGAGCCATTTGTGTACAAGGTTTACAGAGCATGGCCACATGTGTACAAGGTGTACGGAGCAGAGCTGCATGTATACGAGGTTTACAGAGTGGAGCCATGTGTGTGCGAGGTGTACAGAACGGAGCCGTGTGTGTACGAGGCATAAAAAGCGGAACCGTGTGTGTATGATGTTTGCGGAGCCATACGTGTACAAGGTGTATGGTGGGGAGCATTCATACCTCCCAGCGGGACAGTCCCGATTTTGAGAGAGATTCTGCCCCACTGCCACGGCTGGGAGCTTACTTTTCCCTCGGACACAGGAGTACACGGCGGAGCCCCGAGGAGCTCTTTAAAATTCGCACGTGAAATTCCACCGGAAGTGACGTGCTAGAAGCTGACTGGAAATGAGGTAATTTCGGGAGGAGATTGTGACGGAACCATGGAGGCACTTCAGGGAATGCTTCAGATCCATCACCATGTCCTCCCCCAACAGCGCGGACAGCAGGATCGCCTTGGACTCGGGGATGCCGGCCATGTGAGCGGATCATGATATGTCCTGCATCGGGAGGCTCAGGTGGGCACTACAGTGGGAGCCGGGCTGCTATAGTATCTTTATAGAATCTTTCGTTCTCTCTCTGTTTCTTTCCTTCTTCTTTCTTTCTCTGTTATTTCTTTCTTTCTCTCTCTGTTCTTTATTTCTTTCTTTCTTCCTCTCTCTGTTTTCTTTTTCTCTCTGTTCTTTCTTTTCCTCAGTACCAGTCAGTGTGCCCACAGTACCAGTCGAATAAGAGGGGTAGGAAACTAGGTGGCACTGGTCACATTGAGCCGCTCATACTTTTTAGTGGTGTATAATCATATGCCCTGAGCACCCCCATAAAGTGGGCCAGCGCCAGACAACAGGGTACAAACAAATCACTATTACTATCAGTCCAAGTGGACAATTACAGTGGGGCAAAAAAGTATTTAGTCAGTCAGCAATAGTGCAAGTTCCACCACTTAAAAAGATGAGAGGCGTCTGTAATTTACATCATAGGTAGGCCTCAACTATGGGAGACAAACTGAGAAAAAAAAATCCAGAAAATCACATTGTCTGTTTTTTTTTTCATTTTATTTGCATATTATGGTGGAAAATAAGTATTTGGTCAGAAACAAGCAATCAAGATTTCTGGCTCTCACAAACCTGTAACTTCTTCTTTAAGAGTCTCCTCTTTCCTCCACTCATTACCTGTAGTAATGGCACCTGTTTAAACTTGTTATCAGTATAAAAAGACACCTGTGCACACCCTCAAACAGTCTGACTCCAAACTCCACTATGGTGAAGACCAAAGAGCTGTCAAAGGACACCAGAAACAAAATTGTAGCCCTGCACCAGGCTGGGAAGACTGAATCTGCAATAGCCAACCAGCTTGGAGTGAAGAAATCAACTGTGGGAGCAATAATTAGAAAATGGAAGACATACAAGACCACTGATAATCTCCCTCGATCTGGTGCTCCACGCAAAATCCCACCCCGCGGGGTCAGAATGATCACAAGAACGGTGAGCAAAAATCCCAGAACCACGCGGGGGGACCTAGTGAATGAACTGCAGAGAGCTGGGACCAATGTAACAAGGCCTACCATAAGTAACACACTACGCCACCATGGACTCAGATCCTGCAGTGCCAGACGTGTCCCACTGCTTAAGCCTGTACATGTCCGGGCCCGTCTGAAGTTTGCTAGAGAGCATTTGGATGATCCAGAGGAGTTTTGGGAGAATGTCCTATGGTCTGATGAAACCAAACTGGAACTGTTTGGTAGAAACACAACTTGTCGTGTTTGGAGGAAAAAGAATACTGAGTTGCATCCATCAAACACCATACCTACTGTAAAGCATGGTGGTGGAAACATCATGCTTTGGGGCTGTTTCTCTGCAAAGGGGCCAGGACGACTGATCCGGGTACATGAAAGAATGAATGGGGCCATGTATCGTGAGATTTTGAGTGCAAACCTCCTTCCATCAGCAAGGGCATTGAATATGAAACGTGGCTGGGTCTTTCAACATGACAATGATCCAAAGCACACCGCCAGGGCAACGAAGCAGTGGCTTCGTAAGAAGCATTTCAAGGTCCTGGAGTGGCCTAGCCAGTCTCCAGATCTCAACCCTATAGAAAACCTTTGGAGGGAGTTGAAAGTCCGTGTTGCCAAGCGAAAAGCCAAAAACATCACTGCTCTAGAGGAGATCTGCATGGAGGAATGGGCCAACATACCAACAACAGTGTGTGGCAACCTTGTGAAGGCTTACAGAAAACGTTTGACCTCTGTCATTGCCAACAAAGGATATATCACAAAGTATTGAGATGAAATTTTGTTTCTGACCAAATACTTATTTTCCACCATAATATGCAAATAAAATGAAAAAAAAACAGACAATGTGATTTTCTGGATTTTTTTTTCTCAGTTTGTCTCCCATAGTTGAGGTCTACCTATGATGTAAATTACAGACGCCTCTCATCTTTTTAAGTGGTGGAACTTGCACTATTGCTGACTGACTAAATACTTTTTTGCCCCACTGTATATATGTAAAGTTAATGATGTCCCTGTGCCAAGCACTGCGGAGGATCAGAATACACTGAGGAGACCAGAACAGCGGGGTTTAGAAGAATTATATGGGACCCATTACAATGTATGAAGCAATATATGGTGCCCATTATGCTGTATGAAGTAATATATGTGTCATGATCCAGGTTGGATCTGACAGTTTTAAATGCATAAGGTAACTTTTTTTTCCCTTTGGCTGTGTGCCAAAGGTGTTTTTTTGCCCCCCGGTGGCCATTAGGGTCATTGCACTGTGGTGATTTCAGTTGTAGTTTTCCCCCCGGTGGCCATTAGGGTCATTGCACTCTGGTTACCTTAGTTGTGCACTTAATTATGTAACAGGTGTGGTAGGTCTATAAGAGAGTATCAGGTGTATCAATCACTGTTGATGAAAGGTCTTCAGTTACAAGCAAGCCTGGGTGAAGGATGGAGCTGAAGGAGAGTCACGGGCAGCTCAGTCAGAGCCCTCGAGCTGACGGGCCGTGTCACATTTGACAATTACACGTGCCGCGTCCTGTTGTATCAGTTACCGGCCTGCTGGCCGTGTCACACAGGACGGGGCACGTGACATTATCACCAACTTACTTTTTTTTTTCTGGTTAGCCCTGGCCATGTGGAGACCTGTGAGTATTTGGTGCTGGGCCTCACTGAGGTGAGTGAGGAGCTGCATGGTGTTGAAGCAGCTGCGGCAGCAATTATCAGGGTCTGGGGCCTCCCGTTTGGCTCAGCCAGGAAATCAAATGGCGGCAGGCAATGAAGCCCCTAGAGTCGCTGCTGGGGAGTGGGACTTGCTTTTACAGGTGGACCCAGACAGGTGGGTGGAGTTGGTCCCCATGGTGCTGTCTGGGGTTCCCCGAGGTGAAGGGGTGTGTTCCTGTAGTTAGCAGACTGGTGTGATAGTCCGTGGGGTTTACGCCAAATCTTCCTTACCACCGAAGTAGCCGCCCCTCCTGGTCGTTCGGAGGAAGGCGACCAGGGAGTGTATTTTTCCTCCATTTCCCAGGCCCCTCCCTCACTGGTGTGAGCAGCAGGTGTGCTGCGGGGGAGCAGGGGCAAATCTCTACCCTCGCCATTAGCCAACCCTGGAGGCGCAGTCCTCGTGGTGTAAAGGGTTGGGGGGTGGTGTACCCCTTGGTGGAGTGTGGGGGTGTGAGTGTGGTGACACAGGGGGACGCCTCTGTTGTCGATCCCAGAGTGAGTTCACCGAATTATGACAAACGAATGTGTAGCAATAAACGTTCAGGTCCGGACCTGTGTGTGAACGAGCATGTATGTGTGGCCACCAAAAAACATCCTGTGGAAGTGTGTTGCGGAGTGTTATCAGCTCATACTAAACATACACATACATAACTCGTTCCCCAGGTCGGTGCTGTGGAGATGTGTGGTGCCTCCAGAACATACATTGCCAATACCAGCGGTGCGTTTGTCATTAACCTGAAGTGTCAGGTAGTGGTTGGGGTGAACTCTGGATCTGGGCATCCCCGCTGTAGGTGGTGCCCTGATGAGGAGTGGTCTTGAGGGTCCAGAGGCCCCTCATTAAGGGGAGGGTACTGTCTTGATCCAGGTTGGATCTGACAGTTTTAAATGCAAAAGGTAACTTTATTTTTTCCTTTGGCTGTGTGTCAAAGGTGTTTTTTGCCCCCGGTGGCCATTAGGGTCATTGCACTGTGGTGATTTCAGTTGTAGTTTTCCCCCCGGTGGTCATTAGGGTCATTGCACTCTGGTTACCTTAGTTGTGCACTTAATTATGTAACGGGTGTGGTAGCTCTATAAGAGAGTATCAGGTGTATCAATCACTCTTGGTGATAGGTCTTCAGTTACAAGCAAGCCTGGGTGAAGGATGGAGCTGAAGGAGAGTCACGGGCAGCTCAGTCAGAGCCCTCGAGTAGCAGCTATGGTGTCTGCAAGGAGTGCTGGCATGGATTGGTGGAGTTCAACTATGGTGTCTGCAAGAAAGGCTGGCATGGTGGAGTCGCAGTTATGGTGTCAGCAGGAAGTGCTTGCATGGCTTGGTGGAGTGGCGACTGTGGTGTAGAGTTGCACTCAGCATGCTGGACTTGGTTGCTGAAAGCTGGACTCAAGCATGCTGGACTTTTTGGCAGAAAAGTTGGACTTATTTTCGGGACTCTGTTTCTGGACAGCTGCACATAGGTGGTGGACTCTGTTTGCTCCAAGGCTGCACTATGGTGATGGATCCGGTTGGAGGAAAAGATGCACGCAGGTGTTGGCTCTGTTGCTGGGAGCGTAAGCAACAGAGCAAAGCTAAGTGGTGTTCCCCTGTTATGTCATTTTTCCTTGTGTGTGTGTTTAGTGCAGTGGTGGGATTAGTTTCCGCACCGATCAATTCCCTAGTGAGGGTTTAGGTGCAGGGCGAGTCAGGATTTTGAGGTTCCTGATCGTCGCCCGGTGCAGAACCGGCCTAGGGAACGATAGGAGTGTAGAGACACTGACTCAGGGGAGTGCAAGAGGTCTCCACTTCCCCGTTTCCCTATCACAGGGCCACCATTGTTATTGTTACCCAGGTTTTCCCAATTCCCTTTGTCTTATTGTATTAGTTACCGGCCTGCGGGCCGCGTCACTTTCAACAGGACACGGCACGTATAATTGTCCTATCAGTTACCGGCCTGCTTGCCGTGTCACACAGGACGGGCACGTGACAATATGGTAACCATTATACTGTATGAAGTAATATATGGTGCCCATTATACTGTATGCAGTAATATATGGTGCCCATTATGCTGTATGAAGTAATATATGGGGCCCATTATACTGTATGAAATAATATTTGTGGCCCATTATACTGTATGAAGTAATATATGGTGCCCATTAAACTGTATGAAGTAATATATGGTGCCCATTATGCTGTATGAAGTAATATATGGTGCCCATTATACTGTATGAAGTAATATATAGGGCCCATTATGCTGTATGAAATAATATTTGTGGCCCATTATACTGTATGAAGTAATATATGGTGCCCATTATACTGTATGTAGTAATATATGGTGTTCATAATACTGTATGAAGTAATATATGGGGCCCATTATACTGTAAGAAGTAATATATGGGGTCCATAATGCTGTATGAAATAATATTTGGGGCCCATTATACTGTATACAGTAATATATGGGGCTCATTATACTGTATGAAGTAATATATGGTGCCCATTATGCTGTATGAAGTAATATATGGTGCCCATTATACTGTATGAAGTAATATATAGGGCCCATTATACTGTATTAAGTAATATATGGTGCATATTATGCTGTATGAAGTCATATATGGGGCCCATTATACTGTATGAAGTAGTATATTGGGCCCATTATACTGTATGAAGTCATATATGGGGCCCATTATACTGTATGAAGTAATATATGGGGCCCATTATACTGTATGAAGTCATATATGGGGCCCATTATACTGTATGAAGTAATATATTGGGCCCATTATACTGTATGAAGTCATATATGGGTCCCATTATATTGTATTAAGTAATATATGGTGCCTATTATGCTGTATGAAGCAATACATGGGGCCCATTATACTGTATGAAGTAATATATGGGGCCCATTATACTGTATGATGTAATATATGGGGCCCATTATACTGTATGAAGCAATATGTGGGGCCCATTATACTGTATGAAGTAATATATGAGGCCCATTATACTGTATGAAGTAATATATGGGGCCCATTATACTGTATGAAGTAATATATGGGGCCCATTATACTGTATGAAGTAATATATGGGGCCCATTATACTGTATGAAATAATATTTGGGGCCCAATATACTGTATGCAGTAATATATGGGGCCCATAATACTGTATGGAGCATTATATGGGGCCCATAATACTGTATGGACATTATGTGGGAATAGGGGATGACTTTCTGTTTGTTGTGGATCTGACCGCTGGGACCTCCATGATCCTGGGAAACATAGCTTTGAAGAGCACCATGTAAATGGAGCTGTGGTCGATCATACGCACTGTGGCGCCATTCACATGTGGCTATTCAAATAACTCCTTAAAGAGAGTGATGAGGGGACGACAAAGTATAGCAAAAATTCACTGATCGGGGTGATGAGTGCTATAGTTTGTGGGCTGGTGGGATTTGTGTGGCAAGGCTGCATTTTTGTCCCAGTCCAGCCCTGTGCCAGGCCTACCATTGCCATTAATGACCCTTGTTCTGGATACTTCTGTGTTGTTCTTGTATGTGCGTGTGATGCCGCTGACATCCTTGTGTTTGGACACTTTTTCTCTATTTATCTAAATAAAAATGTCCACTATTGTACTCAGTTTTACAGGATAGATATGAAAATTTACTTTGTGTGCGGGGGGGGGGCGTCATTTTGCTGTTCGCCTCAGGCAGCAGATAGGCTAGGTTCACCCCTGGGGACAACTAGACATTCCTGGCCTTACTCAACAAATGAATTCAGCAAGGTCAGACACATCTAGTTAGAATGTTGCCAGAAGTATGCAAATAGCATACATGCACTCACATGACCATCCACTGTCACCGTTGGCTCCAGAGGATCCTGACAGTGAGCGATGCACGCATTGTGAGAATTCAGAAACCTAGAGTGACTGCAGACTTTGAACACAAACCTGGACAACCCTTTTAAAAATAACATTAAATATTGTAGCATGCGCAATCATAGCAGTGTGTAATATACTCCGTGTCGGGACTCAGATCTGTTTCCTGGTTCCAGCGGTCATCACATGATCACTTATATGTGATTTTCATACTTAGTCATGTGACAACTAGCTTCTCAACCTGCTTCTCTCAGTAAAGAAGGGGCAGTAGTATTTCACTGAACATTGAAAGAATCAGGAAAAGTGGCTCGTCAGTATGTAGGTGGTCAGATGACAACTACTTAAATTAATTTGGGGGGGCAAACTGTATGCTTGCCCCGAGTGCTGGAAAACCTAGATACATGTCTGCTGTAATATCAGACAGCCGAGCTCAGTTTTTAAAATATTACAAAGTTTTGTGTAATCAGCAAAGACTGACACTTTACTCTCAATCCCATCCACAAGGTCATTAATAAGTCACTAATAAAGAGATTAAAAAGAATTGGGCCTAAAATAAAATCGTGGTACCCCCCCTGTTGACTTTAATCCATTTAGAGAATATACCATTTACAATTATCCTTGATTTTCCTGTCCTTTGAACAATTTTTTTTACTCATGTGCACATAGGCTCCAATTGATCATTTATGTTTTTTTAAGTCACAATACTAGGATTAGGCCATCTTTGCTAAAGTGCATCAAGTATAAGGTGCTGCAGAAAAAGTGTGCATGCCAGTTTATGAGAAAGAATAATGACAAATAGAGTTGAGCGACTTTGGTCGGATCGGGTTTCATGAAACAAAATGAATGTCTTCCGCTCAATGCCGACTTTTATTCCCGATTGACTTGCATTGGGGTCGGGTTTCGGACGAAACTCCGACTTTTTTTGCACTAGTCGGACCAGTTTCATCTGAAACAAATTTTGCTTCATGAAACCCGATCCGACCAAAGTCGCTCAACTCTAATGACAAAGACTTACATGAGCTGAACAGGCTGTTATAGGGATTCTCCAGCCGCCCCAACGCACATTTCGTGAGATACCTTCCTCAGGAGATGTCAAGTTATCTCACGAAACGTGTGATGGGGCAGCAGGAGAATCCTCATTACAGTCTGTTCAGCTTATGTAATCACTCCTGCAGTGTGTAGCGTTGAGCTGCGGTGAGAATGCTCACTGAAGTTCATCAGCTGATGAGCCATGGTTACCTCACATTTGGCATCGCTACGTGAGAAAGTTCTCCTTAAGGTTCTGCTTTCTGGGTTTTCTTATTCCACTTCATTGTGAAGTTCTTCAGTATTTTCTTTTACTCTATTGATGAGAACATTAATTTTTAAGACCCGACGGTATGTTTCTCTTACAGATTGCTGTAGTGCGTTCTGCAGAGTTAAAGTGCTGTTCATGACTTTATCTTCTCACACAGCAGAGGTGCTATAAGTGTGTCAGTGTGTCGTCAGCTGCCAGGCAGAGCAGTCATATAAGTGACTGCTCTCAAAGTCATCAGGATCATCGTTGGACAATATGGATTATCTCTGCACTTCGGACAGGTGACGAATATGGTTGTTAATTATTTTAATTAATTTGCAGGGCACTTTGGCTTCAGTGGACTGGGTAATGACGTGAGTATGGTTTAATTTAGGATTAATAAAGGAGTCGGTGTAATTATTTCAAATAAAAAACTTTATTCTGGGTGTGTTTTTTTGTCTACAATATCACTATTGGGTTAGTAATTGGGGTGTATTAGAGATGCATCTCCTTTACTAACCTCTGGATTTGATGTCAATACAAGTGGGAAGAGCCAGGCAAAGCACCTGAATTGGTGCATCCAATAGATGCGATTTTTAGGGGGAGGTTGCGGGCTGCTATTTTTAGGCTGGGGAAGGTCAATAACCATGGCCCCTTACCAGCCTGAGAAGACCAGCCCCCAGCTGTCAGCTTTAGCTTGGCTGGTTGTCAAAAACAGGGGGGCCCTATGCCGTTTTTTTTCCAATTATTCATTTAATTATTAACCCCTCTATTCCTGATAACTAGCCTTGCTAAAGCTGACAGCAGTGGGTTGCAGCCCACAGCTGTTCGTTTTACCTGGCTGGTTATCAAAAATACAGGGCAACCCATGTAAAATTTTCTTCTTAATTATTTATTTATAGCGCAATTCATGGGTCAATTGATACCACTTTTCCTGGTGTCTGCCCCTAATTTGAGCTGATTTGGCAGTTTTTGGGCCTCCCTGCAGGGGTTGTCTTTGCGTTTGGTTTTGCATCCCATTGAATTAAGTGATGTTTGGTTATGTTCGGCGAAAATCGTTAAGTTCAGTGAACATAGCCTAACTGAACCTTCAAATGTTCGCTCATCTCTAGTCATAATCCTACCACTAACCCTAGTCCTAAAGCTAACCCTAGCAGTAAACCTACCCCTAAACCAATCTTTATCCGTACTTAAAAAAGTGTAAAAAGGTAAAAGCAGCTCTTGCTCCACACATGATTCAATACTATCTTCCTTCATGATCTGCTCATCCTCTGTCATCTCAGGCACATCAGTCGAGATGAATTTGTCATCCATTGCTGCACTCTGCATAATCAGTGACCAAGATGACAAAACTCCCCAAATTATACTTAGAACTTTGTATTCTCGATTACTGCCTATGCAGTGCGCAGCAGCTGATGATAAACTGCATAAGCATCGCCAGATGAGCAGCCACTGTGACTCCTCAAGAAGAGTGTGTGCAGGCATTACATGAGTGATGCAATGTTTTGCCCTCCATAGGCAATGGTGTAAGGGACAATATGTTGTGAGCCCCCATATGCCTCGACGCTGGTTAGACCACACAAATGATCTTTATGTCAATCAACAAAATTCCAGCAAACACTCTGCAAAATTTTGTAGAAAGCCTTTCCAGAAAAGTGGAGGCTGCTTTAGCTGCATAAGAGGGACCAACTTCATATTAATTCCTATGTATTTAGAATGAGATGGTATAAAAGCTCCTGTAGGTGCAATGAGTAGATGTCCTAATACTTTTGTCCAAATAGTCTATGTAATCAACCTAGGGAGGGTCAAAAGGATCCCATCCAGTTAAGGCTAGTTTCACACTAGCGTTTTTGAGCGCAGCGACGGCCTGCGCACGGCCGCCGCTAAGCCCCGCCCCGCCACGCCTCCACCGGTAGCTCCGCCTACCGGCGCATGACGCTGCATGCGCCCTGCGTCCCCTATCTTTATCACTGGGGGTGCAGGCCGTGCGCAGTATGCGTTTGGCGGCGCATGCGCCTTTTTGATGGTGCGCCGGCGCAACCAAACTGCAGCAGGTTGCGTTTGGCGCAGGTCGGCGCACCGTCAAAAGGACGCATGCGCCGCCAAACGCATACTGCGCACGGCCTGCGCCCCCAGTGATAAAGATAGGGGACGCAGGGCGCATGCAGCGTCATGCGCCGGTAGGCGGAGCTACCGGCGGAGGCGCGACAGGGGGCGGGGCTTAGCGGTGGCCGTGCGCAGGACGTCGCTGCGCTCAAAAACGCTAGTGTGAAACTAGCCTAACATGTATTTATTACAGATGAATTTACAAAATTCTTGTTTATAAGATCCTGTAGTATTTTTCCGTATTTAATGAAATTGTTGACTTCAAGCCACAGTAATGTGAATGTTTCCAGCGCTGCGTTCCAGAATCGGAATCTGTTTTTCTTATGATGTGTGTAAACATCAGTAACCATGTTGGAAGTCCATGTGCTGATACCGTTTCAGTTTTCTTCAAAAATTTGCTTTGTGCATCAGTGACCTCTTTATTAACTGTGCTTTCATTACATAAGTGGAATTAGAATCCATTTGGTTTACAGCAAGCATTCTGTCATGTGGGAAACAGATGAAAAACATTACAATCTTTATCATTCCCCGGCCAGGCAATCATTCATGATCCAGAGCGCCAGCGCAGACTAGAAATATGTAACACTGTTATAAACAAGACAAGTCAATGGTTCACTATTCTTTACTACTTATTTCCAGACTACTCAGTGTATGTGTCACAAAATGGACAAGATGTCCACCTTTTTAATAAAAAAAATCTCATGTCTTACATGTCATGCACTTATGTTAATATTTAAGCTGGAAATAATTGCCTTGCAAACCCTGTAGAAGAAGCTGGTTACTTTTAAACTTACGTCGCTCATAACAGAAATTAAAGCTTTATTCCATAGAAATAAAATATCCTCATACTGGAAGTACTGTAGATGAAACACACTCATAGATGATGTTTCATCTACCTCCAGTAGTGGATATTTTAATAATTTGGAATAAAGCTTGAAGTTTTTATTATACAGACGTACCGATCCTGCATTCTTTGCATTTGAATCTCATTGCCGGTCAGTAGTTTGGATTGGTAATATGAGCAGGACTTCCTCCTACTGCACTCTGAGTGCTGGTTTTAATCAACTTTTTCAATGCATAAATCAAATATACTTACCAATATTCCAGTACTCACACTGTAATTGACTACTATAGAGATCTGAGAGTGGAAGGGCGAGGAACCTCTCCAGGTCAGATGTCCGTGTTGCACATACGTGTTGTAATATATAGATAAAAGAGACCAGGCGCACCATCATATAAATATGGAATTAGGGAGGTGCAAAACCAGTAGTGAAAATGTATGGAAACAAAAAGAAAAGAAAAAGCACTACTATAAAATATGCACACTACACCAAAAAATAAAGAGCATGATAATGATAATAATGAAAAACGAATATAAATTTTATTGGAACACAAAAACAAGGAACATTAAAACATAAGTACAAACATCAATCAATCAATCAATCAATCAAATTTATTATCGCCAAGTACATATTACATATATACAAGGAATTCTTTGTGGCAAAGAGGCAACATAATATATAACAACAGATACAACAAGTAACATCTAACAAGACAGATACAGTATATAGTCTACACATGACGATTTAATTGTTGAACAGAGAGTGGATAGAAGCTGTTCATATGGCGGTTGGTGCTGCATTTGGGGACTCTGAAGCGACGTCCTGAAGGGAGTAGTTGGAATGAGGAGTGTCCCGGGTGAGAGGGATCGGATGAAATTTTCAATGCGTGGGATCGAGTACTCTTATCATAAAGATCCTGGATTTGAGGCAGGGGGGAACCTATAATTCTCTCTGCTGTTCTGAAAGTCCTTTGTAAGCAGAGTTTGTCATGCGCAGTGGCTCCCCCATACCAGACTATCAGAGAGGAACAAATCACAGATCTGATGACAGCATTAAAGAATAAGATCAGCAGATTCTTAGACAAACCATATCTTTTCAGCTGACGAAGGAAGAACATCCTCTGTTGTGCTTTTCTTATAACAGCATCCACGTTTTTCCCCCATTTAAGATCATGAGAGATGATAACACCAAGGAATTTGGTCTCTGTGACCCTAAGAACCACTTCGTCATGGATGTAGATTGGAAGTATCTCATGTTGATCTTTCCTAAAATCCACAACCATCTCAGCAGTTTTTTTAGTGTTGAGTACAAGATTATTGGCTTTACACCAGTCACATATTCTTTTCACCTCACTCCGATACAAGTCTTCAGCATTTCCCCTGATGAGACCAATCAGTGTCATATCATCGGCAAATTTCAAGATTTTTACTGAGTCTGCTGAAGAGATGCAATCATTCGTATAGAGAGAAAACAGTAACGGGGACAAAACACACCCCTGAGGTGCCCCGATGTTTGTGACCAAGGTGTCCGAAGTGAATGGTCCAACTTTTACACTCTGTATCCTGGCTGTCAGGAAGTTATAAATCCACAAGCATAAGTTGAGAGGGACTCCAAGAGCTATCATTTTCTTATGAAGTAAATTCGGATCAATGGTATTGAACGCTGAGCTAAAGTCCATGAAAAGAATCCGGACATATGAGTGCAGTTCGTCTGTATGATCCAAAATGTACTTCAATGCCAGATTGACAGTGTCGTTTGCCGAACGATTCTCCTTAAAGGCAAACTGAAGCGGGTCCCATAGCTTCTGCGTGAATTTTATCAGGTGGGACATCATAATTCTTTCGAAGACTTTCATAGCTACAGATGTGAGTGCTACTGGTCTATAGTCGTTCAACTCAGAGGATCCCACTTTCTTGGGGACAGGGATAATTGTGGAACTTTTCCAACACTGAGGTACAACGCACTCTTTCAGTGACACACATGTGGCTGTATCCACTCAGTCACCTGCATTAAATATATGATACACAGCATAATATATCTGGTACAAGAATCACATTCTGAAAAATGAATCCCACAATAATATGGCTCATGAGGGAGAAACCCCAAGATAACATGTATGGCGATACGCGTGGGGCCACTGTCCTGGGCTTCTACTTATGGCCCTGCTTCCCTGAATTTTCTTGCATGATTTCGCTCTGGTAACGTTTTTCCCCATGGTTTCTCATAATTGGGCTCTTTGAACGCTGGTTACTGCATTGACTGTTGGGCTATTTTGCTAGACAGTGTTGTACTGGGTTGCTTATTCTAGCCCTAGCTTTTTCATCATGTTCATTACAGCATAATGTGCCATAATTTCGGCATGGGTGTTTCTAGCCCATTATTTTGGTTCATTGTGGAGGGGTCATTATGGTATGACTGCAGTTTATAATTTTTTGTATGGTTTTTGATCTGCTATTCTATAGACCCGGGTATCTTGGGGTTTCTCCCTCATGAGCCATATTATTGTGGGATTCATTTTTCATATGGTGTTTCTTGTACCACATACGTGTTGTATCCATTTTTTCACGAATGGAAAATGTACCCAGTATTACCTATAGAGCTAGTCACGTGCTGGTGTTTTTTCATGGACGCATGGAGACAGGTCCATTTTTTTCCAGTATCACAGATGAAAAGTGCCAATACAAGTCTATGGGTCTGTGAGGACACGTACAGCACACAAATGGCATCAGTATGCAGTTCCTGTCCTGTCCGTGTGCTGTCTGTGATTGACATTGCAAAGGATAGGAGAAGGTATATAATTTATTTATCCATCCATGAAAAACACTGATGACACTGATGGTAAAAATGGACACATGGACCATACACTGATGACACACTGATCCAAAACACTGGTGACACCGATACCATTTTTCATGTACATGTTTAAACACGGACATGTGAATGAGACCTAAGAGTAAAAATATCCGAAAACAGTGCAGTAGTTGTAAGATAGCTACCTTATGCCTCTCTGGGTGCTCTGTGTTCTCCCCCTGTTACTACTTTTCCCCGATGCTTCTCTGTCTCTTGGTCCAGTGTATTCACCAGCTCCTGGCTTCATAAAATTCCAAACCATACCAAGTGGGCTTTACTCCAGCCAATAACTGTGTCCCAGGCTAGCCCACAAAATTCCGGACCTGATATGGTTCCTATTCTACCAATGTATAATTTTTCTTGCTTTCTGTTTTTAATATCTCACTTGTTTCTTTGAGGTTGTCTTTCCATCCTAATCATTGCTTGTGAAGATCTGAGTTATGGGTTATATTAATCACTTAATGAGGTTAACAATGCAAACAGTTTATTTCTTCTGTCCACGGACTTACAGCAACTCTAGGTAGATGGCCACAATGCAATGCCCCCAGTCCACAAGATCCCAACTCGGGATGGTAGTGCCACTGTCCCAGTACCAGGCGATCCTCACTATCTCCCAACTTTTGGTTGGCCCACAGCTTTTGTATCTGCCACTGGTATAGTCGTAGTCACAGCCTATGCTCCTCCATATTTTCCTGAGGCCGAGCCTCTCATCTGGGACTTTCTGTGAGACCCCCTGTGGTGACAGCTCTACTAGGTCTACTATCCCCATCCACATAATGGGACTAGTTGACTGGGAGATCACTGATTTAATTGTGGCCCATGAGACACTAACGAGAGTAATGGATTGATTGCTGTACCTGATTACCAATCTCATGTCTGGCCTTATGCAAAGTACAGACCAAAAGATTGTACACACCCTCTCATTCAAAGATTTTTCTTTACTTTCATGACTATGAAAATTGTAGATTCACTCTGAAGGCATCAAAACTATGAATTAGCACATGTGGAATTATATAATTAATAAAAAAGTGTGAAACAACTGAAAATATGTCTTATATTCTAGGTTCTTCAAAGTAGCCACCTTTTGCTTTGATTACTGCTTTGCACACTTTTGGCATTCTGTTGATGAGCTTCAAGAGGTAGTCATGGAGGATTCCCATTCAAAATAAAACATAACCTTTAATAATTCATTAAAACCTGAGACATCACATGGTTCCTCTAACAACCTGTACGTTACCTCCAATGACCTCAAGTAATGTGACAGCTCGGCTCAAGCTGCCCTAAGCCCAAAAGCCGTTTGTTTGTCCTTAATACGTTATTGAACCTGTATATGAGAGTTGTGTTGGGAAAATGTTCCCTAAATTTTGCTACAGTTGCAATAAACGCATATTCACATTGGCCATAAATCATACAAATCATGCAAGAAGCAAAATGACCATAAATTCTTCTATAACTAAATAAATAAAAAACAAAAGTGTATTTAAATAACATAGAGCTCTTAGTAACATTGTTTTTTTTTTTAAATAGCATAAAAGCCATCCCACCGTCGGCAAGGTGACCCTGTTCGGGACGGTCCTACACTGTCTGATATTAAAAACCTTACCATGTGAAAGAGTTGACATCAATGTGTAAATAAGGGAAGATAAAGGATTAGATCCTGAACTGTGGACACCAGCCATGTGAAGGGAGGTCACGGCCTGGATTGCACAAAATGATCAGTTATGTTGTGCAGAAGTCTGGTGGATACACAGCTGATAGTCCTACTGAATAGACTGTTAGAATTTGTATTATGGCAAGAAAAAAGCAGCTAAGTAAAGAAAAACAAGTGGCCATCATTACTTTAAGAAATGAAGGTCAGTCAGTCCGAAAAATTATGAAAACTTTGAAAGTGTCCCCAAGTACAGTGGCAAAAACCATCAAGTGCTACAAAGAAACTGACACACATGAGGACCGCCACAGGAAAGGAAGACCAAGAGTCACCTCTGCTGCGGAGGATAAGTTCATCCGAGTCACCAGCCTCAGAAATCGCAGGTTAACAGCAGCTCAGATTAGAGACCAGGTCAATGCCACAGAGTTCTAGCAGCAGACACATCTCTGCAACAATTGTTAAGAGGAGACTTTGTGCAGCAGGCCTTCAAGGTAAAATAGCTGCTAGGAAACCACTGCTAAGGACAGGCAACAAGCAGAAGAGACTTGTTTGGGCTAAAGAACACAAAGAATGGACATTAGACCAGTGGAAATTTGTGCTTTGGTATGAGGAGTCCAAATTTGAGATCTTTGGTTCCAACCACCGTGTCTTTGTGCGACGCAGAAAAGGTGAACGGATGGACTCTACATGCCTGGTTCCCACCGTGAAGCATGGAGGAGGAGGTGTGATGGTGTGGGGGTGCTTTGCTGGTGACACTGTTGGGGAGTTATTCAAAATTGAAGGCATACTGAACCAGCATGGCTACCACAGCATCTTGCAGCGGCATGCTATTCCATCCGGTTTGCGTTTAGTTGGACCATCATTTAATAATAATAATAATAATTTTATTTCTATAGTGCCAACATATTCCGCAGCACTTTACATTATAGAGGGGACTTCTACAGACGATAGACATTACAGCATAGCATAGCATAGCAATAAACACATAGATCAAAACAGATACCAAGAGGAATGAGGGCCCTGCTCGCAAGCTTACAATTTATAAGGGAAAAGGGGAGACACGAAAGGTGGATGGTAACAATTGCTTTTATTGTTTTTATGGTTTGGACCTTCCCTAGCGTAAGAATCGGGTGTTCCTGTTGCTGCCTGAACCAGTTAACAGTCTAAATATGTAACAGTACAGACACAGAGGGCTATTAAATGCATAAAGCGTGTGAGAACATGATGCGAGGAACCTGGTTATGGTAAAAAAATTTAGAAATGAGCCACACAGGGATATTGACATTAATGCGTTAAGGCGATAGGCCAGTATGAACAAATGAGTTTTTAAGGCACGCTTAAAACTGTGGGGTTTGGGGATTAATCGTACTAGCCTGGGTAGTGCATTCCAAAGAATTGGCGCGGCTCGTGAAAAGTCTTGGAGACGGGAGTGGGAGGTTCTGATTAATGAGGATGTTAATCTCAGGTCATTAGCAGAACAGAGGGCACGGGTAGGGTGGTAGGCTGAGACGAGGGAGGAGATGTAGTGTGGTGCTGAGCCATGGAGGGCATTGTGGGTTAGGGTAATAAGTTTATACTGAATTCTGGAGTGGATGGGTAGCCAGTGTAAGGACAGGCACACGGTAGAGGCATCGGTATAACGATTGGTGAGGAATATGATCCTAGCTGCTGCATTCAGGACGGATTGGAGAGGGGAGAGTTTGTTAAGAGGGAGACCGATTAGTAGAGAGTTACAATAGTCCAGATGAGAATGAATAAAAGAAACAGTAAGAGTTTTTGCAGAGTCAAAAGTAAGAAAGGATCGAATTCTAGAAATGTTTTTGAGGTGCAGCTAACAAGAGCGAGCCAATGATCAGATGTGGGGGGGTGAATGAAAGCTCGGAATCAAGTATGACCCCCAAGACAGCGGGCATGTTGCTGGGGAGTAATGGTGGAACCACACACGGGAATGGCAATGTCGGGCATAGGTAGGTTAATAGAGGGAGGAAACACAAGGAGTTCAGTTTTTGACAGGTTCAGTTTCAGATAGAGGGAGGACATGATGTTAGTTTTTTAAACTGGACAATGACCCCAAACATACCTCCAGCCTGTGTAAGGGCTATTTGACCAAGAAGGAGAGTGATGGGGTGCTACGCCAGATGACCTGGCCTCCACAGTCACAAGACCTGAACCCAATCAAGATGGTGTGGGGTGAGCTGGACCGCAGAGTGAAGGCAAAAGGGCCAACAAGTGCTAAGCATCTCTGGGAACACCTTCAAGACTGTTGGAAGACCATTTCCGGTGACTACCTCTTGAAGCTCATCAAGAGAATGCCAAGAGTGTGCAAAGCAGTAATCAAAGCAAAAGGTGGCTACTTTGAAGAACCTAGAATATAAGACATATTTTCAGTTGTTTAACACTTTTTTGTTAATTATATAATTCCACATGTGTTAATTCATAGTTTTGATGCCTTCCGAGTGAATCTACAATTTTCATAGTCATGAAAATAAAGAAAACTCTTTGAATGAGAAGGTGTGTCCAAACTTTTGGTCTGTACTGTACATGCAGCACGTAAACACTTGTTCACATTGGCCATAAATCTAATAAAACCTACAAGAAGGAAAAGTGCATTTAAATAACACAGGGATCTTAGTAACATTGTTTTTGATCAAAAATAGCATAAAAGCCATCCCACCATCACAAGGTGACCCTGTTGTTTTTTTAAATTTAGTTACAGCAGGGTTTATGTTCATTTTGCTTCTTGTAGGCTTATGTGCTGCATGTATAACAACTTAAACCAAGCTCACTTTTTGCATTTTTTCTTTGTATTTTTGCATTTTGTGCAAGCCAGGGCATGACCTCTCTTTCTTGAGCTGGAAATTACATTTAAACTGTTTCCCTAGGCTGTTGTCCACAGTTCGGGACCCTTTGTCTGCTGTTATTCACACTGTAACTTTATGACACATGGTAAGGTTTTTAATATTAGACAGTGTAGGACCATCCCGATCGGGGTCACCCTGCCGATGGTGGGATGGCTTTTATGTTATTTTTAATCAAAAACAGTGTTACTAAGAACCCTGTGTTATTTAAATGCACGTTTGCTTTTTATGTATTTAATTACAGCAGGGTTTATGTTCATTTTGCTTCTTGTAGGTTTTGAAAGGTTGAAAAAGGTATAGTTTAGTTTTTTGCAAATGTGCAGCTGCTCAGATCAAAATTAAAAATAAATGTAAACTGTCTGACGATTCGATTCCAGATGCTTCAGATTTATTATTAGAATTGGAAATCTTTTTGGATAAATATATTTTAATTACAAAGAAATGTGTGTTTAGAGCTACAGCAGTGTTGAATGGTCTGGGTGCATAAAAATTGGAATTAGAGCAAATGCAGATGATAGTCATAGTAATCGAAAAAACATTTCCTTCAGAAGCGTGAGGTCAAATCAGGATTTTTCTGCCAGATGTCACAGCCCTGCTCAGATCATAAATAATTTAACATTGTGGCACTGAAGTCTATCAAGTCAGTGGAGACTATGGAACAATAATGAAATTTGTTTGTGGCTCATCGATGGTTTGCTCTGTTTTTCTATTCCGCTATATCCAGTCCACGTGCATTTACTAATACAACAAGTGGCTCATTCACACTTTCACTTTTGTTGCATGTGAAAAAAAACCCAAACGATTTTCATCAGAGTATTTAGTCAGATTTTCATCAGTGTCCAGTCCGTGTGTCAGTTTTTACCACTTCACACCAAACCTTGGAGATCAAGGTCCCAGAGTCTGGAGGAAGAGTGGAGAGGCCACAATCCAAGCTGCTTGAGGTCTAGTGTGAAGTTTCCACAATCAGTGATGGTTTGGGGAGCCATGTCATCTGCTGGTGTAGGTCCACTGTGTTTTATCAAGATCAAAGTCAGCGCAGCCGTCTACCAGGAAATTTACTGAATATACATTTCAGTAGGCCAAAATTTTCAGATTGTAAAATCATTTTTTCAATCTGGTTTTATAAAGTATTCTAATTAATTGAGATAATGACTTTGGGGGGTTTTATTGGCTGTAAGCCATAATCATCAACATTAACAGAAATAAACACGTGAAATAGATCACTCTGTTTGTAATGACTCTATATAATATATGAGGTTCACTTTTTGTATTGAAAATAAATTAACTTTTTGATGATATTCTAATTTTGTGAGAAGCACCTGTATTTTCCCATAGCCAAAAATGTTGATGTTACTTTGGAATTACTAAGATTGTGTTTGCATTAAAGAGCTTAAAAGAGGTTACACACAGTCCTGGGAGAACTCATAGGCCGGGGTCACACTAACCGACGCAAAATACAGTCAGTATTTTACATGCGTAATACGGATGAATGGCCCCTAAACAGTGCTCCGTATGTCATCCGTAAGCAAGGTGTGGTCGCGTATTTTGCGCATGTAAGCATCCGTATGTAATCCGTATGTAATCCGTATGGTGAGATTTTCTCGCAGGCTTGCAAAATGGACATATAATGGAGCCCAATGACAGGGTTTCTAAACAGAAACCAAAGAATAGATATAGACACATAGAATGCAAATATATAGATATATATTTATATATATGTATGTATTCTATGTGTCTATATCTATTCTTTCGTTTCTTTATTAACACTGTCAGTGTGAGTTTACTGTATAGCGCACTGAATTGCCGGCTTTGCTAAAAGACACCGGGTGCGTATTTCTCGCAAGTCACATGTGTGGTCCGTGTGTAATCAGTATTTTTTGCTCACTCATAGACTAGCATTGGCGTATTACGGGCGTAGTACGCTGACAATCGCAGCATGCTGCGATTGGCACGGAGCGTAGAATACGGATGAGAAATATACGGCTGGTGCGAGGGACCCCATAGAGAATCATTGGTCCGTGTCTAATGCGTGCTTTTAGCGCCTCTCACTCGGCCGTATTCCTCGCCAGTGTGACCCCGGCCAAAGTGTCATACATGATTTTTTTTTTTTTTTTTTAAAGGCAAATAGCTCCTTTACAGTACTTTTGATTTGTTGCAAATTGATTTGCTGTGAATCAAATCTAAGGGGCAAATTCAGTGAAACTGACGATCTCGAATTTCAGAAGATTTGCTAATCACTAGTTTTTATGTATGCGCTGCTCAGGACTTTCAAAAACAGCATTTATTTGGAATTCCAGTCAGGACCAAGCCAATTAATATATATTTTTTAAAGATTTTTGTATTACTCTTTTTGTGGCCTTGCTGTTCATTTTAGTGTATTAGTATGGGGACCCTTGATGTGGGTTGCGAGCTTGCATATCTTGGCCAACATATCAACCACTACCTCATATACAGTATAGTGTATTTTTTTTTACAAGTCATTTTTCAGAGTGCAACCAGGCCCAGCATTGTTGGCTTTGTAAACTAGAATGTCTGTCCCAATGGTGTGCACTTTTATAGGGCTGGGTAGCCAGCCTAATCTAATAATACTGGTGTCACTATAAGGGCTCATACTCACTGGAGAGAAAATCGGATTGCACTCTGACCAATGTTAGGCAATGTGTGACATCTCACTTGCAATTTTTTTCCCATCTGAAATCGGACTGAGAAAAAAATCGCAGCATGCTGCGATTTTCGCTTGAAAATCGCCAATGCAAGTCAATGGGTGCGATTAAAAACGGACAATCCGTTTTCCATCTGTTTTTTTCCGGATACATTACCATTCTATGTTATAGAACACTGTAAATGTTCCTGTAAATGACTGCAGAAAAATAGTTGTTGATTAAAAAAAAAGCATTGCATACGGATGAAAAATGGATGGAAAATGGATGAAAAACGGATGGTGCGATTAAACATTGCATACAAATCGCATGACAACTGCATATTTTTGGTCCGTTTTTTTCCATCCAAAAAACTGACCCCTTTTTTAATCGCAAATGGGTATGAGCCCAAAGCCATACAGTGCGTTACCTGTGTGTGACTAGCTCCCCATAGAAGCCGTTTTTTTTTGCAATTTATTACTAAGCAATCTCCATGAATTGGTAGGTTGTGTGGTTGTCTCATCAGTATTGTGCACCTGTGCATCTTTACCATATGGGTTTGCTGCACCCTGATAGTGCATTAGTCTGGGCAGGTAAGCACTGCTGCCCGTTTTTTTGCTGTGTTAATTCTTGAATTTTTGGAGGATTTTTAATTCCTCTTTTTGCAGCTTTGCTTTCAATTCTATTTCAGGAATGTAACAAAACCCCTTGTTTCGGGGGCCATCTACCCCTGGTGCACAGGGCCCTCTCAGTTTATGTGAATAGTGTAATAAGATATTGTAATTGGATGTCACTAAATAAACCATATAATAGTCTTATACGGTGGAATAATACAGCATTTGTCTTATCCCATTGGTCAAGCTTATTAAACATTTTTCATCAGTGTTGCTCAGCCCATAAATGTGTGGGGTATTTACTACACAGCGGTTACTGTTACAGTGTAAATATTATCCGCAGTTGTAACAAAGAGCTTCTGTTCCAATATACTGCGACTAAGGAAAAGAGCTGAGGAACCAGATTTTTGTGTAATTTGTTTTGGCTTAAGGATTTTGTTATTCTTGGTTAGGACTTCACTAACATTGTACCTCCTTTTTACTATGTGCTTGTGTGTAAAGCTCCAAAAGATTTGTTTCCAATCCTTTATTTACAAGCAGGGAAATCAGGTAACTGTGTGATCCTATGAACGCAAAAAGGCAAACTTGTCCATCCAGCCTAAAACTAGTGACACTATAAGGGTATGTGCACACATTGCGGATTTGCAGGTCCACAAGTGATTTACAGTACAATGTTTTTGTATGGGAAAAAAATTTGCTGTGTGTTTTTTTTTACCGCAGCATGTCAATCCTTTGTGCGGATTCCGCGTTTTTACACCCATTCCATTATAGGAATCCGCAGGTGTAAAAACGCAGGCGAAATCCACACAAAATCCGCAATAAATCCACAGGAAATTCGCATAAAAAAAAGTGCGGATTTTGCCAAGAGATGCAGATTCCGCACAGAAAATTCCGCACAGCAATCCGCAACGTGTGTACATACCCTAAGGGATCAGGATTAATTCTGTCCCTAAGGGTAGGTTTTACCTTTGTTTAATGTATATATTGGGGAATACTCCTATAGCAAAGGTCTGATGGCCCCATAAATTTTCATTAACCCAAAACTAAAAGAGTTTGCAATCTTTATTTACTTATTTGATGAGTGCTGGGTAATGGGGTTCACTCACATCTGCGTATAAAAAGTAGCTGAGATTCTCAGCCAGAAAAGTTGGAAAGTGTCAGGCGATGATCATGCATTTTTTTTCTCACCTAGTCTACTGTAGTGTAATGCGTTTTTAACATCAGCTTTTACATACAGTAATTCTCTACCACTTCAAGCTAGTTTACAAACTAATAAAACAATCTTATATACAGATATAGATAGATAGACAGACAGACAGATAGCAGGGCGGCACGGTGGCTCAGTGGTTAGCGCTGCAGCCTTAAAAAAATTAAATAAAAATGGCTTGGGGTACCCCTTAATTTTCTTAACCATCTGAGGGAAATCCGACAGCTGGGTACTGATGTTTATAGTCTGGCAAGAGAGTAATAAAGATGGAGCTTCCCAGGCTACTAATATCAGCTCACACCTGTCTACTTAGTATTTACTGGTGATTAACAAGGGTTGACCTACAAAAAATGTTGTGGAGTCCCCCTATTTTCAATAATCAGCAAAGGCTAGGCAGACAACTGCAGGCTGATATTAATAGCCTAGGAAGGGGCCATGGATATCGGCCCTCTACCAGACTAAGAACATCAGCCACCCCAGAAATGGCATATACATTATGCACCTATTCTGGCGCTTAGCCTCCGCTCTTCCCACTTGCCCTGATGTGGTGGCCAGTGCGGTAATAGTATTTGGGTTGATGTCAGCTTTGTAATGTCAGCTGAAATCAAGCCCAGGGGTTAGTAATGGAGATCCGTCTATGGCCAGGCTCATATTGCGTTAACCCAACCCGTTCAACGCATAGCGTTGATGGTCTGCGTTAACTGTATAGCATAATGCGATCGCGTTATGCTATACCCGCTAGCGCAGATGATTCATCTGCACTAGCGGTGATGGAGCCTCAGATGCTGCAGCCCGCGCCCAAGGCTCCATCACTGAATGACGGCACATCGCGAACGCATGCCGCTTTACGGCATGCGTCATGGTGCGCCCGACAATGGGGGTCAATAGCAGCGTAAACGGACTGTGTTACACCACGTTATACTTCGGTGTAACGCAGTCCGTCTAACGGACTGCCATAACGCAATGTGACCCCAGCTTAAGACACCCCCACTACTATAAAGGAATTGATGAATCTTCCACGCTGTCCCAATGCACGCTTTGCGTAGTTGCTTTCTTCCCCTTGAGAAAGCATAGAAGGTTCATCCATTCATTTATATCACGGGTAAGCAATGTACTTGTCACTAATTTTCACATCACCCTCTGTTATATATATATATACAGTATATATACACTCACTGGCCACTTTATTAGGTACACCTGTCCAACTGTGTGTTAAGACTTAATTTCTAATCAGCCAATCACATGGCGGCAACTCAGTGCATTTAGGCATGTAAACATGGTCAAGACAATATCCTGCAGTTCAAACCGAGCATCAGTATGGGGAAGAAAGGTGATTTGAGTGCCTTTGAACGTGGCATGATTGTTGGTGCCAGAAGGGCTGGTCTGAGTATTTCAGAAACTGCTGATCTACTGGGATTTTCACGCACAACCATCTCTAGGGTTTACAGAGAATGGTCCGAAAAAGAAAAAAAATCCAGTGAGCGGCAGTTCTGTGGCCGGAAATGCCTTGTTGATGCCAGAGGTCAGAGGAGAATGGGCAGACTGGTTCGAGCTGATAGAAAGGCAACAGTGACTCAAATTGCCACCCGTTACAACCAAGGTAGGCAGAAGAGCATCTCTGAACGCACAGTGCGTCGAACTTTGAGGCAGATGGGCTACAGCAGCAGAAGACCACACTGGGTACCACTCCTCTCAGCTAAGAACAGGCATCTGATGGCTACTTTCAGCAGGATAATGCGCCATGTCATAAAGCTCGAATCATCTCAGATTGGTTTCTTGAACATGACAATGAGTTCACTGTACTCAAATGGCCTCCTCAGTCACCAGATCTCAATCCAATAGAGCATCTTTGGGATGTGGTGGAACGGGAGATTCGCATCAGGGATGTGCAGCCGACAAATCTGCGCCAACTGTGTGATGCCATCATGTCAATATGGTCCAAAATCTCTGAGGAATGCTTCCAGCACCTTGTTGAATCTCTGCCACGAAGAATTGAGGCAGTTCTGAAGGCAAAAGGGGGTCCAACCCGTTATTAGCATGGTGTACCTAATAAAGTGGCCAGTGAGTGTATATATATATATATATATATATATGGAAATGGGTACTTAGGTGCAACAGCTACAGGGATTGCACTATTTTAATGGACTTTTGGTATTTATACTACTGCAAAAACTGAACTTGGTGTGGTTTATGCTATATCTATGTACAGTATTAGATAATGATGTTACTCCATTAGAATTTCCTCATTATTGGACCAACACATACACAGTGTAAAATTTAAACACATTCTAATAAAAATTATTTATATTTCTTGATTGGTGGTTTGTGGCTTCTCCAACAGTAGATGATTTGTAGTTTTAGACCAGACAACCCCTTTAATCATGATAATTTTTTCCTGTTTATCTAAGGGTATGTGCACACGTAGTTTTTAGTCTCTGCGGATTTTGTAGAGAAAACCGCAGGAAATCCGCAGGACAAAGTGCTGCGGTTTTTCTGCGGTTTATCTGCGGATTATCTGCGTTTTTTCTGCGGTTTTGCCCTGCGGTTTTACACCTCATAATGGATGAGGTGTAAAACCGCAGCGTTTCTGCACCAAATAATTGACATGCTGCGGATTGTAAACCGCAGCAAAACCGCGCGGAAAAAAACGCAGCATGTGCACAGCTTTTTTTTATTTCCATAGGAAATAAAGGTACTGTACAACGCAGCAAAATCTGCTGCGTTTCTGCAGAGCCAAAAACGCTGCAGAAACGCAGCAGAATCCGCAGCGTGTGCACATACCCTTATAGAGCTAAAAATGCATTCGTGCTGGCAGGTGAGGCATTGAAGCTCTAAACAGAGATACAGGACTACTAACCCTCACCTGCTAAGCCAGAGGCTCGGATATGCAGTACAGACCAGAGGCGTTGGTGCAGCAAAGAAGTGGAGCTGAAGGTGTCAATGTTCACGGTAGCAGTTGCGGCTCAGCAGTAGCAGCTCCCACTCATGCAATAGAGAATTATGTAGCAGAGCTGAATAGTACATAAGTCAAATGGTAACTTGTAGCAGCATGGAGCATTGTAACTGGATATGCTGGATGGCAACATGGAGCAATGTGGCACAGCAGAGCTGGAAATGCTAGATGGCACTTTGAAATTATTTAGCAGAGCCCAGAATAGGAGATCTATATATAATAGGAGGCTCATCTGAAGCTATTGAACAAAGCCCAGTGGTAAGGAAGAGCTGGCGATGTCAGGAGGCACAGTTAACGTAAGTAGCAGAGCCCAGTGGTGTGGTAGCAGCAAACATTAAACTACCTGAATACTCAGGCCATCCTCAAAAGGGCAAGAAACATAGCATCAGAAATTTTACCGTAATAACCCAACCCACACTAGAGCACTGGGAAGCAGAACCAGGCACTGGAGCCGGAACAGGTAAGTAACAGGGGTTTTAAGCGCTAATAATATATTGTGTCCTTAAATCTACATAGTTGCTTTACTTTCCACAAAGCATTTGTACTGCTAAAAGTACACATTAAGGCCCCAATTCATCACGGCTGGCATTTTGTATGCCAGTCTTGATAAAGAGTGCAATGTAGTAAGATGTGCCAAATTGATTAAGAGGTATGCTACTCTTAAAGGGGTTGTCCACTACTAGGACAAACCCTTATTGATCAAAATGTTTGACCTCAATAAAATAATAAAGCCTATATTCACCTCTCGTGTCGGTGCCGTTCCCGCGGTGTCGGCACTCCCTCACTGATTGGGCGCCGGAATCACATGTCACAACAACTGCATGCAAGTGCCGACACCGCGGAAATGGCACTCACACGAGAGGTGAGTATAGGCATTAAGATTTTATCAGGGCCAAGCGAGGGGTATATGAAGAAGTTGTCCAAGTAATGGATAACTTCTTTAAAGACATTGGCACATTTTTCTGATGCTGTGTACACTTCTTTGGTAAGTTATGCAACTATCGTGACTTAAATTATTATGAATTTGTAGGGATTACTTTCCATCACGTGATCTGACAACATTTCAAAAAGTTGGGTTGACTGACGTTTCTCCTGACAAAAGTAGGCATTGAAACTCTTACAGATGTATAAATTCCCACCTGTCTGCAAATTGTGTGAGGGACTCCAATGTCTCAAGATATAAATGTAATATATAATTGCATTCTGCTAGCCAAAACCATTGATTGCTATAGTTCACATTACAATAACTGGGTGGATACAATTATACACATAAAACGTAAACATCTCCTAAAGTGTAACGTAAAATAAAGGGTTTTATTTTCTATATTTCTCTATACTAGCTTGGCCCCTGCAAAATTTTTGCACATTTGTCGGTAGGGGCGCAGGCAATTTCAGAAATAGCAAGCTGGTCAAATGTAAATGTATTTCATGAGATGATGGCTCTTTTCTTGCTGAAGGGAGCAAGTTTACCTTTCAAATGGTATATCATTTGTGTGTGTGGGGTAAAGTAATCAGTGAAAAAGCAGTGCATGTTTACAAATGTGTTTGCATATGTGACTCACCATTTGTGTGTGGGGGCGAGGTAATCACCGAAAAAGCAGTGCATGTATACAAATATGTTTGCATGTGTGACTCACCTGCAGTGAAGTGCGCAATCCTCCAATGTGCCTGAAATAGGCTGGGCAAGCACTTGAGAAAGCTGGAAAGACCCCAAGGGAAATGTTTGGATTTGTTTGTGATGTCTGTAAGCAGTTTTGTGGTAGTGTGCTTTTGGGTAGTGTGCTGCCACCTGCAGGTAATTTGACCTTTCAAATGGTGTATCATTTGTTTGTGTGGGTGGAGTATGACCGGAGCAAGTGTGCAATTCATTAGGCAGTGCATGTTTACAAATGTGTTTGCATATGTGCCTCACCTGCAGTGAAGTGTGCAATCTTCCAATTTAGCTAAATAGGCTAGGCAAATAGTTCAGCAAGCTGGAAAGTCCCCAAGGCAAATGTTTGGATTTGTTTGTGATGTCTGTAAGCAGTTTTGTGGTAGTGTGCTTTGGGGTACTGTGGTGCCATCTGCAGGTCATTTTTCCTTAATGCAGGTTTATGAAAATTAATGTTTAAACTGTATTTTGTGATCAAATCGTGGATGTGTGGTTTGTTTGGCTATTTTCTTGCTGAAGGGGGCAAGTTTACCTTTCAAATGGTGTATCATTTGTGTGCGTGGGTGCAGTATAAACGGAGATAAAAAGGAATCACGGAAAAACAGTGTTTAGAAATAACAGAATATATACTGATAGTGGCAAATGGATAGGCAAGGAAGGACACCTCTGTACATCTTGGAGCATCAAAGAAAGTCTTGTGGAAAGTGGAAGATGGAGACCCCCTAAATTTCACTGTCAGACTGGGGTGCCAAGTGCCCACCAGTAGCCAACTCCAGGACCCTACTTTTCAGCTACATGCAAATGTGACATTATCCTCAATCACAAAATTATATAGTAATGAACTGGGTTGATTGATAAATTAATAAGATGTTGGCTTTGTCTGTACATAGTGTATGAAGTATATTGTGCTGCTCATATAAGAGGGTGGTGGCTACACTTGCACAGGGGCCCACTGGAGGATTCTCCTGTTCTCCTGTGGGACAGTCCAAGCCTGGTGGAGGGTATCAGACATTTGCCTTTTTTCCACTCCTTTCATTCTGACTGTGATCTAAAATCAGTAGGAATATAAAATGCAGATGAGTTAGGAACTAAATCACAACATACCCACCTTCCTCATAGAATTTCACAGTAGCATTATCCTTGTCTTTAAATCATTATTGGATTGTAACCAATTAACTGTTTTGCAACGAACACGTTCATAAGAGAAAAGTCCTTCAAAAAGCTCTTTATTGCAATAAACATTCCTCCGTTTGCCAAAGATATGTTTTGTTAGCATTTCTTTATTCAGCCACATCGAGGTCCACTCAGTTCTTAATAAGTAATTAACTTTGCCCAAATATTTCAATGTGGGGGAGTGAATATGGATCCAGTGTCGAAGTCTGACTTTCCGGCCACAAGCTGCCAAAGTACTTACTAGCTTCTTTTATTTCAAGTGAAACCGAGGTTCAGTTAACTGTGATTCAGTCCAAAAGTTGTATCATAGTTTGTAGAATAATTTCCTAATCAATAAATATATCAGAAAAAAAAGTTATACTGATTCATGATTCATATTATTAGCAAAACAATTTGGAGAAATGTCATTTTTTACAGAAACTCTATATTTCTATTATATAATTTTCTAATTTTTGTATTTTTTTTATATAATCTATTAACAGTTTGTCACTTGGACAAAAGAACCAATTGAACAAAAATTAGCAATTAGCATCCCTCCTTCTGAACACTGGATGCTACACAAGGCAAAACACCATCATGACTGGTAGGGACCTGTGCATCTCTGAAAGTGTTACTCATCTGTCCTAGTGCCAGTGCCGGGTACTGCATCTTCCTCCTACAACCAACTCTCTCTGCTCCTCAATGTGTCAGATTGCTATGGACTCCTGGCCCGTACCTTTGACATCATGCGCCTATGTCTTATAGGTTAGCTCAGGCGGCCACTACCATGGACCGCATCAGATCTAGTATTTCATGTCAGATCCAGTCTGCTATACAGCTGGACAGCTCTGCTATACTAATCTCTGTGCCAAACCCAGTCTGCTATACTGCTGATCAGTTCAACTGTACTAAGCTCTGTGACAAACCCAGCTCTGCTATACTTGACTCACTAACAAATTCAACACTGCCATATCGCTAAATCACCTTAACACTATTTCATCAAATTCCCTGACTCCTAGTTGCTTCTCCGATTGCTGTTCTGCCACTACATCTTCTATGGTTCCAACATCACCTGTCCATGCTGCATAACAAATGCTCCTCAGGACCAAGAGTTTTGAGGATCCACCACACCAGGTAAGGTATAGCAAAAAGTTTTCTTTTCTTCAAATTAATACATCAGAAAAAGGGAAAACCAGACTACAAACAAAAATGTTAAAATATTATTTCCCAATATGGTACATACAGTATATCACAAAAGTGAGTACACCCCTCACATTTTTGTAAATATTTTATTATATGTTTTCATGGGACAATACTGAAGATATGACACTTTGATACATTGTAAAGTAGTCAGTGAACAGCTTGTAGAACAGTGTAAATTTGGTGCCTTCTAACTCAACACACAGCCATTAATGTCTAAACTTCTGGCAAAAAAGTGCGTACACCCTTAAGTGAAAATGGACAAATTGTGCCCAATTAACTATTTTCCTTCCCCAGTTTCATGTCACTTATTGGTATTACATGGTATCAGGTGTGAATGGGGATCAGGTGTGTTAATTTTGGTGTCATCGCTCTCACATTCTCTCATACTGGTCACTGGAAGTTCAACATGGCTCCTCATGGCAAAGAACTCTCAGAGGATCTGAAAAAATAAAGAAGTTGAGTGCTTGTGCTCAGTGTCACATCCAGAGGCTAAAGTATAGAAGTAACCCCGGCACACTAATAACATGAAAGTAAAGTCTTCTCAACGACAGTCTTTAATTGTTGTGATTTTATTGATTGTGAAAAAAAAGGGTGGTGTTACAATCCAAAAAAGGGTGGTGTTACAATCCAGAGGCTGTCTCTTCAAAATGGACATCTGACGCTGACAGCATTGCTGCAGAGGTTACAGGGGTGGGGGTCACCCTGTCAATGTTCAGACCATTCGCCACACACTGCAGCAAATAGACCTGCGTGGCTGTCATTCCAGAAGAAAGCCTCTTATACACATGATACACAAGAAAGCATGCAAAAAGTTTGCTAAAGACAAGAAGACTAAGGACATGGATTACTGGAGCCATGTCCTGTGGTCTGATGAGACCAATATAAACTTATTTGGTTCAGAAGGTATCAAGCATGTGTGGTTGCAACCATGAGAGGAATACAAAGACAAGTGTGTCCTGCCTACAGTCAAGCATGGTGGCGGGAGTGTCATGGTTTGGGGCTGCATGAGTGCTGTTAGCTGTGGGGAGTTACAATTCATTGTGGGAACCATGAATGTCAACATGTACTGCGACATACTGAAGTAGAACATGATCCCCTCCCTTCTGGGCTACAGAGCAGTATTCCAACATGATAATGACCTCAAACACACCTCCAAAATGACCACTACCTTGCTAAAGTATTCCAGTGGCAACCTGTGAAGCTCTAGTGAACTCCATGACCAACAGAGTTAAGACAGTGCCTGAAAGTAATGGTGGTCACACAAAATATTGACACTTTGGTCAGAATTTGGCCATTTTCACTTAGAGTGTACTCACTTTTGTAGTCAGCAGTTTAGATATTAATGGCTGTGTGTTGAGTTATTAAGCGGGCACACCAAATTGACACTGTTATATAAGCTGTACACTGTCTACTTTATAGGTGTCATATCTTTAGTATTGTCCTATGAAAAGATATAATATAATAAAATTTTCACAGAAATATGAGGGGTGCACTCACTTGTGATCTACTGTATTTCTATGTATTTTCTTCTTAGAGGCAGCTCTGCATATAATATAGAAAGAAGCTCACACTAATACATTCCCAGACATAACAATGTTGAACATGTGGCAATTATATGGATGCACGTTGGCAGATGATATGTGCTGTAAAACTCACATTTTGCTTGATGACCATGACAGGATGAAAGGACATGTGCAGACCATCACAGAAAGCTGAAATATCGCATTGTGCTTTTGAAGCTAAATGAAAAATTGCAAATAGATAATTTTACTAGACTTGTCATCTTAAAGGAATCTTATTACAGGGTTACAGTAGACCATCAAAGCAACAAAGAACCCTCCGGTCAGCCCAGGTTCTGAAAACATTGAACCAAATACAGCAGCGCTCCAAGCAACAAACCTCAGAGATGACATTGCAGACAATCACTTGCCACTAGGTTCTACTTCTTGTACCTTCTTCTTGATGATTGACATGATTGTATATAATAACCTATTAGATCTCATTGATTACTGTATATGTTTTGTGTGTAGAAAGATTATATTGAAGAATATGATAAAATTAAAAATCCATGCTGTTTAAAGATGGAGTGAAGCCTTCAAACCAATTTCCTCTGTTGGGTCCAAGAAAGAACAGTCCCATGGTCCCATGCTGTAGAAAGTTTTGGACTTGTTCTGAAGCATCTGTAGTTCATAGACTAAAGTACAGAAGCTGTCTACTCCGGGGTCACATTTTTATCTGGAACTGTCAGTTCTTTTTCAACAAGGCCAACGCTTGCAATGTAATGATTATCCAGTACAGTGAACCCTCAGCAGCTGTCTAAGAAAGCAGCTTTTCCGAAAACATATTGGATAATTAGTACTATGAAATCCAGAGTACTAGAAATATTATAAGATCTGCTTTATGATCTCTTAGTAAGAGTTAGGGCTATCCATGTTTTTCACAGATAGAATTTGTATCAGTTATAGTCTATGGGGCTAAGTGGTCCGCACAAAATCACGGAGACATATACGATCTTGATCCAAGTCTTGGATCAAACTTGCCAGTGCAAGTCTATGGGTCCATGAAAAAACTTGACAGCACTCGGATGCCATGTGTGTGCTGTCCGTTTTTCATGGACGGCTTGTTAGGAGATGCTTGAGAAACCTCCTTTTTTATCATTTAAGAAAAAGTGATGACATTCTGAGAGTGAAGACTTAAAAACTGATCAGATCAAAAACTCTAATGAAACTTGGATGACTTTTTGTGTATGAGAAAAATCTGTCATCATCCAGGTTGGATGATGACAGATTTTGCACAAGTAACCTTTTTTTTCCTTTAAGCTGTTTGCTTAAAGTTAGTTTTGCCCCCGGTGGCCATTAGGGTCATTACACTCTGGATACTTTAGTTTAGTTGCCCCCGGTGGCCGCTAGTGTTATTGCAAGTGATTATGAAACAGATGTGATTCCCTGGCTCCTACCTATAAAGGCGTAGCAGGTGGTCTCACTCACGGTTGGTGATATTGCTCATTTCCAACCAAGTTTGGTGAAGGAAGGAACTACAGAGAGTAGAGATGAGCAACTTTGCCTTTTTTCGGGTCGAGTCGGGTTTCATGAAACCCGACTTTCGCTAAAGTCGGGTCGAACGCAATCGGCCGATTATCATGAAAAGTCGAAGGCCGACTGAAACACGAAACCCAATGCAAGTCAATGGGGAAGAAAAGTCGGCAGTGAGTGGAGGACAGGAAACACACCTACAGTGCCCATTTTAATGCCAAAAACATCAATTCTTATTACTTAAGCTTGTCAACCTTAATTTACTTTATAATAATAGTTAGGCATTGAAAACTGGGGGTTATTTGGCTAAAGTTGGGGGGGGGTAGGGCTGGATCCAGATTTTCGTGGGCCCAGGGCCAAAGAGTGTCACTGGGCACCTTTAACACATGCCACAATTCATGATCCTCTGATACGGCAGAGAAATAGCGGTATAGTACAATGAAAAATACTTTACTTCTTACATCACATGACTGATATCCATTTTAAATTCTCCAATAGCTCCAAAAACGGACAGTATATTACTCCATACAGTATTATGGCCACCGCATAGTGCGCTATACATAGTAATGAGGCCCATATATTTCTCCATACAGAATCATTGGCCCCATATAATGTTCCATACAGTATATGATGAGCTCCACATAATGCTACAGTATATGTTGGTCCCCATGGATGAAGCTCCACTGTCTTATGGGCCCAAATAATGCTCCATATATAATGGGCCCCATTTCTCATGCTCCAGTGTATAATGGGCTTTGTAAATGCTGCTCCAGTGTCTGATGTCCCCCATTTGGAAAGCTCCAGCATATGATGGGCCTCACGGATGATGCTCTAGTGTACGATTGGTCCAAATAATGCTCCATATATAATCTGCCCAATTTACAATGCTCCAGTATATGTTGGTCCCCATGGATGATGCTCCAGTGTCTTATGGGCCCAAATAATGCTCCATATATAATGGGCCCCATGTCTAATGCTCCAGTGTATAATGGGCCTTGTAAATGCTGCTCCAGTGTCTGATGTCCACCTTTGGAATGCTCCAGTGTATGGTGGGCCCCATATATCATTCTCCAGAGTATAGTGCTCCCCAAAAATTGCTCCCAACCTTTAAAGCAATTAAATAAGTTTCCTCGCTAGGGAATCCTTGTACTCTGGACTCCTCGTCGTCCCCATCTTCCATCTCTCTGCACTTGGACTGTTTAGGCAGAGGGCGTACAGACGTGATGTCATCGCGCTCTCTGACCAGAATGTCACTGTCAAGCAACGCGGAAGACGTCACGGCGGTGGAGCAGTGAGAGGTAAGTATTTCAACTTTGCAAGTGCTGTGATCCTGAGCAAGCAGGGGGGGCCCACTCGTTGGCGACGGAACTGGCACAGGGCCCCTCATTGTACAGCGGTGTGTCTGACGGCGGGTGGGCAGAGACACTTTTGCGTACTATGAGGAGCCCTGTGCCAGTGCCGTCGCCCATGAGTATGCCCCCCACCTGCTCAAGGAACCTGAACTTTCATCTGCACCTTCCTCTTTGTCATCGTGTAAGGTGGTATAGTATGTGTGAAGGGGAGCCTGAGTTTCCTCAGGGTCAGATTCTGGCTGTGTAGAGTGCCAGGGAAATGTAGTGGTCTGGGTCAATGTAACAGCAGAATCATCTAGCAGTGGCTGGGCATCAGTGCACATGTGGCGCCCCCAGGAGTATGGTCGCCACAGTGGCATTACCGTCCTCCTAGGGAGTGTGATGTCATGCTTGGGAGCAACGAAGGATCTCTCTAGCAGTTAAACCAACACACAACACAGTTCCAACTCCAGGCCAGCAGGGAGAGCTCTGAACCTGACTGCTGAGGAGCTGCTCTCTGTGGTCGGGAGGAGGGAAGATAGGGCAGTCTGTGAAGGGAAGGGAAAGTGTGTGGACGTGAGAAGGGGAGCTGGAGGATGAACAGAGTTAAGGCTCACTCCTAGCTGGAGCACATGGTTCGGATTCTGGTCTCGGAGTTTGTAGGGACACTGACGGTCCTGCAGCAGAAACCGGAGGAAGTAGCAGCTGTAAATGCTCTGTTCCCAACTAAGGCTTGGAGGCCCCAGCAGCGACGTGTGTGGGCCAGAAGGAAAAGGCTACGGCTGCCTGCCATACGAGAAAGTTCCAAAAGAGAGTCAACAGGGAGAACTTCAGTGAACTCAGTACTGTGAGTACTTCAGTTAAGCGCTAGAACGAAGGGCACACTACCTATCTGCAGAGAGAGAATTCCTAATTTGCTTCCAGGCTGACCAACTCCTTCTCCATCTGTACTCTGGGTCCTGGACGGCACTTACCAAGTACAGGTAAAGGAACTGCACGACTGTGTCTGTCATCTTTCTCCTGCGCCTGGCGCACGGCTCTGCTACACCCTGCACTGCACACCATCTACCAACTCTTTCATCTGCCCTGCGACTACGGCCCTACCTGTGCAGGGCTTCTACATCTTAGCTGCACCACAACATCTGTCCCAGAGAAGCGACACTGCAGCGCTGGACAATCTGATCAGAAACCACAGGTGACGTCACACATCATTCACCTATAAATGTTATTTACCCCTTTGCATGGACGCCCAGGGCCACGGACGGGTCACCACCAACGTGACACATCCCTCTGAGACAACGGCCTGGTACCGATTAACCCCACTGCCCTGGCTGGCGACCCACACTCCATGTCAGATTCATCTTGGACTGGGGAATTCTCGATTTGACGTGATAACCCAGGCATGGTATGATAGAAAGAGCTACATGGACTAATGTGAAGTGTGGCCTGCTGCATCATTCACTTTTGGTGGGGGTGAAGGACACAAGGAAAGGGGTTCTTCCTGACCAGGAGCCAGCACTTGAAAACTCAGTGCTTGTATTTTTTGAAACTTCAAAAGAGGAGGGCATATTAGCTGGAGTCTCTTTCGGCAATGTAAGCCAAAACCAGTTCCTGATGCTCTGGCTTTAAAAGCGGTTAACCTACTCCCAGAAAAGGTAGCCTTCCAGGCCTTCCGGAGCCAGACCATGACACAGGCTCAATACCTCCTGCCTTAGCTGCTATTGTGCTTTTGCCACTACCAGCAGATGCACCACCACCATCAGTACCAGCTGGCCCCCCACGCCCACGTCCGCGGCCTCTTCCACCATACTTCCAAATTTTGGAGAAAATGTACCCAAAATAACATCAGATATATGGTACTGTATCAGAAGCGTACAGCTGTATACAGTCAAAGGATAATTGTAAATCTCCGTATATATTTAATGAGTCACACAGAGACGCTCACAGGCTCAGTATGGATTAGACAAGAATATAAAAAGTAGAATAAGGGTACAGTATCATCAGATAGCATATATATATATATATATAGTATAGTTTAAACATTCTAAATCTCCATATATATTTCAGGAGGCAGACACAGACGATCTCAGGCTCAGTATGGATTACAACACAATATAAAAAGCCATAAAAAGGTAATTAATCTGAAGCGTACAGCTGTATACAGTGTAGGGGTCATTGTCAATCTCAGTATTTATTTCCAGAGTCAGAAACAGACTCTCACTTGGTCAGTTTGGATTAGACCATAATATAAAAACCAGTAAATGGGTAATGTATCACAAGCGTAGAGCTCTATACAGTGTTGGGGTCATTTTTAAATCTACATATAAATTGCAGGAGTAACCCACAGACTCTCACACGCTCAGGATGGATCACACCACAATATAAAAAGATCCGCAAGAAATAATCACACATGTGGGCCAATGTTCCAGGTGTCAATAATACACTTAGAGTGGTGGGTGGAGGAGGACTTTCTGGCAGAAAGGGTACAGTATAACCAGATACCAGGTATATATAGCATAGTTTAAACATTAAAAATGTACGTCTATATATCAGGAGTAGTGTTGAGCCACCCCGCTAGTGTTCGAGTTCGGTTCGGTTAGTTGAACAGGAGGCAAGTTCGTCGAATGTTCGGCGAATGTTTGACAAACACCGTCGAACCCCATTGAAAACAATGGCAGGCAAACACAAACACTTACAAACACATAGAAAACACTTACAAAACACCTTAAAAGGTGTCCCAAAGCAGACAAAATGCTCAGAAGACACAAATAACATATGGAAAAGGGCAACTACATATAGAAAAGAGGTGGAGGAGTAAAAGGAGGAGGAGGAGACACAGATATAGGCATGTCATGCCCTTATAAGGTCAAGAAAGGCTGGAATAAAAATCTAAAATACAAAAAAAATTCTAAACTTCTAACATCGGAGATTATCATATACCGTTGGACTTCCCACCATAAATTATTCCAACTGCCGATCGGGCGGCGTTATTCCCACGACCCTCTGAACAGCGTCCATGAAGGCAAAGTGTTTGGTTTACGGGGGCAGTATGGTTGCAAAGCTGAACCTTAAAGGAATGTCAAGAAGGGCACCACCACAAGGAGTGGAGCCTGAGGCTTAATTGGACTCCACACGGGCAACCTCAACCGTGCCAGTCATGGAAAGGATAGACAGATTGCAAGCTTTCTCGATTCTGTGGGTGGTGGTGCATGGCCGTTTTTAGTTGTGCTAGCGATTTGTCAGCTTAATTCCGTTAACAAACGAGACTCCGGCATGCCCCCGTGGTCCGCGTCCAGCTTACTAGAGGGACACGCGAGGCTCTGGCTCGCGATATCGAGCAATAACAGGTCTGCCATGCCCTTACATGTCCGGGGCAGCACACGCGCTACACTGAAAGGACCAGCATGTGTCGCTTACAGGTGCAGATAACCCGCTGAACCCCGTTAGTGATGGGGATCTGGGATTCCAATTCTTCCCCGCGAACGAGGAATTCCCAGTAAGTGCAGGTCAACCGGAATTCTGGAATTAGGCCTAACCGGCATTCCAGAAAGAATGTGCAAAAATTAAGTGTCCAAACCACAGGTGCTGTAGCTTGCTTAACAGCTGGGCTCCTCTGCTGAGTAGCACACAGTTTTTACATAAACAGGCAGCATAGCTTGATTCACGGGTGGGCAACTCTGCTGAGTAGCAGACAGTGCTTACATAAACAGGCAGCATAGCTAGGTTCACGGGTGGGCTCCTCTGCTGAGCAGTAGACACAGGCACTAGGCCCAAAGTATTGACTGGGCTAAATGGAGTTAAAAAATGGTTCTTACATAAACAGGCGGCACAGCTTTGTTCACGGGTGGGCTCCTGTGCTGAGTAGCAGACACAGTTACTAGGCCCAAAGTATTAACTGGGCTAAATGCAGTAAAAAACTGGTTCTTTCATAAACAGGCGGCATAGCTAGGTTCACGGGTGGGCTCCTCTGCTGAGTAGCAGACAGTGCTACAAGGCCCAAAAGGATTTTCTGGACAAGATACAGTAAAAAATTATTAGAAACACACATGGTGTAGCTCCTTGACAGGTGTACTACACCGCTGGCTACCAGACACCGCTACTATGCCATGAAACTGTCTATTAACATTGAAAACCATTATTAATGTGAAAATAAAGTTACGCTTTTGGTGAACGAACCGTTCTCGAACGGAACCTGGAACAGCCGAATTTTAAGCAAAGTGTTCGAGTTCGACGAACGGCTCGAACACCGCCCAAAACAGCTCGAATTTGAACTTGGCGAACAGTTCGACTCGAACACCGCTCATCTCTAATCAGGAGGCAGACTCAGACGGTCTCAGGCCCAGTATCGATTCAACAAGATTGTAGAAAGTTGAGAAAGGGTACAGTATCACCGGATACCAGATATATATAGCATAGTTTACACATTAAAAATCTATGTGTATATATCAGGAGGCAGACTCAGATGGTCTCAGGCCCAGTATGGATTCGACAAGATTGTAGAAAGTTGAGAAAGGGTACAGTATCACTGGATAGCAGAGGTATTTATAGCATAGTTTAAACATTAAAAATCTCTGTGTATATTTCCGGAGTCCGACAAAGACACTCACAGCCTCAGTATGGATTAGACAAGAATCTAAAAAGTAGAAAATGGGTAATGTATTCTAAGCGTACACCAGTATACACTGTTGGGGTATTTTTAAATCTTCTTATATATTTCAGTCTCAGTAAGACAGTCCAGACTCTCCGCAAGAGGAAACAAGATGGATACAAGTACAGACGGAAAGTCAAGCGATTGCAGAAATTTTGGAATTACTAATCACGGGAAAAACTCCCGGGAGAATTCTCAGAGGTGATGCTGACCCTCAATTACTTTGTCTGTGGAGACAGCGAAAACAGTTCTTTGTGAAGAAAGGGTTGCTGTATCGCAGTACCGTGGATCCCATCACTGTTATTCATCTCCATCAAATTGTGATCACAGGGAGAGATGTAGAAATGGTCCTCACTGCCTATTATGATCTGTCAGGTAACTTTGGAGTGCAAAAGACAGAAGCCACAGGCCGTAGGCGATTCTATTGGATTGGCATGAGAGGACACATTTAAAAATGTGGACAGGAATGTCACATGTCTGTGAGTAGGAAAACTGTGAAAGCTGATGATAAACCACCACTGCATCTCATTGTGAGTCGATGTCCATAACAAATGGAAGCCATTGATCATCTGAAGATAGAGCCCAGCAGGACAGGGCATAGCTACGTCTTAGCCATCATCTATCAGTTCACCAAATTTGTAGTGGCAGTCCCAGTGAAGGATTTAACAGCCCAGACTACACAGCGGTGGAGCAGGGAGAGGTAAGTATTGCAAGTGCTTGGGCCCTGAGCAAGCAGGGGGGGCCCACTCGTGGGCGGCGGTACTGGCACAGGGCCCCTCATAGTACGCCGGTGTGTCTGACGGCGGGTGTGCACCCCCACCGTCAGAGACACTTGATTGTACTATGAGGGACCCTGTGCCAGTGCCGTCGCCCAAGAGTGGGCCCACCCACCTGTCCTGGGCAACGGCACTCGCACGGGTGCGTGCAGCAGGTGGTGACCCCGGCCCTGGGGGGGGAGGCAGCCCAGTTAGGGAGGTTGAAAAAACGTCATATGTTGATGTTGGACATTCAGCAGCTGCAAATGGAGGAATTGGAGAAGTCCGAGGAAGAGGTGGACAAAAGCGAGCCATTTTTCTGGCAACCTATGTGTCAGCAGGGGAAGGTGGGACAAAATCCTTTGAAACCCATGCATGGTTCATTTTAATGAAGGTTAGATCATCAAGATTTTGGGTCGACAGACGGGTCTTTTTTTCTGTCAGGATTGATCCAGCAGCACTGAAGACTCTTTCGGATAGCACACTAGCAGCAGGGCAAGCGAGCTCCTGTAAGGGATGCTCATGCTTATGATGGTGTCGTCTGCGCTTACCAGCTGTGTGCATTCCTCAAAATACTGAAGGACTTTACAGAGGTCTTTCAGCTTTGACCACTGCACACCAGACAACTCCATGTCTGCCCTCAAACTGCCTGCCCATGTATCCTCCCACAAATGCATTACAGCCTGCCTCTGTTCGCATAGCCTCTCAACCATGTGCAGGGTGGAGTTCCACCTTGTTGCAACGTCGATAATTAGGCGGTGCTTGGGAAGGTGGAGCAATCGCTGCAGCTTCTGCATACGACTGGAGTGTGCGGGCGACCGGCGGATGTGTGAGCACAATCTTCGCACCTTATTGAGCAGGGCTGTTAACTCCGGATAATTATTGAGGAAGCACTGCACCACCAGGTTCAAGGTGTGAGCCAGGCAAGGCATGTGTCTGAGTTTTGAAAGGGCTATGGCTGCCATAAAATTCCGTCCGTTATCACTAACTACCTTGCCTGCCTCAAGATGTAGACTGCCTAGCCATGACTCAGTTTGTCGCTGCAAGTAGTCGGCCAGTACCTCCGCGGTGTGTCTGTTGTCGCCCAAACACATCATCTTCAACACAGCCTGCTGACGCTTGCCACTAGCTGTTCGATAGTGGGACACCTTGTGTGCAACACTGGCAGCTGCGGATGGAGTGCTCGTGCGACTGCGCTCTGTAGACGAGCTTTCGCTTCTGGATGAGGAGGAGGGTCAAACACCTACAGCCAACTGTTTCCTATACCGTGGGCTAGGCAGCACTGTCACACCGCCGCTGTCCCCTGTGGACCCTGCATCCACCACATTAACCCAGTGCGCAGTGATGGACACGTAACGGCCCTGGACATGCCTACTGGACCATGCATCTGTTGTGAGGTGCACCTTTCCACTCACTGATTGCTTGAGTGCATGGACAATGCGGTCTTTCACATGCAGGTGGAGGGCTGGGACGGCTTTTCGAGAAAAGAAGTGCGACTGGGTAGGTCATAGCGTGGTACTGCGTAGGCCATGAGCTCGCGGAAAGCTTCGCTTTCAACCAACCGGTAGGGCATCATCTCTAACGAGATTAGTTTGGCAATGTGGGCGTTCAAACACAGTGTACGCGGATGAGAGGATGAGTACTTTCTTGTCGTTCTCAGAGTCTCTGGTAGGGTGAGCTGGACTTGAGAGCTGCATATGGTGGAACTAGCGGTGGACATGGTGGACTGAGAGATGGTTGGTGATGGTGATGGTGTTGGTGGTCATGCTGATGGCCTAGATTCAGTCTTTTGTAGAAATAACACTGTGATTCCCTGACTGCTTTGGCCTTGCGAGGACACCTCAACATTTGCTGCTGGTGGTGTGCTAACCAGTGGGCTTACAGTGGGGGAAGCGATGTAGCGTTGCTGACTACCTTCATTCGGAGCAGGTGCACATGTGGTACGTGAGGTTTGGTAGTCCTTCCACGCTTGCAAGTGCATGGTGGTTAAATGTCTAAGCATGCAACTGGTATTCAAATTTCTCAGATTTTTCCCTCGGCTAAAGGTCTTTGCGCACTTCTTACAGATAACCTTTGCCTGATCATTAGGATTTTGTTCAAAAAAGTGCCACACTGCACTCTTCCTACTATGGAAGACATTTTGAGGCCTTGCACTCTGTGCTAATTTGACCGTCTGGCCAAGCTGTCCTGCAAATCTTTTGGTTTTTGTAACCTGTTTTTGGACTTCTACGGGCCTGCCAGATAACAGCTGTTGCGATGTCGATGCCTGCTGCGGATCCTCCTCCTCCTTTTCTGAGCTATTGGCAGCAGCACCCTCTTCCCCCAATGGATGCCAATCTGGGTCAACAACTGGGTCATCCATCACCTCCTCTTCAATTTCATGTGCACCTTCCTCTGTGTCACCGTGTAAGGTGGTATAGTATGCGGGAAGGGGCACCTGAGTTTCATCAGGGTCAGTACACTGCGAGGACAATGTAGTGCTCTGAGTGAATGTACCAGCAGAAAAATCTAGCAGTGGCTGGGCATCAGTGCACTCCATGTCAGATTCATTTTGGACTTGGGAATTCACGATTTGACTTGATAACCCAGGCATGGTATGTGAAAAGAGCTCCATAGAGTAATCTGTAGTGTGGCCTGCCGCATCCTTCAATTTTGGTAGGGGTGAAGGACACAAGGAGAGGTGTTGTTCTTGATCAGGAGCCTCCACTGATGACTCAGTGCTTTTATTTTTTGAAACTTCAGAAGAGGAGGCGATAGAGCTGGTTGCTGTGTCAGCAATGTAAGCCAAAACTTGTTCCTGAAGCTCCGGCTTTAAAAGCGGTTTACCTACTCCCAGAAAAGGGAGCCTTCGAGGCCTTGTGGAGCCAGACAATGACACAGGCTCAACACCTCCTGCCTTAGGTGCTATTGTGCTTTTGCCACTACCAGCAGATGCACCACCACCACCATCAGTACCAGATGGCAACCCCCGCCCACGTTCACGGCCTTTTCCACCATACTTCCTCATTTTTGGGAAAATGTACCCAAAATACCAAAATATGGTACTGTAAAACAAGGTACAAGGTGTATATAGTATTGGGGAGAATTTGAATCTCCCTAGAGATTTTAGGAGGCTGAACTATTATCTCAGGCCCACTATAGATTACACCTCAATTTAACAGGCTGAAATTGGCTGATGTATGAGAAAGTACAAGGTGTATATAGTATTGGGGAGAATTTGAATCTCCCTAGAGATTTTAGGAGGCTGAGCTATTATCTCAGACCCACTATAGATTACACCTCAATTTAACAGGCTGAAATTGGCTGGTGTATGACAAAGTACAAGGTGTATATAGTATTGTGGAGAATTTGAATCTCCCTAGAGATTTTAGGAGGCTGAACTATTATCTCAGGCCCACTATAGATTACACCTCAATTTAACAGGCTGAAATTGGCTGGTGTATGACAAAGTACAAGGTGCATATAGTATTGTGGAGAATTTGAATCTCCCTAGAGATTTTAGGAGGCTGAACTATTATCTCAGGCCAACTACAGATTATACCTCAATTTAACAGGCTGAAATTGGCTTGTGTATGACAAAGTACAAGGTGTATATAGTATTGGGGAGAATTTGAATCTCCCTAGAGATTTTAGGAGGCTGACAATGATGCTCTCAGTCCAAGTATGGCAGCAGGCAGCCTAATAAGCAGGACTGCTGCACACAAAAGTGTGGAAAAATGAACGCTTGGTAACTCTGCAGAAAAGAGGAAGAAAAGTATTTTTACTTTTAAAAGAGCAGTTTGCACAGCAGTGTGCAAACAGCAATGCAGCTATCAGGGAGCCTTATAAGGCAGCCTAATAACCAACAGAGCTGGTGCACAAAAATATAGCCTCCCCTGTCACTGCACACAAACTGTTGTGTTGTACATTGAAAATCGCTACCAGCAGAAGCAGTTTTTTTGTTCTTCTTCCCTGCCTAACGCTCTCCCTTATTCAGAATCAGCAGCAGCAACCTCTCCCTATGCTAAGATCGGCAGAAGTAAGAAGGCGGTCGGCATGCACGCCCTTTTATAGCCCCTGTGACGCCACACAAAGCAAGCCAATCACTTGCATGCCCTTCTCAAAGATGGTTGTGACCGCTGCCCATGTCATTGCGTTGCCCACAGTGTGCGTCCTCCATCATTGGCTGAAAAAGGGCGCTGGAAGCATCATTTGAAACGCGTCTTTGGCACTCTGGTCGCCGACCTCATGGCCGACCTCACGCTATGATCGGGTTTCGTTTCATGAAACCCGACTTTAGCGAAAGTCGGCGACTTATGAATTTGACCAACCCGTTTCGCTCAACTCTAACAGAGAGGAGTTCCTGGCAGCTCTGGGGAGCTCTGGTGTAATAGCTTCAGGTGGAAGCTGAATTCAGGTGTCGAGCTTCAGGGGTGAAGCTGAAGTTTGGTGTTGTACTCTGTTGCTGGGAGCAATAGCAACAGAGCAAAGCTAAGTGGTGTTTTTCCCTGTTTGCTACTTTCCTTGTGTGTGTATTAGTGCAGTGGTGGGATTAGTTTCTGCACCGTCCAACTCACTAGAAAGGGATAGGTGCAGGGCGAGCTAGGGATTTGAGGTATCCAGCTCGTCGCCAGGTACGGAACCTGCCTAGGGATCGTCAGGAGTGTAGGGACACTGACTCAGGGGAGTGCAGGAGGTCTCCACGTCCCCGTTCCCTATTGCAGGGCCCTTCATTGTAACGGTTTCCCCGGTGTTTCCCTTAACTCTGTTTAAATTCGCCCTGCTGGAGGCGGTGTATCCAGTCACACGTGACATCACAAAATCATTGACGACTAATAGTTAAAACGCATTTATACCACATGATTATCTGAAATGAGTGATCCTAGCGTTATTCAATAATTGTGCAGTGCAAACAGGCTGCCAAGTACTCACTGAACAAAGAAATTTCTCATTTGTTGGGTAAAATTGTATTTGGGTTTTCATAAAAGATCATGATTCTTGGCAGCACATCTTTTTGCCTACACACACAGAATGATCATTTACAAATCTTGCGTGCAAATATGTGTATTAAGTGCATTAAGCCTGTCTTGTACAAGGGTCGCGTTAGGGGCAGGCAAACTAGGCATTTGCCTAAAGGCCCCACTCCCTCAAGGGCCCCCATTCAGTATCTTGCCGCTAATAACGACACACCACGAGGCTTCTAATGGGCGCATGAATCAGGGAGGCCCGATGCCGGCTCCACCCACCCCCACGTCACGCCTTCAACTGTATCGGCATCATAGATGCTGATACAGTAGAAAGCAAAGATGGAGGAGAGAGCGTCAGATGAAGCTCCCTCTCCAATCATTCATCCTCTGTGACTGACGCAGCAGGTACAATGATATCACTTCATCGCGCGACACACTGCTGAGGAGACACGATGCAGAGACCGGAACAGCGAGGGAATGGGGAGGTTTTTTAAATCAGTGAATACATTGTGGTGGCCATAATACTGGAGGACTTTCTACTATATGTAGTCTATTGGGCTGCATTATAGTCCATAAACACTGTGAAGCTGCATTATACTCTATGAGGCTGCATTGTACTCTGTGGAGCAGCATTATACTCTATGGGACTGCATTATACTCTCTGTGGCTACATTATACTCTATGGGGATGCATTTTACTCTTTGGGGTTGCATTATCCTCTATCGGGCTGCATTAAATTCTATGGGGGTTGCATTATACTCTATGGGGCTTCATTGTACTTTATGGAGCTGCACTGTACTCTATGGGGCTGAATTATACTATATGGGGCTGCATTATACTCTGTAGGGGTGACATTATACTTTATGGAGGCTGCATTATACTCTTTGGGGCTCCATTATACTCTATGGGACTGCTTTGTATTCTGTAGGGACACACTGTACTGTATGGGGCAGAATTATACTCTTTGGGGCGGTATTATACTCTGTGGGGCTGGATTACAGTATATGGTGCTGCATTATACTCTATGGGGCAGAATTTTGCTATATGGAACTGCATTATACTCTATGGGGCTGCAGTGCACACTGTGGGGAGGCATTATACTCTGTGGTGCTGCATTATACTCTATAGGATGGCATTATACTCTTTGAGGCTGCATTGCACTATATGGGTCTGCAGTTTACTATATGAGGCTGCAGTAAACTCTATAAGGGCTGCATTATACTCTATGGAGCTGTATTGTACTCTTTTAGGCTGTATTGTACTCTATGAGAGCAGCATTATATACTATGGTGGATGCATTATACTCTATAGGGGCTGCATTATACTCAAAGAGGATGCATTATACTTTCTGGGGCTGCATTATACTCTATGGGGTTGCATTGTACTCTTTAAGGGCTGCATTATACTGCATGAGGCTGCATTATAGTCTATGAGGCTGCATTGTACTCTATGGAGTTGCACTGTACTCTATGGGGCTGGATTATACTATATGGGGTTGCAATATACTCTGTGGTGGCTGAATTATGCTATATGTGGCTGCATTATACTCTCTTGAGGCTGCATCATACTATTTGGGGCAGCATTATACTCTGTGGGGACGCATTGTACTGTATAGTGCAGAATTATACTCTATGGGTGGTATTATACTCAGTGGGGCTGGATTAAAGTATATGGGGCTGCATTATACTCTATGAGGGCTTCATTATGCATTATACTATAAGAGGCTGCATTATACTGTATGGAGACTGCATTATACTCTATGAGGCTGCATTATACTATATGGTGCTGCATAATACTCTGTGGTGCTGCATTATACTTTATGGGGCTGCATTGCACTCTGTGGGGTGGCATTATATGTTGTGGGGCTGCATTATACTCTATGGGTTGGCATTATACTTTGTGGGTCTGCATTATACTCTATGGGGTTGCATTATAATCTATGAGGCTGTATTAGACTCTATGGGAGCTGCATTATACACTATAGGGGCTGCATTATACTCTATGAGGGCTGCATTTTACTCTATGGGGCTGTATTATACTCTAAGGGAGCTTCATTATACACTATGGGGGCTGTATTATACTCAATGTGGCTGCATTGTACACTATGGGACTGCATTGTACTCTGTAGGGCTGCATTATACTTTGTGGGGTCTGTATTATACTCTATGAGGCTGCATTATACTCTTTGGGTGCAGCATTATACTCTATGGGGGCTTACATTGTACACTGTGGTGCTGCATTGTACACTATGGGGTGGCATTATACTCTATGGGGGCTGCATTATATTCCATTGGGGCTGTATTATACTCTGAGGCTGCATTATACTCTATGGATGCTGCATTGTACAGTATACTTTGGGGGACTGCATTATAGTCTATGGGGGCTGCATTGTACTCTATGGGGCAGCATTGTACTCTACAAGGCTACATTATACTCTATGGTGCTGCATTATACTATATGGGGGCTGCATTATACTCTATAGGGGCTGCATGAAAAAAAGTTTTTAATGGTTCCAGCACACGATGTGAAAAAATTAAGAAAGGCCTTTATTTAATCCATAATTAAAAAATGCAATTCCAGTGATGATAAAAGCATATGTAGGCTACATATGCTTTTATCATCACTGGAATTGCATTTTTTAATTATGGATTAAATAAAGGCCTTTCTTAATTTTTTCACATCGTGTGCTGGAACCATTAAAAACTTTTTTTCATTGAGCATTTCTCCCAGATGGGGATGGATCCACTCCGTGCACCGAGATTATGGAAAGGAGGACTGGGCAGGCTGAACCAAGTGAGCTGAAGATCAATTCTACATTGTTCTATAGGGGCTGCATTATACTCAGTGGGGCTGCATTATACTCTATCAGGCTGCATTTTACTCAATGGGGCTGCATTATACTCTATGAGGCTGCATTATACTCAATGAGGCTGCGTTATACTATATGTACTCTATGGGGCTGCATTGTACTCTATGGGGCTGCATTGTATTCTATCGAGGACTATGGGAAGTGCATTATGCTATATGTACTATATGGGGCTGCATTATACTCTATCAAGTACTATAAGCTGTGTATTTTGCTGTGTGGCTGCATTATTCTGTATTGAGGACTGTGGGGGGATGCATTGTACTATATCTCCCCATTCTTCACAGGAAGACTATGGGCAATACATTATACTCTATGGAATACTATGGAGAAGGCATTATACTATATGAACAACTATGGGGTGCATTATACAAAGGGGAGTGCATTGTACTATATGGACGACTATGGGGGGTGCATTTAACAATATGGATGACTAAGACTATGGGTGCATTATTCCATATTGAGTCCTATGCGCTGTGCATTATACTGTATGGAGTACTATGGCTAGTGTATTATACTAAATGGAGGACTATGGGGAGTGCATTACACTATATGGATGACTATGAGATGCATTATACCATATTGAGGACTATAGGGAGTGTTCAGTATACTATATGGAGGGCTTTGGGGTGTGCATTACACTATATGGAGGGCTATCGGGTGTGCATTATACTATATGGAGGACAATGAGATATATTATACCAGAGTTCTCAAACTCGGCTGGGTATTTGGGACACATATAGAAAAAATTTGAATTTGGGCGGGCCACATTGTTTGAAGGAGAAAGTGACATTTTTAGTGATACCATTTTTTTCAATACACCTTTTGAACATTTTAGCCGTGTTTATTTTCTTTTCTTTAGAGCTTGGCTCATTATGGATGTGGTGATAACAAATGTGCACTCATATTGTAATTACATCCTCATCCAGGCTACCATATTGTAGATATGTCCCCATCCAGGTTCCCCATATTGTAATTATGTCCCCATCCAGGTCCTCATATTGTAGTTACATCCCCATCCAGGTCCCCATATTGTAGATATGTATGTCCACATCCAGGTCACCATATTGTAGCTATGTCTCCATCTAGGTCAACATATTGTAGTTTTTTCCTCATCCAGTTTCTCATAATGTAGTCATGTCCCCATATCCAGGTCCTCATATTGTAGTTATGTCCCCATCCAGGTCCCCATATTGTAGTCATGTCCCAATATCCAGGTCCCAATATTGTAGTTGTGTCCCCATCCAGGTCCACATAATGTAGATATGTCTCCAACCAGGTCCCCATATTGTAATTATATCCCCTCCCCATCCAGGTTTTCATATTGTAGTCATGTCCCCATATTGTAGTTATGTTCCCATCCAGGTCCACATATTGTAGTCATATCCCCATACTGTAGTTATGTTCCCATCAAGGTCCCCATATTGTGCAGAGACTCTTTGCACAGCAATAACAATGCAAGCTGCCAGTCAGTCAGAGGCCAGCAGCTGACATCTGCATGGTGGCAAATGATAGTGATATCATACGCTGCGGTTCCCGCAAATCTATGTCAGCTGTTGGCCTCTGATTGGCTGGTGACTGGCATAGATATTGAGAGTCTGCTCGGCAATACATTTCAATTGAATGTAGGTCTAAGAACGCACATTCAGCAGAAATAAAACACTGTCATCAGAGGCCCCCTGGACCGGGCAGGAATAGCTAAGAGGCATTTGAGACCCATGCATTATACTATATTGAGGACTATGAACATTGTATACTATATGGCGGACTATGGGAAGTGCATTATGATATATGGAGTACTATGGGCTGTGCATTATACTATGGGATGCATTATACTATATTGAGGATTATGGGGAATGTATACTATATGGAGGACTATGGGAAGTTTATTATACTATATGGAGGACTATGGTGCACATTATACTATATGGAGAAAAATGGGGTGCTCATTATACTATATGTAGGACTTTGAGGTGTGCATTATACTATATGCAGGACTATGGAGAGTGCATTATACTATATGAAGACTATGGGGTGTGCATTATACTATATGGAGGACTATGAGATGCATTGTACTATATTGAGGCTTATGGGGAGAGTATACTATACATAGGAGTATGGGGAGTGCATTATATTATGTGGAGGACTATGGGGTGTGCATTATGTATATGGATGACTATGAGGTCTGCATTATAATATATTGAGGAATATGGATGTGCATTATATTATGCAAATGAATATGGGGAGTGCATTATACTATTTGGAGGACTATGGGATGCATTATACTATATTGAGGACTATGAGGAGTGTATACTATATGGAGGAGTATGGGGAGTGCCTTATACTATATGACTATAAAGTGTGCATTATACTATATGGAGGACTATGGGGTGTGCATTATACTGTATGATGGACTATGGGTAGTGTATTATACTAAATGGAGGACTATGAGGAGTGTATTATACTATATGAAGGACTATGAGGAGTGTATTATACTATATGGAGGACTATGGTGCACATTATACTATGTGGAGAACTATGGGATGCATTATACTATATGGAGGACTATGGGAAATGCATTATGCTATTTGGAGGACTATTTGATGCCGTATACTATATTAAGGACTATTGAGAGTGTATACTATATGGAGGAGTATGGGGCAGGGCCGGACTGGGACTAAAATTCAGCCCTAGCATTTGAAGTTACACACGCCACTAGTAACATGGTGACTATATAATATCTTTGTATACTTGTAGGTTACAAGAAGTGAGAGGAGATTAACACAACTATATAACATGTAGTCACAGCTGTGCCCAGTATTTCAGCTCAGTCCTATTTATTGCTTTTCGTTGCAGTACTCCTCCCAAAGCTCTGTCCCCTTGAACTGCTATCCATTGGGCAACCAGACCCCCTGGTCATAGCTGCCCCTATCATACCTCCCAAGGTTTGAAGAAGGGAAAGAGGGACAAAGACTGTGGCGCGCGCAGTGCTGCAAATTTTAGGCCACGCCCTGGCCACATCCATTTCGCAACTAGTCACACCCATGTCCACGCCCAACCGTACCCATTTAGCACTGCTGATCACACTGACTGGTACTGAGGGCACAGTGGCTGGCATTATGGGCACATTTTCTGGTACTGTGAGCACACTGACTGGTACTAAGGAAGAGAGAAAACAGAGAGAGAGAAAAAAGAAAACAGAGAGAGAGAAATAAAGAAACGAGAGCAATAGAGAAAGAAAGAACAGAGAGAGAAAGAAGAAAGAACAGAGAGAGAAAGAAAGAAGTAAAGAAAAGAAAGAACAGAGAGAAAGAAAGAGAGGAAAGAAAAAGAAAGAAATTGGGGAAAGAAAGAACAGAGAGAGAGAAAGAAAATGAGGGACAGAACAGAGAATGAGAAAGAAAGATTCTATAAAGATACCATAGCATCCCGGCTCCCATTGTAGTGCCCACATGAGCCTCCCGATGCAGGACATATCATGATCCGCTCACATGGCCGGCATCCCCGATTCCAAGGCGATCCTGCTGTCTGCGCTGTCGGAGGAGGACATGGTGATGGATCTGAAGCATTCCTAGTTCCGTCACAATTTCCTCATGAAATTATCTCATTTCCGGTCAGCTTCCAGCACATCACTTCCGGTGGAACGTCATGTGTGAGTTTTAAAATGCTCCTCGGGGCTCCGCTGTGTACTCCTGTGTCCGTGGGAAAAGCCCGCTTTGTATGCTTCGTACACACTTGGCTCCGCTCCATACATCCCGTACACATATGGCTCCACGCCGTACACACACGGCTCCTCTCGGTACACCTCGTACACGCGCGGCTCCGCTCCGTACACCTCGTACACACACGGCTCCGCTCCGTACACCTTGTACACACACGGCTCCTCTCCGTACACTTTGTACACATCCGGCTCCGCTCCGTACACCTCGTACACACGGCTCCGCTCCGTACACGCGGCTCCGCTCAATACACCTCATACACATATGGCTCCTCTCTGTACACCTCGTACACATCCGGCTCCGCTCCGTACACCTCGTACACACACGGCTCCATTCCGTACACCTCGTACACACACGGCTCCGCTCTGTACACCTCGTACACGCAGCTCCGCTCCGTACACCTCATACACACACGGCTCCTCTCCTTATACCTCGTACACATCCGGCTCCTCTCCGTACACCTCGTACACATCCGGCTCCGCTCCGTACACCTCGTCCACATTCGGCTCTGCTCCATACACCTCGTACATGCGCGGCACCGCTCCGTACACCTCATACACACGCGGCTCTGCTCCGTACACCTCGTACACATCCGGCTCTGCTCCGTACACCTCGTACACACACGGCTCCGCTCCGTACACCTCATACACACACAGCTCTGCTACATCTACCCTGTAAACCCCTTCCTGACCCCACACATACTTCCCTCATCCAGCACCATGACAACCAGCACAGCAGAGTCCTGCAGACACCAAGAGGCAGGGCTGTGCGCACAGGACCTGTGATGAGGTCACAGGAAGGGCGGAGTCAGGGGTCTGGACAAAGACTCCTGATCATGTGACCCCCTGACTCCTCCCCTCCTGTGACCTCATCACAGGTCCTGTGTACAGAGAAGAGAGCAGGCAAGCGATGCTGTGAGAGGCTGCGGGCAGGGGGTCTCATGCTAGAGCGAGGATGGGGTGCGTTGGGGGGGCGTGGCAGCTTATCTCCCTGCAGTGAGGGATAGAAAAATCCCAGGAGGGTTGGAAACTATAACCGCCGTGCCTGCAGAGAGGGCCGGCGGCAGGAACAACAGACAGGCCAGTGGCCGCATCAGCTAGCTAGCAGCCAGATGAGCAGGCGCTGCCGCCCGCGGCCCACATGACAGCGGCCCAGCGGGAAAATGTCCGGTTGGGCATATTACCAATCCGGGCCTGGTATGGGGAGTGCATTATACTATATGGAGGACTATGGGGTGTGCAGTATACTATATGGTGGACTACAGGGTGTGCATTATACTATATGGAGGTCTATGTGGTGCACATTATACTATATGAAAGGGTATGGGGTGTGCATTATACTATATGGAGGATTATGGGGTGTATTATACTATATGGAGGACAATGGGGTGTGCAGTATACTATATGGTGGACTATAGGGTGTGCATTATACTATATGGAGGACTATGTGGTGCACATTATACTATACGGAAGGCTATGGGATGTGCATTATACTATATGGAGGACTATGGGGTGTATTATACTATGTGGAGGACAATGGGGTGCATTATACTAAATGAGCAAAATGCTGCCTATTCATCGAGTGATTGGTTTGTTTATGCTGGAACAAAAATCAGTGTTCTCAGCAGCACATTGCCCGGTGTAAACTGCAGATTTGCTGATGATAACATGATACTGTATGGGGACAGATTGATCTCGTAGTGATCGTTCTGTGCCCATTGTGTTTCTCAGCCGGTGTGGAGAGGCTGGGAAACGAGCATCAAACTACTTCATTATTGCCGATCACGCTCGTTTAACGGCCTCACTCAGCACATGTAAATACAACCAAAATGTTTCTGTGTGAGGGTGCAATATGTTAGCATTTGGAGCCCCTCTTTAAAGTTTTGCCCAGGGCCTCACTTTGTCTAAAACAAAACCGGCCCTGCTTAGTACTCACGCAGACGTCGGTGGATCTCAATCTGATCACGGACCATAATGCATGGACTGTACTCACCTCCTGTGTTGGCGCCGTTCCAGCGGTGTCGGCACTCGCTCTCCCCGAGGCTTGCATGCTGTTGTTGTGACTTGTGATGCCGGCGCCCATTCAGTGCCGGCGTCACTGTTCCCGCCTTCGGACACATCGACAATGAAGAGGAAATCCGGGTTACAGCTGATCTTGGACTTCCTCTTCCTGCTCAATTCAACAGGAGGCAGGATCAGTGATGCCAGTGCTGTTTGGGCACCGGGGTCACATGTTACAACAACAGCTCGGGAGCCCCAGGAGATGGAGTGACGACAATGCAGGAACAGGTCCGTCATGGGAGGCAAGTATAAGCTTTATTATTTTATGGGGGCCAAGCGAGGGGTATGAAAAGAAGTTGTCCAAATAGTGGACAACTTCTTTAATGTTCGAAGAATTTCAGTAGACAGTATGTAATAATAATAATAGTAATAATAATAATACATTTTATTTCTGTAGCGCCGACATATTCCGCAGCACTTTACATTTCAGAGGGGACTTTTACAGACTTTACAGCATAACAATAATCACATGGGTGATAACAGATACCAAGACTGTGGTTAATATTTTCACAGATGGTACATACGATGCTTAATTTTTAAATTCTGTGGCAGTCTTTAACTCAAGTCCCCAGACTAATATACTGCTTTTTGGAACTATCTACAGCAAGTACTTGAATACATTAATAGGTTAGAAAATAACAGAATAAAGGATATGAATGATGTAAATAAAAATATCAGAAACCACTTGAATTTAAAAAAAAGTGTTCAGCATTAAAGAGTATCCGTCAGATCTTTATGTGTGATTCAGAAAATCCCTGAAATCCCTACATTGTGAAAATTCTGGAGCAACTTTTCCATGAATTTTGCGTTGTGCTATTTCTCTGTTATTCGTCTTGGAAACATATGAAGAAATTTACAACTGATTGTTGCCACTTACTTAAGGGGGTTTTACACATAGTGATATCGCTAACAATATCGCTAAAGCATCACCGATTTGGTGACGCAGCAGCGATATCGCTATGTGTGATACTTACCTCCGACCGGATCCCCCACTGTCCATTGCTGATCGCGCAGCTCCATTTCTCGTCGGGCGCTTCCTGCTGGGCTTCCTGCTGGCGCCGACGAGCGACGCGTGGACACGGACGGGAGGATGTCAGGATTGCCGCGTCTGAAAGGTAACGACCGCTGTATCGCTGCTGCATCGCTGTGAGATCTGCCTGTGTGGCAGCTCACTAGCGACCATTTAGCGATGCACCAGCGATCCTGACCGGGTCGTATCGTGGTCGGGATCGCTGGTGCATCGCTAAATGTAAAGGGGCCTTTAGTCCTACACGGTTTAACACTGTCGAATTAGTGCTGACATTACAGACTGTGTAGGGACAAACTTTCAAGGACAACACTCCATTGTCAGTTTCTTCATGAATTTGCAGGATGAAAAACAGGAATGGCTCCAAGCAAAATGTTCCAGAATTGTCATAGTTTGTATGTCCTCTCCATGTTTGCGTGGGTTTCCTCCAGGTTTTCCGGTTTCCTCCCACACTCCTAAGACATACAGATAGGGAATCTAGATAGTGAGCCCCAATGGGGACAGTGATGATGTCTGGAAAGTGCTGTGGAATTTATGGCAGTATAAGTAATATAAATAAAATAAAGCATTCACTAACACAAGTATGTCAGGAGAGGTGATAGATTGCAACTAACACTGGAGACATGGAATTCTACATGTTGCCATTTCTGATTTTATTCCTTATTAAAATAATTTTAATATAATATAGTATACAAAAAGGAAAACTGTACATGCCTTACTCATATATTAATGTCTAATGCAAGGATGCCTGCCTTCTTAGACATTAGTCTGATAACGTTGCCTTTTTAACATAATCGTATTTTTGGTTATAAAAAGAAAATGGAAAACCTAAGGTTGAGTTCTCACCATGAGTTTTTGACACTTTGCATTTTCGCCGCGCAAAAAAACGCAAAGTCTTACAGTTCCAGCAAAGTGGATGGGATTTCTAGACATTTGCCCACTGTGCTTTTTGCTTTACGCAGCGTATGCTGACCTGCGGTGGGTTTCTGAAATCGGCAACATTTCAATTTCAATCATTTCAATCGGTAACTGTTACCACCCACCTTTCGTGTCTCCCTCTTTCCTCATAGACTGTAAGCTTGCGAGCAGGGCCCTCTTTCCTCTTGGTATTTGTTATAATCTACTGTATGTGATTATTGTTGTGCTGTAATGTCTATTGTCTGTACAAATCCCCTCTGAAATGTAAAGTGCTGCGGAATATGTCGGCGCTATAAAAATAAAATTTATTATATTATTATTATAATTTCCCTTGTGGGTACACTGAGTTTTAAAAGCGGATTTTCCCCATTGTCTTCCATTAGATGTGGAAAATCCGCAGGTAAAAAATGTACATTAATTTTAAGTGAGATTCTGCTGCTGAAATGCACTCAAAACACATGATCAGCACACATGACCATCAGAAAGGCTTTGTCAAAGTTAAGGCATGACTCTACATAGGATAGAAATTAGAGAATTTGTCTTGATTGCTTAAAAAATATGCATGTAAGTGGCTTCCAAACCCTTTCTTTTCCTGGTCTATTCTCCTACCATCAGCTGCAGTGATATCAGAACATACTCATTTGGAGGACAGATGATGGCAGTGATGCCTCCTCTAAGTGTTGTGCTTATCAGGGCAATCTCCTGCGGGGTTTATCCCCAGCATTAGTGATACAGAAACCAGTACATTTCTGATATCAATGCAGCTAACAACAGTCAAATACAAAGGGGGAATAAACAGGGGTTTGGAAGCAACTTACTGTACATGTATTTTTTTCGCAAGAATGTAGACAATCACTTAATAAACTGATTTGCAAAGTTTTCAATTATCATTCCAAAGTGTGCATGTGTACATATACAGTATATATACATATACATAACTTGAAATGGGTGTAGGTCACAGAGATGTCTCCCACAGTAATTACACATTTAGGCAGGAATCATACTCAGAAGCAATGACAGTCGGTGTGTGTGTGTGTGTGTATATATATATATTATAATAATAATAATCTTTATATAGCTCCAACATATTCCGCAACGCTTTACAGCATATATATATGTATATATAGAAGTATATATTTATATGTATATATATTTATTTGGATTGTGAGCCCCATCAAGGACAGTGCCAATAATGTCTGTAAAGCGCTATCGAATTAATGGCATTGTATAAATGAGTAAAATAAATAAATATATATATATACACACTGACTGTCATTGCTTCCGAATATGAAAAGAGAGAGAGAGAGAATTTTTCACGATCCCGGAACGGCATTCGGGGTTAAGAATGTTCCCGGAGAAAAGCTGCACGGGCCTGCGCAGTTGAAAATAGCGGACCGTCAACAAAAAAAAACGTTGCAGAGTCCGTCTCATCCGCCCGGGAGACGCTAAAATATTGGCGGATCCGTCAAAAAATGGGTGTGACGGACGACCGTCAGTCAACATCCGCCACTAATGTAAGTCTATGGGGGAAAAAAACGGATCTGCCCCTTTTTTGGCGGATCCGTTTTTTTTCAGAAATTGGCGGATTTTGACTGACGCCAAAAAACTGATGTGTGAAACAGGTCTAAGCAATAGGCGGCTTTGGAATTGCGACTTTTTTACAACAGAGAGTTTTTATTGAAGATTCTGATGCTGGAACTCCCTCCCTCTTCAATAATGGGGTCCCATCTCATAGTCGCTGTCAGAGGGGAGGTGTTTGCACAGGCCTGGCTCTATCTATAGGACATGTGACGTCCTATTACCAGGCCAGTCACTGGCCACAGCCGTGAGCTGCTATTGATTGGCTGCAGCGGTCAATACATCCCGATGGTGAATGTCATCATGCGCATCTGGTAGTAGATGATTTTGCTCCTTTTATTTTTCAACCTCTTCTAATTTTTGGGATTCCCCAGAGACCCCCTTTATGGTAACACTACAGTCACCCACCCGAATCCACACCTCTTTTTTTGCTGCATAAACCTGTGGTGAAATAGGTGACAACATCGCGCGGACCTGTATCATAAGCATCCAACTCCAGCAATTTACACAATACTGGGGCAGATTTAATAGTTATAACTGTGTTGCCATAGTAACCGATCACAGTGCAGTTTTCCTTCTACGAGTCCACATTTTTTGTGTGTAACTGAACGTGAGCAACAACAAAAAAACCACTAAATGATTGTCATTCCTCACATTCCCCGCACATTCCATTTAGGCTCAATTAACAAAAAAATGACCGATAAAAAAAACGAACGACGGCCATTTTCTCGTAGCTCTGAACCAATACAATCTGGGCGAGCGGGCTAAGCCAATATGTCTTCCTACAGGAGACAAAAATGCGAAGATCAATTCAGCCTCTACAGTACAGCGGAATGAAGCTCCCAGTGAGCCCCGCCCAGAGGTGACGTCACGCAGCCGATCCCCCTTTTTTTTATTTTGCAAACAGCTTTGCTTCAGACACGGCGTGAGAGGCGGAGCTTATAGGATTTGTCCCTCTGTGGGCGGAGACTGCGACCAGTCACTCTGAAGGGGGCCCCAGGTAAGCGGCTCGGTGAAGGGCCCCGGAGGGTGGTCGCAGCGTGTGGCTGCTGGGGGGCTCGGTCGTGGGTGTTACACACAGGGCAGCTGTGGAGGCTGCAGCCACACAGTAGCCTCCCTGCAGGGTGACCCGGTGACACATGGACATCTGCTGCTGTGCAGTGACTATGTGAGCTGAGGCTCTGCAGGGCACTGAGGGGGACATTACTCATTACTGCTGCTGTTATTCTTAATACTGTTTTTTGTGATTCCGGCAGGGACGTGAGAATGGCCCCTGGACGATGCTAGGGTTACCATGGGCAGCGCCGCGCTCCGCTGTTTCTGCTATGGCTGCCTCTTCACCTCTGTGACCTGGACACTTCTGCTCTTTATTTATTTCAACTTTAGCGAAGAGAGCGCCGGCGTCAGACATGTGCCCGTCAAGGGGCTGGAGCCGTACAAGCCGTACCCCAAGAAAGTGTCCCCCCGCTTGTCCCGGGAGTCGGCCGGGATGGAGTCCGATGGATCTAACAAGGGTCGGGCCGGAGATCACTTAGGAAACTTTGTGGAAACCAATGGCAATTTCTCCCCGGAGATGGGTAAGAACGCAGAACAACGGATCGCATGTGCTTAACGGGGTTGTCCAGGATTTTAGAAGAACCCCATTCCCCTTCCATTTTTTTTTTCTTATTCCCTGGGTCCAGTGCAGAGTTTCCGCCGCTGTTGCCGGTGCCTGTTATTCTCTGCAGCGCTGACATTACGTCGGCGAAAGGCACTGCAGCCAATCTGTGAGTTCGGTGGCTCTGAGCGGCGCACAACGTCTACTCATGCTGAGCTCAGTGATTGGCTGCAGCGCTGTTGACAATAACAGACATCTGAAACAGTGGCCGACTCTCCGCGTTGGACCTAGGGAGGGGGAGTAAAGCGCATTTAATATTTATTTTTAAACTAACTGCACTTTGCGACAAGTATTTTCTGAATGACAGTATGGTCAAAACAAGCACAGTTCACCACCGGTCCTGCAGCGAAGATCACTCATATCGGTCCTGTGACCAGTGCTGCCAATCATTGGCCTCAGTGGTACAAGTACTGCCCTGGCCGGACCGCTGTGGCCAGTGAATGTTATATATGATGTCACCGCTGCAGGGACCACGGCCGTAACCACAGTGGGTGCAGGGGTGGCAGTCATCCCTGGATCCTGGAGCCTAAAGGGTGTGACAGGTCAGTATGAGAGGACCAATACTATTAGAGACCAGTTCTTCTTGGAGGGGCCCTATTGGACATTTTGCTTCAAGGTATGTAATTGGCAGGGACCACCCTCTGGGGGATTAAGTAGGTGAGGAATCCTTATTTTGCGTTGTGTTATATACCATTTTGATTCTTTGTTCTATGGTTGAAAATTATTTTAAAGTGGTATTTAATTGTTGGAAAGAAAGGGTTAATAGTTCCAGTCCCAGTAGTGTTTATCAAAATTTGGTTGCCAAAAGCTCATCTTGGAGACAGAGAGGGGATCAGTTTGTGTGCATATGACTATAGAGCAGGCCATAGGCATGAGATGGTAATCTGCAGATGATTAATTTGGCAGATCCAGCTAAATCTGGTGAGATCCCTACAATCTGATTTCTGTAGAGGTTGTATGCATTAGGCCGGGGTCACACTTGCGAGTGTAATGCGAGAAACTCTCACATCAATACCCAGCACTGCCGCTGACACTCGGAACCGGAATGTGCGGCTGCAAGTATTTCTCTGCAGCCACATACGCCGTTCCGAGTGCCGGGTATTGATGAGAGAGACTCACAAGTGTGACCCTGGCCTTAGAATGACTTCAGCCGTCCAGGTGTGACTGTTAGGGTGTGTGCACACGCTGCGGATTCTGCTGCGGATCCGCAGTGGATTTGGTCCTGCGGATCCGCAGCAGTTTTTGCTGCGGTGTACAGTACCATTATAATCAATGGAAAATTAAATCCGCAGTGCACACGGTGCAGAATTTTCCGTGCGGATTTGCTGCGGTTTCAGAACCGCAGCATGTCAATTCTTTGTGCGGATTCCGTTGCGGTTTGGCACCTGCTCCATGGCAGGTATCAAACCACAGGGGAAAACTTCAGGCTAAACCGCAGAAAATCTGCAGATGAACCGCAGGTCTTTTGACCTGTGGATTTGCACAAATCCGCGCGTAAAATTCTGCAGGGCAATCCGCACATGTGCCTAAGGGAGGATCACAACATACTGCTTGTACTGGCCGGCGGCTCTCCCGCCCCGTGTGTGTCGGCTGCATAGAAAAACATGCCGGCACTCTAGGGTCGGGAGAGCCACCGATCAGTCCAAGCATTACACTGCAATTCTCGTCCAAGTTATACGGCCGTCTGACTTTTCCCTTAGAGTAAAAACCATACACGTGTCTCCTGATAACAGCTTGATATATACCCACAGGAGACGCATGGGGTCGGTCTGAGCATCACTGTCTATACTTCTACTGCGTTTCACAGATGACAGAAATTGAACTTAAAGGAGATTTTTTTTTACACTCAATTGCAGATATTTGAGGCCAAATCCATATTTTTTTTTTTAAATTGCAAAATATTTAAGGAAAAACACTTCTTTACTTTTAAAGGCTCTTAGTTTCCCCTGGTCTTTGGTCATAAATAAGGTGAGAAGAACTAAAAGAAAAAGAGAGTAGAGTTAGCTTCCCATCAGTCCATCATCGCGGGTCAGCTGATGGATTCTCAGCTCATTCTGCAACCAGCAAAAAACAGCAGTGTAATGTAGAGGCTCTAGAAGGCAAACGCACCAACATTTTTAATAAAACCTCTTTGCGCAAATTATTTTTAGCCAAAATACATGCATTTAAGTAGGAACAAAAAACCCCATTAAGGCCCCCATACACATTAGAATAAATTTGTCTGAGCCCACTGGAATTGTTGGGCTCGGCTGACAGTCTGATGTGTACGGGAACCTCCCCACTATATTAAATTATAGCACACACACAGGAAATAATCTAGGCAGCTTAGAGGGGCGGGCGACGTTTGCGTTGGGTTTGTCAGCTGGGTGGGGGGGTTCCCAGGTCAGATATGGGAATCAGGTGAGAGGGTTGTTTGCATGGAGCTGATGGCACCTGGAGATGAGCAGAGACTATGACGGATGTATGGAAGTCAGGAGTAAGCGCTGCCTGCCTCCAGCTGTGTAGTTGTTAGAGAAGAGGTAGTCAGCACGGCTGGCACGAGTCCTAGTCACCGCTAATCTGCCACAGAGAAATTGGCATGAGATAAATGGGATTAGTCATACCTGGGTTGTAGCTCTGGAAATGCACAGCCTGGCGCTCATGCCGGCTACTGATACCTGAACTTACTAGTGTGATCTCTACATGGAAGATTTGCAGTTAATTAAAAAAAATAACACTCTGTATTTTTACTTTTTCTGATTCTGCACAATGTATTTTTCCTATATATGTTTTATTTGAACCTTTAAAGGGTTATTTTCATTTCTGGTAGAGACGGTCATCACACCGTCCTGGCTCCGTCCACCGCAGGGGGAGCTATGGAGACGACCAAGAGGGGCCGAGCTGTGCTGTATTCCTTAGAAATCAGTGGGGTCCTGCAAAAGGTGTCGCTTTCAGGGGTTGGCCAACTTGGATGTTATGGGGGCAATGTTTTATATGTGCATGTAATATGGTGAAATTTCTTAAAAAGATTTTTGAGAAGTCTGACATGCTTGAAGATGATTTTTCACCGTAACTTTTTGATGGAGGTTTTACTGGGATGTCCAATCTAACGTTTTGCAATATTTCTCCACTCTTCCTCATATAGTGGAGCCCTGATTAAGTAAAATGCACATATGAAAAGGGATATCCAAGTGCGACTAGCCCCTTTAAATGGCATCAAGTCCATTTTGACTTCTAGCTACATTTGGTTAAGTAAATACCAGCAACTCCTTTACAGACTATTGTAAATGCCGAACAGATTTGTAGGGAGTTGGATTTTCCCTACAGCCTGTTATCTCTTACTCCTAAAGGGCCCTTTACACATAGCGATATCGCTAGCGCGTCACCGATTTTGTGACGGAGCAGCGATATCGCTAAATGTGATACCCCCGACCGACCCCCCCCAGATATCACTGATCGCGCGAGATCGGCCTGGTCCATTTCTTGTCGTCGGCTTCCTGCTGGCGCCGACGAGCAAGCCATGGACGCAGGCGGAAGACGGACACCCTCGCCGCGTCTAACAGGTGAGTATCGACCGCCAACCGCTGCTGCATCGCTAGTGAGATCTGCCTGTTTGGCAGCTCACTAGCGACCATTTAGGCCTGTTTCACACGTCAGCTTTTTCTGTCAGTTGGAATCCGCCAAAATGGCGGAAAACGGATCCGCCTGCGTACGGACATCAACGTGTGCCACCGGAGAGAGAGAGATTTTTCTCAGCCGCCAGATCGGGATTTAGGGTTAAATTTACTGCAAAGGCGATTCTGCTGGGCACGTGCAGTGTAAAGTGCGGATCCGGACACCCAGAAAAACGTTGCATTGTCTGTCCAGTCTTGTCAGCGGACGCCAAAATCTTGGCGGATCCGCAAAAAAACGGATCCAACGGATGGCCATCCGTCAAGATCCGCCGGTAATGCAAGTCTATGGGGAAAAAACGGATCCGCCAAGAAAAATGGCGAATCCGTTTTTTTTGCAAAACTGCGGATCTTGACTGATGGAGACAAACGGAAGTGTGAAACAGGCCTTAGCGATGCACCAGCGATCCTGACCGGGTCATATCGTGGTCGGGATCACTGGTGCATCGCTAAATGTAACTGGGCCTTAAGGCTAAGGCGAGTATCTCCATGATAAGAGATCTGTTATTCATGCAGCCCTCCATTATATTTTTTGTAAGCTACTAAAGGGTACTGGGACACATTATCTATCATTCACACCGCACACCACTTTAAAGAGAATTTGTCAGTAGGACAACCCTCCTAAGTTGTCTATGTGGTCTTGTAGGTCATAGGAAGCTGAATAAAATGACACCTTGATATCTGCGATTCAGTGTTTTATTCCAGAGAAATCCACGTTTTTCTTATATATAAATTGACTGTTAAGAGCTATGGGCCGGACATAGATCTCCCCGAGAATCTGCCTCCAGAGATTATTTTACATATAGGGGGAGTTATCAGTGTGATGGCCACTGTCTGCTCTCCTGATCTCACTGCAGAGCTGAGTGTGATTATAAGGGCTGTATTATTTAGGCAAATGCTATGGTTTTGATGGATAGTACTTGTCCCCGTGTTATTCTATGGGGCCGTACATATGTGTGTTTTTTTTTTTTTTTTTTTTTTTTTTCTTCAATCAGACCTCGTTGGTCCCAGGGAAATAAATCAAACATGCAGGATTTGCCTCTGATAATCGGAGAGCACTTGCCCATTAACGTTTATGGTTCTGTGGAAAACACTGGACCACACTCTTGAGTATGGAGAATTTTTTTAACTTTTTCTAATAGACAGATTCTCTCAGATGGAGAACAGATGGACGTGTGACCCTATCCTGACACATCTTGCAGGTTCCTTTCCGCTTCCATCTCGCAGGCAGACAGTAGTGTTGGAATACAGCAGGGCTGTGAGAACTGCAGCTGCTAACATGTTTGTTATGAAGCAAAGTTCAGTTCTACTCTTCTGTGTTAGTTGCATGTCTCACCCTGGTAAGTCCCCCTTTTTCTTTAAAATAATCTCTAAAGGCCGATTCTCAGGGAGATCAGTGTTCGGTCCATAGTCTGGAACAACTCATTTACATATTTTAAAAAAATCAGTGGAATTCCCTGGAATAAGACATCAGATTGCAGACATTAAGATATCACTTTATTCAGATTCTTATCACCTACAGTGGGGCAAAAAAGTATTTAGTCAGTCAGCAATAGTGCAAGTTCCACCACTTAAAAAGATGAGAGGCGTCTGTAATTTACATCATAGGTAGACCTCAACTATGGGAGACAAACTGAGAAAAAAAAATCCAGAAAATCACATTGTCTGTTTTTTTTTCATTTTATTTGCATATTATGGTGGAAAATAAGTATTTGGTCAGAAACAAGCAATCAAGAGTTCTGGCTCTCACAAACCTGTAACTTCTTCTTTAAGAGTCTCCTCTTTCCTCCACTCATTACCTGTAGTAATGGCACCTGTTTAAACTTGTTATCAGTATAAAAAGACACCTGTGCACACCCTCAAACAGTCTGACTCCAAACTCCACTATGGTGAAGACCAAAGAGCTGTCAAAGGACACCAGAAACAAAATTGTAGCCCTGCACCAGGCTGGGAAGACTGAATCTGCAATAGCCAACCAGCTTGGAGTGAAGAAATCAACTGTGGGAGCAATAATTAGAAAATGGAAGACATACAAGACCACTGATAATCTCCCTCGATCTGGTGCTCCACGCAAAATCCCACCCCGTGGGGTCAGAATGATCACAAGAACGGTGAGCAAAAATCCCACAACCACGCGGGGGGACCTAGTGAATGAACTGCAGAAAGCTGGGACCAATGTAACAAGGCCTACCATAAGTAACACACTACGCCACCATGGACTCAGATCCTGCAGTGCCAGACGTGTCCCACTGCTTAAGCCTGTACATGTCCGGGCCCGTCTGAAGTTTGCTAGAGAGCATTTGGATGATCCAGAGGAGTTTTGGGAGAATGTCCTATGGTCTGATGAAACCAAACTGGAACTGTTTGGTAGAAACACAACTTGTCGTGTTTGGAGGAAAAAGAATACTGAGTTGCATCCATCAAACACCATACCTACTGTAAAGCATGGTGGTGGAAACATCATGCTTTGGGGCTGTTTCTCTGCAAAGGGCCCAGGACGACTGATCCGGGTACATGAAAGAATGAATGGGGCCATGTATCGTGAGATTTTGAGTGCAAACCTCCTTCCATCAGCAAGGGCATTGAATATGAAACGTGGCTGGGTCTTTCAACATGACAATGATCCAAAGCACACCGCCAGGGCAACGAAGGAGTGGCTTCGTAAGAAGCATTTCAAGGTCCTGGAGTGGCCTAGCCAGTCTCCAGATCTCAACCCTATAGAAAACCTTTGGAGGGAGTTGAAAGTCCGTGTTGCCAAGCGAAAAGCCAAAAACATCACTGCTCTAGAGGAGATCTGCATGGAGGAATGGGCCAACATACCAACAACAGTGTGTGGCAACCTTGTGAAGACTTACAGAAAACGTTTGACCTCTGTCATTGCCAACAAAGGATATATCACAAAGTATTGAGATGAAATTTTGTTTCTGATCAAATACTTATTTTCCACCATAATATGCAAATAAAATGAAAAAAAAACAGACAATGTGATTTTCTGGATTTTTTTTTTCTCAGTTTGTCTCCCATAGTTGAGGTCTACCTATGATGTAAATTACAGACGCCTCTCATCTTTTTAAGTGGTGGAACTTGCACTATTGCTGACTGACTAAATACTTTTTTGCCCCACTGTACATGCCCATGTACACACCCCTGCCAGATTGCCTCTAAGTGTTTACTACTGCTAAAACTTTTAGAACGTAGTCACATGGTGCAGTAAAGATGCATTTTTTTCCCCCATATTTTTATAAAAGTTTTATGAAAAAGCACAATTTGACAGCACTGTGTAAATCTGTGTTTAGGGTATATTCACTCATTATGGTCATGTAGCAGTGTTTGCAGCAATTTTGAAATGACCACCCCTGTCTACCTGCCACGGAGGCCCAAACTACCCAGGTCCGGCTGCCTCAGAGGTATGGCGTCCAATTTGGTTCACTTCTGCGCCATCAGTGCCTATGGATGCCTTTGCCTTTTTCTAGATTCCTGTGATATCGTATCACAACAGGTCAGGACATTGCAGGGGCCTGGTAAGCTCCCTAGGGTGCCGGGCAGAGTATTGCTGGCACAGAAGTGAACACTGCCCCGATCTGACTGCCACAGAGGACCGAACTGGACGCTGAACCAGGGCAGTGCCAATCTTTTTGTCCATCTTTATTTAGAGTACTGAAGTAGTTTTCCAAAATTTTTAGACTGTGTGCGAACAGTAGAGAATGTTATAAAATAATACCGTATATACTCGTATGTAAGCCGAGATTTTCAGTCCATTTTTTTGGGCTGAAAGTCACCCTCTCGGCTTATACATGAGTCAAATACCTGGGGGTCGGCGGGGGTGTCAGATCATACTGACGCGTCTCTGCAGCCCCCCCCTTGCTTCTCCCACAGTCTCCCTTCCTTCCTTCAGCGGTCACGTGGTACCGCTCATTAAACTCATGAATATGCGCGCGCCGGGGGGGTTGGGGTAAGTATATCCAATATTCACCTGTTCCGGTCCATCGCTGCTTGCTGCTGTCTGCTGCGTCCGTGACTTTTAGGCAGTAGAGGGCGCGATGACGTGGTTAGTGCGCGCCGCGCCCTCTGCTGCCTGAACGGTCGCTGACACAGGATGCGGCAGACAGCAGCGATGGATGGGGACAGGTGAATATCTCAGGTGCTGGGTCCTGAGCCAGCGGCAACACCGGCACCTGTTCCCCATAGCGCGCCAGTGTCTCCGCCTGCTCAGGACCCGGCACCTGGCCCCCAGCGACGAGAGTGGAGTATGTCATTTTTCTCTGCAGCAGTGGAAGCAGCATATGGAGCCTATTCTATGGAGCTTCTTATCTTATGGGGCAGCATATGGGGCATAATCTATGGGGCATTTTATGGGGGCATAATCTATGGGGCATTTTATGGGGGCATAATCTATGGGGCATTTTATAGAGGCGTAATCTATGGAGCATCTTATGGGGCATAATCTATGGGGCATTTTATAGAGGCGTAATCTATGGAGCATCTTATGGGGCATAATCTATGGAGCGTCTTATGGGGCATACTCTATGGAGCGTCTTATGGGGGCATAATCTATGGAGCGTCTTATGGGGGCATAATCTATGGAGCGTCTTATGGGGGCATAATCTATGGAGCGTCTTATGGGGGCATAATCTATGGAGCATCTTATGGGGGCATAATCTATGGAGCATCTTATGGGGGCATAATCTATGGAGCATTTTATGGGGGCATAATCTATGGAGCAGCATATGGGGCATATTATTCTATGGAGCATCTTATGGGGCCATTATTAACCTTTGTGCAGCATTATATGGGGCGTATTTTATATGGAGCATCTTATGGGGCCATCATGAACTGTATGAAGCATTATATGGGGCTCCTGATTCAATATGAATATTCAAAAACATTTAACCTACTGATGTCTCAATTTATTTTACTTTATTCATGTATCTATTTTTATTTTTGAAATTTACCAGTAGCTGCTGCATTTTCCACCCTAGGCTTATACGCGAGTCAATAAGTTTTCCCAGTTTTTTGTGGCTGAATTAAGGGGGAGTCGGCTTATACACTAGTATATACGGTAATATAATTTCCCCTTGAATTCCCCCTTTTCGCTAGCTTGCCCCAGTGATGATGTCTGTCATATGCGATACATAAAAACACCTCTGCTGAACCAATGATTGACTGCAGTGGTCACATGCACTCAGAGGTCGCAATAACGCCTGTCTGGGCGTCTGACGCACAGGCAGGCGAAAAAACGCCTTCAGATTAGTACGATACGTCCACGGGACGCATCATTCTAAGCTACAGTGGCAGCGAGTTGGACGGAGCTGGGGAAAGGGCAGTATCAGATGTTGCGGAGCAACTCACGTCATCGCGGCACGCCCTCTGTGCTTGTCTCTCAGCGGGTGGTAGCGTGCAGCAGCGGCCGTACGGACACGTGACCCGCGCGACTACGTCATCGCGGCGCGCTCTCTCTGTGCATCTCAGGGTGTGTAGCATCAGTCAGCCTCTCCGCGGCCAATGGCAGCCGGGGGCAGGGCTTGCTGGCTGTGCGTTATTGGCGGCATGTGACGTGGGCGTCACTCGTACGGTGGTCAGCACTATTATGGAGATGGGGGTGCAGTATACGTACTCCTCCGTGGTGAAAAATACTCCTCAAAAATATTGGGAGTATTTTTACTCCTCTAAAAAATATGTAGCGCGACCTCTGCATGCACTATTAGTCCCTACTGTTTGATCACATTCCTTACTCTGTGGCCACTTTTTAAAAATTCTGGAGACCCCCCCCTTTAATCAGAATGGTTCATTAAATGGGTATTCCAACCTTTTATGGAATTTCCATAAATGCCTGATAGATGTGACACTATGAAAACCCACGTAGTAGGAGGCCACAGCATCTAGGTGGAGAATGAGTGGGCGCGTTAGCGGCTCATTCACTTCTATGAGAATTTTGGAAACGGTTGAGCAGTTGCTCTCAACATAGGTGGGACCTGTATTTATCTGAAATTTATGGCAAATCACCCCGCCTAAAAAACACCCCTGTCACGACAACCCGTTTGTTTGTATTGGTAACTAATAGTGTGGGCAGCACGGTGGCTCAGTGGTTAGCGCTGAAGCCTTGCAGTGCTGGGGTCCTGGGTTCGACTCCCACCAAGGACGACATCTGCAAGGAGTTTGTATGTTCTCCCCGTGTTTGCGTGGGTTTCCTCCGGGTACTCTGGTTTCCTCCCACACTCCAAAGACATACTGATAGGGAATTTAGATTGTGATGATAATGTGTGCAAACTGTAAAGCGCTGCGGAATATGTTAGCGCTATATAAAAATAAAGATTATTATTATTATTATTATTATTAAGTGTGGATTAAGACCACCATGGCTGAGTGTGCCACTCTTAGGCCGCCCTTATGTGTATATCTGACCACATCCCACATGGAAATTTAGAATAAACCAGGCTGGACAAACAATCTCCACATATCTAACTAAAAGCAGTCGCCAAATGGCAAACCACTTTTCTGGCAAGCACTGGCTGTTTTGTCTCTGATGTGTAGTTTCGCTACAAGCATTTGTACGTCCGTTTTGCTCTTCTCCCACAATGACACATTACATAGGTGGATGGAGACCTCCTGTTGTCACCCAGTGCATGGATGTCTTCAATGTGCAAAATCAGAAGAAAGCACAGACCTCATGATTTCAGGACAAAATTCGTATGATGAATCTCTGGATTTCACTGTGGTTTTTCTGTTTTTAAAAAGGGAAACACTGTAAAGAGGAAGCAAAATCTTGCAATTTTCACTGAACGTAGACAGTCTCCTAACATCATGTTCACGGGCTCATCAGAAAAATCTTGCGTGGTATAAACGGGCAGAGAATGACTAATGTACAGCTACCGAGAATGGCAGATCCACTCCTATTCTCTCAGAAAGTATCTGATCTGCAGTACCCAGCAGAGGCTGCTACGCACTTGAACTAAAAACATTGGATTAGTTAAAGTACAGGGTCTCACCCTCCATCAAAGCATAGGTCATGAATATTGCTTGCCTTGACAGCCCCTTTAAGGCTTGCCTCAGTTTGCACAATACTGTTGGAACTAAAGTAGGACTGAAAAAGGTTTTACATGAAGCAAATAATAATTGGTTACTAGAGGAACACATTTGGCAGAGATCTCTAGGAGTAATGCTGTAACGCTTTTAAAAGCAGATGCTTCTTTTGCCTTTGCAAGAGTCCAGATTAAGATTGCTAGCATTGAAGTAAGCCTTTGTAAGAGTGTGACCGGAAATTATTATTAGCTGACATGTCACAAAGTGGGAGCCTTGCCTAAAACCAAAAGCTGTGCAAGTCATTTCTTCTGATGAGTCCAGCTCTTTCATGGGACTGCTACTTCTTGTATCCCTATGTATTTTAGGTTAGATTCAGTCCACGTTCTGTATGTGGACCATTGTGCCACGTATGTCTGGACCTTGCAATGAGTATTTTGTTGTATTATGCACTGATCAACATCGAAATTGCAACACCAAGAAGGAAAAGTTGTGGAATTATGGAAATCACAGGATCGATAGACATGTCAGTGATCTGCAATCTAAAAAATTGAAACAGCATTTTCAGAAACATCTCAATTATTCAGTACGGAGTATGAGTGCCAGACACAGAAATACCCACACCTGTCTATCAGTGAGGATATTAATGGTTGTCTGAGGAATGTTCTGCTACACTGAATGCATTTGGGAAAATCATCAAGATCCGCTGCTGGCAGCTTCCTTTGCAGTTGCTGATCAATGATATCCAAGATGTGATGGTAGACAAGTCTGGAGACGCTCCAGGCCATGGTAGCACGTTTAGGCAACACAGGCTGCTCACAGCAACATGTGGCCATCTTTTGTTGTGTTGATTTAGCCAGACTACTGGTTCCATGATTGATCCATTATGTACTGAAAGTGAAAATGAACATCACTCACCAAGACTAAGGTCTATCAGAGTCTACACAAACCATCAGAAGGTGTTTGTGCAACATTGGCTATGAGCCAGACATCCAGTTACAGGTGTTCCATTGACCTCACACCGCTGCTCTCAAAAGCTATCTTGGCGCAGTAGAATATGCAATGGAGGCGGGAAAGATGGTCTCTTCTTTTTCAGAGTTGAGTCCTGCTTTTGTCTTCTATGCAATGATAGCTGGAGATTGGTCAGGAGATGACCTGGCAAATGCCATAAAGAAGCCTTCACTATGTAACATCGCACCTGTCCTACTCCTAGTAATTATAGTGTGGGAAGAATTAATGTATAGTAGTAGTAGCTAGACCTCTCTAGTCTTCATTCCAGGTACACTAACAGTTCATTGTTACATCGATTTGGTCGGGGAACAAGTAGTACGGCCATTTTTCCAAAGTATCCCAGGAGCCGTTTTTCAGCATGAAGGCAACAGGCCGCATCTTGTTCATAGTACTGTGAGCAGCCTGTGTGTCCTAAACATGCTACCATGGCATGAAGTGTCTCTGGACTTGTCTCCTATTAAACACATGTGGGATGTCATTGGTCAGCAATTGCAAAGGAAGCTGCCAGCAGCTGATCTTGATGATTTGCCCAAGTAAATTTAGCATGGCAAGACATTCCTCAGACAACCATTAATAACCTGAAGAAAGGATGGATGGGGTTATGTATCACGAGATTTTGGCCAACAACCTCCTTCCTTCAGTAAGAGCATTGAAGATGGGTTCTGTCTCTCACAATTGTAGTGTACCTACGATAAAAATTACAGACCACTCCATTCTTTGTAAGTGGAAAAACTTGCAAAATAGTCAGTGTATCAAATACTTATTTTCCCCACTGTATGTGCGTGGGATATATAATGTATGTCTTTTTATTTTGTTTTACATAAACTATGGCCGATAGTAACCCCTTTCTCTTTCCCAGTCGTCTGTGCTATTAATATATTTTACAATTTATGATAGGAATGATCTTCAATGAACAAGACCAGGACGTGCGGGATGTTGGCTATCAGAAGCATGCCTTCAATATGCTGATAAGTAATCGACTGGGCTATCACAGAGACATTCCAGACACCAGGGATCCCAAGTATGTTTCTAGTCCGGTATTATGTTGTCAGTGCATAAATCGTATTACTGTAGAAGAAAAAATCCCTGCCATGTAAAGTAGAGCCCAAATAGCAGTGTTATGATTGTGAGAGGACCAGGAGGAGTTTTTGGTAGTTCAGTAAATGCAGACGTCTGATGGATCAGAGTCAGGTTATAGCACACATTGCTATGTGTAAATCCAGCATTACGTAGGTAGGTGTGACGTGATTACTATGATGCGGTGCATTGCATCGGGTCTTGTTTTGTGAGTTTACTGCAGCCACTGCCAAAGAAGACTTTCCTGATTATGTAGGACTGGATCTGATCCCAACCATTGTGCCTATATGAAGTTACTGAGGAAGCACAACACCTGTTTTTTACTGCTCAGCTTCTCATAGACACCTGTGGGCTCCATTGAACTCCCACAGAAAACTATGAGAAGATGAACATGTGCAAATCGCAGAAGGACGGAAAAAAGGAATTCATCCTGCACAGGCCTAACCAAGAGCAGGATGGCAAAGAAATGGGCTGGCTTACCTACAGATGCTCATTTTCTGTGGAAAACCGTTTAAAGTGTTTGACCTCCATTAAAAACTCTACCAACACTGTGAGTGGGGTAAAAGTCCCAAAATTATGTATATGCACTGTTATCACCCCAATGGATACAGCGCAGGCTGTACCAATGGTCTGCGGCAGCACCAGGATTTCACCATTCTTCAGTTGTAGGACCACTCGGGCCTTTAACTGTCTGTAGTGGCCCCGTTCCCTAAAATGGCACGTTATCAGAAAAATGCCCAAAAATGCATTGTACTAGTCACTCGACTGTTGCTGCCAGTCACAGGTCCCTGTAGTCCTGTAACAGAGGAACGGTGACGTTTTGTTTTCCAGTGTTGGCGCAGACCACCAGAGAAGCCTGCGTTGGATTGACAGCTGGTGGGTGTACATAATTTTGTTATAAAACGTCTTATCTATGGCGCCTGCAGACTTTTAGTTGAGCCTGTAAAACTTCTTTAATCTCTATGAGGGGCGATCCAAAAGTAATGATAATCAATAATAAACACAATGAATATAGTCAAAAAAATTTTTTATTTTTCTACATAGTCTCCTAACAAGTCTATACATTTAGTCCATCTTTTTTCTAAACTTAGAATTCCCTTCGAAAAAAATTCTTGATCTTGACCCTCAAAAAACTCCCCAACAGCAGTTATCACGTCGCTATTGTCGTCAAAGTTCTTGCCCCGGAGGTGTTCCTTGAGCTGAGGAAAGAGAAAGAAGTCACTGGGGGCTAGATCTGGCGAATAGGGGAGGTGTTCCACAAGTTCAAACCCCGCTTCTTGAATGGTAGCCATGGCAACTGCAGCTTTGTGAGCCGGTGCGTTATCTTGGTGAAACAGCACTCCAGCCCGCAGTTTGCCGCGCCTTTTCTCCTTGATGGCCTCCCGCAATCTTCTTATTTGTTCTGCGTAGTAGGAGCCCGTAATAGTGGCTCCCTTCTCCAAATAGTCCATCATAATAATTCCTTCAGCATCCCAAAAAACGGACGCCATAACCTCCCTGCTGAGCTTGACACTTTGAATTTCTTCGGCGTCGGTTCGTCGGCTCGTTTCCATGTCATCGATTGTTGTTTAGTTTCGGGATCAAAGTGGTGGATCCAGGTCTCATCCATGGTCAAAAAACGAGACAAGAAATTCTCCTTGTCTGCTTGGAACTTTTCGAGATTTGCTATTGAAATGTCAACTCGTTTCTTCTTTTGCTCGTCGGTTCACATTTTTGGCACCCAACGCGCGAAGACCTTTCTCATATGCAATTCTTTTGCAAGGATTCTTTCAGTACTGCCATATGAGATCCCTGTGACCTCAGCTACATGCCTGATAGTCACTCTTCGATCTGCCAACACAACTTCTTCAACTGTTTTCACGTTTTATTCATTGAGGGACGTGGAGGGGTGTCCTTCGCGATGTTCATCTTCCGTCGATGTTCTTCCCAGCTTAAATTCCTTGGCCCAGCGTGCAACTGTGGAATATGGAGGAGAAGAGTCCCCCAATGTTTCCACCAAGTCGCTGTGTATGTCTTTGGTAGACATTTTTTTCAAGCAGAGGTATTTGATGACAGCTCTGAGCTCGTTTTTTTCCATTTTGATGTTCACTCCTTGGCAGGTCATATTCAAATAAATGTAGCTCCCGGGAATCGTGGCCTATTTAAGTGATTTTTTTTTCCCTGGACTAGAGGGTACCTAAGAGAGAAGAAAACATTTTATTTTAATTTTTGTGTGCAATAGAAATAACCGATTATCATTACTTTTGGATCGCCCCTCGTACAATTTAAAAGATACACTTACATGACTCCTCTTTTCTGTATGGATCACACGTTGGACGACTTAATAAGGCTTACCCAGTGAGCAAAATAACCCCTTAAGAACTGTCCTCCAAAACCTTGATTGCCCTGCAGGGAAGTGTGCTCTGTATGGAGAGTAGTGTCCCCATCTCAGCTGATTATCCAGTGAATGATTACAGCAGATACAATGGGTTCTCCTATCTATAGGATGGGTCATCAGTATCAGTTGGGTGCGGGTCTGACACCCGGTACTGCCCCCTGTCGGCTGTTAGAAGATTTGGTGCCCAGATGTATACATCAATGTTTACATATGGCTGGAGTTGCCAGCAGACAATTGGAGGGGGTGCTGGGTGTCGGACCTCCGCGGATTTACTATTAATGATAAATTCTGACGATGGGTCATCAATATTACCTATATGCACAGAGAACTCTTTAAATGGTGCTCCTCCGTCATGTAGTGTATCTATAAGAATTGTGTGCTGCATTTTTAGGGCTTTCCGATGTGACAGGATACAGCAGCTGAGTATCACATGTCAGCGGCACATTCCACACTTCTATAATCTATACATCTTTTATAGCAGCTGCTTTTTCTGATAAATTCCTACCCAAACATCTGCAGAGCATTTTAGTGCAATTTGACCATTACATTTTTGTGGTGTAACCTCTTTGACCCACAATTTGCAACCCAGACCCCACCATGAAAGACACAATCTTTGTGATAGAACTCACTGGTGGAAATATAAATGGCTGATGAGTGTAGCTGTAAATGGAATGTTACAGTGTTCGCTTTGTTACGGGAAGCTCCAGTGTTACTGACATGAAGGCTCTGGTTGCGGATTTTCTTTATTCGGTGTCTGTAGCAGATTACGGTGGATTTATTTGCAGAATACTCATGTCTATGCCTGCACGCATGTTACCCCCAAATTAAAAAAACTTTTGTTCATATGGAGTATTGTGTTTATACATCTCTCCCTATACATATCTAAAAAAAAAGACTAGGGGGTTCTGTCAAAAGGTGAAAATGGTAATGACCTATTTTATATTTGGATCTAACTGACTTCATTCATGTTTGTTTTGGCAGGTGTGCTAAAAAGATTTACCCCACAGAACTGCCCCTCGCCAGCATTGTTATCTGCTTCTACAATGAGGCCTTTTCTGCTCTTCTTAGAACTGTTCATAGTGTGTTAGACCGCACGCCGCCCAATCTTCTTCAGGAAATCGTACTGGTGGATGATAACAGTGATCTAGGTGAGAACTGCCATAATGGATCTGACGCCTAGTTAGCAGTCACATTCTGTTAACAATATTAAATCGTATAAACTATGATACAAAAACTGCCGTACCAGATAGAATGTATGAGTCTAGTGTTAAGCCTAGAGGGCAATGTGAAAATGGCAAGATATATATAATATATATAAAGGTACTGTCACACTTAGCGATGCACCAGCGATCCCGACCAGCGATATGACACGGTCAGGATCGCTGGTGCATCACTAAGTGGTCGCTAGTGAGCTGTCACACAGGCAGATCTCACCAGCGACATAGCAGCGGTCGGGGGTCATTACTTACCTGTCAGACGAGGCGATCCTGACGTCCTCCCGCCCGCGTCCACGTGTCGCTCGTCGGCGCCACAGGAAGCCCAGCAGGAAGCTGACGACGAGAAATGGTCCAGGACGTTCTTGCACGATCAGCGATAATCAGCGGGGGAGCCGGTCGGAGGTAAGTATCACATCTAGCGATATCACTAGCAATATCGCTGCTACGTCACAAAACCAGTGACGTTATAGCGATATTGCTAGCGATATCGCTAGCGATATCGCTTAGTGTGACAGGCCCTTAACAGGAAGCGTGAGTCTAATATTAGACCTAGTGGGCAGTGTGAAATATAGATCACGTGTGTGTATATTGTGAGGCAGTGACCGGTGTTATATGCGAGGGTCTCTATAAGTCCCCCAGGATGTGCAAAGAAGCATATGGAGGCCGTGGGAGTGCATTGCAGTCACAGGCATAGCTGTGATTGCAAGGCAGAATAGAAGTAAGTGTTGATCTTGGGCAAGCTATTTGTCCAAGGCAGATTTGAGAAAACCTGCCAAGGGCTTTTATTTTTAAAATGGACTGCAGGATGGTAGTGGGGCCCCAGGTTTTCCATGTGGCCTACAGCCACAGGTTCTTTTGTAAAAACCCCTGCAGCAGAGGGTTGGGTGTGTCAGTTTTGGTCTTGCAAGCAGGCAGAGCAGAAGACTTTGCAGAACTCAACCTGTGTGAGGCAACACAGGGGCCAAGCGGAGCCAAAAGGCCTGGCACCCTCAGCGTACACGGTGGTGCAGTCGCTCACGGCAACCGGTCACAAACTGTCTTACTTTTTCCCGGCTCCGATCCGGAGTATCCGAATTAATTTTCTGTTTTGTGAGTATGCTGTGCATTAAAAGAGACTTTTCTTTGAACTGTCCCTGGGTCACTGCCTCATTACTGCACCGTGTGGACACCGTTGCATTACAATATATACACTCACAATAAAATATATTTTATTTTAGTGTGTGTGTATATAAATGTGACACATTTCACACTGCCCACTAGGTCTAATACTAGACTCACACATCCTGTCTAATAATACAGAAGGCTTTAAAGCAATCTCATTATTATTACAGACACGATTCCATTGAAAGCTGACACCTCTAATACAGAGTAAATGACACAGGATCCACTTTTCACAATTGTTGCCTGTTAGTCACAGCTTACCTTCACCTGTACAACACCTCTATATGCAGTACAATGACTGATAACCCCTCTAGACACAGTACATAACACAGGATACACTTTTCACAATTGTTAGTCACAGCTCACCTCCTCCTGTACAATGACTGATAACACCTTTTGTATACACTGAAACAATAATCTCAAAACACAATATATATGAGGTGGCCGAGAGCGTATTAAAGTACAGCTCTCCCAATGCACAATAGAAATACAATGACGGAGTGGAGTACTCCCAATACTGTGACAATCTACAAGAAAACGGAGTTGCCAAAGATCCACCAAAGGAATAAAAAATTGAATAAACCAGTTTGTTGCTGCCTCTATTCACATGGTAGTGATTTGTTTCCCTGCTCCTTGTTGTCATACTTTGACTCCCTTTCCCTCCTTTACCTACCTTCATGTCTCCTCCACAGTCTTTTGATATTTGGTAGTTTATTGCTGGTTTTATATAGCTTTCTATATGCAATTTAATAAAATGTATTCAATTTTTTTTTTTATTTCTTTGGTGGATCTTTGCCTACTCTGTTTTCTTGTAGTTTGTCACCTTTTATATACAGTAGAAAACACAGGTTCCACTATTCATAATAGGCGATGTCACAGCTCACCTCTTCCTCCACCCCTTCCTCATCAGAGCATCTTCTAATCAAGTAAATGGTCTATTGCAGCTAATGTCCATGTGAAGAACAGAAAGCATGAGCCTAATATTAAGCCTAGTGGCCGTGTGATAATGGCATTTATTGTATCTAGTTATATGAAAAAAAACAGTCACACGTTTTTATAAAATACTTTTTCCATAAAAGCCTGATTTTAGCAATAGGTAATTTTTGATGATTGGTTCCCTTTCAGATATTTTTTTTGTGCTTTATTGTGATTGTCAATTATCACATTTGTTAAGCACTAAAAATATCTTTGTCAGTAGAGATGAAACAATGTTGTCACTCCAACGATCCTTAATGATCTGGTCATGTTTTGTGCTTGATGGTAATCTGGTTGGAATATTTTGTACCGTAATTAGAAGGTATGACGTTCTCCTGAATGATTTTGTCCATTGTGTGTCCTCGCTTACAGCTGCACAAGCCCCAGAGACGGAGAAGAATCAGCAGCTGCTCAGTAGGTGGAGGTCATCTTGAGGGCATTTGTGGGCTCTGGGTCTCATATGCACTTGCGTGACGGGCCCATGCAAGCAGCTGTACAAAATGGGTCTGTATTAGGGCTTCCATACAGGTACATGAGCCCTTTACTACGCTTTTACGCTAGTATTCAGGTGTAAAAAGATTTGAAAAGTCACAAAATTTTGGCGGAACTCGAGGCACGCCATTTTTGTTCAGCTCTGGGACGGCGATTTGATCGCTATGCCATATATCTTGCTCCAATCCCTGCTGCACCCACAGAGATTCACGTCACTTGTCAGATGCTCCTGGTTCTTAAAAGTGCAAACCCCCCTAGTGAATCATGAGCCTCGTGCTTCACCCTGCCCCCCCCCCCCCATCATGGCCAACGTACAGATCGCCAGTCTCTGTCCCAGATTTTTTATTTTCGGATGAAAATAGCCCTAATAAAAAGTCTTAGTTACTCACCGGTTAACGGTATTTTTCGGAGTCCATGACAGCACCACCTGAGAGAGGGGATCCGCCCTTTAGGAATAGGAAACCTACAGATACAAAAGGGTGGCACCTCTCCCACGCATCAGTTGGATTACAGAGCACAAGAGGACTTCCAAGGTTAATGCATGATTTATGTACAGTATTCTTTACAATTATAAACTTTTATCACCAGTGAGCATATACAAGAGGAGACGTGCACACCCAAATTAAACTAAAGGGAGGGAATATACGGGTGCTGTCATGGACTCCGAAAAATACCGTTAACCGGTGAGTAACTAAGACTTTATTCGGTCGTCCATGACAGCACCACCTGAGAGATTTACAGAGAGTAATATCAGCTTTAGGGAGGGACTACAGCCTGCAGCACCCTTATACCAAAAGAGAGTTCTTTAGAAGCACCCAGGTCTAGCCTATAATGACTATAAAAGGTGCTCGGAGAGGACCAAGTAGCCGCCTTACATATCTGGTCAATGGAGACTTCTGATCTTTCGGCCCATGAGGTCGCCATGGCCCTGGTGGAATGCGCCCTCAGCTTCCCGGGTGGCGACCTGCCCTTTGAGGTGTATGCTATTGAAATCGCCCTACAACCTTTCCTGGGGCCTTGGTGAGAGATAAATAGGGCATTATATTTCTTCCAGGGATCGGTGACTGTCAGATATTCTATGAGGCCTCTCCTGACATCCAGGGTGTGTAGTTTCTTTTCCTTCTCGTTAGTTGGATTAGGGAGGAAGGATGGGAGAACTATTTCCTGTGTCCTATGGAAACTAGAAACTACCTTCGGCAAGTACGCTGGATCAGGTCTAAGTATCACCCTATCTTCTTTGAACTGTAAATAAGGAGGACACCTAGATAAAGCCTGGATATCGCTTATTCTGCGGGCTGATGTTAGAGCTACCAGGAAGGCTACTTTGAGGGACAGGTTTTTTAGGGAAGCCGACGAGAGAGGTTCGAATGGGGTTTCTTTCATAGCAGTGAGGACTAGGTTCAAGTCCCACGGCATGAATCTATCCTTCATTATTGGCCTGGATCTACCTGCCGCCTTAATGAACCTGCTTACCCAATAATTACCAGCGATGTTACAGCTAAAAAGGGCCCCCAAGGCTGACACTTGTACTTTAAGGGTACTGGTAGAGAGCCCCATGTCCAGACCTTTTTGTAGGAACTCTAATATCTGAAATATAGGTGCTGAATCCCCAGCGACTACTCTTGAGTTTTGGAGGAATTTTTTCCAAATTCTAACATAAATTTTTGTGGTAATGATTTTCCTACTCTTGAGTAGGGTGTTAATTAGGTCTGAGGCGAAGCCCTTCTCTTCTAATAATGACCGTTCAAACTCCACGCCGTCAGATGTAGGCCAGCCACCTGAGGATGGAAGACTGGGCCCTGGGACAGGAGATCTGGGATGTCCGGCAGAACCCAAGGATTGGACACCGACATGGTCCTGAGGCATGAGAACCATGCTCTCCTGGGCCAAAATGGAGCGATAACTATAACCCTCGCTCTCTTTCCTGATTTTCCTCATCACCAGGGGTAGAAGAGATAGGGGAGGAAAGGCATAGGCTAGTCTGAAGTCCCACTTTATCAGGAAGGCATCTACCGCCAGAGGATTCTCTCTGGGATTTAGGGAGCAGAATTGTTTCAATTTCCTGTTGTCTCTGGTGGCGAAGAGGTCTACCTCTGGATATCCCCACTTTTGTACAATCAGATTGAATATGGAGGTGTTTAGGGACCATTCCCCTTGCTTTAGCTGATTGCGGCTTAAAAAGTCTGCCGTGATGTTGTCTCTTCCTTTTATATGCAACGCTGTTAAAGATAGAAAGTATTGTTCTGCTAGTTGGAACAACCGCTCTGCTACAATCATCAGGGGTCTGGAACGGGTCCCGCCTTGGTGATTGATATATGCCACGGTGACCTGATTGTCGGAGAACACTCGTACGTGATGGCCCTGTAGATACACAAGGAGCTTTTTAGCCGCCTGCTCTACTGCTGTCAATTCTTTTAGGTTAGATGACATTCCTAACTGATGATGTTGCCATTGGTCCTGGACTAATATTTCACCCATATGAGCTCCCCAACCGGAAGGACTAGCATCCGTGGTGACTATGCGGGTTACGTTATACTCCCAGGGCACCCCTTTAGACAAATTATCCTTGTCTAACCACCACTCTAGGGACTCCCTTGTGTTACGGGACAAGGTTAGCTGACCCTCCAAGTAACCCCCAAGGACTTTTTGATGTAACAAGACCTCGCTCTGTAGTTTCCTTGCATGAAACTGGGCCCACTGGACTGCCGGGATACAGGCCGAAAGAGAGCCTAGAAGGGACATGGCTTTCCTGAGGGACATAGTGGGGTTATTGGAGGCGTTCAGGATCTGATAATGGAGGCGAACAAGCTTCTCCGGAGGCAGACGGCATTCCTGTTTCTCAGAATCTAGGGTTAGGCCCAAGAATTGTTGGACTTTCATTGGTTGCAACCGAGATTTTTTGACGTTCAGCAACCATCCTAACCGTTCTAGGGCAGACATTGCCTTTTGTAGCTGTTGTAAACAATGATTCGCCGTTTTGCCTACAATAAGAAAATCGTCCAGGTAGGGGATCACCAGAATGTCTGATTCACGTAGATGGGCCATGACCTCCGCTATCACTTTAGTAAACACTCGGGGAGCGACTGCCACTCCAAAGGGGAGGGCCGCATATTGGAAATGTCAAATTGACCCATCCAACTGAACCGCCACTCTGAGAAACCGCTGATGGCCTGCATGGATGGGTATATGGTAGTATGCGTCTTTTAAATCTAACACCACCATAAAGCAGTTTTGGAACAGCAATTTTATTGCAGATTTAATTGTTTCCATTTTAAATGGACGTATGACCAGAAACTTGTTGAGGGCCTTAAGGTTTATTATTGTCCTAAAGGAGCTGTCTGGCTTGCGGACCAGGAACAGAGGGGAGTAGAATCCTTTCCCCCATTCTCCCTCTGGAACCTCTATTAGGACTTTCTTGGCGCACAGGTCATGAACCTCGGCCTCCAGGGCAGCTTGTTCTGAAGCAGAATGCCTGAGTGGGGTGATTTTAAATTCATCAAGGGGGACCCTAGAAAACTCTAGTCGTAGTCCCACAGCTATTATCCCCAAAATCCAGCTGCTATTAGAGATCAGAGACCAGGATGGGTAGAAGGCAGCTAGTCTCCCTCCTACCGGGGCAACTAGTCATTGGGGCGGCTTTTTCGTATCCCGAGCTGGACCTTCCTGGCGCCCCCCTCCAAACATGAATCCTGTACCTTTCCTTTTTTTCTCATCCCATCTGCCCTGATCTCTGGACGGCCTTCTCCGGAAAAAACCTTTTCTGGTAAAGGGACGTCTGTAAGAGGGGTTCGGGAGACTGGGAAATTTCTTTTTGTCATCTCCAGCTTTTTCTAACAATTCGTCCAAGACGGGGCCGAATAGGTACTCCCCCTCGCAAGGAATGGAACAGAGACGGGACCGGGCTTGAATATCTCCCGGCCAGCATTTTAACCAGAGCGCTCTTCGCGCTGCATTAGATAGACCCGCGGCTTTAGCCGCCATTCTTGCAGAGTCTGCTGAAGCATCGGCTAAAAACGCCGCGGCATTCTGAATGATCGGCAAACTTTTCCGAATAGATGTTCTTGAAGCTCCGTCTTTTAGCTCGGAATCCAGCTGATCTAGCCAGACCATCATGGATCTGGCTGTACAGGTGGCAGCTACCGCTGGTCTTAATGCGCCTGCTGACATCTCCCATGTCCCTTTAAGAAAAGAATCTGCTTTTTTATTTAGCGGATCTTTCAAGGAGGCCATATCGTCAAATGGTATGGCGGATTTTTTAGACGCTTTGGTTACTGCTGCGTCTAGTTTCGGGGCTTTATCCCATCTGTTTACTACCGGGTTATCAAAGGGGTATCTCCGCTTAAAGGCTGGTGGCATGGTGCCCCTTTTTTCCGGTCTCTTCCATTCTCTGTCAATTAGGCTCTGGACCTTATCGTTTAATGGAAAAGCTCTGCGTTTTTTGGGGTCTAGACCCCCGAACATTATGTCCTGTGCTGAGAGTTCCCGTTTTTTGTCCGCTACCCCCATGGTGGACCGTATTGCTTTCACTAATCTGTCCATCTGGTCTAAGGGGAAGCAGAACCGGCTAGAGTCTTCATCCGAGGAAGACGACGAGGAGTCCGAGGAGTTGTCACCTTTCCTAGGGGCGACTGAGGCCTCCGAGCCTGAACCACTAGCCTCTCTTCTCCTAGAAGGTTCACTTTGAGGTAAGACTTTCATTTCTGCCCTGATCATCTCTCTCAGGTTTGAAGTGAAGTCAGGTGTCTCTTCCGCTACCTGCATAAACGGGGGAAGAGTATAAGGGCCTGACCATCTACCCTTGGACTCCCTGTCTTTATTAACCCCTACCGTCTGCCGTATGCATGGCTGGCATAATTTTTTAGGGTGGCCATCTGGTAGGGGGGAACTACAGAGGGCACATTCCCTGTGCTTCTGTTTTCCCGTAGCCTTCTTCCCCTGCAAAAAAAACATAAGGGAACACTGCATCAGGGTAAATTCACGGAGATCTCTTACCCATGCAGATGAAACAGGTACCGGATCACGGAGGGAGGCAGGGGGATCCTTTCTGGAGGAATTTTCGCGGCTTTGGTCGCTAGTTCGTCTCTGCTTCTTCTGCTGGCCACTCGTATGCGGTTTTGTCGTGGCCTGTTTTTGCGGGCGCTCCTGCGCCTCGTCCTGCTGGTCTAAGGGGGCTTCCGTCGTATCCATCGCTGGGGCCTCCGGAAGCACCCCAGCGGCGTCCCCATCTGCCTTATATGGCCTCCTGGTGTCCGGGTCAGCAGGTATCCGGCCATAGCACCACCCACCCGGGATCCTTTCGGGCACTCCCTCCCCCATGCTTCGCCCCCCCCCCCCGCCTTACCCAGGCCGCCGCGCGACCCCCGGACAGGCGTACACCCGCGGCGCGCGTCGGAGGCCGGCTGGCACCCGACTTCCGGTATTGGCGCTTTCGCTCCGCCCCTTCCGCCGCGTCACTTCCGCCGCTCACCAGAGCCCTGCGGGAGCGCGCGCGAAGGAGCCGCGCAGCGCCCCTGCACGGAATGCCTCCTAGCCCCACGCGCACGCCGCCATGACCGCTGCCAGGGGCCACGACCGGGAGGACCGGGCCTGGGGGAGCGCAGAAGGAAACCCGGGGCATACATACCAGGTGCTGGTGCTTCGGAGACGGCATCCACCGGACCCCTGCTCCACCTGCTTCGTCCACTGCCGTGGTGACCTACCCGGCCCCACCGTGGCGCTTCCAGGGACCCCGCACTGACCGAGGTAGGAGACCCCCTCGCTACCTGGGTCGGTCAGCCGGCCTGGGTATTCAATGACGACTCCATGACGGACGATCTGTAGAGAGTCCTGTCCTCTAGGAACAGGAAACCAACTGATGCGTGGGAGAGGTGCCACCCTTTTGTATCTGTAGGTTTCCTGTTCCTAAAGGGCGGATCCCCTCTCTCAGGTGGTGCTGTCATGGACGACCGAATAAAAAGACATTGTCCCTATGCACTGCCATACATATTTTGTACCAGTGTGCTTTAGCCCTCGTTGTAGGCCACCATCCCAAATCCTTTTTGCACTTTGTTACCAGCAATTTATGCAGTCTATCAGACATGGGTGGTCTTCTAGGCAGAGAGCGCAGCACTTGCAAGCTCTTTTCTCTAGCGCCTGCAAGCGCTGCTCTAAAGCTGGCCAAATCGCTGAATTCGGCCATCTTTGGTGCACCAGCATTTCTCTGATGCTACAGCGATAAACCTACCTCTGTTTTCACAGCTCAGGCTAGCTCAGCAACCATACTGCTAGTTCGAATTGTCAAGGTAAATCAGAAGGGCACTGTTCCCTGACATTTAGGAAGCTGAAAGGCAGGCGAGCGGAGCGCACCTGTACCTAAATATTGTGATATCCTCTAATAAATTAATCCGTTACACCTTTTAAAGATCTGTCCACTCAGTCCAACATTTCATGAGGGTGTTCCCCATGGAGAAGATGTTTTATATCCACATGTTCTCTGTACCAGCTCATTGCATTCATTAGGTACCCAGACTGTATAATGCGAGGTTGGGTCAGATCTCCCAGTGTGACAGCAGGGCCTTTCTTCTTGAAGGACAAGGGTTGTCCTAATGGGAGAACACATATTTGTCACTATGTGTGTGACACTGTTTCCTAAGGGATGAGATTAGATTACTCTCGCCCATGGGTTGTGCTTGGCTTTGCAGCTTAGTGACATTATTTTTCTATTTGCATACAGCCTCTTTTATTAGTACACCTTTTGGTAAGGTTAGGAGGTGGCCAATAGTGATGCATTCTACAACCATAAAATCTGCATAGTTTCAATAGTATTCTCGCCACAGAAAATAAAATAGGACAGCAACCCTGAGACTGCTACTACAGCTACGATGGGTTGCCAGTGCCACCAATGAAATAACTTGCCTACTTACTGGAAATGTATTCCCTGGTTGTCTCTTGTTGGGAGGTGCTCTGAAATGTCACTTCAGCTCAGGTTTATAAACTGCTGCAGATGTAACCAACAGGCTAATCTATGAGTGTACTCCGCTACCACTACATCTTATTAGTAGTGATGAGCGAACATGCCTGGATAACGTGTTATCTGAGTATGCTCGGTTGTTATCCAAGCATCTGGGCGCTCTCGTATATTATGTGCGAGTCCCTGCAGCTGTTAGACAGCCTGAGTACATGGGGATTGCCTGTTTGTTAGAAAGCCTCAGCACGTGTGCGGATTCCCTAACAGCCGGAAATCATACAGCCGCGGCGACTTGAACATAATATACGAGCACTCCAAGATGCTCCGATAACACCCGAGCATGCTCTGATAAGATGTTATCCGAGCACATTCGCTCATCACTACTTATTAGGGATTTGGTTGTTTCCACATTACATTCTGGATTAAAGCCTGCCATACACAATGGATGGCTGTCAGCCGAACGGTGCTTCAGACGATTGTTAGTCCGGCAGCAATCTCTGCAGTCTCTCCCATACACAAGATCTCCCATACATAGAGTGCTCACTCAGCTGAGTGCTCTTTTGTTTTCTAAAGGGGGTTTTACACATAGCGATATCGCTAGCAATATCGCTAAAACGTCACTGATTTTGTGATATTATAGCGATATTGCTAGCGATATCGCTATGTGTGATACTTACCTCCGACCGGCTCCCCCGCTGTCCATCGCTGATCGCGCGAGATTGGGCGGCTCCATTTCTCGTCGTCCGCTTCCTGCTGGGCTTCCTGCTGTGTGAGACGAGCGACGCTGGATGCGGGCGGGAGGACGTCAGGATCGTTGTGTGTGAAAGGTGAGTATCGTCCGCTGCGTCGCTGCTGCATCGCTGTGAGATCTTTCTGTGTGACAGCTCACTAGCGATCATTTAGCGATGCACCAGCGATCCTGACCGGGTCGGATCGCTGGTGCATCGCTAAATGTAAAAGGGCCTTAAGGAAAAGCCGCCGACAGACATCTCTGCCACTGACTTGTCTCCGGGAGAGCAAAGTGATTGGCAGTCAGAAATTGGATATACCTGTTCGCCATCTTCCCCGACCATCAGTTGAATGTCAGTCGTACTCTTCAATATTGTTGGGTTTGGCTGACATTAGTCTAATACGTAGGGGGGCCTTAAGACTATTTTTGACTGATGCAAGATTAGCTGAACTTTCAGCTGCTGGTGAATGCACGATGTTAAAATAAAATGCTTCTTTGGCAGGTGATTTGAAGGAGCCATTGGAGGATTACATAAAGGAAAGCCTTCCCAACAAGGTGAAACTGGTGAGAAACAAACAGAGGGAAGGACTTATTCGTGGAAGGATGGTTGGAGCTTCTCATGCGACTGGTAAGAATGTTTTAGACCAATCACTTGTCATTGCCAGCCCGACTATCAGGAATGATCACTGGGAAAATCTGTGACCGGCCTTTAACCCCTTTCTAACATCTGACAGGGCCCCTATGCCCATGGATGGGATAGTAAGTCATAGCGATCAGCGGCGTTCACGTGGTGTCAGCCGGGTTATCACAGCTGACACCCGGCACTATGTGTCAGTGCCGGGTGACACCCCGACACGTTAACCCCTGGCACACTTCGATCAAACACGGTCGCAGTGTACCGGGGGTTTAGGGAAGCATCGACAGGGAGGGGGCTCCCTCCATGCTTCCCTGAGACCCCTGCAGCAGCACAATGTGCAGCGCTGCTGCGGGGGCCTCCTTCCCTGCAGGTCCCCGGATCCAAAATGGTGGCGGGGACATGTGGGGGCCTGCAGGGATGCGGCATGAGGAAGCCTGCAGCACTACCTGTGATGTGACAGATCAGCGATCTCAAACATGACAGTTATGTGCCCCCTGGGACAGTGTAATAAAGTAAAAAAAAAATAAATTAAAAAAAGTGTAAAAATAATTTATAAAAAAATCGCTAAATTAAAAAAAAAAAAAAAAATTCCCCAATAAATTCATTTTTTGGAAATAAAAAAAAACAACAAAACAATAAAAGTACACATATTTTAGTATCTCCACGTCCGTAATGACCCGCCCTACAAAACTGTCCCATTAGTTAACCCCTTTAGTGAACCCCTTAAAAAACAAAGCAAAAAATAATGCTTTATTATCATACCGCCGAACAAAAAGTGCAATAACGTGCGATCAAAAAGACGGATATAAAGTAAATAACCATGGTACCACTGAAAACGTCATCTTGTCGGGCAAAAAATGATACAGCGTCATCAGCGGAAAAATAAAAAAGTTATAGCTCGCAGAATAAAGTGATGCAAAAATAATTATTTTTTATATAAAATTGTTTTTATTGCATAAAAGCGCCAAAACATAAAAAAAACCTAAATGAGGTATCGCTGTAAGCGTACTGACCCGAAGAATAAAACTGCTTTATCAATTTTACCACACGTGGAACGGTGTAAACGCACCCCCCCAAAAGAAATTCATGAAACGCTGGTTTTTGTTCATTCTGTGTCCCACAAATCGGAATAAAAAGCGATCAAAAAATGTCACGTGCCCGAAAATGGTACCAATAAAAACGTCAACTCGTCCTGCAAAAAATAAGACCTCATATGACTCGGTGGGTCAAAATATGGAAAAATTATAGCTCTCAATATGTGGTGATGCAAAAACTATTTTTTTCCACAAAAATGATCTTTTCACCCTCAATTTTAATTTTTCCAAGGGTAACAGGACCCCAAAAGTTATTGTGCAATTTGTCCTGAGTACGCTGATACCCCTTATGTGGGGGTAAACCACTATTTGGGCGCATGGCAGAGCTCGGAAGGGAGGCAGCGCCATTTGACTTTTTTTGGCTGGAATGGAGATTGGACCCCATGTCGCGTTTGGAAAGCCCCTGATGTGCCTAAACAGTGGAAACCCCCCACAAATGACACCAATTTGGAAACTAGACCCCCCAAGGAACTTATCTAGATGTGTGGTGAGCACTTTAAACCCCCAAGGGCTTCACAGAAGTTTATAACGCCCGTGCGTGAAAATAAAAAAAATCATAGTTTTTCCACAAACATGATCTTTTAGTCCCCAATTTTTTTTATTTTCCCAAGGGTAACAGGAGAAATTGGACCCCAAAAGTTGTTGTCCAATTTGTCCTGAGTACGCTGATACCCCATTTGTGGGAGAAAACTATCGTATGGGCACACATCGGGGCTCGGAAGGGAGGTAGTGACATTTTGGAATGCAGACTTTGATGGAATGGTCTGCGGGTGTCATGTCGCGTTTGGAGAGCCTCTGATGTGCCTAAACTGTTGAAACTCCCTACAAGTGACCCCATTTTGGAAACTAGACCCCCCCCACGGAACTTATCTAGATGTGTGGTGAGCACTTTGAACCCCCAAGTGCTTCACAGAAATTTATAACGCCCGAGCGTGAAAATAAAAAAATCATTTTTTTTCCACAAAAATGATGATGTTTTTGCCCCCAATTTTTTATTTTCCTAAGGGTAACAGGACTCCAAAAGTTGTTTTACAATTTGTCCTGAGTAGGCTGATACCCCATATGTGGGGGTAAAACACTGTTTGGGCACATGGCAGAGCTTGGAAGGGAAGGAGCACCATTTGACTTTTTCAACGCAGAATTGGCTGGAATTGAGATCAGACGCCATGTTGCGTTTGGAGAGCACCTGATGTGCCCAAACAGTGGAAGCCCCCAATTCTAACTCCAACCCTAACCCCAACACACCTCTAACCCTAATCTCAGCCCTAACTCTAGCCATAACCCTAATGGGAAAATGGAAATAAATACATTTTCTTTTAATTTTATTATTTTTCTCTAACTAAGGGGGTGATAACGGGGGGTTTGATTTACTATTTATGGCGGTTTTTATGTTTGGCAGCTGTCACACGTTAAAACATGCTTTTTATTGGAAAATATAATTTTTTAATTGTACGGCTGTACGTTATAAACTTCTGTGAAGCCCTTGGGGGTTCAAAGTTCTCACCACACATCTATATAAGTTCCTTGGGGGGGGTCTAGTTTCTAAATTGGTGTCATTTGTGGGGGGTTTCTACTGTTTTGGCACATCAGGGGCTTTCCAAACGCGACATGGTGTCCGATCTCAATTCCAGCCAAAAAAGTCAAATAGCGCTGCTTCCCTTCCGAGCTCTGCCATGCACCCAAATAGTCGTTTACACCCACATAAGGGGTATCGGCATACGCAGGACAAATTGCACAATAACTTTTAGGGCCCTGTTACCCTTGGGAAAATAAAAATTGAGGGTGAAAAGATCATTTTTGTGGAAAAAATATGATTTTTCAACTGTACGGCTGTACGTTATAAACTTCGGTGAAGCCCTTGTGGGTTCAAAGTTCTCACCACATATCTGGCATATCAAGATAAGTTCCTTGGGGGGTCTAGTTTCCAAAATGGGGTCACTTGTGGGGGGTTTCCTCTGCTGAGGCACATCAGGGGCTCTCCAAAAGTGACATGGCGTCCAATCTGAATTCCAGCCAATTTTGCATTGAAAAAGTCAAACGGCGCTCCTTCCCTTGTGAGCTCTGCCATGCGCCGAAACAGTGGTTCCCCCCCCCCATATCAGGTATCAGCGTACTCAGGAGAAATTACACAATAACTTTTGCAGTCCAATTTCTCCTGTTACCCTTGATAAAATAAAAAAAATTGGACCTGAAGTAATTTTTTTGTGAAAAAAAGTTAAATGTTCATTTTTTTTTTAAACATTCAAAAAATTCCTGTGACGCACCTGAAGGGTTAATAAACTTCTTGAATGTGGTTTTGAGCACCTTAAGGGGTGCAGTTTTTAGAATGGTGTCACTTTTGGGTATTTTCTATCATATACACCCCTCAAAGTGACTTCAAATGTGATGTGGTCTGTAAAAAATAAAATGGTGTTGTAAAAATGAGAAATCGCTGGTCAACCTTTAACCCTTATAACTTCCTAACAAAAAAAATTTTGGTTCCAAAATTGTGCTGATGTAAAGTAGACATGTGGGAAATGTTACTTATTAAGTTTTTTGTGTGCCGTATCTCTGTGATTTAAGGTCATAAAAATTCAAAGTTGGAAAATTTCAAAATTTTCAAAACTTTCGCCAAATTTCTGTTTTTTTCACAAATAAATGCAAGTTATTTGAATTAAATTTTACCACTAACATGAAGTACAATATGTCACGAGAAAACAATGTCAGAATCAGTGGGATCCATGGAAGTGTTTCAGAGTTATTACCTCATAAAGGGACAGTGGTCAGAATTGTAAAAATTGGCCCAGTCATTAGCATGCAAACCACCCTTGGGGGTAAAGGGGTTAATGCCTTTCTGTGACCTATATGGCTGGTCTGGGTCTGACCAGACCAATAGGCATTTTGTTACTGCTTCTCTACTCCTGCTAATCGGGTGGGGGGTAAGGAGAGGGTCACCTGCTATGACTAGACCCAAATTCGAAGTTACAAGCATGTAAAGTGGAGAAAGGAAAGAGACCATTGCTTTGAGCATATTACTGGCTCAAAATAATGGTGGTCATGTTTGTTGTGAATTTTACTATTGATTTAAGTAAAATTTCTTTAAGGTATTGTTCTGCTTTTCTTATTGATGACCTTGATGTAGGATATCAATATCAGATTGGTGGGGTCCCCGACTCTTGGCACCTCGTTAATCAGCTGTTTGAAGAGGCTGCAGCAACCTCATAAGATGTCCTCCTCCATGGGTTGTTATGTGTGCTGTACTTGATGAATGAATAATTTCACACGACCCTGGTCCAACAGCTAGGTCCTGTAGTCCGTGGCTGTTGTGTAGGAACCCTGCAAACAATGACGTGGCAGGAGGACAGTTAACCAAGAGGAGTCGAGGTTGCCAGAATGTTCCCAAGGCTCCCGTCCACCAGCCATTATTAACGTGGCCGCTGGACCAAGGTTCTGCAAATTGATTTCCTCACCTGTAACAACTACAGTTTTTCCCTCTGTGTGATTATGTACGTGGGCAATGTTTCTAGTAGTTTTTAATGTTCTCCCCACCTTACAGGTACCTACCATTTCTCTTCTGTACTTTCAGGTGATGTCCTGGTGTTTCTGGACAGTCACTGTGAGGTTAATGAGATGTGGTTACAGCCTCTGCTCACTCCCATCAAGGAAAATCTCAAGACTGTGGTGTGTCCAGTCATTGACATCATCAGCGCTGACACCCTGATGTACAGCTCGTCCCCCGTAGTGCGTGGTGGATTTAATTGGGGTCTGCACTTTAAATGGGACCCGGTTCCTATGTCTGAGCTAGGAGGTCCTGATGGATTCACTGCTCCTTTTCGGTAATGGTTTAATATTTCATGGTCAATTATTTTGCACACCAGAAATTTAGAATAATCTTTATAGAGAAATTAGGATTCAGTCCTGATTTACAGATTACAAAATGCCAAAGTAAGAAAGAAATGAAGCGACATCAGGCGTTTACTGTCGTGGTTAAACCCCTAAATTTGTTTTCCTCTTGTAAAGCTGTAGAACACAAGACGCGTTCTCATCGGGTTCCTATAACTTTGTGTCCTAGATCGGATACATCCAGGACTCCGCTGCCAAGGGGTCTCGTAGCAAACATCTGGCAGAGATGTCAATGTGAATACTTGACCTGACTCTTCGTATCTGGAATGTAAAGGATTCATTTGAGCAAGAAATGGATAGTATTCGAGTCTTACTAGCTGGATTGTTTATTGGAAAATGTTGTGTGGTTTTGTTGGCGGCGTATCTGTAGTGCTGTAAATTCACCACTGCAATATGGAAGTGATTTTTTTTTTTAACCTTTCCAGAAAAAAGAAAAAACTTCCCAGAAGTCCTCAACACGTGAAGGTCATCTGGGTTTTATCCACCTCACAATTACATTGAAAGTAATAATTACCAGTAAAAAACAAAGTCTTTGATAATGTTGGCACATGGAATAGAAATAATACGTTAAGGACAAGGTTTAGACTGATCCGACGCTGCGCTAAAATACTATAAATTTGGCGCATGTCGTCATTTAAAGTGGTCAACTGTTCACGGGATGTAAGTAAGATGTATAATTCTTGGAGGTCCTACCGCTGAGACCTTCACCCATCTCCAGAACTGAGTGAATGAGACAGTAGCGAGCATGTGCGACCACCACTCCTATAGGCCATGAATGGATTTGGTGGTCGCACATGGTCACTACTACTCCATTCATACATTTGATATAGGGTTACACTGACATTTTCATTCAGGAACTTTTATTCTTGAAGTGATGGCGGAGCTGAGCAGGCGTATGCATCATTCAGTATTGGATAAGAAGCGTTGCTGTCTCCTCTTACGATACAAATGCAGTCCTTATGCCTTCATTAAAGGGACTACATGTGGCCGTTTCCGTCCATAAACAGCACCAGCTTTGCCCCCGGGCCGTGTCCAGACATTGGAGCTCACTCACATGCTCTTCAATGGGACAAAGGTGCAAATGCAGATGCAGCCCATGGAAATTAGTGGCCCTCTCTCTGGAAAAGGATATTAAAGTGCATGTACCATCAGAAAGTGAACATTTTCTAAATCAAGTTTTTGTGTGTTTAAATGTATTTGACCACATTTTGGCATTGTTTTATTTTTCTTTCCATATCACAATCTGTATTAAAAAAAAAAATAAATAAAAAATAAATTATAAATCTTGCTATTTTCACACTAACCACTGAGGCTATTTTCAACTAAAGCCTTGTCCTTCCAGGAAGTATTTCCAGCAGGTTTGTTATCATTAGAGGCAGGATTACAATGACAGAAAACACAGCTGATAACACAGGATCCACCAATCACAATACATGATTATCCCCCCACCCTCCTTTTATAATAACTATTTGTACACGCTCATTAGATGCTTCAGTACAAACATGGTGTCTGTGTCGGTCTATTGTTGCTAATGCACATGTGACTTTTCTAAAAGAAAAGTTGGTGTCTTAAAAAAAATATATCCGAGTGGGATATGGAGATAAAAAACATTTCCACATTTTTTTATTTTTTTTTTAAATACAGTTAATGCAAAAACCTGATTTAAACAAAACCTGATTTTATCATTTTCTTATGACACGTTAAAGTCCTACAAAACCGTTTTGACATTTGGATTTGTTTTCTGGCCCAAATCCTATATACATGCTGTTTTGTGCATTAGATCTTAACATAACTCACTGTCTTCGTGCATTTCTCCTATATTGCAGGTCTCCCACCATGGCTGGAGGACTTTTCGCAATGGATCGAGAGTATTTTAACACACTGGGGCAATATGACAGTGGCATGGACATTTGGGGTGGAGAAAACCTGGAGATATCATTTCGGGTAAGTATAGGAAACATTTGGAGCTAGATTAGCTTTATTTAGATACAGCTGGGTAAACTTGTATTCTTGTTGGGATTATTTTTACTTATTACATAATCCTTCCTTTTCACCTAATAGAAGCGTAACCTTTTACATCTCATGTTCCTCATTTACGGCACATGTGTGATTTTCCCTATAGATGCTTCATGTATTCTGCAGTTACCTCTCTAGGACTCTGTAGCCCCCCATATTAGGTATCAGCCACTAAGCTGCTCTCTGCTCCTCGTAATAACTGTAGCCCCCGTATTATGTCTCGGCCTCTAAGCTGCACTCTGCTCCTCGTAGTAACTGTAGCCCCCGTATTATGTCTCGGCCTCTAAGCTGCACTCTGCTCCTCGTAGTAACTGTAGCCCCCGTATTATGTATCGGCCTCTAAGCTGCACTCTGCTCCTCGTAATAACTGTAGCCCCCGTATTATGTATCGGCCTCTAAGCTGCACTCTGCTCCTTGTAACTGTAGCCCCTGTATTATGTATCGGCCTCTAAGCTGCACTCTGCTCCTCGTAGTAACTGTAGCCCCCGTATTATGTATCGGCCTCTAAGCTGCACTCTGCTCCTCGTAGTAACTGTAGCCCCCCGTATTATGTATCGGCCTCTAAGCTGCACTCTGCTCCTGCGGTAACTATAGTTTATAGTCCCATTCACACAGGCTCATTGATTGCCATGATTTCATCTTTTACAAGTGTTTGGTACAAGAGTTGGCCAGTGTGAATGAAGCGGATCCATGGTAAATAAAAAAACAATTATTGATCGGACGACTTTTCTATTTGACAGCAGTAGGGGATTTTGGCCATCAAATGCTTATTACAAGCCTTTTCGCAATCTTTATTACTTTGTTAATGGTTTGGAAAGTCATGTCCTTTTATAGACACAGCTTTTAATGATATTTTCTATCCTGTTCAGATCTGGATGTGTGGAGGAAGCCTGCTCATTGTACCTTGCTCCAGGGTTGGGCACATATTCCGGAAAAGACGTCCATATGGATCACCTGGCGGCCATGACACTATGGCTCATAATTCCCTAAGACTGGCCCATGTATGGATGGACGACTACAAGGTATTTGCTATTTTGTATTGTATTTACTTCCTTTTTATCTTACATCATGATATGGATCCTGCGGACGCAGGCTGGCCTCACTTCCTGAATCATTAGTTGACCAGTTTCTGCCTCTTTTCATCCATTTATGGCTGCTGAGAACGTGGCAGAGGTCCGTTCAGACCACAAAATTGTACTTTATGCCACTCTATGGAGTCACATAATAAAGCATAGCAGGAGAGAAAATATTTCACAATTACAATTGGTAGAATCTCCTTCATACGGTGAAATTAAAAAGTAAGTGAACCCTTGGGAATTACCTGGATTTCTACATTGATTACTAATTAACCATGGTGCGATGCAATCATTAACATTTCTAGGATATCGCACCCTCTCCAGCCATGCCACAGCTCAATAGGGTTAATGTCACGACTCTGACTTGGCCATTGCAATTCACAAATCTTTTCTTCATCCGTTCTTTAGTTAAAGGGGTTGTCCAGGCTTTTCACATAATCTCAGTACATATCTGGGCTGCAGAATTATGACAATAAGTAATTTACTTTCTGTGACTAGTTTGAACGGTTTTCTAGATATTCTGAACAAAACGTCCAAGGGGGGGTGTGTTCTGGCATTGAAATGAGAACTGGTCGTAACTTCCTACTGTACTCCAAACATGCCCTCTATAGCAACAACCCCACCCTCCTTAGCTACAGGCCCTCCCCGTCCACATGAAGCAGCCCTCATCACACAGTAACAAATCCTCCACCTCTAGCAGCCTCACTGCAGAGAGCAGACCACCCAGCTGCTCCTCCTCCAGACACACGCTGAACAGTGATCTATGGAAAGTGAAACTAGTGAGGAGGGAAAATCGTCCTGTATTCTGCAATGATCGCAAGGCAGCCGCAAACCACAATGCTCCCTCCACCATGCTTCACAGGTGGGAAGAGATTTTAGGTTAGGTTTGCGCGGTTCTTTATCATCCAGACAGGGCAGTGTACATTTGTGGAATATCAATGCCACCTTCCACAAACACCATTCCTGTTAAGTGTTTTCTAAAAGTGGACACATAAGGAGCTTTTGCAGATTGTAGAGCTTCAGTATGTCTCTAGTTCTTTCACATCCTTTTGATGACCATTGTTTTTTTTGTTTTTGGAGTGCAGCAGTCCATATTCTCCATTTGTAGGCAGTTCATCTAGCCACTGATTGATGTGTACCCCCAGGTGTTAGTGCACACGTAGCAGAAATTTTCTGCTGAAAAACAGGACTCCTTTCCCAGAAATCGCGCGTTTTTTTTCTGCGCGTTTTTTTCCGTGCGGTTTCTAGACACATGGAAAAAGCCAGAAAAGCGAACCCCCCCCCCCCCCCCCCATGAGCATGCTGCGGTTTTTACAGCGATGCGTTTTTTCGCGGTAAAAAGCGCATCAATGTGCACAAAAAGTGCTAAATGCATAGAAATGAATGGGAAGCTTCTTTTTTGCGTTTTTCCCGCAGATTTTTTGGCAAATCCGCGAAAAAAAAACGCTGTGTGTGAACACAGCCTTAAACAAAGCCTTTGTAGCCAACTTCACGTTTCTGTATCATGACTCCTGAAAATTGCATGGTATATTAATGTCATTCCTGAGACCATATTGGTCGGTATCCAGGGTGTGTGCGCCTAGCTTTAACTTGCAAAGCAATAGTGAAGTCCACCCTTCCATTCTCCTTTCCTTAATAGAAACCTTTTTTGCCTATTAGCTTGTGAGTTCGTAATTAAGACTAAAGTTCACTTTTCTCTCTGTGCCATTCATGTTTTACTTAATGTGCTCCGTAAAATACTTCAATAGAACAACTGTTTGTGTTATTAGTGTTACATTAGTTGATAACATGACTTTGCTAACAGTCAGACCACACTGTATTAGTATTCAACACACAATGTTGAAAGTTTCACTTTTTCTTGCCACTATATGACTACCCATAGCCTCAGGTTAATGATTCTGTAGATCATGTGGTTGTTTTTCTTTACTGGCTGCATAAAAATTACTAGTCCAGAATCACGTTTTAAGTAAATGTTCTGAGCAGTGACGTCCGTCTACAGTAATGACCTTTCTTTTATGACCAGGAGCAGTATTTTGTCCTCCGACCTGAGCTCAGGAGCAGAGATTACGGAGACATCAGCGAACGAGTGGCCTTGAGAAACAGATTGAATTGCAAGTCATTTAAGTGGTATCTGGATAATATTTACCCTGAGATGCAAATTTCTGGTCCTAACGCCAAAGCCCAACCACCTGTATTCGTCAATAGAGGCCAAAAGCGGCCCAAAATCCTAAAACGTGGGAGGGTAAGATGATTGTTTCTGTCAGGCTTGCTATATGTGCTGTATGGTTATTTACATAAAGGTGGGCAAATGGCCTGTTAATAAAAGAATAAAGCTGACTGCCTAGCACCACCTATTTGAGGCAGAGACCAAATATTGTTCACCCTTACCATGAGCTTTGCCACATGAGTTAAGATCGGTCAAATGAGGGTCTCCTGAGGCAAAAGACCTCCATTATAGCAGAAATTGTGTATGAAAAAAACAGAATGATTAAAGATTAGTAAAAAGCTGCCAAAAATCAAGGAGAAGAATTTGTGGATTAACATTCTTTTCTTGTAAATCCTGAAAAAATAACTAAAATGAGGGAAACAAACAAAATGTGGATATAAAATGGGAGAAGAAATGATGGGAATTAGGCTGTGTAAGACACCCGGCTAGAATGCTCAAGATCAGCGTTAATGAGCATGTAACAAATATTAGAAATGGCACCGTATGTAGTAAAGTGATTTACAGCAAATTAGCTAGTTGGAGGAATGGTGTGGGGTCACAAGTACATGGTACGTACACAGGTCTTTTATTGGGAATAGTACCCCAGAAGCACGCTTTTGCCTTCACTCTACCAAAAACTTGGTTTTGGGAACATATACCTCTAAGGGCTTCCTTGGAATTCTCCTCCAGATTGTGTATCCTTATCTTCAGCCTTTTATGTCACTAGGGTAACTCCTTTAGGTCTGATGAAGAGTTAAAACCTGAAAAGTTGCCAGTCTATTGCCACGTTACGACCATCAAGCTATACTACTGTCCCTTTGTTATTGAAATAGTGCGATTCCTTTTTTTTATTAATATGAGAAGCCACTAATAAAATCACTTCCTTATACTTGTGTCTATTGCTGTGCGGTTCCTCCAAATAGCTGTACTACATGGAGTTTAGGAGCACAGTGGTCTGCTCCCGAACAACCAGCACCCACTGGTAAAGAGAATCCGTCAGCAGCTTTTTTGCTATGTAATCTGACAGCAGATCAGCGATCACTTAGTTTACGGGATGCATCAGTTATGATAGGATCACTGTTTTCTCTGTTGCAGAGTTTACCTATATAATAACTCACCCATGTCACTGATTTCTGTGTACAATGTATATTGACAGAAAGCGGCTAATCAGTGGTGGTGACGTGGTAGGACTTAGAGGCTCAAAGCTGCTGCCTATCCTGTAATGATAATCTGATAAAACACTGATCTGTATTGAAACAACAAAACACAGCCTAGTAAGTGACACATCGCTGGAATCTGGCTCACTTCCCCTACATCATGGTGCTCTCAGATCACGTAGCAAAAACCTGCTGACGGATTCTCTTTTTTATCTACAAATCAGCTAGACTAGGGAACCAAAACCCTTTTTTAAAAGTACTATATCTAATGAAGCATCCTGGGAGGGATCCGAGAGTACGAAGATGTATCGGGATAGATCCTGGCAAGGAGGGAGGAAATTATTCAGAAGCAAAAGACTAGACAAGATCTGTAGTGAGGGCACCATAAACAGTCACCGCCCAAAATATTGTGCCAATATCTTCTAGCAACAGTTTTTCCAACAAGGTTAGCGCTCGCTCTCAGTTGTACAATATGTCTTACATTCTGTTGTTCAGCACGAGATACCATCTTTGATGGGGAGTCAATCCTATACAGCATCTGGTTGGCAAAGTCAAGTGGTTGGATCTGGGAGGACATGGTCTGTTTAACAGTTTTATTGATTCGCTGGTCCATAAATTCAGCAAAAGAATCAGTAACATGTTGACTTTAGTCACCAGTGCATCTCAATGGCCAGTGAAAAAGCAAAAGGCAAGTCGGATGAAAATTTACGTTGCCAACTTAGAGAGCTGGAACTTTGTTTTATATATATATTGCTATTGATCAGGCCTATCATAAGATATTCATTTGTATTAGAGGAGAAGGATGGGTAAGAGGAGAACAGTGATTTGTAAAGGGTTAATTTGTAGAAGAAATAGCTGCCTCTAAAGAGATTTATGTTAATCTCTCACTTCAAAATGTAGACAGCCAGCTTCCATACACTGAGGAAAAGGCTGTAAAAGGCTTGTTGCTGTGTCTGGCCTTTTACTTCTGCTCCAGATTACACAGGGATCCATCTTACATCTCTCCTTACCTAACTACATCAAGCATGACGCAAGATAACAGCCCCGATCACCCATTTATTTTCATGCTGTAAACTCATAGACTCTTCCCATGCAGGTCAGAAGCAAGAAGTGTCTCACAGCTGTCAACTAGTGAGACAGCAGAGAGTCAAGCTTCAGCTGATTTCAGTGAGACAATTTTTTCCCCCATGTTATATACAAATATTTGAAACCGGTGAATCTGTCAATGGGTTTGGCCGATGTGCTAATCTGAATGGAGGCGCTGGCCGACTGATCGTGAAGGGAGATGTCAATCAAGCATGTCCGAATAGGGATTGCTGATTGCATTGTTCTAGAAATAAGCCTCTGGCAGACATGTCTGTCTGTTACTTCCTCGTAGAGGACACAGGAGTGTTCGGAGGAGTGAGTGCTCCTGTGTGTCTGCAAGATTACGGAGGAGGCTGCCGGCCAAATGATTGGCTGAAGCATCGTTCGGCCAACAGCCACCTAGAGTGTATGGCCGGCTTTACTGTAGCACAAATGACTTAAGAAGAAACCGTCTGCCTGTTATGATAACAAAGGTGTCGGAGCACACAGGGCATTGCAGCTGTGTATGGGGTACTTTGCTGCAGACTACATAGCCAAAAATGTAAATATAGTAACCTCAGGCTATAATTGGTTGGGTTTTTGAACAAAATTGATTCTTCATGTCTTTTCCATGTCCCCATAACATTCTTGGCCATGGCTGCTTCTATCTGCTTACACTGTGAGCCATGATGCCTTTTCTATATAAATAAATATCCAGAAGGATTTTCTTTCGCTAGATTATCTGTAAAATAAAAAAAATTCCTCTGGCAGTATCTCAATCTGTGGTTTATATAAAGGCACCGAGATATAAGAACGGTACTGCTTGGCCTTACAAATGCACTCAACCCGATTAGGGAAGGGGATGGGTCATCTCTGGTGAGTTACCGTAGGATGTGAGGGACGGTAGGGAGAGAGCACTTCCGTACTTCAGCACGCTTACCTGCCCACTTCTTTCAGTATCGATCATAGGAGGTAAATCCAATGTGAAAAAGTTCTATGGTTACACTAAATAGGTTATTTTAGCTTTTAGGGTTTTTTTTTATTGATGTTAGATCAAAGAAAAATCACAAACGACTGGTTATGAAGACCCAGAATCACATAAAACATGCACTGAAATCAGACCTAGCGAGTGGTGGTCAGGGTTTGATACAATGCAGGTATATGGACCCAAATTGGGTGAGGCGCACCTCAGTATAGTATAAAACCTATTGGGACAGGGCGATAACCATAAATACATATCATCCATGTAAAAAAATCGCAGTCTCCTTTTGAAGGCTAGCCACAATGTGGGTTTCGATGGAGCACCATGATGGCAGGCATGGAGGGTCTTCAGCAGACCACCTGTTGTCATAGCAACCCATCGGCGCCCTGTTCAACCATCAGCCTACTTAAGACAACGTAATCTCTAAACCACTTTTATTTCTTTTTCAGCTCATCAACATGCAGACAAGCCGGTGTCTTGTGGCCCAAGGTCATCCTAGTCAAAAGGGAGGATTAGTCGTTGCCAAAGATTGTGACTTTAACGATTCTGACCAGGTAATGGCGTTACTGTATAAGTGGGTCCGGGAAAGTCTGAATATCTTTACACCAGATCTGGGGCTTCTAGTCTGTGCTCGTCCTAGTGGTATTCTGTCTAATGTAATGAGCAATAATCCCAGACAGTGAGGACTTTATAGGGCAGAGGTCTCATACAGCCATGCACTCCCGCATCCTCCTGTACATATATAAATGACGATATCAGAGGCACAAGTCTGTGCAAATTGTAAAAGAAATATTAAGAGTGAGAACCAGCAATGGTGCAGAATGATAACACATCTGTGTGACATTTACAGGTCTGGACATATAATGAAGAACATGAGCTCATCCTGAGTAATCTGTTGTGCTTGGATATGTCAGAGACCCGCTCCTCAGATCCTCCTCGTCTGATGAAATGTCATGGATCTGGTGGATCACAACAATGGGTGTTTGGTGTAAGTATATTTTATAGATTCTTCTCTTTGGCTGTCACACTCGCTGGAGACGGGGAAGCTGAGAGTGAAGCGACGTTCACACTATCAGTATCTGTGGTCCACTCCTGAGTTTGGCTTAATCAGAGGAAAAGTATAACAGAAACACGTCACCACTTTTCACGCACTCCTGCTGCCGTTTGCTCGGGTCTAAACTATATTGGCACAGAAAGAATAGAGGATCACCGGTAGTTTTTGGCCTTCAGTAATAGAAAAAAAAAAATCTTTCTCCCCACACACCTTCCTGTTTTCATTGACAGGTCTGACTTCATAGAGCTAGAGAAGGGTTGAGATAGGTGGGAGGGTGCACTTAAATTATTGGCCTCACAGTGAAGGACTGAGCACTTGTACTTGGTTTGGACAGTCATTCTGTGCTGCCAGATTCCCTTTAACGTGGCCAAACAGTGCAGCGCATCCACTTGTTTCGCATCTACCACTGCCGTCCTCTGGCTCCTGTAAAGCCGGAGCTGTCAGTCAATGAAGAGTACGGTGGAGATGGATGGAAATCAAGTAGATGGGAAAGTGCACTGAACGTGTAAGCAGGTGCCTGGGTGCAAAAACGCAGCGAATGCAGAGCAAGGTCTAACACAGTGCGTTTTAATTTATAACAACAGTGAACTCCTTGCAGGGAGATAATAGTTAATTAACAGTAGAATTATGATCTAACACAACAGTCTTATTAATAAACTTCACTTATCGTGACTTCTCTGTCCTTAACCGCATGCAGTCCGATGAGAGTTGTAATACCGACAATTATTATTATGCATTTATATAGCGCCATTTATTCCATGGCGCTTTACATGTGAAAAGGGGAAATATAGACAAGTATAATAAACATGTGCAGTGGGCCTGTCACACTAAGCGATATCGCTATAACGTCACAGGTTTTGTGACGTTATAGCGATATTGCTAGCGACATCGCTATGTATGATACTTACCTCCGACCGGCTCCCCCGCTGGTTATTGCTGATCGCACGAGAATGTCCTAGGCCATTTCTCGTCGTCAGCTTCCTGCTGGGTTTCCTGTGGAGAGACGAGCGTAGGTGCAGGCGGGAGGACGTCAGGATCGCCTGGTGTTGACAGGTCAGTAGCGACCCCCGTCCTCTGCGCTGTCGCTGGTGAGATCTGCCTGTTTGGCAGCTCATTAGCGACCACTTAGCGATGCACCAGCGATCCTGACCGCGTCATATTGCTGGTCGGGATCGCTGGTGCATCTCTAAGACAATGGACACACAAGTACATAAGGATGGGGACCCTGCCCGTGAGGGCTTACAGTCTACAGGGATGGGTGAGGATACAGTAGAAGAGGGGGTAATGGGACAATGGCCGGCACAGCGTCCTCAGGCGCAACTTGCCAACAAACGGTCCAGCTTCTGATGGCAATGGGGGTCACTGGTTTTTCCCATTGAGCCCCTAGTCCAGCAACCTGTAACGCTGAGATGGGAAGTGCCCTAGAAGTCTCTGACCGGTGTGTGCTCTGCTGCACCACGCCTGCCAAAAGGAGGGGGAACACACCTCCCGATCCTGCAACTGGCATTCGCTTCTCAATGCGAGCACCATACACTGTTTGAGCAAGCGCAGTGTCGGGCGCCAAGCCACTGACTCTCGTGGGTCCTGAGGTAAACTGTCCGAGGGAGCACCTCCGCACTCTCTCTCTGCGGAGCGTGGTACACCTCTGCTTCCTCTCCCTGCCAGTGGGAACCTGAACCCTTTTCCCGCGCTTCCTGCTCTCACCACACCCCCTCTTACCAGGTCATGGGTCCTGTCCGGTTCCCCATTCTTTCCCCCGGCAACACTGGACGCAGCCTCAACAGTTCCGGACCTGGCATTGCACAGGTACCCACAGACCGGTCTTCCTTCTTACAAACAGTTTGGCCAGGTGAACGGTGCACGAAGTGACTGTGCTTTGTCTGAGCCATCATTTTGTGCTGACAGACTCCCTATTACTTCCTCCCTTGATTCCAATAGTCAGAACTGGAGTAGTGTCAATCAGTTCTTTTGATCCAACTTCCCCAACGTCTCCCAGCAGAAAATAAATTATGTACCATCGAAAAAATTCCAAGCATGTGGTGTGTATTATGCCAGCACATTGTATCACCGGTCGCAGTGATTACACCCTTGGCTAGTTGTCCTGAAAACCTCTCAGTAAACTTGCCATGGGTGGCACCAGTATATGGTTGACATTCCAGGAATAGTACACTTTGTAACTGGTTTTATGAGGAATGAGGTTTTTTTCTTCTTGTGTGAATAAGAAAACATCAGAATTCGTAAGATGTGCTTTCTTCCTCCAGAAAAACAACCGCCTCTATCAAGTGTCAGTCGGGCAATGCTTGAAGCTCATGGACTCCCTCAGTCATAAGGGATACGTGGCCATGGCAATCTGCGATGGGTCACCAGCTCAGCAATGGCATCTGGAGAACTGAAGGAGACACAGCCGAACCGGTCCGTAAAGGAAACAAGAATCTCAAAGGCATTACAAGCCGTATGCTGCTATTTTAATATGATACAGTTTTAAGGAATATATTGTCAATCTCTTAACATGTTGCGCATGTAGGCAGTGGATTAGGTGCAAGCATCGCAAACCGCTTCCCGCTACTAATGTTCAATTTAGTGCAACACTTTAGAGGTGGGTCGGATTTTAAAAATTGTTTTAAATAAGGTCTTGAATCATCTTTGATATATAGGAAATTGAGACCATTTTAAGCAGTTTTTTTTATTTTACTATACATCATATCATCAGTATTTTTACAAGTTTGTACAATTCAATCGTGACAAGTTTTAATTCTTTAGAAATTCCGGAGCAACCTGTTACTTTAATATGGACTTTGCAAGGCTTGGGGCATTTTTTTTTTAATCTATTGCCATCTGTATAATTTTATGTTCTTTCTCGCAATTTGATTTTGAAAAATTTTATCTGGGAAATTTTTTTTTTTTTTTTTTTTTTTAAAGACTATTAAAATGACTTGAAAAAGGCAGGTTGTCTGCTGTTACTGTTGGTGAATATGAACTAACATTCTAGTCTGCAATGTATTGTGGTGATTATAAATCCGAGGACGCTATCGGCGTGCAGATTAGCTGCAGTGATTTACACTTACTGGAAAGTGTGCTGTATGTAGCAACCAAGATTCCATGGTATTTCCTAATATTTTGTGTTTTGTTCAATCATCTATACCACTCCAAAAATTAAGCAAACACTTGAATTTCTGATAGAAATTTTGTTCTCAACTAATTAAACAATGATACATCAATAGCAGGAAGGGACTGAAATTCAGCCCTGGCATTAGGACGCACACAGGTCCATGCTGACCATACCTGGGTATGCTCCTTTGAAAGGGTGGTGGATGGTGTCCTAGGGCATCTCTTCTCACACTTTGTTCAGGAGCTCGCCAATACCCTGATCTGTACCAATACATAATGTCCTACGAGGTCTCAATTGGATTGAGGTCCTGGGAACATTAACGCAAGTCACTGGCATCGATGCCTTTTTCATCCAGGAACTGTCTAGCTAAGGAGTCTCAAACTCGTCTGGTTATACGGGCCGCATATAGAAAATATTTTAATTTGGGGTGCTGTATTCTTGGAAGGACAAAGTAACACTTTATGTCAGTAGATCGTGTACCCTTGGATGCACATTCAACTGAAATGTATTGCCGTGCAGAGACAAGCTCTCTACACAGCAATAGAAATGCAAGCCACCGGCCATTCAGAGGGTAATGGAGAGACGCTGCTCCAACTGATTTTAAACAAGTAGAAAGGATGCGCACTCAGCTGTGGGAGGGGTGCTGGATGTAATCCAAGTCAACTAGTAGTAGATAGTCAGCTGCAGTCAGAGATTGTGCAAGAGAAGTCTATTATCCAAAAAGTATACTAGTACACCACAATGCTTGTAGAAGGCAGACAATGGGTAGAGCAATAAGGTTACATTTCGACCCGACCTGGGTGTTTCTCAAGCAACGCTAGAGAGGGAAGATACAACTATACAAATTAAAATAAATGTGCTGTACAAATATGCAGTGAAGTCTGTGATACAATGGAAATCCGAGTGATATGAAAATTTAAATGAAAACAAAAAAAATAATCATCAAGATTAAAACGGAAATAAAACCAAAAAAAAAAAATCAAAAGAGAAGAGTAATAAATGGAGTAGAAAATGGGAAATCATTTTGTAAACATAAAGTGGAAATAAAAAAAAATTGTGAAAAAATGGTATAAAGATTGAAAATAAATAACCAAGTGATGGGAATGGAAGCACAAAAACTACAAAAAGTCATGTGAAAAAGTTGAAAAAGGAGATTTTTGTGTACTCACCGTAAAATCTCTCTTCGCCTTTAATTGGGGGACACAGAACCTTGGGTCTTATGCTGCTGTCCACTAGGAGGCGACACTATGCATAATCTGAAAAAGATTAACTTTGGCTCCTCCTCTGCAGTATACACCCCTGGACGGCGTCAGCCTTCTCCAGTTTTGTGCCAAAGCATAAGGAGGAACGTAACCAAATAACATAACCATGTCTGTAAGAAGGCTACTATGTACGAGCTCAAAGAACAATATGAGAACTCAACAGGAAACAACGGCCCGTAAGGGCAACAGGGTGGGAGCTGTGTCCCCCCAATTAAAGGCTAAGAGAAAGAGATTTTACGGTGAGTACACAAAAATCTCCTTTACTCTGTCGCCTAATTGGGGGACACAGAACCTTGGGACGTCCCAAAGCAGTCCCTGGGTGGGAAGCAGTGGACGAATATTGTGCTGACAGTCCCCTAGACTTGGGGTACTGCCGCCTGCAGAACCAGTCTACCCAGGCTCGCATCCGCTGAGGACTGGGTATGAACACTGTAGTGTTTCGTAAACGTGCGTAGGCTAGTCCAAGTGGCCGCCTTGCACACTTGTTGTGCCGAAGCCTGATGCCGAATGGCCCAGGAGGCCCCTACTGCCCGTGTAGAGTGTGCCGTGATACCGGCCGAAAGAGGGGAACTGTTAAGTCGGTAGGCCTCATGTATGGTGGACCTGATCCACCTGGCAAGGGTAGCCTTGGAAGCCGGCAACCCCTTGCGACTACCTTCCGGAAGAATGAAGAGGGAATCAGATTTCCGGAAAGGTGCAGTCCTGGACACGTAAATTCGCAATGCTCTGACGAGGTCAAGCGTATGCAGAGCCTTCTCCACTCTATGAACCGGAACCGGGCAAAGGGAAGGCAGTGAAATCTCTTCATTAAGGTGAAAGTTGGACACAACCTTCGGAAGGAAGGATGGTACCGTGCGGAGAACCACCTTGTCCTGGTGAAAGGCTAGGAAAGGCCGTCTGCAGGAAAGTGCTGACAATTCCGACACTCTGCGTAACGAGGTGATCGCCACTAGAAAAACCACTTTCTGAGACAGAATGGAGAGTGGAACTCCTCTAAGAGGTTCGAAGGGTGGAGCTTGCAATGCTGTCAGGACCAGATTGAGGTCCCACGTATCCAGCGGACGTTTGTAGGGAGGAACCAATCGGGAAACTCCCTGGATGAAAGTCCTTACTTGCGGTTTAATAGCAATGCGCTTTTGAAAAAGGACTGAAAGCGCCAACACCTGACTCTTAAGCGAACTTAAGGATAGCTTGGCATCTAGGCCCGATTGAAGAAAACCTAGTACCTTCGGGAGGGAATAAGGGAGTGGGACTTGTCCATGAGATTCGCACCAAGAAAAGAAAGCTCTCCAGGTACGATAATAGAGCTTGGCGGAGGCAGGCTTCCTTGCTTTGATCATAGTTGTAATGACTGCCGGTGAAAAACCTGCCTGGGTTAGAATCCAGGTTTCAAGGGCCATGCCGTCAAATTGAGAGCCCCTGAATTCTGGTGGAAGAACGGACCTTGAGACAGAAGGTCGTGACGGTCGGGTAGACGCCAGGGGGCGTCTGCCGTAAGTTGGACGATGTCGGCGTACCAAGTACGTCTGGGCCAGTCTGGCGCGATGAGGATGGTCGGAACTCCCTCTTGCTTGATCTTCCTCACGACCCTGGCGATTAGGGGGAGGGGTGGAAAAATGTACAGGAGTCGGAACTGGGACCAGTCCTGGACCAGGGCATCCGCTCCGAGCGACCGCGGGTCGTGTGTCCTGGCCATGAAATTGGGAACCTTGGTATTGAGATGGGATGCCATTAGGTCCACATCCGGGGTTCCCCAGCGTTGACAGATCTGGTAAAAAATCTCGGGATGGAGAGACCACTCCCCCGAGTCCATTCCTTGCCTGCTGAGGAAGTCGGCGTCCCAGTTTTCTACACCCGGAATGTGTACCGCAGAAAGTACCGACCTTGTGTCTTCCGCCCAGCGGAGGATATGAGCCACTTCTCTCATCGCCTGGGCGCTGCGGGTCCCGCCTTGGTGGTTCACGTATGCCACAGCCGTGGCATTGTCCGACTGTATCCGTATGTGCGAGGCTGCAAGCAAGTGATGAAAGGCTCTCAGTGCCAAGAGAATGGCCCTGATTTCCAGAACATTGATGGGCAATGTCACTTCCCTCGGTGACCACTTGCCCTGTGCCCTGTGATGTAGGTGCACCGCCCCCCAGCCTGTCAGGCTTGCATCGGTAGTCAGGATCTTCCATTGTCCTGAGAGGAATGGCTTCCCTCGTGTAAGCGAGGTTGGTTTGAGCCACCAATGCAGGGACCTCCTGGTTGATGACGTCAACCTGAACTCCCTGTCGAGGGAGAAGGGGTTCCTGTCCCAAGATCTGAGCATGGCTAGTTGAAGGACCCTGAGGTGAAACTGGGCAAATGGCACTGCCTCTATTGCTGCTGCCATCCGGCCGAGGACTCTCATGGCAAACCGGAGAGATCGAGGAGGACTGCGAAGGAGTGTGCGAACTCCCAGACGGATGGCCAGTGTCTTGTCCTTGGGAAGGAGCACCAGGCCCCTGGCGGTGTCGAATACCATTCCCAGGAATGTTAGAGTCCGAGTTGGGATGGTCGACGATTTCTGTAGGTTGACTAGCCATCCCAGGCGACTCAGAGTGTCTAGAGTGATTGAGACACTGACCTCGCAGTCTTTGAAAGTGGGAGACTTGACGAGGAGGTCGTCCAGGTACGGGACGACTAGGATGCCTCTTGAGTGCAGGACGTCCATGGTGGCCGCCATGACTTTGGTGAACGTTCTTGGAGCCGTGGCGAGTCCGAACGGAAGGGCGACAAACTGGTAGTGGTTTTGGTTGACCGCGAACCTGAGAAACCTTTGGTGGGCGGGAGCAATTGGTATGTGGAGATACGCATCCTGTATGTCTATGGAGGTGAGGTATTCTCCCTGCTCCATGGATGCAATGATGGACCGGAGGGACTCCATGCGGAAATGACGGACCCGTACGTAATTGTTGAGCTGTTTTAGGTCCAGTATGGGTCGGACGCCGCCTCCTTTCTTGGGGACTACGAACAAATTTGAGTAGAATCCTCGGAATCTCTCGTTTGCGGGAACCGGCACCACAACTCCTGATTGAAGGAGAGAGGAAACCGCTTGGTGGAAAACACGAGCCTTTTCTGGTGGTGTTGGAGGAACAGAAAGGAAGAACCGGTTCGGTGGAACGGAAGTGAACTCTATCTTGTATCCGGAAGACACTATTTCCCTGACCCACCTGTCTTCTGTAATAGGCAGCCAGACTTGCTGAAAGAGTAAAAGTCGGCCGCCTACTGGTGGGGTGTCTTCCGGAGGTCTCGAGTCATGATGAAGTGAAGTTCTGAGGTTTTCCTCCCTTGGGTTTCGCTTGGCCTGCTTTCGACTGCCAAGCCCTGTCCGGTCGCTGCTGAGTCCGTGGGTTGTCTCTGCGTGGATAACGGTTGCGGTTTTGCACTGGGCGTGAAACGGACCAGCCTGAGGAATTCCGAAAGGATCGGAATCGCGTCTGGTTTCTTAGTTTAAACGTGCGTTTCGGTTTTAGTTGAAGGAGAGAGGTACTCTTACCCCCAGTGGCATTGGCTATCATGGTGTCCAACTTTTCGCCGAAAAGTCTTCCAGTAAAATACGGAAGTCACGTGAGGGACTTCTTTGAGGCCGCATCCGCTTTCCATTCTCGCAGCCAGAGGATGCGTCGGATCGTGATGGCGTTTGATGCTATTCCCGCTACACCTCTGGCGGAATCCAGGGCTGCATGAATCATGTAGTCTGCTACCACTGCCATCTGAACCGCTTGGTCCGAGAGTTCAGGATTTGAAGCCTGAAGACCCTCCTGTAGTTTTTTGGCCCAAGCCAGGATGGCCTTGGATGCCCAAACTGAAGCAAATGCAGGGCCCAGAGAGGCGCCTGCCGCTTCGAAAATAGAACGAGCCATGCGTTCTACTTGCCGGTCTGCTGCGTCCCTGAGGGTTGAGCTATCCGGCAGAGAGAGTAAAGTCTGCGCTGCTAGCCTAGAAACCGGAGGGTCCACTTCAGGTGGATCTGTCCATTGTTTGGTGTCTTTCTGTGGGAAGGGGTACTTCGCTTCCAAATATTTGCGATTAGCGAATTTTTTGTCAGGCTGCGCAAACTGTTTGGTAAGTATTTTCTCAAACTCATCGTGATTAGGGAAGACCTTAGGTGGTTTTTGAACACTTTCGAAGCAAATCCTATGTTCTGGGACTTCCGGGGGCGACTCTGGAATTTTTAGCACCCGATGAATGGCAGAAATTATGTCCTCAACTAGCGCTGTATTGCTAGGGGGAGAAGGTACCACGGACCTGACCGTTTCATTATCTGAGTCGGAGTCACAGATGCCCTCCGAATCCTGTGCCTCGCTAAGGTGATCCCTGGAGGGCGACCTGGGGCGGGGGTCTTCTGTGATGGGGGATCCCTGTGGTAAATTGCACTGTCTGTCTGTGGCAGGGGACTGCCCAGGAGACCTGGAATGACGCTGTCTCTCCCTAGAGGGGGACGACCTTGTGCTATAGTGCGACTTAGGTGATCGAGACCTGTGGGTCCGCTTACGACTGTGAGAGTCGGAAGCAGCATGTTCCTGAGACAAGCTGTCCGTTTGCTGTGTACCGTCCATAGCCGGGGCCCGACGCTGCAGAGCTTGCAGTAATGTAGCAGTTAGGTTGTCTATGGTCTGTGACAGACTGAGACATCTGAGTTGCCCATTCCGGCGTGGCCTGTGACACTGAAGCGTCAGTAGGGACTCCCTGGGGTTCTGACCCAGAGTTCTGGATGCAGTCCCGGCAGTGCGGATACGTGCTGCCACTAGGGAGCGTGGCTTTGCAGGCTGTGCAGAATGCATAGAAACATTCCTGCCTGGTTCTCTTCCTTGAGCCCGGCATAGTGCACAGAGGCTGGCTATAAGGGATCGTACAGGGGTGGCTACGCAGAGGGAACCCACAGAAAGCCTTATAGGAAGTATAGATTCACAGCTGAGTAATGAGAACCCAGCTGTGAGCTTACCCCACCGGTGTGCCCCTAGGTCCAGCGCCGACAGATCCAAGTTCTGTGCCCCCCGGAGACCGCTGTGATGCTCCTCTCCTGGATCTCATCCAGAAAAAATGGCCACCGGGGCTCTGAGGAGAGGGAGGAGGGGGCGGAGAGCTGTGTAAAAACGCGCCCTTTCTGCCTCAATCCGCCCCTTCTATGACACTCCAGCGTGTCATTTTGGTCATCCGGGGGGCGGGGAAAAGGCGGCGGCTTCGGCTAGGCCGAAGCCGCAGCCTAAATTAGAAGCCTGATGCCCAGGAGGGCTCCAGAGCGGTGGTGGTGGGGGGGGCGGATTTGTACCAGACCCCCCAGAATGGTCGACTGGATAGCGGTGGGGGTAGCAGGGGTAGCGGTTTTTGTATGGGGTGCCCCTGAAGCGCTATGGAGCCGCTGCTGTTGCAGAGACAGGGACGCAGAAAAACCCTGTCTCTGCTGTGCCATCCAGTCCGCACCCTCCCCCGGCCCCAACAGGATCCCTCAGCCAGCCTGGGGTCCCTGGCAGCTGCGAAATGCCGCCTGATCTCCGACCCTACCTGAGGCGTCTCAACCCAATACCCCCTGCGGGGGATTAGGGAGGGTGCGTCTGTCACCGTCAGGGGGTCTTCATCCTCGCCTCAACCCAGACCCCTTAAAGGGGTTGGGGAAGGAGGGGGGTCTCGACCTCGAACCAGGACCCGAGGGACTGGGGAGGGAGCGACATGGGGAAAAAACCACCTCGACCTCAACCGGGTACCCCTAATAGGGGACCGAGGAGGGAGCCATGCCGGGAGTCTCGCTGGAGACCCACTTTTCTTCATCTGTATTTCCGTGAAAAAAACGGAAGAAAAAAGGTGTGCCTCCTTGCGACACTAAGCAAAAACTGGAGAAGGCTGACGCCGTCCAGGGGTGTATACTGCAGAGGAGGAGCCAAAGTTAATCTTTTTCAGATTATGCATAGTGTCGCCTCCTAGTGGACAGCAGCATAACACCCAAGGTTCTGTGTCCCCCAATTAGGCGACAGAGTAAATTTTTTAAAAATGAGAATATTGAAAATAAAATGAAGTTAAATGGAAGAAATGAAGGAAGAAAACTTCGAAAAGAATAAAATTGGGGATAAATGACACTTGGCATTTGCCACAGAACACCAGGATTGGCAAATTTGCCACTGGCACCCTGTGCTCTTCACAGATGAAAGCAGGTTCACACTGAGCACATGTGACAGTCTGGAGACGCTATGTAGAGCGATCTGCTGCCTGCAACATCCTTCAGCATGACTGGTTTGGCAGTGGGTCAGTAATGGTGTTGGGTGGCATTTCTTTGGAGGGCCGCATGGTGTTGGGCTGTGAGCACAACCCCCATCTGTGGACGTCGGACACTCAGACCCTCCTCATGGAGTCGGTTTCTAACTGCAGACAAAGGCATGCATATTTGAGGCCTGCTGGAGGTCATTTTGCAGGGCTCTGGCAGTGCTCCTCCTGTTCATCCTTGCACAAAGGCTGAGGTAGCGGTCCTGCTGTTGGGTTGTTGTCCTACGGCCGCCTCCACGTCTCCTGGTGTACTGTCCTGTCTCCTGGTAGCACCTCCAGCCTCTGGACACTACGCTGACAGACACGGCAAACCTTCTTGCCACAGCTTGCATTGATGTGCCATCCTGGATGAGCTGCACTCCCTGAGCCACCTGTGTGGGTTGTAGAGTCTGTCTCATGCTACCAAGAGTGTGAAAGCACAACCAACATTCAAAAGTGACCAAAACATCAGCCAGAAAGCATTGGTACTGAGATGTGGTCTGTGGTCCCCACCTGTAGAACCACTCCTTTATTGAGGGTGTCTTGATAATTGCCAATTTCCATCTGTTGTCTATTCCATTTGCACAACAGCATGTGAAATTGATTGTCAATCAGTGTTGCTTCCTAAGTGTACAGTTTGATTTCACAGAAGTTTGATTTACTTGGAGTTATATTCAGTTGTTTAAGTGAAGTGTTCCCTTTATTTTTTTGGGCAGTATATATATATTTTATAACCCAACCATGACTTGTACTTTTCATTAACTTTGTCCCTGACTTGTTTGGAGATCTCTTCAGTCTTCATGGTGTTTGGTTAGTGGAGCATCTTACTTAAAGGGGTACTCCGGGGAGATAAAAACATTTTTGTACTGTCACTGTCCTCAAACTATAAAGATGAAAAGCCCAATGCAGTTATATTATCTTTAGAACACTAAATAGTAATTTAATTCCGTGTGACAGCAGCTGCTCCTCACCTCCTGTCTATGACAATACGTCACACAGCAGTGTGAAGCTCCCCGGGTAAGGCCAAAATCACCAGGGTATGTAAACTTTTGATCAGAGTCATTTGGATGTTTTGGGTTGTCATTATGATTTAAAAAGAGAAAACACAGTAGTTTGACAATAAATGGCTTCACCCAACCACTAACCATGAGTGGAAAAAAGTTTTGCTGTTATTTCTCTGAAAAAAGGGCAAGAAAGCAAAAATTCTACCGAGGTATGTAAAGTTTTGAGCACAACTGTATACACACACGTACAAGATATATACAGTGGGTACGGAAAGTATTGAGACCCCTTTAAATTTTTCACTGTTTCATTGCATCCAGTTGGTAAATTCAAAAAAATTTCTCATTAATGTACACTCTGCAGCCCATCTTGACTGAAAAAACAAATGTAGAATTTTTGCAAGTTTATTAAAAGACAAACTGAAATATGACATGGTCATAAGTATTCAGACCCTTTGATCAGTATTGAGTAGAAGCACCCTTTTGAGCTAGTACAGTCATGAGTCTTCTTGGGAATGATGCAACAAGTTTTTCACACCTGGACTTGGGGATCCTCTCCAGTTCCGTCAGGTTTTATGGTGAACATTGGTGAACAGCCATTTTCAGGTCTCTACAGAGATGCTCAATTGTCAAGAATGGTCACAGAGTTGTTCTGAAGCCACTCCTTTGTTATTTTAGCTGTGTGTTTAGGGTCATTGTCTCGTTGGAAGGTGAACTTTCGACGAAGTTTGAGGTCCAGAGCACTCTGGAAGAGGTTTTCATCCAGGATATCTCTGTACTTGGCTGCATTCCTGTTTCCTTCATTTGCAACCAGTCCTCCTGTCCCTGCAGCTGAAAAACACCCCCCCCAAGCATGATGCTGCCACCACCATGTTTCACTGTTTGGATTGTATTGGGCAGGTGATGAGCAATGCCTGGTTTTCTCCACACATACCGCTTATAATTATCACCAAAAAGTTATTTGTCTCATCAGACCAGAGAATCTTATTTCTCATAGTCAGGGAGTCCTTCTTGTGGTTTTTTTTTTTTTTAGAAAACTATGGGGGTTTTCATATGTCTGGCACTGAGGAGAGGCTTCCATTGGGCCACTCTGCCATAAAGGCCCAACTGGAGGAGGGCTGCAGTAATAGTTGACTTTGTGGAATTTTCTCCCATCTCCCTACTGCATCTGTGGAGCTCAGCCACAGTGATCTTGGGGTTGGTTCTTCTTTAACTCTCTCACCAAGGCTCTTCTCCCACGATTGCTCAGTTTGGCTGGACGGCCAGGTCTAGGAAGACTTCTGGTGGTCCCAAACTTCTTTCATTTAAGGATTATGGAGGTCACTGTGCTCTTGGGAAACTTGAGTACTGCAGAAATTCTTTTGCAACATTGGCCAGATCTGACAGGTGTGTGCTTTTCCAAATCAAGTCCTTTCAGTTTAATTAAACACAGCTGGACTCTAATGGAGTATACTGAACCATCTCAAGGAGGATCACAAGGAAATGGACAGTATGTGACTTAAATATGAGTGTTTGAGCAAAGGGTCTGAATACTTATGACCATATATTTTGTTTTTTTAATTTGCAGTAATTTCTACATTTGTTTTTTTTTTAGTCAAGCTGGGGTGCAGAGTGTACATTGAGAAAAAAAAAAGAACTTTTTTGAATTTACCAAAAAAAAAAAGGGGTCTGAATACTTGCCATACCCACTGTGTGTGTAAATATATATATATATATATATATATATATATATATATATATATATATATATAATATCTATATATCTATCTATATCTATCTATATATATATACACACACACCATCTCTAACTTCCACCACACGTGGTGTACCATACCAAAAAAACTCAACAACCAGAATGTGATGAACTTCGTAACGGGAGGGAATATAAGGGTGTGTTTTATTGTCATGACAGTACCAACGAGAGAATTACAGAGAATTGCTCATATGTTATCTAGGGACCACAGCCTGTAGAACCCTTTTCCCAAACATGAGATCAGAGGAGGCAGATAAATCCAGTCTATAGTGGCTATAAAAGGTAGAATGATGACCACATAGCTACCTTACAGATTTGTTCAATAGACACATCTACTGTTTCTGCCCAGGACGTTACCATGGCTCTCATAGAGTGGGCTTACAGGTTGTCAGGGGCTGCTCTTCCTGCCCCAACATAGGCCATCGCCTCTCTTATCCATCTGGATATGGGTACCTTTTGAAATGCTCATTCCTCCTAGAACCCTGAAAGAAGATGGAGGAAGGATAGGGCTCTTTTCAAGACTTTGTAGCTGTTAAATAGTGAAGAAGGCACCTCCTAACATCTAAGGTGTGAAACTTCTCTTTGCTATTCTTGGGGATAGGACATAAGGAGGACAGTAGAGCTAGCTCCTGTGACCTATGGAATTTGGATACCACCTTAGGTAAATAAACTGGGTCATGTCTTAAGACTATTCTATCAACCAAAACCAAGGTAAAGGGAGGGTATGCAGATAAAGCCTGAGGGCTGATGTTAAGGCTACAAGCAGCATATAGTCTTTAGGGTGATCAACTTTATGGACTCTAAATTTAGAGGCTCAAAGGCCAACTTCGTTAAAGTATTTAGGACCAAATTTAAATCCCACGGAGGTGTTCTGGCTACCAGGACCAGTCTGGATCTAACACACGCTTTAAAAAAACCTAGCCACCCATTTGTTACCCGCGAGGTTGTAACTGTATAACACACCTAGGGCTGAAATTTGATGATGCCCCCTTTTGAAGGAACTCCAGGATTTCTTTTAGGGCAGGGTTCCCCAACTCCAGTCCTCAAGGCCCACCGACAGGTCATGTTTTCAGGATTTCCCTCGTATTGTACAGGTGATGCAATTATCACCTGGTCAATACAAAGGAAATCCTGAAAGCATGACCCGTTGGTGGGCCTTGAGGACTGGAGTTGGGGAACCCTGTTTGAGGGGCACCCTTCCCCCACCAAAGTACACCCTGTGGATGACAGGAACTTATTACAGGTTCTACCATAAATCCTTGTAGTGATTTGCTTCCAACTACTAAGGCAGAGACCAGGTTGGTAGAGAACCCTTTATTCTGTAGCACTTACCTCTTAAATTCCAGGCTGTTAAGTCCAGCCCAGTAACCTGAGGATGGAATATGGGTCCCTAATCCAGAAGGTCCAAGCTCTCTGGAAGAACCCATGGATTTGTGACAGACATGCACTTCAGCCAAAAGAACCAATGTCTCTTGGGCCAGAAGGGGGCTATGAGAACCACCCTTGCTCCATCCTCCTGGATGTTCTTTAACAAAGCTGGAATCAGACAAATCCGGGGAGCGGCATAGGCAAGAGTGAAATACCATCTGATGTAAAAAGCGTCCACTGCTTGAGGGTCTTCTCTAGAGTTCAAGGAGCAGAACTTTTTTGACTTGCTGTTTTGCCAGGTTGCAAAAAGGTCGATCTGCGGACAATCCCACCTGGCAACGATCTGTCTGAACACACCGAGTTTTTGAGGGACCGCTAGCCCTGTAGCTGCAGTCTGCGGCTCAGGAAATCTGCCTTATAGAGTTGAGCAACTTTGGTTGGATCAGGTTTCATGAAACAAAATTTGTTTCAGATGAAACTGGTCCGACTAGGGCAAAAAAAGTGAGAGTTTCGTCCGAAACCCGACCCCAATGCAAGTCAATGGGGAATAAAAGTCGGCATTGAGTGGATGAATGTCATCCACTCAATGCCGACTTTTATTTCCCATTGACTTGCATTGGGGTCGGGTTTTGGACGAAACTCCGACTTGTTTTGCCCTAGTCTGACCAGTTTCATCAGAAACAAATTTTGTTTCATGAAACCCGATCCGACCAAAGTCGCTCAACTCTACTGCCTTGATGTTGTCTTTCCCTTAGATATAAAGAGCGGACAAAGACAGGATGCTTCCTTCTGCTAGAATGAAAATCCACTTTACAATCTGAGGGTTCTGGAACACGTGCCCCCCTGATTTAAATATGTGACCATGACCTGGTTGTCGCAGAGAATCTTTACATGGTGGCCTCGTAGGAAGGGTAGTAGACTGTTAGTGCATTCTCTACTGTAAGAAGCTCCCACATGTTTGAGGAGCCCTCTCTTTCTACCCATGACCATGTTCCCTGGACTAGATGGTCACTCAGATGAGCCCCCTAGGCCCTGTGACTGGTGACTACCCTGGTGATGTGAGGAACCCAAAGCACCCCCTCCTGGATGGATTCTATCTTTAACCACCAATTGAGTTTATCACTTCGTGAGGAAGTGTCAGTCTACCTTCCAGATAACCCTGTTAGCTTTCTGGTATATGCCACTAACTCTCTCAAGTGGATCTGGGCCCATTTTACTACTGGGATACAGGAGGTGAGTGCCGTGCAGGACTGAAGGTTCCACAGACAAGGCCAGGAAACCACTGACACCCTTTTTATCTTGAAGGTTTCCTGTCCTCATTGGTGCGGTTAGGGTGACAGAAAAATCATCAGTGTTCTGTTACCACCGGTTTCTGCAATGGGGTGCCCAAATTTGTCCCCCCACACATTTAGGCAAGTGGTGCTTCTAGTACTACTATCAGCAGCCACATTGTTCGCCCCCAGTGTCCTCATAAGATATGATCTGTGCAATTAACTTTAATATTTGACAAGAAAAATTTCAAAAAAAGATTATACAGCCATTTCAGAGTAGGAACACCAACCTCATCAGGTCTAAGATCTATTTAACACTACATGCAGTTTGTATTGTGAAATGTGATCAGCTATAATTGATTTACACAGTTTTATGCTACATTTTAATGCAAACGTTATTAGGTCAAATTAGTTTTGGTGAGAGATAGATGTTGGGGTGATGAAATGTGATTTGTCAATTGTAAGCAAAAATTCCATAGTACAAAAAAGCATAAAGGAGGGCACCGCTAACTATAATTATGAAAAAAGGGGTTCACCCAGAGCATGTCAAATAATGTCATGAAGCAGGAAAAAGCGACTTGCCCATAAATAGGGAACACCACAATAGAAAAATATATAATAGACAAAAAGTGTTTTTATTAGACAAAAATAGCACACACATAGAACAACACTGGACCCATAAAAACAATTAAAACATGCAAAAATGCAAGCTGGTCATGTCATATGGTTATGATACAATGACCCTCCCACATCCAAAAACCCACAAAATGGAGACAGATATTTATACAATGTAGACTGCACACATTCAGTATACAGACAAATAGTCTATAATGCCATTTTACATGCACAATATAGGTGAGACAATTCACAGCACCAAGCAAAAGAATAGAGCATTGAAATCTATGTATAGAAATACGCTTATATATACCTCTGGAGTGAAAATGCAACAGACACTTTATATTCCCAAAAATGTATAAAGATGAAACTATATACTTCTGGAATGGTTTAAATAAATGCAACAATTACCATATATTGCCATAAAAAGAGGAAAGCGGGGGAGCAAGATCAATCAGAGCTCCAAAAGGCATGGAGGTGCAAAATAATACCAGAATGTATAAGGAAAAACCTGTATGCCTCCAGAGTGGTTTAAATAGCTGCAGCAATCGCCATATATTACCCAAAAGAGAGGAGGCTGGGAGCAAAGTCAATCCGAGCTCCAGAAGGTATGAAGGTGCATCAAAAATAAAGTGCATGGTGCAGGTGTGGGATGGAATAGTGGGGGGAGCAAGGCCCCACGCGTGTCGCCACTACCCAGGTGGCTCTCTCAATGGAGGATGAAGTGCTGAGCGTCAGTGTGTGCCTGATATATTTATACAAAGAACACATGTGCAACATAATTAAGCTTAAAAAGATCTTACTGCAGTGAGGTAACAGGAGAATCGTGTGGCCGCGGCCATCTTGTTGACATCCCCAGACGTAGCAGACCATTGAACAGGGCATGCGCAGATGTCGTCTGGTCTGCCTTGTGAGATGTCTTATATGGTGTAGCGTCTGCGCATGCGCCTTTTATCTAATTCAACGCAAGCGCTGTATGACCTAGGAGGGACTACAGATGTGACGCTCTGCGCATGCGCCCTGCACTTGGTCTAGCGCAGGCGCCATATGACCTCCTGCTCAACTTTATTGCTACATCTGGGGATGTCAACAAGATGGCTGCGGCCACACGATTCTCCTGTTGCCTCACTGCAGTAAGATCTTTTTAAGCAGAATTATGTTGCACATGTGTTCTTTGTATAAATATATCAGGCACACACTGACGCTCAGCACTTCATCCTCCATTGAGAGAGCCACCTGGGTAGTGGCGACACGCGTGGGGCCTTGCTCCCCCCACTATTCCATCCCACACCTGCACCATGCACTTTATTTTTGATGCACCTTCATACCTTCTGGAGCTCGGATTGACTTTGCTCCCAGCCTCCTCTCTTTTGGGTAATATATGGCGATTGCTGCAGCTATTTAAACCACTCTGGAGGCATACAGGTTTTTCCTTATACATTCTGGTATTATTTTGCACCTCCATGCCTTTTGGAGCTCTGATTGATCTTGCTCCCCCGCTTTCCTCTTTTTATGGCAATATATGGTAATTGTTACATTTATTTAAACCATTCCAGAAGTATATAGTTTCATCTTTATACATTTTTGGGAATATAAAGTGTCTGTTGCATTTTCACTCCAGAGGTATATATAAGCGTATTTCTATACATAGATTTCAATGCTCTATTCTTTTGCTTGATGCTGTGAATTGTCTCACCTATATTGTGCATATAAAATGGCATTATAGACTATTTATGTCTGTATGTATACTGAATGTGTGCAGTCTACATTGTTTAAATATATCTGTCTCCATTTTGTGGGTTTTTGGATGTGGGAGGGTCATTGTATCATAACCATATGACATGACCAGCTTGCATTTTTGCATGTTTTTAATTGTTTTTACGGGTCCAGTGTCGTTCTGTGTGTGTGCTATTTTTGTCTATTATATATTTTTCTATTGTGGTGTTCCCTATTTATGGGCAAGTCGCTTTTTCCTGCTTCAAAAATTCCATAGTGAAACATTGGATTATGTGAAAGCAGCACATCACACTCCTTATAGTTGTAAAATATTTTTTATTTGTAAATGCTGATCTTCTAAACCTGTTTCCACAAATTCCAAAACCCATAACACTCTGTATACTCCAAAAAAAAGAAAAAAAAAAATCATTTTTTGCCAACATTAGATACTATTTTACAGGACAGGAAAAAAAAAAAAAAGAACTTTAGGACAAATACTGGTAGGATGTTGGGATATTTTACAAGAAAAATATTCAAGAAACAATTTCATACAGCTATTTATCAAGAGAAAAATATATACAATTGATTTCTTCTGTACGATAAAAAATACATCATGCCATATACATTACAAGTTCAAGACTGTGTGACTGAATATATCAAGAGCATACAGCCCACTTCCATTGTGCACACAAATAAAAAGCTTTTTTTTTTCCTTTTTTTATATTCAGCCCGTGAAGTGTCAGTACCGAAATTTGCAGTACAAGAATAAGTGGGAGGAAATTAAAAAAAAGTTGATTTGCAAAATTAAGATTCTACAAGCAAACTTAAAATGTATCTTTTTTTTTTAAAGAAATGTAAACAAAAACAATTCATACATTTTTTTTTTTTTTAATTATTTTTTTTCCAAACCCTATCTTTAAAGTCCTGGAAGTCAATTACTCTAATAATAAATTCTATTCTTTATTATTTTACCCTTAGTACAAATGCAATAATAGTTAAAGAATTGTCTTCTTCTGCTTAACATGATCCTTTATATACCATGATATAAGCTAACTGATGACCTAAACCTGACTTCTTATATATATTTTTTTAAATATATATTTTTCTTTTTTGCTGAAAATAAAATGTAAAATACAAAAAGTAAAAAGAGGAAAAAACAAAAAACAAAAAACAAAAAAAACAGCCCTCCTTTGGGTAGATGTAGCAGTTATTCACAGTTATCACGAATTAGAGAAGCACAAAAAAACCTGACTTGCAAAAGAAAAGAACAGGGATGTTACAATATGATTTCAAATGTGGGGCAAAAAAAACAAACTAGTAATGTTAATAATATTAGAGATGAGAGACACCAGCTCACCGAGAAAAACGTATAACCAAAAGACCACAGTAACGTCCCGTTTGAAACAAAAATACCTCCCCCTTTTCACGGTTTTCATTATTAAACTAAAAATATGTTTTGTCTTACAAAAATCACACTGTAACATCCCCATCTTAAATTCTCAAAAATTAGCACCCAAACTGCGGCGGAGTCTGGTAGCATTTGGTCAATCACTATTTCTTTTATACTGTATTATATCTTCAAAATATTTACAGGTCTGTACACAGTAACATAAATTTTGTTAATTCTGCAGGTAACAGCAGCAGCTTGGCTTTCTTCTATTTCTTTTAAAAAATAGCTTCATTCAGTTATCCAATAATAAATACAAAATGTTTCTCTTATATTACAGAAATAAAAAAAAAAAAAAAAACTACAATAAACTGACTCATGGAATCAAGTATTTTAAATGTATTTTAGTGCAAGTTATTTTCCCTTAGCTCTATCCCTAAGGAAGTCATTTCAGTACATTCCTTGTTCAGTGGTGTCTACGTTTATTTTATTTAGTTTTCTTTATTAGAGGGCCTGCCCCTTTTTCATATAAGGCTGTGGCCAGCACATTGGGCATCTTGCTTCGCTGGTGATCTCAGTCTTACATTCATGTGTTTGCCCACCTGCTGACGCGTTTCTTGACCCAGTGAATTTATTTCTTTTCTTCAGCAAGCTCCAAGCAGAAGCGGTGAACTCGACACCCAGCTGCCCCCCCCCCCCCGCTTCATCACGCTTTGTGGAGGTCCGACAGCTTCGTCTGCCAGTGGTCTCCTCTCTCTCGGCAGCAACGAATGTCACTTCCCAAGTAGATTCTTCACTTGAAGACAAGCGTGTCATTTTGACAGCATTTTAATATCACATCTCAGGGACAAGTAAAACCTTGGAGAAGCAAGGAATGCATTCAGTTCATCCATTTCCGGCAGTTTACGGCACCACAGTGGCAGGGGATCTTGTGCTGGTCGTCTTCAAAATCAAACTTATAGTCATAACAAAGCTGGAAAGACAGACATGTTATGTCACAGGTTACTTTTTTGTGGGACAGGTTATTTTGCTTGGTGCCATTTTGAGGAAAAAGAGAAATATATATTGCACCATTTTTTTGAGACCTGTAGCGCGTCTCCATTTTTTGGGATCTGGAGCTAGGTCAGGGCTTATCTTTGTGAGCCGAGCTGAAGTTTTTATTAATACCATGTTGGGGTAGATATGACGTTTTGAATGCCCATTATTGCATTTTATTGCAATGTTGCAGCAAACAAATATAATTATTGCATGTTAATTATTTTTCTCGTTATGCCGCTTACCGATTGGATGAATTTTTTTTATATTTTGAAAGATTGGCCATTTCTGAACGAAGCGATACCAAATATGTGTATTTTTTATTTGAACTATTTTTTTTCTATCTTTCAAAACACTTTTTTCCCCCTTCACACTTTTTAATGGCTTTAATAGTCTCCTTAATAGACTTTCAGCTGCAATCTTCTGATCTATGTGTAGCAGAAATGCTTATCTGCAATGAACGCTGGCAACGGGGCTCACAGCAGATTGGCAATGACAACCACAGTTGTCATGGCAACCCATCAGCACCCCGCGATCATGTGACAAGTGCGTCAATGGACGGGGTTAGTGATGCGCTTCTGGCACGAGTATGTTAAATGCCGCTGTCAGAGACTGACATTAGCATTTAACATGTTAACATCTGCGGGTGGATCATTATTCCACCAATGGCTGTTAGGGGCACACGAACGCTGATCAGATCAGCTATTATGTGCCTGAGCCCGCATTAATGGGGGGAGACACGACATATGATGAACATTTGTCATTAAGGGGGTTAAGCCTATGAGTTAAATCATTTCCTTTTTTTAATATCTTGGCTTTTTATGGGTATGGTAAATTTTGAATTGGAAAAACAGGTGTGTTGCACATAAAATGTATGCTTATGCACTCCCACTCCATCTGCACACAGGACACCGGATCCAGTCTGTGGTTCGGCGGCCGGACACCTACAGATCGTACAATTATTATCCATCCTGTGGATAGCTGGATAAACATTGTGATTGGAGCAACTGCTTTAAACTTATTTGCGAATTACATTTTCTGGGTTATAAATACACATTCCTTGTACATTATATCTCTCTCAAAAAAATTATAATTAAATTGTAATATTACTTATATATATGAACACACAACTCTACACAAATAAAAAGATTACAAATAGAATAGAACCTTGAAATTACCTCTTCACCCTTTTGTATCCTCCGGTTGGAGCTGATTATTATCTTATGCCCCTTCTCAAATGTCACTACCTCAGCCACACAGTTAGGAGCACATGAATGGTTGATATACCTGAAAAAGAAAAAAAAAGCCACAATTGCACTACTACGGTAACAGAGAGAGCACAATATCTTCCCGATGACGTAAGGCCTTAGGGTAGCCCAAGAATGCCATTCCCTATGGAGCTGCTGCCATAAAAAGGCGCTGCTATCCTTCCATCATAAGTTTGGCAATTAATTATAGCAGTTATCTAATCAAGATGATGACAGCAGAGAAACACTACAGGACTCAACCCAATAATAAATATAGGAATGCAGTCCTTTGGTACAAGACTGTGTATTTCAATGTGCAAACCAATCCTGTGCACATAACCAGCGCTATTATAGTAAGCCAGGGCTATATTTCTTGATTAAGTCCACAATGCACCCATAAAATCTTGCTCTGCATCCTCAGATGTTTTGGTAGTGAACTAGGCACTTGCAGTACGGTGTTTCAGAAAGAAGAATGCAAGATAATGGAGTATATTATAAAAACTGATAACTTTTCGGTGGTGGTAGTATTCTTGATCAGCCTTTCCAAAGTTTTTTTTTTTTAAACAAATTTGGAACAAGTTAAATGGCCAAGGCCTGTTTCACACATCCGTTTGTCAGCATCAGTCAAGATCCGCCGATTTGGAAAAAAAACGGATCCGCCATTTTTCTTGGCGGATCCGTTTTGTCCCCCATAGATTTGCATTATCGCCGGATCTTGACGGATGTTCATCCGTTGGATCCGATATTTTGTGGATCCGCCAAAATGTTGGCGTCCGCTGACAAAACTGGACGGACAATGCAACGTCGGATCCACATTTTTGCTACTCCGGGAGATTTAACCCTAAATACCGGCCGCAGGAAAAAAAAACCCTCATTTTACCGCGAGATGCCGATCCTCCCCGGATCCCGCTCCCGGATTATTATGTTTTTTTTCAGCACGGTTCCTTTAAAATTCACATATCGGCGGATCCCCGCGCACCAGCGGTCCGGTAGCGCACGTTGGTGTATTGTCGCCCGCGGATCTGTTCGCCGCCTTTTTGGCGGCTACCAAATGACAAGGAAAACATAAGTGTGAAACAGGCCTAAGCAGAGTTGATATAGCGGCCCCTGTTTCCCTTATGAATCTGAGGACTGAAGGCACATTTTGTACCCACCTTGCAGGTCCTCCAGTCAAAGTTGCATCAATCACATGTTCATTATCAATACGAAACATATATACACCACGATTCTGGAATAAAAGTATATGAGAAGGACGCACTGTTAGAAGTAGCAAGATGGAAAATACTTTCCATCAGTAACTGAAACAATAGTTAAGTAATCCAGCAGATGGTACCTGTGACTCGTACAACTTCTCTTTTCTATTGGCTACTTCATTGCGAATTATGGTTCCAATGTATTCAATCACCATAGTGTGCTTTTCAATGTCTCTAGCAGCATATAA